>NC_141878.1:374033839-374650297 GCF_056163025.1 Triticum urartu | reverse complement strand
GAATCAAGATAGTCATACATGTGCTGTCGTAGAAGTTTTCCATGACATTACCAAAATTATCATCACGGAAGTGTCCACTTCCATGACAATAAATCACGTGTCACAGAAGTGCTTTCGTCAAGGGTGACCGACACGTGGCATCCACCGTAACGGAACGCCGTTAAGCTATCGGGTCGGGTTTTGGATCCGATAACCCGTTAACAGCCACGACCAATGGGGATTTTCCACGTGTAAAATCATCATTGGCTGGAGGAGACACGTGTCAACTCATCCAATGGGCGAGACGCGCCTATGATATGTTGAGACGTGGACCGGCCCATCAAGTTTAAATGGGCCGGCCCAACTGAAGGCCCACAAGATTTTGCGGACCATAATGGGCCGGCCCAGCTAAAGGCCCACGAGATTTTGTGGACCATAATGGGCTGGCCCAGCTAAAGGCCCACAAGATTTTGCGGGCCATAATGGGCCAACCCAGGTAAAGGCCCATAAGATTTTTGTGTGCCGTAATGGGCCAGCCCAAGTAAAGACCCACAAGATTCTTGCGGATCATAATGGGCCGGACCAGCTAAAGGCCCACGAGATTTCGCCAACATTAATGGGCCGGCCCAGCTATAGGACCACAAGATTTTGAGTACCCTAGTAGGCCGGCCCATTAACTGCCTGCCATGTTTTGGGCCAAATGTCGGCCCATATTTGATCCGGTCCATTAATGGCCTGCCACGCTCCGGGCTTAATAGTGGCCCATATGAGATCCTACCCGTTAAAGGCCTACCACGTTCTAGGCCAAATTACGGCCCAGATCAAGTCCGGCCCTTTAAGACGCTTTGGGCTCAAATATGGCCCATATCAGATTCGGCCCGTCCACTGGACACTATGCTTTTGGGCCCACTTGCAAAAGGCCCACTTAGTAATTTGGCCAGATATTAGTTTTGGCCTGTTAAGGGCCCGTTTAACATTTCAGCCCTATATTAATTTCAGCCTGTTAAAAGCCCGTCATATAGTTGGGCCTAACTACGGCCGGTTTGCATCCGGCCTGCTCGTAGCCGATATCTGATTGGGCCAAACAAGGACCGAGACAATGTTTCAGCCTGTTAAAAGCCCGTGATTTGATTCGCACAATCATGGGCCGGGGTTCATTTCGGGCTGCTGCCGGCCCGTGAGTTGATCGACACGTTTCAGGCCCAACCTACATCGTGATTGCATGACGGCCCAATTATGTACCATAATTTTACGGTTTGGCCGGTTTACTGCGAAGACAGGATATATATACAGTAAAATAACTGCAGCATCGTGAATAAGAAAAAACCTAGACTATACAATAAAGAAATTACAGCATATTACATCCACTGGGCATCAAAGTTTGCCACTATGATAATAAAGCACAAGCAGACAGCATATTACATACACTGGGCATCAAAGATCGCCACCAGTGCAAATAAACACACCGACAAAATAATATACAAAACCGACAGCACTTCAATAGAGTTCAAGAAAGGTTAGCCCTGCTGGGGAGCTGCAGGGCAAGCAGCTGAGCAAGATGATGAGACTGCGCTTGTCCCCAGCAGGGCAAGTAGCTGAGCAAGATGATGAGACTGCGCTTGTTCAACACTTGTATCTTCCTCACTCTGAAAGATAAACAAGCAGACAGATGACAGGTTTTGCACATAAAAGTATCAGTGCTGACAATTCATCACATTTCTTACTGACGAATAAAGTGACACAGTTTAAAATTGCATTAACACAATATGGTATTGTTCAGGTCAAGACATGGCAGGAAATGACATTGTGAAGGAGTTGGCAGCTTCACGACACCACTGGATTACAGATCAAGAACTCATAAGTATCAATGGTTAGTGTGTTGTCAATTTATACCATTTCAGATTGGCAAACAAAGAGACGGTTTAAATAATAGTAGAATGATATGACATTGTTCATAGTTAAGACATTGCAGAATATGACATTGTGCTGTAGTGGGTAGGTTCACCACACCACTGGATTACAGATGAAGAACAGAAGCATACATGCAGTGCAAAAGAAGATCACTTGCTCTGTATAGTTTAATTTACATGGTATGAAGAAGGAACTTGGTTGTACAACTGAAAACTTAAACTGAGAAATGACGAACTTTTGTTTATGAACTACATATAATAAACTTTAAAGAAGCAATTTGATGCAAACACCAAAAATAAACAGCTGTTGCAGTCATGCCTAACCAAATATATACAACAAAGTTTGAAGGCTTGAGATGGACAAACTTACATTATTGGTGAAGACAGGCTCTATAAGGGCCTTGTCCATGCTGATGGGGGGCAATTCAAGAAGCTTACCATAGAATCTTCTTAAAAAGCATTGCCTTTATTCTACATTTTGTTAAGAGTAAATATAGATGTGATAATATACGAAAAAATGGAGAATATTTAAGATAAGATGAAGAGTGATGCTACATAACCAAGAGCAATGCACAGCTAAACTTCTTCAGTACAAACCTTATGGTAAGAGTAAATATAGATCTGATGTGTAGAAAATGGAGGGCAAAGGAAAATAAGCTGCAGAGTGATGGTACATGAACAACTACCTGTCATTATAAGTACACTGATAAAGGACAACATGTACTTACAAGAGCAATGCAGAGCTAAAAAAACATTGGCATTGGATATATTCTACACTAATGTAACCATTCATACAGATCAGATAATTTGGAGCGAACAATTGATAAGCAAGCTATCATGCATACTGCTGTCACATAATGAACCAGGTATGTATGCAAGTACAGTGATACAGGACAACAGGTACTAACAAGAGCAAAGCAGCGGGCAGCATATTTGCGATATCCTGTCGTTCTTGTCAAACCGGAGTTCTTCTTCGAGCAGATTTCCTGCAAAATAGATCCGTAAGGCACATGCGGAAAAGTAGAAGTTCAAATTGTCATGCGATTTCATAGACAGTACCTCATCCTGGGAACGAGACCAGTGCATAACAAGGTTTTTCCATTCAATGTCTTCTAAATTTAGCACAGGAGGCTTCACCGGAAATTCGTTTATAGACTTGCCATCAAAGTGTGATTTCCTCAGGTAACACCGATACTGCTGCAATGCTTCCTTGAAAAGCACAAGCAAGCTTTGCTTGTCATGACTATCCAAATTGACCCTCGCCTAGTTACAACAATGTAATGTAAATCATTGATGTGTTCAATCAGCAGAAAATAGGAAAATAATAACCATGAATAATAGCACTTACACGTAAGTTGGACAGGAAGATGTAAAAATGGTGTTTGTCTTCACAATAATCTTCCCATGATGGGAATATATGCACGTAGTCCCTAAGAACATTGAAAGCATTGTCTTTTAAACTGGGAATAAATGGAATGGGGTTCCAATCTGCAGGAATTGGCCGTCTCTGTAGTTGGGATAGGTCTTCGGCCGGTGGACTTGTTGTACTTTTTGCTGGAGTGGGATTTTTTGTGGTACAGCTGGTGCTATGGCAAATGAAATCGGTATACCTTTTGCTGGAGTGCAGGTCCTATGTGGTGGGGCTACTGGTGTGGCCAGTGAAGTATGTGTACAGTCTGTTGGAGTCGGTCCTACATTTCGTGTCACTGGTTGTACAGCCAATATAAGTGGGGTGCTGTCTGATTTCTCTGGCACCACCACGTTTTTCAAGGACTTTGCTGGTGCTCCTTCAGGTTCGGCAATCACCCTCTTCCTTTTTGATGTCTGATGCACCAGAACAGCATTTGAGTGGAAAAACATGGTATGGTGAAAGATGGAATATGTATTGATAATGGATGGGCATGGCATCACGACATATATAATGAGTAAACTAAGCAGATGGCGGTGCAACAAAGTAGAATAAATGCAAGACAACATATGCAAGATACGCGCAATCAATAAAACCTTGCCAAATTAGAACATGCACCTTGATGGGTGAACAGGACAGGCCATCTTCCTTTGACTCCTCGAGGTTAGAATAGTCATTAGGATGATATTCTGAACAAGAATCAACATGTGGGGCTTCCAGAATGGCACTCAATGCCTTGGTGCCAATTTTGTAAGTCATTGCAGTGTTCCACAATATTCTTCTGATGTGCGGATTCTGATATTCACTGTAATTGCGTATGATATCTGAGAACCATGAAAACATAAATAGTTGTGAGATTATCTTTGTAATGCAGATGATATTCTAATATAGGGGCGCCCCTGTAAACACTTGTGTGCTATCACTGGATTCTGATGAGAGAGCTCATGTGTGCTGTAATATGGTGCGTGCATTTATATAATCTGGCACAAGTACACACAAAAATAGGCTCCAGAAGTAAGGATAGCTGGCAGATGATAGGTTCATAATATACTGTATAGAGAGTTTATTGCCAAACCATGATAACAAGAGCACACAACAACTAGGCAGATCATAGTGTACATAACAGGGGTACACCATAACCAGGATATATAAATCGGGAAAGTGGAACTGGCTGGAAATTACGGTGTTGTATTGCCGCTAGTAATTGAAAGCCTATCGATCACGTACAGGCCAGCTCTATCAATTGTTAGACTGCAGATGTCCCTGCTCCCCTTCCTGACAAGGAACATACTGCGCTTCCCATATAGAACACCGCACGGGCCGCCGGCCGAACCACCGGCCCCACCGCCTGTGTTCCTCCGCCACCCCCACCCCCGCCCCCACCCGCGTCGAGTTTTCTTCGTTTGACGAGGCCCCACCACCGCCCCCCAAAACCATCGTCCCCACCCGAGCCCCTTCGATCGCACCGGTGAACTCTGGCGAGCTCTGAAAAATCGACTGACCCAATTTTGAAATTTAGTCTACTGTGATTTAACTAGTGTGGAATATAAAAGGGGAAAACCATGAGCACTGCGAGTATGGTGTTGAGCGTGCCATGGCGGATCTGAAGGTGCAAACTGGATAAAGGCAACTTCGCAACCAAGACAAGAAATCAGAGTAAAGCAGTGGCGATCTATTTTCTTGCTATGATAAATAAGTTGAGCAGATACGAAAGAGTACCGCCTCTGGTGCGGCGCCGTGTACGCATCTGCTGAGAATTTGACGGTGCTGCGGTAGCGATGGCTGTCGGCGACGTGGAAGCAAATCTAGGAGGGTAGACGGTGGCGGCTGGGCGCGGTGGACGAGACGGTCGTAGGAGCGGCGCCGGCAAGGTGGACGACGGCGGGGATGAAGCGAGAGGACGGGATGCAAGGATCCTGGTTCCGAAGCCGTGGATGAGAGAGGTCGATCTCTCGTAATGGACGGCGGCGTCGGGGTATCAGCTCCGGCATGGTGGAGGAGGACGGCGGTGGATGGGGTGGCGGACGGCGGTGGACGGAGGAGGGTGGGGTGGAGAGGGTGTTTTGGCGCCCACGGAGTACGAATGGGGAAAATGGAGGTAGAGAGGAAGGGGGGAACCATGTATTCAGGGCGCGCTTGTCTCAAATGCGAGGAAATTTACAAACTTAGCCCCTGTTTCAAATTTCTACTACATCACAGCAACACTAGTCGGTTGGGGATAGGACGGTAATCTCGCATACACCGAATATTTGCCGACGAGAGTTTGTTTTTGGCGCCCACCGTGTATGAATATGAAGCGGGGAGGGAGTCAATTTCAGCCGAGGACACACTGTGTTTTGGCGCTCACCGTGTATGAATCCGGGTGAGAGGCGGTTACGTCACGTTTGGGTGAAATTACAAACCTACCCCTATCGAAACCTATAGAAATCCAGCATATAGGCTTTGCGTGGAAGGGATAGGAAGTAGTGATTTCCATCTCGCAGATTTTGGTTTCGGGCGGTTACTGCGACTTTCCCCGCTTCGTTCAAATTTTGCAGAGTGCACGTTTACCGTGCCAACTCAATTCAAATCCCGTTTGTATTCTATTTTTTTCGGGCGGGATCCATTTTCAATTGGAATTACATTCTATATACATCATTTTTTATATATACTTTCAAAAGTACAACACCATTTATACATAAATATGGTTTACAAATGGCATGATCTCAGATTCATAAGGTTGTATCCATCAATTTGGATTTTCAAATATTTGAAACCACTTTATGTTGAAATCGAATGTATGCATTCCTCGCTAATTGTCTCCAATTAATGTGTGTTTCATGCGGGTTTTTTTACTTCTCAAACATGTATAATGTGTTTCACACACACAACATATAGTGTAATCCCGTTTAGACATTAATTGCATATAAACCATGCATTGTTTGTAATTGAAGAATCTATGGATCACCAATATTGATAAACTATATAACATTACACGTGTGCCCAAATTCAAATGAATATGCATGTTTGATACACCAATTTGCGTTATGATATTATCGATGTCGTGATCTCCACTTTAAATATTCGAATCCCCTTTAATCCAAATATCCGTCTCATATAGCTATCACTCATGCTTATATAGGACTATCTCTCTGGACCTACACGCGTTCATCGTCTCTCAGGTATCTTCGTGCTACCTGTATGTCGACAATGATCTTTTATCTTTGTAACACACTGACGGTACTCTCTCCCTCAACCTTCATCACTCTATCTCTCTCTAAGTATATCTCGCTCCCTGCTATGTGTCTCTAACTATGATTATCCATGTGGAATCTCTTTCTCTCACACAAACACAAAACTTTGTCTCCCGGGGTCTCATTTCTCTCTACTATTCCCATGTGTGCCACTCGCAGACCCCTCATACAGAGATGTCTTTCGCTCCTTAGATATGAGAACCTACGACTCTTCCTCTTCAATATCTCTTTCTCACACACAAACACAAACTCTGTCTCCAGGGTCTCATATTTCTCCATTTTCTCTTGTATGTCGCTCACACACACCCTCTCTCCCTAGAGATATCTCGCGTTCCCTCATATGTCTCTCTAGCTATCACTCTCGTTGTGAAATATCTTTCTCTCTCGCAGACACAAAACTCTGTCTCTCTGGATCTCATTTCTCTCTGATATCTGTTTGTATGTGACTCACACGCACCCTCTCTCTATCTCTCTCACACCCACACACATAACCCAGCCTTCTGATCCACTATACTCCTATCTCTAACGCACACTAGCTAGCATCTTTATCTTTCTATTTATCTGTTTCTCCATCAACCTTCTTTCTCGCCCGCACTCTTGATTCCTATCACGCACACTACATATGTTTCTCTCTACATGCAGTCAAGTGCCCTCTCACACACATATATAACTTCACCCTTTGAACCACCCGACGGTCATCTCCAACACCCAAACTAGCGGATGTCCCGCTAGCTAGCATCTCCATCTCTGTATCTATCTGTAGTTTCTCCGTCAACATTTCTTTCTCGCACGGAGTCTTGCTTCCTATCACCCACAATCGTTGCATTTATAGGTTGGTCTCTTTTGCACAATCGTTGCGCCTCACTCCCTCTGCTCGCCATAGATGCATGCTCCAGCCCACGCTACTATATCTTAAAGACAAAAACACATGCTCAATTGTCGGGACTTCTTCCATGCATTCTCACATGCATGCATATTGTCATACCGATCCGTCTCTCCCATGTCGTTGATCTTATGAATTATGTCTTCTTTCTTTTATCTCGACCATGCGCACGCACACACACACACACATCCCACGTATACATGTATACCTCTCACACATGCACGTTCAAGGTCTCTATGTCTCCATACGTAGTTAATTACCCTCAATCCTAACGCCACATCAAATCGTTCTCCTCTTTTGTGCACATAACTTCCGCCTGGATGGGTAAAACACACACTCACACTTAACAATCTCCTTCTAGCTACCCCCCCCCCCCCCCCCCCGCCGCCGCCTCTCACTCTTCCCCTATATCCCTGAAACCAATAAGACCATCCATTAGTTTAATTCCTGCCTACATGCACCATTGATATATAGTAGTCTTCCTCGGTGTCTCTCGAACAAACACGTTCTCTTGAAGTCGACTCCTCTCACGCGCACACACCTTCTCTTCCCTCTCTACGGGCATTTTCTCTCTCGCACCCCATCGTTGGTGGCCTCTGCCATACACATCACCTCTCTATGATGAAAGCCATGGACACTTAAATTACATCCGCCACAGAGGACCCCGCGACACACACACACACACGCACGCACCCCCCAACACACAAACACACACACTAAGACTCCATCTCTCTCTCTCTCACACACACACACAAACACACACACACACACACGCAAGCACGCCCCCCCACACACACTAAGACTCCATCTCTCTCCCTCTCTCTCACACACACACAAACTAAGACTCCATCTCTCTCTCTCTCTCACACACACACCCCACACACACTAAGACTCCATCTCACACACACATGCTCTAGGCGGAGCATTTGTTCCTACCACCCTTCATCCAACCTTACCCGTATGATGAACAATCAGCTTTATTTACTTGCATAACATGGACAAATTCCACTTTACTTTAGTAGTCAGCAAACTTATCATCTGTACCCTTATAAAAAAACGAGTTGGTGGTGATGGTGTGCCTGCCATCTTGTAATACAGACCGTATGATCTATATCTGAGGATAGAAAGCAAACTATGATAATTTTACAAAATATACCCGCACCTCTCTCCACATCATTATCTCCCGCAACCTCATTGCTCAACAATTAAAAAAGGAATAAGTCTCTGGAACAATCTAGCATGCAGGGTGGCCGCTGCCGCCCGCCGGCGCCGTCCATCCCCATGCCTCCGCCCATTCCGACTACCAGTCACCACCATGCTCCACTCCTCCTCGCCTTATCTCTCATCTTTCATTTTTTGATGACATTCTCGAGATACCAGTTTTCCGATAAAATTCTCGAGATATCATTAGTTTTTACACATGGGATTACTCTTGCATGGGTCAATCACAACAGGTGTTCTGTAAAAAAAATGCATATTGATGTTCCGTGCAATGCATGAGAATCTTGCTTGTAATTATATAACACAAATCACGAGCAGGAAGTGACATTTTTTGACACAACCACGTTAACATGGCCACGTAAATCACTAGCTAAAGTAAATACCATTATATTTATATCCCGATGCAAAAGGTTGAGTACATGTCCGAAGAGTAGAGTCGCACACACGCACTCTGTCTCTCAGAATCTCTCTCACACACTCACACCAGTTACGTGACGCCCACTTAAGCAGACACATATGTTACAATTTGTGCACCCGTGGTTACACGTGCTGCTGCGCATTTATTTAAGCCGGAAGGCGAACCCAAACAGTAGCTGCATTCATTCCCCTCCAGCCGCCTCTTCTCTGGTCGCCGTCGCCCGGTAGCCATGGGCCGGCTGAAGGTAACAACATACGCCATACTCCCGCCGAAGCGACGCTTTAATATGGAAATTTTAGTGGCCATGCATGCATCTTTTTGTGCTAGCACTCCTATATAAGGGTTGACCGGTCGCTTCCCGCGGACGTGCGCGGGCGGTGGAAGAGGAAGGAGAAGGGAAGCGGGCTGTGGAGTAACATTTTTTACCACAATTTCCTAGGAAACCGAGTGCAATAATTGAGTAGTTTTGCAAACTACCAGTACTACACCTGAAACGGTTCAAAACCTATACTCCCTTGCCAGCGCGCGCTTCCCGCGTGAAACGGTCAGCGTCGCCCTGGAGCGTCAGTGCCACATTAATGCCCGGCCAGAGCGGAGGCGACCTCTCACTGGCGCCGGCTTTGAAGTGGCGCAACGGCCGAGAGAGCGCCGCTTCCCGGTGCACGCGACTGCTCCGCGTCGAGACTGGCCATAGGCCCTGTTTGGATCCATGGGTTAGAGTTAGTTTGAGCTAGTTGGGCTCAAATAGCCCTAAACTATCCAAGCATGAGGGTTTAAATTGGAGCAAGTTGCACCGAACCCACCAAAAAAACTATCCCACCCATGAGGGTTTAAACTGGAGATAGTTCTCATTGGGACCACTGAAAAATCACTTTTCTCTCTCCATGAAGTGCATTTATTGTCAATCTAACCCTGTCACCCAAACACCTCTTTGGCTACAGTTAGTTCAGGGTTAGTCATGAGTTAGTCTAACCTCTAGCTAAGTTAGAGTATCAAACAGGAGCAGTATAGGACATGCAAGTTGCTCAAAGCATACAGGCAAATTCGTACGTGAAAGGATTTTTTATTTTTGAAAATGGAACGTGAAAGGATTTTTTTTAGAATGCTCTTGGCATGTCGCTAACATGTGATAGTTAACCGACCTCAATAGACGGCAGAAACGCCAGCCCACCGCACTTTGATAGAGATGAGGAGGGAGAAGCGATACAGGCTGCTGGATTAGTAGAGATAGGTGTCGCACGAAAGCCAAGAAATATGGTGATAGCGTGGGCTAGCCATGTACTAGTATGATGTAACTACACTTGGCTACCGTGTTTCATACTCTTCCAGTCCACTGTGGAGATGATTGGTTAATTTTATATCGCTGAATAATATTAAATATTATGAGTGCAGATGCTCCACCATGAGGTTCCTTGCTCCTTCTCGGTCGTCTGGAATCTATGTTCTTCCACTCTATTTTTTTACGTGAGCTTTGTTCATCCTTTTGCCAACATGCGAGACATCTAGCATCAAGGTGCACGTGTTATGCAAGGATCGTTTCATCTATATGAAGAACACGTGGGACTGGAACTACGAGACGAACATGTACCCAGGAGTGGACATACGAACCTGAGTAATGTAGCGCAGTAAGTGAAGTAGAAAGGCACAAATCGTATGAACATGCGCAGCATATAGGGTGTGTTTGGTTGCGTTCTCGTCTCAGCATAGTTGTTCCCTCTTCAGGCATGCTCAACTCAACACCCCTCTTCATGCATGCTCTCTTCATGCATGCTTCTAGTGTATTTGTGCTAAACTAGTGTGGACTCATGCACCCTCCATACACTCTACCAAACACCCAAAAGTAGGTCGAGAAGGGAACTCTTGGGCGGCATTTGTCTCTTACTACGTACTACCACTAAATGTTGTACGTGCAATGCACGGTGATGTTATGGAGTACGTGCCTAAGTACTCTACTACTACTATATTAGTTGGAGGCACATATAACTTTTATATTTGTTTACGTGTATGCCCCGAGACCTTCCAACTAGACGTGTCTTTGTCTCCATTTTTTTGCGGAAAACGTGTCTTTGTCTCCAGGTCGCACTTTGTATCGTTCATACCACTAAGTACTACTACGTGTGGTCTCCGACCCAGAAGTGGAAGAAGTGGAGACGCTCTACCATGCTGTTTTTTTATGTTGGGTTGTACCATGCTGTTCATGTCCCACTCCTTTTGCTGACGTGTGGGACATCCAGCACATGCCGTGTTTGGCACCCTTCGTCGTAAGAGTTGAAACGCCAGCATTCATGAGAAATAAAAATTAATTATAAATCGGCAGTGATACTATTTTTTTGCGAACCAATCAGCAGTGATACTATACCTCGATATCGGAAAGAATACTACTCCGTTCGCCAACATGTGGGACGTCGACCATCCTGGTCCACTTGCCATGCACGCAGAACTCCAAGGGAGTCACCCAGGTCGTCGCGCCACAGTAACAATGACTAATGAGCCGTCAAATCACAGGCCCACTTCCCACTTTGAAGTTGCTTGGACGAAGGAACCATCATGACTTCGTTGAATTCCGCTTCTTGAAGAAAACTACTGTACCAGCAGTACTGCTAGCTATAGTAGTTACTACAATAGAGGCCTCCTTTCGTTCATAGGATAGGAATATGAAAATCATAGGAAGTGAGATGACATGCATCTCAATTCCTATAAATAAAGAGATGCCATTTGATGCTTAGGATAGGAATTTTTCCATTTAGTCTAGGCTAATGTACTGGTAATTTGCTCTAAAAACTACAGTAGTAACTAGTAGTACTGGTACATGCTCGTACTCAGACACACACACACACACACACACTAACTACTAGTACTACTACTTCTCACATGCTGGCCAGACGCCGTCGTTCTCCTTCCCGGCTTTGTCGGCGACACCCCACCGTGCTTGGATCTCCGCCGACCTCTCCGCAGCAGCGCGTGCGTCCTTTTGTTTCTTGCGGTGGTGGGCCTCTCTTTTCTTGAGTGCTTTCTGACTTTTCCGCTCCCTCTGTGCGACTTTGGCCGCCTCTTGCTCTACGGCCCATTCGGCCTTGGCATCTTCAAATTCCTCCCACGTAGTTGTGAGGTCGCGAGCGGCGATGAACTCGGCACGGCGGGATGCCATTGCTTCCCTACCATTTTGTGTGCGGTCGTGGGCGGCGAGGAACTCGGCGCGGTGGGATGCCATCGCTACCTTATCGGTTAGTGTGCGGCGCGGTGGCATGAACGACGCTTGGTGAGAGCTCTGGGGTGGAGTGGCTGGACAACCATATAGTGCATTGGTTTGTCAAGAGCTCAAGGACAGAAGACGAAGAAAATTTGGATTCCCCTTCAATCCTGGTCATTTATTACCGAGTAAAATGCATTGGCGGTCATCGAACTTGTCTTGGTAGCTCACTTTGATCATTGTATACGAGATATGGTGATTATACGGTCACTGGCTCAGCGTATAGCTCCGTATTTGTCTGGTTGACCAGTCAAATAGTCCGCATGCGCCTCATCAGCTCGTGTTCTTTATCTATCTACGCGGGCCTACCTGTCAATGGAGAAAGAAATACTGTAAAAACCAAAATTATGCTAGAGTCCGGACCGCTTCCGCAGCCCGCTCTCACCGCCCTGGCCCCTCAAGACGCCAGCTGCCCGCCGCATGCATGCATAGCAAGTAGTACTCCTTATGTGGAGGAGAGAGAGGCATTGACAAAGACAAGGAGTGGGCTCTGCAAGAGCCCATCTCTACATGTGCTCCTAGGTATAAAAAAGTAATTCTAAAAAAGGCATAAAAAACAATTGTGTCTTAAAAAAGAAAGATAAAAAACATTTGAGAGGAAATAGATAGAGAGAAAGTGAGAAAAAGTTGTAACCTAGGCATTACATGAGGAAGGAGGGAGTGGTGCACGTGCCAAGTTCACTGGGCTGCCATGTTTCACACTCCTCCGTCGTAACAGTGGAGACAATAGCTTTCATAAAAAATAAACAATGAATACTCGTTGCTCGTCCTCTATATCGAAAAAATACTTTCATTCGCCGACATGTGGGACATCGATCATCCTGGTCCACCTGCCATGCACAAAATTATCCTGGTCTACCCCGGTCGTATTGCAGGCCCAACCTTTCCCACTGTAAGTTGTTCGGACGAAGGAACCATCATGACTTTGTTGAATTCCGCTTCTTCAAGAAAACTTACTGTACCAGCAATACTGCTACCACACGCGAAGACTGGACGGCACTGTACCACGTCATATCACTGAAACCCACTAGGCCAAACTAGCCCGCCTAGGTCATCTATTTTGGAACGGAGGGAGTACGTCTCTGCACTGCTATGATTTTGTGTTGCACGTCATATCACTGAAACCCACTAGGCCAAACTAGCCCGCCTAGGTCATTGATCGCTAAGCCTACAATTTTAGGAGCTAGGGCTATTGGTCCATCGACGAGGGATAAGTATAAGCGTACCACGAGCTCATCAGCCCCAACGTTTCTCTTCGGTGAGTGTTTTGCAAGTACTATAGCTCGCACAGTAGCTAGCCTACTAACACCAAGAATCATCAAACAAGCCCTGCTGATATGATAAACAGTTCAAACTTACATCTAATCATGCCATATATTACATCAAAAGCTGGTGAGGATACATCTGTTTCCATAACTCGGAGAGGGTTTGCATGATTCACTATCAAACAAAAGTAGCAAGATTCTCCCACACAAGACAGTGCACTAGCCCTAAGATGGTTTGATAACACGCATCGTTCTGGTAATTAAACACAGGGTAATGCAAACTACCCTGAAGGATTAGCGCGACCAACTATTTCTTGTCATCGATCTCTCAGGCAATGACCACAACACGGACAACAGCATGGGAATCGATTTCTGGGGCGATGTCCGCAGGACTGACCATGACATCGGAATCGATCTCTGGGGCGATGTCCACAGGATGGACAGCGACATCGGAATCGATCTCCGGGGCGATGCCAACAAGACGGGCCACGACATGGGAATCATCAAGGACGTCGACCGGCACCTGCACAACCCTAACATATTAGCAAGCACATTGCAAATAATCAAAAACCACAACTATGGTAATAAGCCATTATTTTTTACCTTGTGCAGCTCACCGGGGGATCTCATCCCTCCAGGGGCCATCTCCTCGTCCTCGATGGGGGCCATCACCTTGCCAGGGGAATACTGCTTCTCAACGGCGACTTTCTCCTCAAACTCGGTCTTGAGCCTCACATAGGTGGCAATCAGAGTTCCTGGGGTAGGCACGGTGGGGCCATTGCTGTTCTTCCAACTTTATTTGAGGAGTTCGTCCGCCAACGTCCTCAACTCTTGGGCCAGTGCTTGTTTCTTGGAGTTCTTCGTCTCCATGGGTTGGCCCACCAACATGGTCAACTCGTTGGTCGGTGCTCGCTTCCTAGAGGTCGCTGTCTCCAGTGGGTTGTCCGCCAGCAACTCTTTGCCTTATGCTCTAGGATCCATCAATGAACTGACAAACAAAAAGCAATCGAAAGGAAACCGCAATTGCAATGAAAACGGGAAAAGAATAGGATGTGAGAATCGTTCGGTGCTTCACAAAAAGAAGATTCTTGGAATGAAAATATAGCAGCATAACTGATTCGCCCACCTTTCCTTCGTTGGTACAGAAGAAAAATGGCAGAAGTGAATAGCCTGGAGTGAGGTTTTCTTCAAGAAAGGGAAGAAAGGGCTTGAACGAGCGTTCCAGTGAAATGATGGTTGCTTCGTCCAGTCCAACTTGGAGGCCACCTTACCACTGCTGGTAAAGGTGTGCGTTTTGTGATATGTAGATAGAGCGGCTAGTCATATACTCCCTCCTTTCCGGTTTATAGGGCTCAATTCCAAAATTTCACCAACCAAGGTAGATGGTGAGTGGTGGAATCCTTTTTGTAATTTGCAAAAGCACCCAATTAATGCTCTTGTTTTCTTCAAAAATGTATGTTTAACAATATATTAATTGCAATGCATGCATGCATAAAGTACATGCATTGGTCAATTTTCTCTTAATACCTGCATGCAATTATTTAATGCACCTTGGAATCTGAACTTGTGATGGGGAACAACCAAATTGAGCCTTATAAAATGAAAAAACTAAGATTTTGAGATAAGCCCTATAAACCGGAAAAGAGGGAGTAGGATTGCTCAATATTGTGCACCGCGACCAAGGCGGAGAGGAAAACGAGAGAACTACGTAATTAATGCATGAGTTTAATTAGGGTAGTTTTGTAAAGTACGAGATACATTTCTCCAATCGCAAAATGCCTTGGTTCATGAGATTTGAGATTTGAGCCCTATAAACCGGAAGGGAGGGAGTACTGCACACGATGTAGTCTAGTCACTTGTTGAAATCTCTAGAAAGGCAAATACTCCTTTCCGGTTTACAGGGCTATACTACTCCCTCCTTCTAGGTGTGTAAGTCATCTTATGAAAACCAAATACGTAGTCCCAAAACACTTAGGCGTGGTGCATTAACTTCTACCTTGTTTCTTGTTTCTTGACATATCAACCAATAAGAGATGAGAGGTGTGCACGCTTTTAATGACTTGCAATGGCTAGTTCATTGCATGCAATGCTATTAATTAGCAAATAAACATTGGTGACCCCAGGAGGAAACAGTGCTAAGCGCGTGGACCTATGTAGAATGAGTATCAACCAATGGATAATGGAGTTTAATTGTTAAACAATAGCAATTTTGTCTCATGCAAAAGCCTAGCTAGTACTCCAAGGAACCGCACCACGCGAGCATTCACAACTGCCACGTTCGGGTTGTGCTTGGCTCTTCGCCTCTTCGAGAAGACGAACAATGATGTTACTCCTACTTCTACAGTATCGAATCCACTGCTGCATGTCCGTCCACCTTGTGCGGGAGGGATAGCGTGTAGCGAAAGCTTCTACTTACTGCTCCTGCCTTTGCGTCTATGACAGGTGGGCCCAACAGGTGGTTGGCCCTCCTATCATGTAGCCAAAGGCAGGTGCGGTTAAGGCATCAGAGCTCAGTCCGCGAGGGAGAGGGCATTGTAGTAATCAAATTTCTCGGTCTTGTATGAGTTGATGAAGATAGGGGTTGCCTGCTTGCTAGGGTTGCTTGCTAGGTATATATAGGACGGAGCCTCCGTGCTTCCTTGCTAGGGTTGCTCTATTCACACACTCTCATCCTCTCCAGATCTAAACAAGATAGGGGTAGTAACACTGTCTTTCTCCCTTCAAAAAACACTGGCTTTCTATCCTCACCGCTGGTTACAGATCCGGACGTATCCCCCTCCGCCGGTGAAGGGGAGGAGGGGCAGCATTTAGGCCGTCGTCGACAGCGAGGGAGGAGACCCACTGCCGGCCGCACCGTTATCTCTGGCCGAGCGCCGGCATGGGAGGTCCTCCGATCCCTTCGTCGTTGCCTGTGGGCGGATCCGGCCTCCCGCCGCCCACCTATCCACATCCCGATGACCTTCAGGTATATCTTCGTTCGAAACCGCCTTAGCTCTACTTCCCCAGCTCGCTACGTCGTTGCATGTGCATCATTTTCTACCTCTCAGCCCCTCTCGATCGGATGGTCCAACGTCACATATTTTTTTTCTTCTATTGTTAGAGGTAAAGCTACTTCATGGAGTCGAATCTTGTACTACTTGGTTCAAACAAGAAATAAAGTGGGGGTGGGGGAATTTAGTATGTACATCGGACTTGGTACAAACATGAAGGAAAGGGGGTGAAAGTAGTACAGACTGGTCATCCAACCGGTCTCTTGGTCGAAAAGGGAAATACAGGGGTAACGTTGTACACAGTGGTATGACCAGTGCTAGATTGCTATCCACACATAGGAGTAGGTGGCTAGAGTGAACAAAAATGGGACCAACCCAGATATGTTTCTTGGATGTTTGTTTCTCGGGGCAACAAACTATGAATCACCACTTTATGCCCCTGTTTACGTACATGGTGCTGGACTGCTGGTGCACCCACTGTCCCATGCCCTTATACCAAATATTTAGGCTCTGTTCGAAATAAAGGGGCAGAAAACATAGGTCTTGATGAAAATAGAGGAATAGGAAAGGCATGTAGGTATAAAACTATGGAACAGCGAACCGGAGGAAACTCTCAAGAGAATATGTTCGGATGGACTACGAAATGTACAGATTTGTTTTTTCAGAGTAGCATGCTTGGCAGTATGAGATGCTATTTGTTTATTCAGCTGCACAGTGACTACTCTTGTCCTCACCTCACGTACCACACATAGGTTGATTTTTTTATTCCGGCAACACAGCACAACAACCTGTCTAACGCATGGCACCGAGTGCCTGCCTCGGGCTTCCGCCCAAAAAATGAGCAACGTGTGGATGTTTCTAACCCTATGGAATTAGTACTACTAGACCAGCTTTCCTATGAAACACTATTCACCTTTCCTGTGTTCCGAATGGTTGGAAGGGAAAGAATACCGTAGGAATATGTTCCTACGAAAATCCTGCACCGAACCTGTGAACCGAACGCAGGCTTAGCTGTTCTTAATCTAATGTCCCTGGTAAAAATGAAGCCATGCCACTGTTATAAGCCATGACAAGTTTAGCCAAATGTTTTTGCCTGTAATTGTTTGAGACTATGACTGTTTCCTCTGTGCCTTTTTGTGCAAACAGGGATATCCAATTCACCTGGTTGCTGTTGTGACCTTTTGGTGCACTGCACAAAACTCTTCTTAAAAGAAGTGACTTTTGTGTTGTTTAACTGGAATGTCAGAATGGAACAATTGGTTCATTTTGGTGGAACTACACAAAGGGAGATCTGTGTTCCGATCCTCATCATCCATATTGGCGCCATAACTTTCCTTCAGGTAAGAATGATATTTAATGGATGTGTTCATCTCTATTTTCCGACTGCCATGAGAAAATAATGCTGTTTTTTACTAGTACACTTGTACTCCCTCACTGACAAAACCAATTCTGAATTAGAAGGCCAATCATGTACTTGGTTTCACCAACTAGTGAGGAGAACGAGAAACAGAGCATGAAGAGGAAGAAGAAGAAGAATAAACAGTGCCAAGGCGATCTTGCTGAAGCCAGAGGCCTCAAGTCGAGGCCATTCAAGGGCTCCGGCAACGACTACCTTACATGTGAGACGATCCTCCAGGGAACCCTTCCACTTCTGCTGTCTCACTTAATTAATTAGGAGTACTTAAGTACCACTAATTTATTACTGCCTAATTTTCCTGTTGGAGTTAAACAAATCTTTAGTAGGACCCTATGCTGAATCATGTACGTGTGTATGTTTGTCTATGGAGGTGAATCATGTGGTGGAGCAGGGAGGGAATATTATTAGTGTCATGACATAATAGTGCTATTGTTTTGCATGTCAATCTATTGCCATTGGTTCAATGAGGCAATGTTTTGCGTATTGTCCATCATGAATTTGATGCTACTGGTTGAGTAATATGCTAATGTCTTCCTATCCTTTCTCACTAAGCTAATGAAGGTTTCACCTTGTTCCTACTTGTGCAAACAGGGATCATGTTGTGCCAATCATACATTAAATGGAACTGCACAAGAAAATACAATGAACTGTATCCCATCCAGTGCTTTAACTCTGCTGGAAGTTCTTGATAATCTTTCGATATAATCTCAACACTGGTAAACAAGAGTGATTTCAACCATACATTTGAAGTGCACAAAAATATATACTATTGTGTGATTCCAGTGAGTGCTTTATCATCTCTTATGGGACTACATGAATAAGCTTTTTTTCTCAGGTTGGTACGGGCCTAAGGCCTTCATCCATATTAGTTTGTTGTCATCTCTATTTGTATCGTGCTACTGTCATGAGAAACTCCTTTATCTTTGCACGTTAAAGTTTTGCAACCTATGATAAATGGCAATGCTTTGAGTGTTAAGTTGAGCTAATTGGCACTGATTAAATAAACAAATACCTCTCTTTAAGCAAGACTACTATGTTGCTAACTTTACCCATTAAGATAATGAGGGTGCTTCTATTTGTTAGTGTATGTTTCGTAAACTAGTCCCACTATTACAGTAATCTCACTCTCTCAATATATGTGCCAACAGGGATGCTCGATTTTGGTGGAACTGCACAAAAACTTTGGGTGCTTCATTGCCTCGACAGCTTCCGTCCTTTCCTGTCAGTCGCTAAACTCCGCATGCTTTCTTCCTTTGCTGTCAGTTGCTTGGCTTATCTCGGCTTCCAGTCAAAGGAAATAGTAATTGATATGCTACCTCACGCAGGTTGGTACTGGTCTTTATCCTGATTATTGTGCCTGTCATATGTATTGGCAATTTGGTATTGTGCTACTGTTTGCTGATTTCATAAAGGAGTAATTTGGAGCCTGAACTCGCAGGCAAATCATTACATCGGGTGATTTTAGTAGAACTGCACAAAATCATCAGATGCTGAAAAGAAGTGCCTATATTCATTCGAGTATCAACCGGTGTCAACCAATTGTCAAACTCCAAGTGTTAGGAGAGTGAACGCCAAAAATATTGCTTGGTGCATAGCCCAGAAAAATGCAGTCCAGTCTTTGGTCCCAACTTGTGCCTTTTTGTTATCGGCACATATGATAGCGAACTATATGGCATGGAGTCTAAAGATTCCAGACAAGTTGGTTGACGCTTATATTCATCTGGCACTTAATCGGTCTGCACGCCAAGGATGCTCCATTTTAGTTGAACTGCACAAAAAATTTGGGTGGTTCATTTTCTCAACCGCCTCCTTTCTCGTCTGCAATGTAGAATTTTGGCGAGATACAAGACCAAGATGAGCCAGTAAACTGGTTGGATGAAACTAGTGGCCAAGTTGCTCAAACCTCCCTCGGCACGAGGCCACTATTTGAGGATAAACCTACAAGCAAAGTTCAGATTGTCTGTGCTGCCTCTTATGTACTCGAAAGTTTACTCGTACAAGAACTAATTTTAGCAAGAAGTACCTCCGATTGAACACCATTTACCAGTCCGTACCCTAGGTAATTAAAGTTCGTCCATGGATCATATTGGCTGTGATCTCAATCATTTGGATGCATAAACATACTAAACATGTGTATATCTAAATCTTTTTGTAAATTATGTATGAATATTGTCGTGTGATCTATCAATCATTTGGATGCATAGATATGCTAAGCTTGTGTATATATGAATCTTTTGAGTTGTTGATTGTGAATGTTGGCTATGGATATGAACGTGTCCTGTGAACTTGAGTTTGATATGAATATTTACCTTTTCTGTTGTATTTGTGTGTGAATTTGTTAGTATGCCTACTGTGGGGTATAAAACGTAGGTCTCTTATAAAAGTAATGCCGTGTCCAATTTATGTTTTCCCTTCTAACCACATTATATATATTTATATTATTACTATTATCGTATATTTTATAGTGACTTATATATACATTATAAAAACATCCCAGCTTATAAAAGTAAATGTTTAACGGAAGTTGGCAAGGAAAATCCTGGTTGTTTTTGACTCACAGGCAATGAAAATCCTGGTTGTTTTTGACTGACAGGCAAGGAAAATCCTAGTTGTTTTTGACTCACATGCAAGGAAAATCCTGGTGATTGCGAAGATTTTAAGGAACAATTTGCGACTCCACTACCGCGTTTTCCCATCTCCGAGTCGTTCCCGTCCGGGGCCTCGCCGTCGTCCACCGCCTCGCTGCGTTCGGTGCGGCCTGGTCGACAAACGGGAGTCATCGGAAGAGGACTTTATGTGGAGAGCTTGACGGCTGGGACCCACGAGGTCCATGGTCACACGCAAAGAAAGTTCCTCCTTATTAAGCTGAAAAAAAATGTTTCCTCCACCTGACAGCTGGGATCCACCGGCTGTATCTTCGCACGGAAGGAAGTGTCTCCTTGTTTTGCGAAAAAAATTATTCATCCCGTTGACAGCTGGGACCCGTCAGATTTGGTGACTGACTTGTGGGCCTACTAAGCGGACGTGTACAATCAGTAGTATATTTTGTCTGTTTGCTGCTGCTGTTGTTTTCAATGTACAATCAGTAGTATATTTCGTCTGTTGGTTGAATAAATGTGTTGTTAGAACGACAAACACAATGTTTTGGAAGTCGTTGCACGGTTCAATCCTTTAGTGCCCCGTACCGTACGTAGCGCATACTATTTATCGTACGGAACACTTTTTTTTTGAAACTCGGAACACATTTTCCACTTGTTGATAACATGCAGCCCACTGATGAAGGCCCAATAGAGAAGCCCATAATTAACTGGAAGGGAGGCTCTCACATGAATCCGGCCCAGGTACATGCTCATGGTCCCCTAAACATAAATAAGTAAATAAAGCTAAATGCTCATGCACCAGTTCTTTGGGAAAATAGCTAGCCCAGCATTTCTTTTTGAAGAATACCCAAGCTAGGCCTATTTGTTTTCTCCGAATTACTGGGCTGCAAATCTTTCAAGACGAGGAGGGATGCATTCCGGCCTGGCATAAGAGTATGGTCAATGTTTGTTAAAAGTAATATCAAAAGGGGTTGAAAATTCCAAAAAAATTATAGCAAATGGGATATAAGTTTCTTTTTTTGTTTTTATTTTTCACTGATGTCTTATACGTATTTCATTGGATTTAACATGATATAGTACTAATTTATTTTTAAATTTGTTTTACTATGGCTATTAATTTTTGGATTAAGAATATTTCGTTCCCCAGCAAAAATTTACGAATTTTCAAAATTTCCCACATATTTAGTTAATTTTTTGACCCTGGTACTGACCAGAAAATGGCCAGCAATTCTAAAAATGGAAAACGGGCTGCAATAAATTCCATATGAATTAGAAAATGAGTAAAAAATATTAAAATAATAGCAAATGGGCTGTACACGCCATGGATTTCGAGGCTGACTTGTTTACGAAAGGCTTTGTCAGTGAACACACAATTCTAGCAGCAGTTAGTGTTGGATGTCCATCCAACGGCCGACGTGCTTCTTTAATCTCTGATCTTCCTACTCCAGCCACCTAAACTAGCGCCGACGGGACTGCCTGCTCCCTCCTCTTGTGGCCCGCTGTGATGCCGCGCAGGCTTCCCCGGCCCACCCTACTCCCTCCGCTGGCCTGGCTGCACGCAATCAACTGCCTCCTTATTATGCGTACGCAGGGCTTGTCAACTTAGTCAACAAACGATTCTAGTAGCAGTAACCGTTGGATTTGAATCGAACGGTCCTGCCGCTTCTTCAATCGCTGCTCTTCTTGCACCAGCCGCCCAAACCAGCGCCAGGGAGACCGCCTGCTCCTGCCTCCAGTGGCCGGCTGTGCTGCCGATGAGGCCTCATCGCCCCCTACTACTCCCACCGCTAGCCAGGCCCTGCGGCGACGGCAGCCTCACACCACAGCCGAACCAGTGAACCCTCGTACTCCTCTCCGCGTGGGCATCCACTGCCGCGTCTTCCCCGGCTCCGCGTCATCCCCTTCCTAGGCCTCACCGTCGTCCACCGCCTTGGTGCTCTCGATGCGGCGTGGTCAACATGGTCAACGACATTCCATCGGAAGAGTACTATACGTGGAGATGCTGACAGCTGGGTCCACGGCCACAACCCATTTTTCTGTGATTTGCCAAGTAAGTCGCTTTGTCAGGCCTGTTGGGCTGCAAATCTTTCAAGACGAGGAGGAGAGCTTTCATTCGGCTGGCCGAGAAAATGGCCCATCAGTAGAAATGGGCTGTACATTTTTAAAACACATCAAACCGGCAATTAGTTTCAAATATCTTTTTTTCATTTTGAGATTTGAAATTACATTAATTTTTATGCGTGGAGAATTTGTTGGATTTTATATTGATATACATTTATTTTTAAAATCAATTTGAATGTGAGTCGAAATTTCGGGATTAAAAACAGTTCAGACCGCACCGAAATATGCAAAATTTCGTATAATTTTTTAACCGTGGCCACAATATGGGCTGTAATGCTAACAAAAAGAATATGGGCTCCAAAAAAACCTTAATAAATAGAAAATGGGCTGTAAATTAATAGAAATAATGGCAGATGGGTTGTATGCTGTTTCCCACAGATTTGAGGCTTTCCTAAAAAAAGGTTGACGCACAAGCAGTGACTGTTGGATGGCCATCCAATGGCCGTCGTGCTTCTTCAATCTCTGCTCTTCTTGCTCCAGCCGCTCAAACAGGCACCTGCGGGACTGCCTGCTCCCTCCTCAACATGGTCGGCTCTGCTGCCGCGCAGGCCTCACCGCCCCACTGTACTTCCATCGCTGGCCTAGCCATCCCTCTACTCACCCACACCTGTTGTTATTCTCCGGCGACTGCGAGGCCTCGTACAGTCGAAACGTTCCCCCCGCTGTCAGCTTGGACCCACCGGAAGTGCCTCCTTATTGCGCACAAAAAAATGAATACTCCCCCGGCTAGCTGGGACCCACCTTGGTGGGAGGCTGACTTGTGGGCCTACTAAGTTGACGGGGACGAAGGGCTTTGTCAACTTAGTTAATATGAATGATTCTAGCTCCAGTGACCGTATGATGTCCATCCAACGGCCGTAGTGCTTCTTCAACCTCTAGTCTTCTTGCTCCAGCCGCCCAAAGCAGCGCCGGTCGTGCCGCCTGCTCCTGCCTCCCATGGCCGGCTGTGCTGCCGCGGAGGCCTCACCGCCCCCTACTATTCCCACCGCTGGCCAGGCCCTACGGCTACGGCAGCCTCACACCGCAGCCGAACGAGTGAACCCTCATACTCCTCTCCGCGTGGGCATCCACTGCTGCGTCTTCACCGGCTCCGCGTCGTCCCTTTCCTAGGCCTCACCGTCGTCCACCGCCCTGGTGCTCTTGACGCGGCGTGGTCAACGTGGTCAAGGAACGACTTCCATCGGACGTGGACTGTACGTGGAGAGGCTGATAGCTGGGTCCACGACGGCAGCAAGGAAGTGCCTCCTTATTACACGGAAAATAATCATTCCTCCACCTGACAGCAGGGACCCACCGGACGGGCAACCGTATTTCGTGAAAAAAACGTTTCCCCCCTGAGTGCTGGGACCCACTAGCTACACCTTCGCACGCAAGGAAGTGCGTCCGGGCAAAAAAAAACGATTCGCCCCCCTGACTGCTGGGACCCACCAGCTACATCTTCGCAGGCAAGGAAGTGCCTGACAGTCGGGACCCACCTGGTCGAAGCGTACATAGCGTTGTCATTCTGGTCGCGAACGTGTACGTAAATATATACTGGTAGATGTAGAGGCGCACACGTGTCGTAGTAGAGGCGGTCAGGGTGCAAGAAATAAAATACGGCCACATATGTGTACATACGGGCGGGGTCTCGAACGCCTACTCGCGCATACCTACGGCGAGGGCTCGTGTACATGGTTGGGTCTGAACGGAGAAACAACGTCGTCGTCGTGTTCATGGGTCGGAACGGAATGCGTGGTCGTGTTCATCGGGAGGGCTTGGACGGAAGAGGCGATGGAAACGAGGCCTAGCGTACCGCAAAACGAAGGAAACCGACCTCCTACGGTCGAAACGGGGGTCCTATTGATCGGGAGGGGTGTGGCATACCGAAAAACGGAGGAAACGGACCTCCTACGGTCGAAACGGGGGTCATGTTGATCGGGAGGGGTGTGGCGTACCGCAAAACGGAGGAAACGGACTTGTGTTGGAGCGCTACGGTCGAAATGGGGGTCCTGTTCATCGGGAGGGGTGTGGCGTACCGCAAAACGGGACTCCACGGGATACTGTTCATCTCCACCGTCGACCCCCTCCAGCCTCCACGAGCTACTGTTCATCCACCGTCGACCTCCTCCAGCCTCCACAGGCTCCTGTTCATCCAGCCTCCACCGCACGCTACTCCACCGGCTACTGTTCAACCACCCCTCCACCGTCTACTGTTCATCCAGCCCTCCACACCACGGGGTCCTGTTCAACCACCCCTCCACAGGCACCCCTCCACCGTCTACTGTTCATCCTGCCCTCCACACCATGGGGTCCTGTTCATCCACCCCTCCATGGGCACCCCTCCACCGTCTACTGTTCATCCAGCCCTCCACCACACCACGGGGTCCTGTTCATCCAGAGGCAACGCCACCGCTCACTGTTCATCCACCCCCCCCCCCCCCGCAACGCTCATTGTTCATCGCATCGATCAGCTTCAGTTAGCAGCAGTAGCCAAGGAATCGCTCGGTCGGGTTCAGTTAATAGCCATCGATCGGTCGCCCGGATTCAGTAACGCGTAGCCTGCAGTGCAATCGCTCGGGTTCAGTTAGAGCCCAACGCCTCGCTTGGGTTCAGTTAGAGCCAACGCCTCACACACGTGCGTACGTGTATGAGAGAAACGCGCATCGCTCGGCCCCCGACCTCCCACCATAACCGGGAACTCCCCGAAATTTTCCTCCCCTCGCTTCTACCACGGTTTTTTCCGTCATGGACGGCCCAAAGAATGTCATGCAGCTGCGTCTCCGGTCCGCCCAGGACAAAAAGCCCATTTTCTGTCATGATTTTTTGTCATAGAAGTAGGAGCCCACCACATCTATGATGATACCGGGTTTTGTCACAATTATCGTCATAGAAGTGTCATATGTATGACATAAAAAAATTTCGTTTGGCCCAAAATGTCACGGATGTGTCTTTTTTTGTAGTGATGTGAGATGGCCACCTTACCAAGCCCAACCACCTTACCCTTTGAGTTGTCACCAAAAGTGACATACTTTCGAGGGCCGTCATTTTCAGCAAGCTCACGAAACATATCCTTGTCTCCGGTCATGTGATCAGTACGCCCACTATCAAGAACCCATTCCTTTCCTCCAGCCATGTAGCCGCGAAGATTAGCCATAAGACCAAAGTGTCTCATAGACTCATTGAGATCAAAGTCACTATCATCATCCTCATCATAGTATCCATGTTCAACATCGTCTTGTGATTGATCAATTCCTAGAGAGGGTAATTCATTAGATAAATGGTCATCACAATGGTCATATTTATGAATTCTAACAGTTTCAGAGATGATATTGCTAATGATTCCAACAACTCCTTTGGCACGCATAAGATTAGTAAGCTCAAATAGACAATCACCAAATTTGGGATCATTGGTACTCATCTTACTCAAAGCAATAGACTTATGAAGAATGTCATCTAAGTTTGCAAGGAATAATTTGGAAATCGTTCCTCAAGAAATCTCCATGTGGTGTAAGCACAATCAAGAGTAGGCAAGCTAGCAATCAAGTTTATAGGTAATCCTCTAGTAATTAGATTGGCAGTTCTAAGATTACAGATCATGTCAATAGACTCATCAAGGGTAGGATGCAAGCAGTCAAGAAGCCGCGCACAAGGAGTAGTGATGTACTTGTTCAAGTGATATTCATTGAAAATCTCAAGCATCTCAATTTTCCACACATGAAATAAACTCTCCATCAAGTATAGGTACTCTATGTCTAAGACTCCCCAACATAGACTCATCCATCTTCCTCCAATGGTGATTAAACCAAAGCAATGAAGACCAATGCTCTGATACCAATTGTAGGATCAAGAAGAGGTGTCTAGAGGGGGGTGATTAGACCCTGAACAAGAAAAAGTAGTAGTTTTTAATTTATTTAGGTTAAGGTTGAGTTTTAGCACAAGTTTAAACATTCACAATACATTTCAAGCAAGGATGGCAAGAGTATATGAGCAGTGGAAAGTAAAGCATGCAAGTTGCAAGAATGTAAAGGGATGGGATTGGAGTGTGCAAACGCAATTGGAGACATAGAGATTTTGGCATGGTTCCGATAGGTGGTGCTATCGTACATCCACGTTGATGGAGACCTCAACCCACGAAGGGTAACGGTTGCGCGAGTCCACGGAGGGCTCCACCCATGAAGGGTCCATGAAGAAGCAACCTTGTCTATCCCATCATGGCCGTCGCTCACGAAGGACTTGCCTCACTAGGGTAGACTTTCATGAAGTAGGCGATCTCATTGCCCTTACAAACTCCTTGGTTCAACTCCACAATCTTGTCGGAGGCTCCCAAGTGACACCTAACCAATCTAGGAGACACCACTCTCCAAAAGGTAATAGATGGTGTGTTGATGATGAATTCCTTGCTCTTGTGCTTCAAATGATAGTATCCCCAACACTCAACTCTCTCTCAAGGATTTGGATTTGGTGGAAAGATGATTTGAGTGAAAATCAACTTGGGGAAGGCTAGAGATCAAGATTATTATGGTTGGATTGGAATATTTTGATCTCAACACATGAGTAGGTGGCTCTCTCTCAGAAAATGAATGCTGGAAGTGTAGGCACGTCCTGATGGCTCTCTCCACAAATGAAGAGTGGGTGGGGGGTATAAATAGCCTCCACACAAAATCTAACCGTCACACACAATTTACCAAACTCGGTGGGACCGAATCATAAAACTCGGTCAGACCGATTTAGTTCAAAATGTGAATGTTAGGATTTTCAGTGGGACCGATATGATCAACTCGGTGGGACCGGTGTGCTAGGGTTAGGGTAAAACCTCATCTCGGTTTGGCCGATTACACAAACTCGACGGGACTGATTTTGGTAATAAGCTAACCAGAGAGTTGGTCAAGCAAACTCGGTGAGGACGATTACATATCTCGATGAGATCGAAATTATTACAACAGGAACTGGAGAGTTTGCAAGCCCATCTCGGTGAGATCGGGATCCCATCGGTGAGACCGAATTGATGAGGGTTTTTGGCAGTGGCTATGTCAAATAAACTCGGTGGCACCGGATAGATCAAATCGATGGAGCCGAGTTTGACTTCTGGTTTGGGACATATGTGGATATGAGAAAGTGGTTGAGGGCTTTGGAGCATATCACTAAGAACTTTGAGCAAGCAAGCCATTGAGCAACACCTCATCCCCTTTTAATAGTATTGGCTTTTCCTATGGACTCAGTGTGATATTGGATCACTAAAATGAAAATGTAGAGTCTTGAGCTTTAGAGCTTTTGTGAATCCTTTGTCCTTAGCATCTTGCAGGGTTTCCACATCCTCTTGTCCACGCCACTCCACTGTTGAACTCATCTAAAATATACTAGATAAAGGTATTAGTCCAACAAGAGATATGTTGACATTAATTACCAAAATCACCCAGGGAGCACTTGTGCTTTCACTCTTTCCATTCTTCTCGGATGCTTAAACCAGATAGTAGAGCCCAGGAGCCAGACGCCACCTTCGACAATGACGACTACTACTACACCAAAGGTGCCTACTACTACGTGGAGGCCGCCGACGACCAGGAGTAGTTAGGAGGCTCCCAGGCAGGAGGCCTTGCCTTTTCGATCATTGTTGCTTTTGTGTTAGCCTTCTTAAGGCAAACTTGTCTAACTTATGTATGTACTTAGATAATGTTGCTTCTGTTGACTCACTTGTATTAGAGCTTATGTATTCGAGCCCTCGAGGCCCCTGGCTTGTAATATAAAGCTTGTATTATTTTAACTTTGTGTCTAGAGTTGTGTTGTGATATCTTCCCGTGAGTCCATTATCTTGATCGTACACATTTGCATGTATGATTAGTGTATGATTGAATCGGGGGCGTCACAAGTTGGTATCGAAGCTGACTGCCTGTAGGTAGCCCCCTTTCCAACTCCTTGGCAAAAGTTGAGTCTAGTCATTGAAAAACTTTTACTAACATGGTTGTGCGGCTTACGGGCCCACACCGCCATCGGGTGGTATTAGGATCTTTTATTCCTCGCCTTTACTATGAGACTCTATTCTCTCTTCTATTCGGGTTAAATGATTTTGCTAACTCTAACTTTAGGTTCTCGTAACTACTTCCCCCGGAGTGCCCCTCATTCCAGATAATCACCTGCTTCATTAGAAGATTCCGAAGATACTACCGGATGCTTTCCCGAGACCCTTGTGCCCTTCGCCGTTGCAATCTCGTACCATTGATAAAATCCCCATGGATAGCTACATACACTTGCCATCCATACCTTCATTTCCAATTGCTCTTGTTATTTACAAGATACCCTGAAATACTTTCCGATATTCTGAGAATCTATTATGTCTGCTGCCTTGCAGCTCCTTTTCCGCATGAATACATGTACGGGTAATCCCTCAAACTTAATCGGGATTCATTCATCCCTAGTTGTTCATGTGTTTCACAAAAGCCTTCAAAATACTATTCGATCTTTCAAAAATCTTCAGCAACCTATTGCTCTTGAAATTCTTGCTTGCTTGCATTATGGTTAATCCCATAAGTCTAGTAATCTTGTTGGCATCCTTTATCACTATCATTTTGAGTTTGTTGATTCTATATGTTGAGGATGCTCGCAATCCTCAGTCGAATCCTAGAATTCATCCTTCCGGCTCAGACATCATTTTGAACATGAGCTGGTTCTCGACCAATCAAGTTGTCGTCAATTGTACCCCTAAGTCTATTAAAATTATCCATCCTTAGTCAGAGCGTTTTCTTTTGATCCCTTGATTTGGAAATTATAAGTCCTTGGCAATTGAGCTTTGAATTGGTCATTCTATAACATGATCTACTTGCATTCTTTCTTCTTCTGGTTGAGTACTGATGCTCACATCAGATCCCTTGTGGACCACCAGATCCTTTGTTGGATTGTATCTGACAATGTCCTTCATATTCAATAACCTTGTGAACCTTCCCTTGGATACATAATGTCTTTGGTAAATTGCATCCTCTACTTTGACAAACATGCTCTGCTTCCGAGCTCAAGTTATTTACTCCTGAAGTTTGTGGTATATTAAGATACCCCGATGGGTTGAACCTATGCCTTCCCTAATCCGTGTGAACCTGAGAGTTGTCACGAGTCATACTCTTCTGGTGTTTTGCCAGATAAAATTTCAACACTACAACTTCATCGAAAGTGGGAAGTGAATGGAAGGTTATGCATTGAAGAAGTGGGAGTAGATCTTGAACCTTTGTGCTCATGCCCATGGACCCGATGTGGAACTTATCATGAAAGCTTCTTGCAAGAATATTTAATCATTTGGATAATTCTTCCAATGTCATTAAATTGGATCCCTTGCAGTTATGGTTCCGACCATATTGTTCTCCTTTGATTTCATTTTCATACAAGTTAAAGTACTTGTCTTCCACACATCAACACACTAGCCTAACCTCTATTTTGATCTTCGAGTTTTACCCTCTGGTATCTCGAGAATATCAAAGAACTGTGTTGCTTACTATGAGTCTTCATCTAGTATTGCTTCACACCAATTTCAGATTCCCCTCCAGCTCTAAGTTATTAGTCACTCGAGAAAACCAATAAGTGAATCGATTCTACACTCTGATTCTATAAATCTAAGTAATTTTCGTTGCTTACGAGTTTAGTAATACTTCAAGTCATTTCTAGCCTGATCAGCTATATCGTTATCGTACTAAATTTTAACTGTGCTACCCGGTCCTTCTTCCCGGAGCACAATTTCTGACAATGAGCTAAGCTTACATGGATCTTCCTTGTCTTATCATTTTTCACCTTGAATAGCAAGCTTGATTTCGAGTTTGTGTTGTACCCGTGGTTCCAATGACCTTTTGTTTCATCATTCCTTTGATTTGATGTCATCGCTGATCGGTTACATCTTCATGAAATCTCTAGACAAATGTGTCGTGATCATCATCAACATTCTGAGTTGTTCCAGGATATCGATTGAATTCATGATGAGAAATACCATCCTTGCCCCTTGATGATTTGTGTTATTATCAACAACATTCTTGTCTCCCCCCCAACATAAAACTTGCTCATATAAATTTTGGAAATACATCCTTTTTGACATGTTGATGGATTACTGCTGAACCCATCAGTCACCTCCTCATCTTTTCCTTGATAAAATTGCATGAGATGTTCTAAAATTCCCGATGGATCCTTTGTGTTCCCATGGTCTGACCTTTACATGATGACCATGTTAATACTATCCAAAAGCATGACTTTGTTACTCCAAACATCACTGAGAACATTGGAGGCACAATGCTAAATGTTTATTGATCACTTATAGAAACACTGTTGTATGGGTAACGTCATGAATTTCCTCTGCCCTTTACATAAATGGTAATCTACTAACTGTGTTGTCATGGATATCATCCTCTGGTTGTCTTTGGGAAGGATATACTCCTGATATTTGAGTTTAAACACATTTTTCTTTCCATTGTTCTGATTAAATTAATAATCACAATTTTCCTTTGCATTGTTTTGTTTAACATTTCTCATGATCTAACTTATCTGAGCAGAGGTAATTCCCTGCTTAGGTAAACACCTCGACGTACAACCTTGTCAAGTATAACCTTGTTAATATTGTTAATGACATTTCGGTAACTGCCGGTGGACGAGAACTTCGCCTATTGGTCTGCCTTGTTTCAAAAGCAGGAAAATGTTTCTCTTTGTCCCTCGCCCTTGGTACCAACATTGTTGCCAACATAACTGACATGCTATCCATTGACATGCCCGGCTTTCATGACCGTGAAAGAGGTCAATGCCCTTCTTACTTTTAACCCACATGCTGGGCCCATAACCCATAGTTCCACAGGATCAAAATCCAAGTCGCCTGTACAACCTTGATTCCGGAGTATCCTTTGCACTTGGCTTTGTATGTAATTCACGAGCTAATTTCCTTACCATGTTTCATTCCAATATCAGATGCAACATTATTCTACATTTTTTGAACCCCTTTCACCTTCTGATTAGGCATCGAACGATTTCCTGCCAGTTCAAAACTTCTCATGGTACCTTCTTACTTTGCTCTTGATATTTTCTTAAGTTTCAATTCGAGAGTTACTTTCTGCCACCTTCCCTGATGTTATCTACCAGTAATCAACCTTGTAAGGTCCGTTCTTCTGAAGTTACCCCTTGTCCCTTGCTAAGTACCAAGAAGATTCGTTAGGATTTCGTAACCATAATCCCCCCTAACTCCACCTTTTAAATCTCGGGATGAGATTTCTTGTAGTGGGGGAGAATTGTAACACCCCGAGAATCATGCTACAGTAATCTCCCCTAATGATTGCCATGTCATCATGATTACTACGCAAATTGCCACATGTCCATATTCAAACTCAAATTCAAATTTAAATTGCAAGTGAAATTATTATTTATTCAAATAATAAAACTAAAATGTTTGTATTATTCTATAAATTCCCCTGATCATTTTTCATGTTGAAACCAACATCATCTGACTCGCCAATTAATCCCTAGTAAAGTATAAAGTGGTCCAGAAACAACAAAAATGACCTTTTCAAAATAATCAAATGTTTATGTATTTCCATTTGACTTGAAACTTTATGAGCATCATCATATCACTATGTGGCATTTATGTGCTAGGTTTCATATTTTACTAAAATCATTTAATGCCTCAAATAAATAGAAAACAGTGTCTAAAATAGAAAAGAGAAACAGAAAAGAGAAAAAGAATAAGAACTAAAGTCTCCTGTGCACTTTGGCCCACCGTTAATAGTACATGCCCCAGCCCAACTAGGTCTTCCCTGACCTTTCGCTATAGTAGGAGGAGGGGGAAGCCGTGGCGGCCATCCCATGGCCATGGCCATGTGCCGGCCATCCCCCACCTCCCCGGTTCCTACAAAAGGCCAATGCAAACCCTAGGCTGCTCTCGTCCATTCCCCCTCTTTTCCCCATCACCTCCCTCGTCATCTGCTTGAAATCGAGATCGGGCTCTATGCGGTGACCGCCCTCTTCATCGTCATTGTCGCGGCCACCGTCGTCTCCGTCACACGGGAAGGTGTCCAAGAGCATCGCCACAGTCGACTCCGTACGTCCCGGGGACCGAATCAAGCCGAGGCACCGGGTAGACGACGCCTTTTCCATCTTCTCCGCGCTCGGCCACCACCACATCGCCGTCGATTCATCGACTTCTGGCCATCCCCGAGCTCGTTGTCCGCTTCATTCGAATCACCGTGAGCTCCTCCGTTGGGTCCCCCTTTCCCCCTTCGATTTGTACGCCGTAGGCCGCCGTCTCTGTCGTGCCTGAACCCCACGTACGCATATGTGCATGCAATTACTGCTGCCTATCATGTTGCTGATGTTGCCGCTATGCTTCCACTACTAACTACTGCCTCTAGCTGTTATCGCTGCTTCCGCTAATAGCTGCAGTCGCTGCAGCTGCTGCCTCCTCTAGCAGCTGCCCCGCTGCTTGCCTGCCTGAAACTGCTGCTGCCGCTGCTGCATCTTCCTATGGCTGCTGCTCTCGCGCTAATGCCGCGCTCCGATGGAATCTTGAATGCCAGGCGCACGCCCGCGACCATGCGCCCATGCGCCGTTCGCCCCTGATCCGCTCCGCCCTAACCTCGGCACAACCACCGCCGCCGCCCGTGATACGTCTCCAACGTATCTATAATTTTTGATTTCTCCATGCTATATTATCTACTGGTTTGGATGTTTATGGGCTTTATTATACACTTTTATATTATTTTTGGGACTAACCTATTAACCCAGAGCCCAGTGCCAGTTTCTGTTTTTACCTAGTTTTAGAATATCGCAGAAAAGGAAAACCAAACGGAGTCCAATTGACCTGAAACTTCACGGAACTTATTTTTGGATCAGAAGAAGCCCAGAAGACTTGGAGTGCACGTGAGGAAAGAAACGAGGGAGCCACGAGGTAGGGGGTGCGCCCACCCCCCTAGGGCGCGCCCTCCACCCTCATGGGCCCCTCATGGCCCCCCTGACATACTTCTTCCGCCTATATATCTCCATATACCCTAAAAACACTAGGGAGCACAATAGATCTGGAGTTCCGCCGCCAGAAGCCTCCGTAGCCACCGAAAGCCAATCTAGACCCGTTCCGGCACCCTGCCAGAGGGGGCAATCCCTCTCCGGTGGCCATCTTCATCATCCCGGTGCTCTCCATGACGAGGAGGGAGTAGTTCTCCCTCGGGGCTGAGGGTATGTACCAGTAGCTATGTGTTTGATCTCTCTCTCTCTCTCTCTCTCGTGTTCTTGATTTGGCACGATCTTGATGTATCACGAGATGTGCTATTATATTTTGATCCTATATGTTGGTTGAATAGATGAATCTAAGATTGTGTGATGCATATCGTATAATCATGCCCACGGATACTTGAGGTGACATTGGAGTATCTAGGTGACATTAGGGTTTTGGTTTATTTGTGTCTTAAGGTGTTATTCTAGTACGAACTCTAGGGATGTTTGTGACACTTATAGGAATAGCCCAACGGATTGATTGGAAAGAATAACTTTGAGGTGGTTTCGTACCCTACCATAATCCTTCGTTCGTTCTCCGCTATTAGTGACTTTGGAGTGACTCTTTGTTGCATGTTGAGGGATAGTTATATGATCCAACTATGTTATTATATTGTTGAGGGAACTTGCACTAGCGAAAGTATGAACCCTAGGCCTTGTTTCAACGCATTGCAATACCGTTTACGCTCACTTTTATCATTAGTTACCTTGCTGTTTTTATATTTTCATATTACAAAAACTATTATCTACTATCCATATACCACTTGTATCACCATCTCTTCGCCGAACTAGTGCACCTATACAATTTACCATTGTATTGGGTGTGTTGGGGACACAAGAGACTCTTTGTTATTTGGTTGCAGGGTTGCTTGAGAGAGACCATCTTCATCCTATGCCTCCTACGGATTGATAAACCTTAGGTCATCCACTTGAGGAAATTTGCTACTGTCCTACAAACCTCTGCACTTGGAGGCCCAATAACGTCTACAAGAAGAAGGTTGTGTAGTAGACATCAAGCTCTTTTCTGGCGCCGTTGCCGGGGAGGTTAGCGCTTGAAGGTATATCTTTAGATCTTGCAATCGAGTCTTTTAGTTTCTTGTTTTATCACTAGTTTAGTTTATAAAAGAAAATTACAAAAATATGGAATTGAGTTTGTCTCATACGCTTCACCTTTTTAATATCTTTCATGAGTATGATGGAAAGGATAATTGTGCTCAAGTGCTAGAAGAAGAAATCTATAAAATAACGGAGCTTACGAGTTTTTCTGTTAAGTTTTGTGTTGTGAAGTTTTCAAGTTTTGGGTAAGGATTCAATGGACTATGGAATAAGGAGTGGCAAGAGCCTAAGATTGGGGATGCCAAAGGCACCCCAAGGTAATATTCAAGGACAACCAAGAGCCTAAGCTTGGGGATGCCCCGGAAGGCATCCCCTCTTTTGTCTTCGTTCATCGGTAACTTTACTTGGAGCTATATTTTTATCCACCACATGATATGTGTTTTGCTTGGAGCGTCAATTTATTTTGTTAAGATTTGCTTACTGTTATTTAGAACAATGTTTTGCATCTTTTATTTCAATAAAAGTGGCATTGATAGCCTTTACTATGCCTATTTTAGAAGTCCACATGTTGCTGTTTGAAAACAGAAAGTTTACCGCTGTTGCAATAATTCCCTAGAAAAGTCAGAATGTGATAAAATGTTGACAACTTTTTCATATTAAGGTCTAATAAATTTACTACAGTGTGAATTTTCTTTCATAATTTTTGGAGCTAGGGAAGTATGGATCTTGTTGCACTCTTTACAGACTGTCCTGTTTAGGCAGATTGTTGTTGTGTTTGCATTGTTTGCATATGTTTGCTTCTTTAATGATTATATTTGAGGATAAGACTATTAAATATGCAGAGGCATTTAGTATGCAATGTTGAATAATAATTTTAGTGATTTGCTACAGTAGAGTATGATGAGGTTTTTGCAATGGTTTATACTAACTAATCTCACGAGTCCTTGTTGAGTTTTGTGTGGATGAAGCTTTTGAGATTTAGGGAGACCGTGATATGAGAGGAATTAAGGAGACACAAAAGCTCAAGCTTGGGGATGCCAAGGCACCCCAAGATAATATTTCAAGAAGTCCCAAGCGTCTAAGTTTGGGGATGCCCCGGTTGGCATCCCACCTTTCTTCTTCAACAACTATCGGTTAGTATCGGTTGATCCTAAGTTTTTGCTTCTTCACATGATGTTTGCTATTCTTAGATGTCATTTTATTTTGTTTTGCTTGCTGTTTGAATAAAGTATCAAGATCTGAAATTATTAAATGTTAGAGAGTCTTCACATAGTTGCATAATTATTCGACTACTCATTGATCTTCACTTTTATCATTCGGAGTAGTTCGCCATTTGCTCTAGTGCTTCACTTATATCTTTTAGAGCACGATGGTGGTTTTATTTTGTAGAAATAGATGAACTCTCATGCTTCACTTATATTATTTTGAGAGTCTTAAATAGCATGGTAATTTGCTTAAATAATCCTAATATTCTAGGTATTCAAGATTAGTAAAAAAATCCTATGAGTGTTTTGAATACTAAGAGAAGTTTGATGCTTGATGGTTGTTTTGAGATATGGAGGTAATAATATCAAAGTTGTGCTAGTTGAGTAGTTGTGAATTTGGTAAATGCTTGTGTTGAAGTTTGCAAGTCCCGTAGCATGCACGTATGGTAAACGTTATGTAACAAATTTGAAACATGAGGTGTTATTTGATTTTCTTCCTTATGAGTGGCGGTCGGGGACAAGCGATGGTCTTTTCCTACCAATCTATCCCCCTAGGAGCATGCGCGTAGTGCAGAGGTTTTTGATGACTTGTAGATTTTTGCAATAAGTATGTGAGTTCTTTATGACTAATGTTGAGTCCATGGATTATACACACTCTCACCCTTCCATCCTTGCTAGCCTCTTCGGTACCATGCATTGCCCTTTCTCACATTGAGAGTTGGCGCAAACTTCGCCGGTGCATCCAAACCCCATGATATGATATGCTCTTTCATACATAAACCTCCTTATATCTTCCTCAAAACAGCCACCATACCTACCTATTATGGCATTTCCATAGCCATTCCGAGATATACTGCCATGCAACTTTCCACCATTCCGTTTATCATGACACGCATCATCATTGTCATATTGCTTTGCATGATCATGTAGTTGACATCGTATTTGTGGCAAAGCCACCGTTCATTATTTTTCATACATGTCACTCTTGGTTCATTGCATATCCTGGTATACCGCCGGAGGCATTCATATAGAGTCATACTTTGTTCTAGTATCAAGTTGTAATCATTGAGTTGTAAATAAATAGAAGTGTGATGATCATCATTTTCTAGAGCATTGTCCCAAGTGGGGAATAAAAAAGAAAAGATAAAGGCCATAAAAAAGAGCAGGCCCAAAAAAAGAGAAAAGAGAAAGGCCTTAAAAAAAGAGAAGGCCCCAAAAAAATGAAAATGAGAGAAAAAGAGAGAAGGGACAATGCTACTATCCTTTGCCACACTTGTGTTTCAAAGTAGCACCATGATCTTCATGATAGAGAGTCTCTTGTTTTGTCACATTCATATACTAGTGGGAAATTTTCATTATAGAACTTGCCTTGTATATTCCAACAATGGGCCTCCTCAAGTGCCCTAGGTCTTCGTGATCAAGCAAGTTGGATGCACACCCACTTAGTTTCTTTTGTTGAGCTTTCATACATATATAGCTCTAGTGGATCTGTTGCATGGCAATCCCTACTCCTTGCATTAACATCAATCAATGGGCATCTCCATAGCTCATTGATTAGCCTCATTGATGTGAGACTTTCTCCTTTTTGTCTTCTCCACATAAACCCCTCATTATATTCTATTCCACCCATAGTGCTATATCCATGGCTCGCGCTCATGTATTGCGTGAAGGTTTATGAGTTTGAGATTACTAAAGTATGAAACAATTTCTTGGCTTGTCATCGGGGTTGTGCATGATGAGAGCATTCTTGTGTGACGAAAATGGAGCATGACTAAACTATATGATTTTGTAGGGATGAACTTTATTTGGCCATGTTATTTCGAGAGGACATAATTTCTTAGTTAGTATGCTTGAAGTATTATTATTTTTATGTCAATATGAACCTTTTATCTTGAATCTTTCGGATCTGAATATTCATGCCACAATTAAGAAGAATTACATTGAAATTATGCCAAGTAGTGATATGTCTCCAACATATCTATAATTTTTGATTGCTCCATGCTATATTATCTACTGTTTTGGACTATATTGGGCTTTATTTTCCACTTTTATAATATTTTTGGCACTAACCTATTAACCGGAGGCCCGGCCCAGAATTGCTGTTTTTTTTTTGCCTATTTCAGTGTTTTGAAGAAACGGAATATCAAACGGAGTCCCAACAGAATGAAACCTTCAGGAACGTGATTTTCTCACCGAACGTGATCCAGGAGACTTGGACCCTACGCCAAGGGATCAGAGAGGTGGTCACGAGGGTGGGCGCCCCCCCCCTAGGGTGCGCCCCCTGCCTCGTGGGCCCCTCGGAGCTCCACCGACGTACTCCTTCCTCCTATATATACCTACGTACCCCCAAACGATCAGAACAGGAGCCAAAAACGTAATTCCACCGCCGCAACTTTCTGTATCCACGAGATCCCATCTTGGGGCCTGTTCCGGAGCTCCACCGGAGAGGGCCGTCATCACGGAAGGCTTCTACATCATCATAGCCTCTCCGATGAAGTGTGAGTAGTTTACCTCAGACCTTCGGGTCCATAATTAGTAGCTAGATGGCTTCTTCTCTCTTTTTGGATCTCAATACAAAGTTCTCCCCCTCTCTTGTGGAGATCTATTCGATGTAATCTTCTTTTTGCGGTGTGTTTGTTGAGATCGATGAATTGTGGGTTTATGATCAAGTCTATTTATGAATAATATTTGAATCTTCTCTGAATTCTTTTATGTATGATTGGTTATCTTTGCAAGTCTCTTCGAATTATCCGTTTGGTTTGGCCAACTAGATTGGTAGTTCTTGCCATGGGAGAAGTGCTTAGCTTTGGGTTCGATCTTGCAGTGTCCTTTCCCAGTGAGAGAAGGGGCAGCAAGGCACGTATTGCATCGTTGCCATCGAGGATAACAAGATGGGGTTTATTTCATATTGCATGAATTTATCTCTCTACATCATGTCATCTTGCTTAAAGCGTTACTCTGTTTTTAACTTAATACTCTAGATGCATGCTGGATAGCGGTCGATGAGTGAAGTAATAGTAGTAGATGCAGAATCATTTCGGTCTACTTGTCACGGACGTGATGCCTATATACATGATCATGCCTAGATATTCTCATAACTATGCTCAATTATGTCAATTGCTCAACAGTAATTTGTTCACCCACCATAGAATATTTATGCTCTTGAGAGAAGCCACTAGTGAAACCTATGGCCCCCGGGTCTATTCTCATCATATCAATCTCCATCACTTTAATCTTGTTTTGCTTTTTTACTTTGCCTTTTACTTTTTACTTTGCATCTTTATACCAAAAATACCAAAAATATTATATCTATCAGATCTCACTCTCGTAAGTGACCGTGAAGGGATTGACAACCCCTAATCGCGTTGGTTGTGAGTAGTTATCGTTTTGTGCAGGTACGAGAGACTTGAGCGTGGCCTCCTACTGGATTGATACCTTGGTTCTCAAAAACTGAGGGAAATACTTACGCTACTCTGCTGCATCATCCCTTCCTCTTCGGGGAAATCCAACGCAAGCTCAAGAGGTAGCAAGAGGGATTTCTGGCGCCGTTGCTGGGGAGTCTACGCAAAAAGTCAACATACCAAGTACCCATCACAATCCCTATCTCTCGCATTACATTATTTGCCATTTGCCTCTCGTTTTCCTCTCCCCCACTTCACCCTTGCTGTTTTATTCGCCCTCTCTCTCTATCCTCCCTCTCTTTTCCGTTTGCTCTTGTTTGCTCGTGTGCTAGTTTGCTTGCTTGTCGTTATGTCTGAAATTGGGGAAGTTATCGCCAATATGGGCGATAACAATATCATGGAAAATTCTGATGCTCCTGCTAAAGAACCCCCTACCTACCATACAGAAAGATTTCGAATCGGTAGTGGTAATATTATTGGAAAAGGAGTTATTCAAGATTTCTTTACTTGTGCCGGTGCTTTGCCCTCTATGGGCGGTTCTATTCTCCATATAACTAGTAGTCTTGCGGACGCTATTGCCATGCTTATCGTTGAACTTGAAAGAGTTTTCCTAGAATTTTCTAATATCGAGCATTCCTCTGTTAAGCGTGCCGCTACTATATTTTTGGCTCATGAATTCAGATTTATAATAAAAGAAGCCAAAGAAATCTTTGCACACTATAGGGTGGACGCTGGTCGTCCTCCCATAGAATCTATCCTCTTCGATCAAGAAGAAATTATGCGCTTTCAATCTCTTGACTATGTTGCTTTTAATGAAAACCTCAGAAAAAAGGTGCCAATCAATATTTTAGTTGATAGAATCTCTGAACTTAATGATGATTTGGCTATTCGAAATAATGAGCTAGGATGCTCTCTTGAGTTTAGGCTCACAAGGTTCTGTCAAAAGAATGCTTATAATGATGAATTGGTTGTACAATACGAAGGGCCGAAAGAGGAACCTATACCTCCTAAAATTGATCTTGGGGACTTCTGTCCTATTAAATTTAGCCATTTTGATTACTTTTGCTTGCCTCAAAGAAAACTTGCAGCCGAACGTAGAGAATATGAAATGAGTTTCACCGATCTATTTTATTACTATGGCAATACCTAGATCTATCCTTGCTTTTATGCCTAGCTAGGGGCGTTAAACGATAGCGCTTGTTGGGAGGCAACCCAATTTTATTTTTATTCCTTGCTTTTTGCTCCTGTTTAGTAACAAATAAATTTTCTAGCCTCTGTTTGGTTGTGTTTTTTGTGTTTAATTAGTGTTTGTGCCAAGTAGAACCGTTGGGAAGACTTGGGAAAGTCTTGTTGAACTTGCTGTAAAAAACAGAAACTTTAGCGCTCACGAGAACTGCTGTAATTTTTATTTGAAGAGTGCTATTTAGTTAATTATTTTTTTCAGATGATTAATAGATAAATTCCTCACGTCCAGCAATTTATTTTAGAATTTTTGGGGTTCCAGATCTTGCGCTAGCTATAGATTACTACAGACTGTTCTGTTTTTGACAGATTCTGTTTTTCGTGTGTTGTTTGCTTATTTTGATGAATCTATGGCTAGTAAAATAGTTTATAATCCATAGAGAAGTTGGAATACAGTAGGTTTAACACCAATATAAATAAAGAATGAGTTCATTACAGTACCTTGAAGTGGTCTTTTGTTTTCTTTCGTTAACGGAGCTCACGAGTTTTCTACTTTAAGTTTTGTGTTGTGAAGTTTTTAAGTTTTGGGTGAATTCTTTTGATGGATTATGGAACAAGGAGTGGCAAGAGCCTAAGCTTGGGGATGCCCATGGCACCCCCAAGATAATACAAGGACACCAAAAAGTCAAAGCTTGGGGATGCCCCGGAAGGCATCCCCTCTTTCGTCCACTTCTATCGGTAATTTACTTGGAGCTATATTTTTATTCACCAACATGATATGTGTTTTGCTTGGAGCTTCTTGTATTATTTGTGTCTTTGTGTTTTAGTATGCCACAATCATCCTTGCTGTACACACCTTTTGAGAGAGCCATACATGAATTAAAATTTGATAGAATAATCTATGTGCTTCACTTATATCTTTTGAGCTATGTAGTTTTGCTCTATGTGCTTCACTTATATCTTTTGAGCTATGTAGTTTTGCTCTATGTGCTTCACTAATATCTTTTTGAGCTAAGTAGTTTTTCTCTATGTGCTTCACTTATATCTTTTGAGCGTTATAATTTTGCTCTATGTGCTTCACTAAGATCTTTTAGGGCACGGTGGTGGATTTGTTTTAAAGAAACTATTGATCTCTGATGCTTCACTTAAATTATTTTGAGAGTCTCTTAATAGCATGGTAATTTGCTTAATAATAATATGCTTGGTATTCAAGATTTGTGGAACTTTCTTTTGAGTGTGTTGAATACTAAGAAAAGATGGAAGAATGATAATTGTTTTGAGATATGGAGGTGATAATATTAGAATCATGCTAGTTGAGTAGTTGTGATTTAAAGAATACTTGTGTTAAAGTTTGTGATTCCGGTAGCATGGACGTATGGTGAACCGTTATGTGATGAAGTCGGAGCATGATTTATTTATTGATCGTCTTCCTTATGAGTGGCGGTCGGGGACAAGCGATGGTCTTTTCCTACCAATCTATCCCCCTAGGAGCATGCGCTTAATACTTTGCTTTGATAACTTCTAGATTTTTGCAATAAGTATATGAGTTCTTTATGACTAATGTTGAGTCCATGGATTATACGCACTCTCACCCTTCCACCTTTGCTAGCCTCTCTAATACCATGCACCTTTTGCCGGTATCATACACCCACCATATACCTTCCTCAAAACAGCCACCATACCTACCTATTATGGCATTTCCATAGCCATTCCAAGATATATTGCCATGCAACTTTCCACCGTTCCGTTCATGACACATTCATCATTGTCATATTGCATATCCCGGTACACCGCCGGAACCATTCATATAGAGTCATATTCTGTTCTAAGAATCAAGTTGTAATTGTTGAGTTGTAAGAAAAATAAAAGTGTGATGATCATCATTTTTTAGAGCATTGTCCCAAGTGAGGAAAGAATGATGGAGACTATGATTCCCCCATAAGTTGGGATGAGACTCCGGACAAAAAATAAATAAAAGAGGCCAAAAAAGGCCCACATAAAAAAATGAGAGAAAAAGAGAGAAGGGACAATGTTACTATCCTTTTACCACACTTGTGCTTCAAAGTAGCACCATGATCTTCATAATAGAGAGTCTCTCATGTTATCACTTTCATATACTAGTGGGAATCTTTCATTATAGAACTTGGCTTGTATATTCCAATGATGGGCTTCCTCAAATTTCCCCAGGTCTTCATGAGCAAGCAAGTTGGATGCACACCCACTTAGTTTCTTTTTGAGCTTTCATATACTTATAGCTCTAGTGCATCCGTTGCATGGCAATCCCTACTCACTCACATTGATATCTATTGATGGGCATCTCCATAGCCCGTTGATATGCCTAGTTGATGTGAGACTATCTTCTCCTTTTTGTCTTCTCCACAACCACCATTCTCTTCCACCTATAGTGCTATATCCATGGCTCACGCTCATGTATTGCGTGAAGATTGAAAAAGTTTTGAAAAAGTTAGAGTATGAAACAATTGCTTGGCTTGTCATCGGGGTTGTGCATGATTTAAATATTTTGTGTGGTGAAGATAGAGCATAGCCAGACTATATGATTTTATAGGGATAACTTTCTTTGGCCATGATATTTTGAGAAGACAAGATTGCTTTGTTAGTATGCTTGAAGTATTATTATTTTTATATCAATATAAACTTTTGTCTTGAATCTTTCGAATCTGAATATTCATATCACAATTAAGAAGATTTGCCATTGAAATTATGCCAAGCAGCACTCCGCATCAAAAATTCTCTTTTTATCATTTACCTACTCGAGGATGAGCAGGAATTAAGCTTGCGGATGCCTGATACGTCTCCAACGTATCTACAATTTTTGATTGCTCCATGCTAAATTATCTACTGTTTTGGACTTTATTAGTCTTTATTTTCCACTTTTATAATATTTTTGGGACTAATCTATTAACCGGAGGCCCAGCCCAGAATTGCTGTTTTTTTGCCTATTTCAGTGTTTCGAAGAAACGGAATATCAAACGGAGTCCAAACGGAATGAAACCTAAGGGAACGTGATTTTCTCACCGAACGTGATCCAGGAGACTTGGACCCTACACCAAGGGATCAGAGAGGCGATCACGAGGGTGCCCCCCAGGGCACGCCCCCTGCCTCGTGGGCCCCTCGGAGCTCCACCGACGTACTCCTTCCTCCTATATATACCTACGTACCCCCAAACGATCAGAACATGAGCCAAAAACCTAATTCCACCGCCGCAACTTTCTGTATCCACAAGATCCCATCTTGGGGCCTGTTCCGGAGCTCCGCCGGAGAGGGTCGTCATCACAGAGGGCTTCTACATCATCATAGCCTCTCCGATGAAGTGTCAGTAGTTTACCTCAGATCTTCGGGTCCATAGTTAGTAGCTAGATGGCTTCTTCTCTCTTTTTGGATCTCAATACAAAGTTCTCCCCCTCTCTTGTGGAGATCTATTCGATGTAATCTTCTTTTTGCGGTGTGTCTGTTGAGACCGATGAATTGTGGGTTTATGATCAAGTCTATCTATGAATAATATTTGAATCTTCTCTGAATTCTTTTATGTATGATTGGTTATATTTGCAAGTCTCTTCGAATTATCCGTTTGGTTTGGCCAACTAGATTGGTAGTTCTTGCCATGGGAGAAGTGCTTAGCTTTGGGTTCGATCTTGCGGTGTCCTTTCCTAGTGACAGAAGGGGCAGCAAGGCACATATTGCATCGTTGCCATCGAGGATAACAAGACAGGGTTTATTTCATATTGCATGAATTTATCTCTCTACATCATGTCATCTTTCTTAAAGCGTTACTCTGTTTTTAACTTAATACTCTAGATGCATGCTGGATAGCGGTCGATGAGTGGAGTAATAGTAGTAGATGCAGAATCGTTTCGGTCTACTTGTCATGGACGTGATGCCTATATACATGATCATGCCTAGATATTCTCATAACTATGCTCAATTCTGTCAATTGTTCAACAGTAATTTGTTCACCCACCATAGAATACTTATGCTCTTGAGAGAAGCCACTAGTGAAACCTATGGCCCCCGGGTCTATTCTCATCATATCAATCTCCATCACTTTAATCTTGTTTTGCTTTTTTTACTTTGACTTTTACTTTTTACTTTGCATCTTTATACCAAAAATATTATATCTATCAGATCTCACTCTCGTAAGTGACCGTGAAGGGATTGAAAACCCCTAATCGCGTTGGTTGCGAGTAGCTACCATTTTGTGCAGGTAAGAGGGACTTGAGCGTGACCTCCTACTGTATTGATACCTTGGTTCTCAAAAACTGAGGGAAATACTTACGCTACTCTGCTGCATCATCCCTTCCTCTTCGGGGAAATCCAATGCAAGCTCAAGAGGTAGCAAGTAGCACTCCGCATCAAAAATTCTGTGTTTCTCATTTACCTACTCGAGGACAAGCAGGAATTAAGCTTGGGGATGCTGATACTTCTCCAACGTATCTATAATTTTTGATTGCTCCATGCTATATTATCTACTGTTTTGGATGTTTATGGGCTTTATTATACACTTTTATATTATTTTTGGGACTAACCTATTAACCCAGAGCCCAGTGCCAGTTTCTGTTTTTACCTTGTTTTAGAATATCGCAGAAAAGGAAAACCAAATGGAGTCCAATTGACCTAAAACTTCACGGAACTTATTTTTGGATCAGAAGAAGCCCAGAAGACTTGGAGTGCACGTTAGGAAAGAAACAAGGGAGCCACGAGGTAGGGGGGCGCGCCCTCCACCCTCGTGGGCCCCTCGTGCCCCCCCTGACGTACTTCTTCCGCCTGTATATCTCCATATACCCTAAAAACACCAGGGAGCACAATAGATCGGGAGTTCCGCCGCCAGAAGCCTCCGTAACCACCGAAAGCCAATCTAGACCTGTTTTGGCACCCTGCTGGAGGGGGCAATCCCTTTCCGATGGCCATATTCATCATCCCGGTGCTCTCCATGACGAGGAGGGAGTAGTTCTCCCTTGGGGCTGAGGGTATGTACCAGTAGCTATGTGTTTGATCTCTCTCTCTCTCTCGTGTTCTTGATTTGGCACGATCTTGATGTGTCGCGAGCTTTGCTATTATATTTGGATCCTATGATGTTTTCTCCCCCCTCTACTCTCTTGTAATGGATTGAGTTTCCCCTTTGAAGTTATCTTATCGGATTGAGTCTTTAAAGATTTGAGAACACTTGATGTATGTCTTGCCGTGCGTATCTATGGTGACAATGGGATACCCCGTGAATCACTTGATGTATGTTTTGGTGATCAACTTGCGGGTTCCGCCCATGAACCTATGCATAGGGGTTGGCACATGTTTTCGTCGTGATTCTCCGGTAGGAACTTTGGGGCACTCTTTGAGGTCCTATGTGTTGGTTGAATAGATGAATCTGAGATTGTGTGATGCATATCGAGTATCTAGGTGACATTAGGGTTTTGGTTGATTTGTGTCTTAAGTTGTTATTCTAGTACGAACTTTAGGGCTGTTTGTGACACTTATAGGAATAGCCCAACGGATTGATTGGAAAGAATAACTTTGAGGTGGTTTCGTACCCTACCATAATCTCTTCGTTCGTTCTCCGCTATTAGTGACTTTGGAGTGACTCTTTGTTGCATGTAGAGGGATAGTTATATGATCCAACTATGTTATTATTGTTGAGGGAACTTGCACTAGCGAAAGTATGAACCCTAGGCCTTGTTTCAACGCATTGCAATACCATTTACGCTCACTTTTATCATTAGTTACCTTGCTGTTTTTATATTTTAAGATTACAAAAACTATTATCTACTATCCATATACCACTTGTATCACCATCTCTTCGCCGAACTAGTGCACCTATACAATTTACCATTGTATTGGGTGTGTTGGGGACACAAGAGACTCTTTATTATTTGGTTGTAGGGTTGCTTGAGAGAGACCATCTTCATCCTATGTCTCCTACGGATTGATAAACCTTAGGTCATCCACTTGAGGGAAATTTGCTACTGTCTTACAAACCTCTGCACTTGGAGGCCCAACAACGTCTACAAGAAGAAGGTTGTGTAGTAGACATCAGCCTGCGACTACCGCCACCGCCGCGGCCTCCGACACTTCCCCCACCCCCCCTCGCCCGCCGGAGCTCTACTCCCGCGCCTACTCGCTGCTTTGGCCGGCCCTGCGTGAGCTGGGCATTGGCCGCCGCGCTCTCTATGAGCGGCCGCGTGTGCGTGTCCCAGCCATGGCCTTGAGCCACGGCATGAAGGGGCCGGCCCTGTTCATTTAGGATTAGCCATGTTGTTTTAATCGTAGAGTAGTATATGCCCTATGACTAGTGGCCCTCCTGTTTAGTTGTTTTTTACTAGTTTAGTTAATTTCAATTAGCACTTGTGTCTATTAAATGTGGGACCATTGACCCTATTGACTAGTCAAAGCAGTCTAGTCAACTGCTGCTGACTGGACCCCTGGACACCATTGTCATACTAATGAATAGCTCACTCCTATGTATAAAAAATAAATGGGGGCATTTTAAATCAAATGCAGAATTCAATAAAACTTTGGAAATTCATATAAAATAAACCGTTGTTAATATGAAAATACTTTGTACATGAAAGTTGCTCAGAAAAATATGACGATCCCGAATAAGCGGTCCGTTCATCTGCCACATGCCCCTAGCATGTTGAACATGGAACCTTCGCCTCTCTTTTGTTTGTCTGGAAAATGCCAGACACCGGGAAAACCCCTCCGGATGTCTTCCCTCTCCATCTGCAACGTGTAGTACCGGGATAGAACGGCCCTAGCTCTGCATGTTGTCATGTCATGCTTAGTGATGCATTTGTTTGCTCTGTATTTACTATTTCTCCCCCTCTTCTCTCTAGTAGACCCTGAGACCGATGCTTCCCGTGTGATCGACTACATCGTCGACGACCCTTCTTTTGCAGCAAAGCTTCCAGGCAAGAAAACCCCCCTTGAGCATTCCGATATCGCCCATTTCTTTCCCTCTCATGCTTGCATTAGAACTGCTACTATTTTTGTATGATCCTATTCTGATGCATAGCCTGTTTTTGTTACCTGCTCTCATACCCTACTTGTTTATCTTAAATTGCTTAGTTTAGGTTGGTTAGAGATCCATCAGTGACCCCCACCTTGTCCCAGTTGCCCCGCTTTATGTTTGATGACTCGATCAACGTGATCGATGTCCAGGCCCCGACAGTGCACATCACCCCCCTAGTTTTACGACTCTGTAGAGTTATTATCAAGTGCCGAGGGTGATACCTTGTCAACACTTCTGATGTTAACCCTGTTGTGTAGCTATTCTGCCGTGGTAATCGAGGGTGATTCCTCCTTCACCACTCCCGATATACTCTGTCGTGCAACCCCTCAAGTGTGGACCAACGAGGGTGATTCCTCCAAGTCCACCTTGATGGTTACATCAAGTGGGAATCCATTGAGGGTGATTCCTCAGGTTTCCCCCCTTGCTGTTTCAGACACACGGTTACATTGACTTACCACAAAACCATGATGACATCAGGTCGGCCTTGAGGGGTACCCGCGAGTGATGTGAAGTCGGGTTGATCTGGAGGATACCCGCAAGTTTTCCACACAGCGCAGCCGGGCATTCTTAGCCATTGCCGCAAGTCCGTGAGACGGGGCAACGGGACCACATATCGTGGATCATTGATGGTTACTGCACTACCAAGACACTAACGGTTTGGATATTTGATTCGAGTAGGCCTTTGGCCTTTTCCAACTAACCACCACGCGGGAATAAGTATTGGCACTCTGTGTTGTATGTATTAGTCGAAAGCTCAACGGACGTCAGCGATGGAGTTCCGCGCGCTGGGTTGGACTAGAATGGCTCGCTTGTATAAGAGGGCTAGGTCTGCTCACCAGTCACGTACGCAACATGCAGGATTGCAAAGGGCAATGTCCCATGACCCCTTCGCATTTAGGATGTAGACCGGCGTGCTGGCCTCTCTATTTGGCCTAGGTAGGACTACAGTGTGTTGATCGGCTGAGGCCGGTCATGACCTGATGGTATGTCCGGCCGGAGTTGAGCGAGCGTGTTAGGTAAGTTGGTGCACCCCTGCAGGGAAGTTTTCTATCTATTCGAATAGCCGTCTCCATGGTAACGGAAGCTCAGAGTTGTATCCCGATCGATACAACTAGAACTTGATGTTGATGCATGTAATCGAAATGATGGCTCCAGGATTGTTTTCTCGCAGGGAGCCGGGAAAGTGATCTCTGGACATGGTACAACATACTTACTATTATTATCGTATGCCACTCTTATCTCTTCTGATGTCGCAAGATGCTAGGAGCTGCTTGAAGATGCTAGTCTTCGATAGGCTAGGCTTTCCCCTTCTCTTATGGCATTTTGCAGTTCAATAAACAGATTCTACCCATTTCATTGATACGGATGCATATGTAGTGTAGATCCTTGCTTGTGAGTACTTTGGATGAGTACTCACGGTTGCTTTGCTCCCCCTTTTCCATCTCTTTCCAATCTTCTCAGATGCTGGAACCAGAAGGTGGATCCCAGGAGCCAGACGCCACCTTCGACGACGAGTACTACCACACCAAAGGTGCCTACTACTACGTGGAGGCCGCCGATGACCAGGAGTAGTTAGGAGGCTCCCAGGTAGGAGGCCTTGCCTTTTCGATCATTGTTGCTTTTGTGCTAGCCTTCTTAAGGCAAACTTGTCTAACTTATGTCTGTACTCAGATAATGTTGCTTCCGTTGACTCGCTTGTATTCGGGCTTATGTATTCGAGCCCTCGAGGCCCCTATCTTGTAATATAAAGCTTTTATTATTTTAAATTTGTGTCTAGAGTTGTGTTGTGATATCTTCCCGTGAGTCCCTGATCTTGATCGTACACATTTGCGTGTATGATTGAATTGGGGGCATCACACCCACGTCCCCCACCGCCGCTGCCGGACCCCGAGGTAGGACCTCGTCAGCGGCCAGGCCCGAAGGAGAACGGGGAAGTCCTCGAACCGGTGTAGGGGCGCGGCGGCAGGCGGATCGGGCGACCGGCGAAGGCGGATCGATAAAGAGCCCGTGGAGGATGACGGGGACACCTCGGTGGCCACCTCGCCGGTGTCGAGCGAAGAGGCCGCAATAAACCTCTTTTTGTCCATTGGCTCCTCGAGCTCCCCGGCACACAAGCAGAGGTTGAGGATGGAGGCGGCGGCGACCTACCAATGGTTTCGAGTGAGGGAGGGGTGGTGTCTGTCTATGTGAGCGGAGGTTTTTGGGAGTGTGTGGTGTGTGTGGAGGGGGTGGCAAGGTAGTGTTTGAGGAAATACCGTGGCAACTGAAAATTTTACTAGGCAGGAGTAACAAGGCAGGGCTACTAAAAATTTGGGTCAAGGGCGAGCAGATAATTTTGAGATTGCGAGGGATGCAGAAGCGGGAGTAAAATGTTGGGGCAATAAAAATTTGAATCAAGGGCGAGCAGATATTTTTGAGATTGCAAGAGATGAAGAGGCGGGAGTAAAATTGTGGGGCTACTGAAAATTTGAATCAAGGGACTGAAGTAGAGCGTGAGTAACAGACATCGCACACGGTCCGCATAGACTAATCATGTGTTATCAAACATTAAAACCTTCCATGCGGTAGTATTTTCGAGATTACGAGGCAGTAGATATTTTCGAGACCCGGAGGCAATCCTTGTGGAGCCCAATCTACTGTGCTGATGTGAGGGACCGCGGGGCATGGGCGTGGCACACGGGTAGTCTGACCGAACCAAGTCTGTTGCGTACCCAATCGCAGACGGTTTCCACATCCAACTCGTGTGCTGTTTATAAATTTGGCAAAAAGAATAACATGGGAGAGGGTCAGAACACGAACACACTTGCATGTGGACCAAATATATGTATGAAAATGGTGGTTTGATGTTCGAATACCCAATGCACAACTTTGATGTGGCACCTGTCGCACAAAAGCATAGTATTGCTAGTCAGCCACCCCCTACGAACCCCACTTAGTGTTGATGGTAAGGGAATCCTAGCTACGAATGCATGCCCCCAAATAGCTAGATCTGAAGTCTCACCCTACTGTAACACAAAACCTATAGGAGTCCATCATATATATATATATATATATATGGTCAAACTTCCCCTTTCGCTTCCCGACAAAGGTGGACTATGTGCCGACCCACAAATGTGTGCTTGTGGCGCGAGATGGGTGAGACCACATACAAACCACATGCGGGTGGCCCCTCTATATGTATGAAAATGGTGTGGGTAATGTGATATTTAACTACCATTCACAACTTTGATGTGGCACGTGTGCCTCGCAAATTAACCGGACTTCCCCGACCCCACGGAGGTTGCAGGTAGCGCAAAGTAGCCCCCCCCACACACACACACTTCAGGGAGAGGGAAACTCACCAAGACCTACTATAACACGGACCAAGCAGAATCCAACTTGGTCATACAACCTCTCCCCACTCATTGTTGGTCAAAGTGATGGACGTCCACACACGGCCCTGCAAAATGGGCTAGCTTGTCGCCGATAACCTCGCGAGGGAGTACTGTATGAAGACAAACCCACTCTATGCATGTGGCCCAAGTATTTATATGGAAGTGGTGTGTGTGGTGTTTGAATACCCAATGCGCAAATTTGATGTGGCACCATGCTTTGGAATCATAAAATCCCCACATCGAGCGAGGGTTCACAACGCGTAGCATGCACTCAAACTTAATTAGGCTTGGAATGGGTCAACCTACTATACGGTAACTCGAAGCAAAGAAGAAGAATCCACCCTGGTAACCTTTCTCGTCGTTGGTCGAAATGATGGATGTCCACGCGGGCCCATGAATATATATGCTTGCCACTGATAACCAAGCAAGTGAGAGTGTGTCCAAAGACAACCATTATTGCATGTGTGTGTCCCGAACATATTTATGGAGGTGTGTGATGCATGCATATGTGTTGAATACCCAACCCAATGCACAACATTGATGTGGTGCATGCGTTGAAAATCGCAGAGGTCCCCACATAGAGCAAGAGGTCGTTCATGACGTGTCGTGTCGTGTGCTCCCCCCCCCCCCCGCTCCCTTCGATCCAGCGGGATGGATTCATGTGTACAGATGCGCTAGTATATATATGCAATCGACATTATGATCTATATCAAGGAAAACCAAAAAATCAATCCCATCCTAAGTCAAATTAGTTAACCTCTCTTGCACTATCGGTGAAAGTGATGGACCAAGCTGGTCACCCCCCCTTCGACATGTACTATATATACACGTAGTAACATAGCCCTAAAAGAACTAATCCTCCTTGTTTGTCAAACATACCTCTGCCTCGCTCTAGGTCAAAGTGATGGACAACAAACTCACGGGCCCAACACAGAAGTGAAGCGTACGTGCACATGAGTGATCATCATGGTAAAAATGGAACTAACAACAAGTTAACATCATGCCGGTCAACATTCATGTATAGCACATCTTCATATGATGCAAAGTCAAAAAGATATGATAATTTCCAAATGGCGGGACAATGTTCAGTGTGCGAAAAACTGAGTAAACTAGGGACGAAATTTTGGCAAGTGTTATATATTTTTCAACTACACCAGTTGGAATCGAACCTGGGCAGTATAACTTTTGGGTGAGAGAGCTGCAGCCACTGTGCTAGTGCGGTATGTTTGAAAGAATGAAGGCGTCTTCCCCGGCTCCGGTTCTTTCCCGTCCATGTGCGCTCGTCGTGGCGCCGCCGTATGATGTTGTCGACATGCTCAACAAATGAGAGGAATCCAGAGAGGACTATACGCCGAGAGACTGACAGTGGGGACCCACCAGGTCCAAGCCGTACACAAGCAAGTGCCTCATTGGAAGAAAGCTTCCTACTAATTGTATAATGACGTTGGCGCCCACAGGTTTGTCAACCTATAGTCAATAAACGAAATAAATTTCCGACGATGACTGTCATCAGGGAGCTTTTTTCCCCAAGGGTATCGGGGATCTTTTATTTTCTTTGTCGTTGCGGGAAAGGGGTATCGGGGATCTAGCTGGTATCATTTTTTCTAGAGGGCGAACAAGTATCAGCTAGAACTAGGTTTTGTTTTTTAACAAGTGTAGCCCACGACATACCGAGACAATTCTTTCAACTTATTTTCTGAGGTCCTTCATGTACGTACCGGCCTATGGGCCTCCCAATGTAGGTTTTACTTTTTCTTAAAGATCGGCGGCCCAATGTATTTTTTTAATAAAATGTAGATCTCTATTATATTTATCTATATATAAGAATAATAGTGTTGTGTCCAATTTATGTTTTCCCTTCTAACCACATTATATATATTTATATTGTTACTATTATCGTATATTTAATAGAGACTTATATATACATTATAAAAACATCCCATGTCTTATTAACTTATAAAAGTAAATGTTTATCAGAAGTTGGCAAGGAAAATCCTGGTGATTGCATACAAAAGCTTGCAAAGATTTTAAGGACCAATGTAATAATAACGCGCTCATTTTTCTTTTGAGCAATAACTCACTAATTTGTTAATTTTATATATAAAAAATGTGTCGCTCCAGTTTATTTTTTTATGTTAATTGCTCCTTCTAACCTAATGTTATATATAGAACAAGCCCAGATAATTCATGTATTTCAAGAAAGTGCAAATGGGCTGGAATTTCTTAAAAAATATTAAATGGGCCACATTGACGCGAAATTATTTGTTCACCCAGCCCAGTAAATGGGCTGTAAATTTTAGAAAACATGGGTTAAATATATGCCACATTTTTCCAGGCTAACATGTGGGCCAATTGGTCGAAGCCTACGTAAGGTGTTGTCAACTTAGTCAATGATACATCTCCGTCGTATCTATAATTTTTGGTTGTTCCATGCCAATATTCTACAACTTTCATATCCTTTTGGCAACTTTTTACACCATTTTTTGGGACTAACATATTGATCCAGTGCCCAGTGCCAGTTCTTGTTTGTTGCATGTTTTTTGTTTCGCCGAAAATCCATATGAGACGGAGTCCAAACGGGATAAAAACTTACGGAGATTTTCTTGGAATAGATGTGATTTTTGGGAAAAAGAATCAACGCGAGACGATGCCTGAGGGGCCCACAAGGATGGAGGGCTCGCCCCTAGTCCTTGTGGTCACCCCGTAATACGGTTGGTGCCCTTCTTCTGGCACAAGAAAGCTAATATCCGGATAAAAATCGTGTTAAAATTTCAGCCCACTCGGAGTTATGGATCTCCGAGAATTTAAGAAACGGTGAAAGGCCAGAAACAGGGAGCGCGGAAACACAAGGAAACAGAGAGAGAGAGAGAGAGAGAGAGAGATCCAACATCGGAGGGGCTCCCGCCCCTCCACCGCCATGGAAGCCAAGGATGTAACACCCACAATACGGCTATATCTCCCACGTGTCGGGGCATGACTTAGAGGCATAGCCGCATGGTAGGTCTGTCACAAGAGGGGTAATCTTTACACATCCGATGTACTGAATAAGAAAGGGATAAAGAGTCGGCTTACAATCGCCACTTCACACAATACATAAATAATCCATACATCATCCAAAGTATAAACAAAGGTCCGACTATGGAACCAAAATAAAGAAAGACCACCCCAAATGCTAGATCCCCGATCGTCCCAACTGGGCTCCTCTAATGATCATCCGGAAAAGAAACATAGTAACGGCCCGAATCCTCGTCAAACTCCCACTTGAGTTTGGTAGCGTCCCCTGCACTGGCATCATCGGCACCTGCATCTATTTGGAAGTATCTGTGAGTCACGGGGACTCAGCAATCTCACACCCGTGAGATCAAGACTATTTAAGCTTAAGGGTAGGAAAGGGTAGTGAGGTGGAGCTGCAGCAAAGCACTAAGCATATATGGTGGCTAACATACGCAAAAGAGAGCGAGAAGAGAAGCAAAGCACGGTCGAGAAGCTATAAATGATCAAGAAGTCATCCTGAAGCTACTTATGTTCAAACATAACACGAGACCGTGTTCTCTTCCCGGACTCCGCCGAAAAGAGACCATCACGACTACACACGCGATTGATTCATTTTAATTAAGTTAAGTGTCAAGTTCTCTACAACCGGATATTAACAAATTCCCATCTTCCCATAACCGCAGGCATGGCTTTCGAAAGTTCAAAACCCTGCATGGGTGTCCCAACTTAGCCCATCACAAGCTCTCATGGTCAACGAAGGATATTCCTTCTCCCGGGAAGACCCGATCAGTCTCGGAATCCCGGTTACAAGACATTTTGACAATGGTAAAACAAGACCGGCAAAACTGCCCGATGTGCTGACAAATCCCGATAGGAGTCACACGTTGTTGGGTAACATAGCAGAAAACAAAAATTTTCCTACGGTTTCACCAAGATCCATCTATGAGTTCATCTAGCAACGAGTAATCGGATGCATCTACATACCTTTGTAGATCGCGAGCGGAAGCGTTCAAAGAACGGGGATGAGGTAGTCGAACACGACGTGATCCAAATCACCGGAGATCCTAGCACCGAACGGACGGCACCTCCGCGTTCAACACACGTACGGTCAGCGTAACGTCTCCTTCTTCTTGATCCAGAAAGAGGGAAGGAGAGGTTGAGGAAGATGGCTCCAGCAGCAGCACGACGGCGTGGTGGTGATGGAGCTGCAGTACTCCTTCAGGGCTTCGCTAAGCGCTATGGAGGAGGAGGGGGTGTTGGAGAGGGAGAAGGAGGCAACCAAAGGCGTGGGAGAAAAGCCCTCCTTCCCTCACTATATATAGGAGGGCCAAGGGGGGGGCGCCGGCCCTAGGAGATCCAATCTCCTAGGGTGGGGCGGCGGCCAAGGGGGTTTCCCTCTCCCCCAAGGCACCTAGGAGGTGCCTTCCCCTCCTAGGACTCTTTCCCCTTGTAACCCTAGGCGCATGGGCCTCTTGGGGCTGGTGCTCTTGGCCCATGTAGGCCAAGGCGCACCCCCTACAGCCCATGTGGCCCCCCGGGACAGGTGGCCCCACCTGGTGGACCCTCGGGACCCTTCCGGTGGTCCCGGTACAATACCGATTACCCCGAAACTTGTCCCGATGGCCGAAACAGGACTTCCCATATATAAATCTTTACCTCCGGACCATTCCGGAACTCCTCGTGACGTCCGGGATCTCATCCGGGACTCCGAACAACGTTCGGGTTATTGCATATACATATCCCTACAACCCTAGTGTCACCGAACCTTAAGTGTGTAGACCCTACGGGTTCGGGAGATATGTAAGCATGACCGAGACGACTCTCCGGTCAATAACCAACAGAGGGATCTGGATACCCATGTTGGCTCCCACATACTCCACGATGATCTCATCGGATGAACCACGATGTCGAGGATTCAAGCAACCCCGTATGCAATTCCCTTTGTCAATCGGTATGTTACTTGCCCGAGATTCGATCGTCGGTATCCCAATACCTCGTTCAATCTCGTTACCGGCAAGTCACTTTACTCGTACCGTAATGCATGATCCCATTACCAGACACTTGGTCACTTTGAGCTCATTATGATAATGCATTACCGAGTGGGCCCAGTGATACCTCTCCGTCATACGGAGTGACAAATCCCAGTCTCGATCCGTGTCAACCCAACAGACACTTTCGGAGATACCTGTAGTGCACCTTTATAGTCACCCAGTTACGTTGTGACGTTTGGCACACCCAAAGCACTCCTACGGTATCCGGGAGTTACACGATCTCATGGTCAAAGGAAAAGATACTTGACATTGGAAAAGCTCTAGCAAACGAACTACACGATCTTGCGCTATGCTTAGGATTGGGTCTTGTCCATCACATCATTCTCCTAATGATGTGATCCCATTATCAATGACATCCAATGTCCATAGCCAGGAAACCATGACTATCTGTTGATCAACGAGCTAGTCAACTAGAGGCTTACTAGGGACATGTTGGTGTCTGTTATTCACACATGTATTACGATTTCCGGATAATACAATTATAGCATGAATAAAGACAATTATCATGAACAAAGAAATATAATAATAATTCTTTTATTATTGCCTCTAGGGCATATTTCCAACAGTATCCCACTTGCACTAGAGTCAATAATCTAGTTACATTGTGATGAATCGAACACCCATGGAATTCTGGTATTGATCATGTTTTGCCCTAGGGAGAGGTTTAGTCAACGGATCTGCTACATTCAGGTCCGTATGTACTTTACAAATCTCTATGTCTCCATCTTGAACATTTTCACGAATGGAGTTGAAGCGACGCTTGATGTGCCTTGTCTTCTTGTGAAACCTGGGCTCCTTGGCAAGTGCAATAGCTCCAGTGTTGTCCCAAAATAGTTTGATTGGCCCCGATGCATTGAGTATGACTCCTAGGTCGGTGATGAACTCCTTCACCCATATTGCTTCATGTGCTGCCTCCGAGGCTGCCATGTACTCTGCTTCACATGTAGATCCCGCCACGACGCTCTGCTTGCAGCTGCACCAGCTCACTGCTCCACCATTCAACATATACACGTATCCGGTTTGTGACTTAGAGTCATCCAGATCTGTGTCGAAGCTAGCGTCGACGTAACCCTTTACGATGAGCTCTTCGTCACCTACATAAACGAGAAACATGTCCTTTGTCCTTTTCAGGTACTTCAGGATATTCTTGACCGCTGTCCAGTGTTCCTTGCCGGGATTACTTTGGTACCTACCTACCAAACTTACGGTAAGGTTTACATCAGGTCTGGTACACAGCATGGCATACATAATAGATCCTATGGCTGAAGCATAGGGGATGACACTCATCTCTTCTTTATCTTTTGTTGTGGTCGGGCATTGAGCCGAGCTCAATCTCACACCTTGCAAAACAGGCAAGAACCCTTTCTTGGACTGATCCATTTTGAACTTCGTCAAAATATTATCAAGGTATGTGCTTTGTGAAAGACCTATGAGGCGTCTTGATCTATCTCTATAGATCTTGATGCCTAATATATAAGCAGCTTCTCCAAGGTCCTTCATTGAAAAACTCTTATTCAAGTAGGCCTTGATGCTGTCCAAGAGTTCTATATCATTTCCCATCAAAAGTATGTCATCCACATATAGTATGAGAAATGCTACAGAGCTCCCACTCACTTTCTTGTAAACGCAGGCTTCTCCATAAGTCTGCGTAAACCCAAATGCTTTGATCATTTCATCAAAGCGAATGTTCCAACTCCGAGATGCTTGCACCAGCCCATAAATCAAGCGTTGGAGCTTGCACACCTTGTTAGCATTCTTAGGATCGATAAAACCTTCCGGCTGCATCATATACAACTCTTCCTTAAGGAAACCATTAAGGAATGCCGTTTTGACGTCCATTTGCCATATCTCATAATCATAGAATGCGGCAATTGCTAACATGATTCGGACGGACTTTAGCTTCGCTACCGGTGAGAAAGTCTCATCGTAGTCAACTCCTTGAACTTGTCGATAACCCTTAGCGACAAGCCGAGCTTTATAAATGGTCACATTACCATCCGCGTATGTCTTCTTCTTAAAGATACATTTATTTTCTATGGCTCGCCGCTCAACGGGCAAGTCAGTCAAAGTCCATACTTCGTTTTCATACATGGATCCTATCTCGGATTTCATGGCTTCTAGCCATTTGTCGGAATCTGAGCCCGCCATCGCTTCTTCATAGTTCGAAGGTTCACTGTTGTCTAACAACATGATTTCCAAGACAGGGTTGCCGTACCACTCTGGTGCGGAACGTGTCCTTGTGGACCTTCGAATTTCAGCAGGGGCTTGATCAGAAGTATCTTGATCATTATCATTAACCTCCTCTCTAGTCAGTGCAGGCACCTCAGGAACATTTTCTTGAGTTGCGCCATTTTCCGGTTCAAGAGGTAATACTTCATCAAGTTCTACTTTCCTCCCACTTACTTCTTTCGAGAGAAACTCTTTCTCCAGAAATAGTCCGTTCTTGGCAACAAATATCTTGCCTTCGGATCTTAGGTAGAAGGTATACCCAATGGTTTCCTTAGGGTATCCTATGAAGACGCATTTTTCTGACTTGGGTTCGAGCTTTTCAGGCTGAAGTTTCTTGACATAAGCATCGCATCCCCAAACTTTTAGAAACGACAGCTTAGGTTTCTTGCCAAACCATAATTCATACGGTGTCGTCTCAACGGATTTAGACGGAGCCCTATTTAAAGTGAATGTAGTTGTCTCTAGAGCGTATCCCCAAAATGATAGCGGTAAATCGGTAAGAGACATCATAGACAGCACCATATCCAATAGAGTGCGATTACGATGTTCGGACACACCGTTACGCTGAGGTATTCCAGGCGGCGTGAATTGTGAAACGATTCCACATTTCCTTAAGTGTGTGCCAAATTCGTGACTCAAGTATTCTCCTCCACGATCTGATCGTAGAAACTTGATTTTCCTGTCACGTTGATTCTCAACCTCACTCTGAAATTCCTTGAACTTTTCAAAGGTTTCAGACTTGTGTTTCATTAAGTAGACATACCCATATCTACTCAAGTCATCAGTGAGGGTGAGAACATAACGATAGCCACCGCGAGCCTCAACACTCATTGGACCGCACACATCAGTATGTATGATTTCCAATAAGTTGGTTGCTCGCTCCATTGTTCCTGAGAACGGAGTCTTGGTCATCTTACCCATGAGGCATGGCTCGCACGTGTCAAATGATTCATAATCAAGAGACTCTAAAAGTCCATCTGCATGGAGCTTCTTCATGCGTTTGACACCTATGTGACCAAGGCAGCAATGCCACAAGTATGTGGGACTATCATTATCAACCTTACATCTTTTGGTACTCACACTATGAATATGTGTAGCATTACGCTCGAGATTCATTAAGAATAAACCATTGACCATCGGAGCATGACCATAAAACATATCTCTCATATAAATAGAACAACCATTATTCTCGGATTTAAATGAGTAGCCATCTCGTATTAAACGAGATCCTGATACAACGTTCATGCTCAAACTTGGCACTAAATAACAATTATTGAGGTTTATAACTAATCCCGTAGGTAAATGTAGAGGTAGCGTGCCGACGGCGATCACATCGACCTTGGAACCATTCCCGACGCGCATTGTCACCTCGTCCTTCGCCAGTCTCCGTTTATTCCGCAGCTCCTGCTGTGAGTTACAAATATGAGCAACGGCACCGGTATCAAATACCCAGGAGTCACTACGAGTACTGGTAAGGTACACATCAATTACATGTATATCAAATATACCTTTGGTGTTGCCGGCCTTCTTGTCCGCTAAGTATTTGGGGCAGTTCCGTTTCCAGTGACCCTTCCCTTTGCAATAAAAGCACTCCGTCTCAGGCTTGGGTCCATTCTTTGACTTCTTCCCAGCAGCTTTCTTGCCAGGCGCGGCAACTTCCTTGTCGTCCTTCTTGGAGTTCTTTTTACCCTTGCCCTTCTTGAACTTAGTGGTTTTATTCACCATCAACACTTGATGTTCCTTCTTGACTTCTACCTCTGCTGATTTCAGCATTGAAAATGTCTTTTCCATCCCCTGCATATTGAAGTTCATCACAAAGCTCTTGTAGCTTGGTGGAAGCGACTGGAGGATTCTGTCAATGACCGCATCATCCGGGAGATTAACTCCCAGCTGAGTCAAGCGGTTATGTAACACAGACATAGTGAGTATGTGCTCGCTGACAGAACTATTTTCCTCCATCTTACAGCTGAAGAATTTTTTGGAGACTTCATATCTCTCGACCCGGGCATGAGCTTGGAAAACCATTTTCAGCTCTTCGAACATCTCATATGCTCCATGTCTCTCAAAACGCTTTTGGAGCCCCGGCTCTAGGCTGTAAAGCATGCCGCACTGAACGAGGGAGTAGTCGTCGGCACGTGTCTGCCAAGCGTTCATAACGTCTTGGTTCTGTGGGACGGGTGGATCACCTAGCGGTGCTTGTAGGACATAATCTTTCTTGGCAGCTATGAGGATGATCCTCAGGTTCCGGACCCAGTCCGTATAGTTGCTGCCATCGTCTTTCAGCTTGGTTTTCTCTAGGAACGCGTTGAAGTTGAGGACTACGTTGGCCATTTGATCTACAAGACATATTGTAAAGTTTTAGACTAAGTTCATGATAATTAAGTTCATCTAATCAAATTATTAATGAACTCCCACTCAGATTAGACATCCCTCTAGTCATCTAAGTGTTACATGATCCGAGTCGACTAGGCCGTGTCCGATCGTCACGTGAGACGGACTAGTCATCATCGGTGAACATCTTCATGTTGATCGTATCTTCCATACGACTCGTGTTCGACCTTTCGGTCTCTGTGTTCCGAGGCCATGTCTGTACATGCTAGGCTCGTCAAGTTAACCCTAAGTGTTTTGCATGTGTAAAACTATCTTACACCCATTGTATGTGAACGTAAGGATCTATCACACCCGATCATCACATGGTGCTTCGAAACGACGAACTTTAGCAACGGTGCACAGTTAGGGGAGAACACTCCTTGAAATTGTTGTAAGGGATCATCTTATTTACTACCGTCGTTCTAAGTAAACAAGATGCAAAACATGATAAACATCAAATGCAATCAAATAATAATAGTGACATATATGGCCAATATCACATAGCTCCTTTGATCTCCATCTTGGGGATCCATGATCATCTTGTCACCGGCATGACACCATGATCTCCATCATCATGATCTCCATCATTGTGTCTCCATGAAGTTGCTCGCCAACTATTACTTCTACTACTATGGCTAACGCGTTTAGCAATAAAGTAAAGTAATTTACATGGCGTTTCTCAATGACACGCAGGTCATACAAAAATAAAGACAACTCCTATGGCTCCTGCCGGTTGTCATACTTATCGACATGCAAGTCGTGATTCTTATTACAATAGCATGAACAACTCATACATCACATATATATCATTCATCATTCATCACAACTTTGGCCATATCATATCACAAAGCACTTGCTGCAAAAACAAGTTAGACGTCCTCTAATTGTTGTTGCAAGTTTTACGTGGCTGAAGTAGGGTTCTAGCAAGAACGTTTTCTTACCTACGTGAAAGCCACAACGTGATTTGTCAACTTCTATTTACCCTTCATAAGGACCCTGTTCATCGAATCCGCTCCAACTAAAGTAGGAGAGACAGACACCCGCCAGCCACCTTATGCAACTTGTGCATGTTAGTCGGTGGAACCGTTCTCACGTAAGCGTACGTGTAAGGTTGGTCCGGGCCGCTTCATCCCACAATACCGTTGAAGCAAGATAAGACTAGTAGCGGCAAGAAAGTTGACAACATCTACGCCCACAACAAATTGTGTTCTACTCGCGCAAGAAGAACTACGCATAGACCTAGCTCATGATGCCACTGTTGGGTAACATAGCAGAAAACAAAAATTTTCCTACGGTTTCACCAAGATCCATCTATGAGTTCATCTAGCAACGAGTAATCGGATGCATCTACATACATTTGTAAATCGCGAGCAGAAGCGTTCAAAGAACGGGGATGAGGTAGTCGAACACGACGTGATCGAAATCACCGGAGATCCTAGCACCGAACGGACGGCACCTCCGCGTTCAACACACGTACGGTCAGCGTAATGTCTCCTTCTTCTTGATCCAGCAAGAGGGAAGGAGAGGTTGAGGAAGATGGCTCTAGCAGCAGCACGACGGCGTGGTGGTGATGGAGCTGCAGTACTCCGTCAGGGCTTCGCTAAGCGCTATGGAGGAGGAGGGGGTGTTGGAGAGGGAGAAGGAGGCAACCAAAGGCGTGGGAGAAAAGCCCTCCTTCCCTCACTATATATAGGAGGGCCAAGGGGGGGGGCGCCGGCCCTAGGAGATCCAATCTCCTACGGTGGGGCGGCGGCCAAGGGGGTTTCCCTCTCCCCCAAGGCACCTAGGAGGTGCCTTCCCCTCCTAGGACTCTTTCCCCTTGTAACCCTAGGCACATGGGCCTCTTGGGGCTGGTGCTCTTGGCCCATGTAGGCCAAGGCGCACCCCCTACAGCCCATGTGGCCCCCCGGGACAGGTGGCCCCACCCGGTGGACCCCCGGGACCCTTCCGGTGGTCCCGGTACAATACCGATTACCCCGAAACTTGTCCCGATGGCCGAAACAGGACTTCCCATATATAAATCTTTACCTCCAGACCATTCCGGAACTCCTCGTGACGTCCAGGATCTCATCCGGGACTCCGAACAACATTCGGGTTACTGCATATACATATCCCTACAACCCTAGCGTCACCGAACCTTAAGTGTGTAGACCCTACGGGTTCGGGAGATATGTAGACATGACCGAGACGACTCTCCGGTCAATAACCAACAGCGGGATCTGGATACCCATGTTGGCTCCCACATACTCCACGATGATCTCATCGGATGAACCACGATGTCGAGGATTCAAGCAACCCCGTATGCAATTCCCTTTGTCAATCAGTATGTTACTTGCCCGAGATTCGATCGTCGGTATCCCAATACCTCGTTCAATCTCGTTACCGGCAAGTCACTTTACTCGTACCTTAATGCATGATCCCGTGACCAGACACTTGGTCACTTTGAGCTCATTATGATGATGCATTACCGAGTGGGCCCAGTGATACCTCTCCATCATACGGAGTGACAAATCCCAGTCTCGATCCGTGTCAACCCAACAGACACTTTCTGAGATACCTGTAGTGCACCTTTATAGTCACCCAGTTACGTTGTGACGTTTGGCACACCCAAAGCACTCCTACGGTATCCGGGAGTTACACGATCTCATGGTCAAAGGAAAAGATACTTGACATTGGAAAAGCTCTAGCAAACGAACTACACGATCTTGCGCTATGCTTAGGATTGGGTCTTGTCCATCACATCATTCTCCTAATGATGTGATCCCGTTATCAATGACATCCAATGTCCATAGCCAAGAAACCATGAATATCTGTTGATCAACGAGCTAGTCAACTAGAGGCTTACTAGGGACATGTTGGTGTCTGTTATTCACACATGTATTATGATTTCCGGATAATACAATTATAGCATGAATAAAGACAATTATCATGAACAAAGAAATATAATAATAATGCTTTTATTATTGCCTCTAGGGCATATTTCCAACACACGTATCTCGTTCTCAGGGCAACACCGGATGAGACTAGCTATGAGTAAAAACCAACCCTCAAGTTTCCCCGAGGTGGCCCCGCAGGCAGCTCGGTTCGGACCAACACTCAGAGGAGCACTGGCCCGTGGGGGTTTAAAATAAAGATGACCCTTGAGTCTGCAGAACCCAAGGTAAGGTCTATGGTGGTAGGTAGGAAAATGGTAAAACCAAGGTTGGGCCTTGCTGGAGGAGTTTTATTCAAAGCAAACTGTCAAGGGGTTCCCATAACACCCAACCACGTAAGGAACGCAAAATCAAGGAACATAACACCGGTATGACGGAAACTAGGGCGGCAAGAGTGGAACAAAACACTAGGCATAAGGCCGAGCCTTCCACCCTTTACCAAGTATATAGATGCATTAAAGTAAATAAGAGATAATAATGATATCCCAACAATATCCATGTTCCAACATGGAACAAACTTCATCTTCACCTGCAACTAGCAATGCTATAAGGGGGGCTGAGCAAAGCGGTAACATAGCCAAACAACGATTTGCTAGGAAAGGTGGGTCAGAGGCTTGGCATGGCAATATGGGAGGCATCATAAAGCAAGTGGTAGGTATCGCGGCATAGCATTAGAGCAAACAACTTGGAAGCAAAGATAGAAGTGATTTCGAGGGTATGGTCATCTTTCCTGCAAAGTTCTCAGAGTTGACGAAAGCTTGATCCTCGTTAGCATACTCAAAAGGTTCCTCGATCACGTACTCGTCTCCCGTCTCTACCCAAAGCAAGAACACAAGCAAAGGACCAACAATCAATCATGGTGCAATGCACAAGCAACATGATGCAAAACATGGCATGATATGTAAGACATGATATGCAATGCATATGCGTGCTTCGGAAGGGGAAGAATGAACAAGGCATCAACTTGGCAAACCAAGTGTGGCTCTGGAAAGATGAGATGATTTCGGTCGAAAATGATATAAAGATGGCCGGAAACGGATGAACAGTTTGCCAATGGCAAGCAAAACAAGAATGGCACAATTCTGCGATTAACAGCACGATTCCATCTAGAATGAAACAAGAAACTAAGCTGCTCCACCCCAACATATCAACAAGGCATATGGCAGTGATGTACTCAAGATGCTTGACAAAATATGAACATTGAGCTACGGCTAAATCACACTAGAACAAGGTCAAACAAGCATGGCAAAAGTGCAAAAGATATCAGCTTCACAGACTTTGTGAAAATACTAACATGCCAGAAATAACATCAGGGTGCCATGTTTAGAGAAAGCAAGCAACATGCTACAGGAACAGATCATAGCAAACAAAGACATGGCATGAATCTACTAAATGCATAGAACAATAGTCCCTTTCTGAACATGAGCCAAAACACACAGAAGATATGATGGCACCCATGTAAACATAGCAAGTTTTATTAACAGTTTTAGACTTACCAGAAAACTGAGCATGGCATAAATAGAATTATCAAGGCAACTTTGCGAGCTCAAATCACTCACCACAATACCTTGCATGACAAAAAAAAGCATGGCAACAGCAAGATGACATGTTCATGAAGCTAACCATGGCAAGAGCAAGTTCATAGCATGCTTGGATCACTAACAACAACCATGGAAAAATTGATTAAATGTAAACAATCTGCCCGGTACATTTTATAGCAAAAGTAGAGCAAGATTAAGACATGCTAGGGCACTCCATAATTGAAAACAGGGGCATGGATGGATAGAGAATAACCATATGTTCAAAACATCCTTACTGAAGCAACTCAAAACAAGCATGGATCTCACTATAGCATCATGTTTACATGGCATCAAAATAACAGCAGAACAAGGACTTAGCAAAATCCTAAGTCCCTTAAAACAACAATATCACGAGGCCTAGTTTGAATGCTTGTGCTAGTCACCACATTGATCACAAAAATACAAGGCAAGCACCTTTGTAAAGATGGCATGGCATAGATCAAAACACATGTAGAGCTCATGCCCATATGAAGCACACATCAAATGTGACAAAAATGACAAATCATCATAATCTGATAGGTAACAACAGGAAACATTTTATAGCCCTCTTGCATCAATGATTAGTGCATCAAGATGAACTCGAACAAGCATGTCACAATGGAATGAAATGAATAGCATCTCCAATGAACATTTTGATATCTCATATGCATGAAATGGAGCTACAGCCATTAAGTTATGATGCATTAAACAGAGCATGGAAATATTAAGGACTTAGAAGAAAATGACCTCTTAGAAGATAGATCCAGGGTTCATCTTCTGTGCACGCGAACCGAGGTTCGCCGGAAGGAGCTGGCCGGAGTATTCGCCGGAGAAGCTCGAGGGCGGCGGATCGGGGGCCGAGGAGGCCGGATCCCGGCGGTGGAGGAGCTCGGGCAGCGCGGAAGCCGAGGGGCGGCGCGGCTCCGGCGTGGTGGTTGACGACGCGGTTGGCGGCGGAGGCGGCGGACGGCGTGCTGCGGTGGCGCGGTCGTGGCGGAGGCGGCGGCCGGCGAGGTGGAGAGGGGCGGCAGGGAGGCGCTGCAAGGGGGAACGAAGGGCAGCGGCGCGGGGAGGCGCGGGTGCGCCGGCGGCGGTGGGGAGGCGCTGCGAGGGGGAACGAAGGGCGGTGGCGCGGGCAGGCACGGGTGCGCGGGCGGGGGCGATGGGCCGGGCGGGCCCAATCCGGGCTCGCCGGGCCGCGGTGGCGGGAGGCGGCGGAGATGCCACGTGGCGGCGGCAGGTTGGATGGGGCACGGCGGTGGACGCATCCGGCCGGTGCGGACGTGTCCAGCACGGAGGGAGAGGGTGATAGCTAGGGTTTGGAGGAGAAATTCGGGGAAGAAGACATATTTATAGGTAGGAGGAGGTAGGAGTGTCCAAATGGAGTGTAGTTTTCGCCCACACAATCGTGATCCGACGACGGAGGACATGGGAGTGGTTTCGATGGGTTATTGGGCAATTTTGGAGTGGTGTTGGGCTGCAACACACAAGAGGCTTTTGCGGTTACCCGGTTAACCGTTGGAGCATCAAACGAACTCCGAATGGCATGAAATTTGACAGGCGGTCTACTGGCGGTGTACCAAGGCCACTTGGCAAATCTCGGTCCATTCCGAGAAAATTTAGCACCCGCTCACGAAAAGAGACAAAAGGGGTACGCCAGTGCACGTAGGAGTGTCGGATTCCAAAACGGACAATGGGGAAAATGCTCGGATGCAAGAGACGAACACGTATGCAAATTAGATGCACAGGATGACATGATATGAAATGCATGACATGAACAAAATGCAAAACGAAGACAAAAACCCAACCACGAAGGGAAATCTCATAACTTAAAGCCGAAAAAGGCAAGAGTTGGAGTTACAAATATGGCAAGTTACATCCGGGGTGTTACAACACTCCACCACTATGAAAGGATCTCGTCCCGAGATCTAGGGCTGAAAGAACTCCGGATATGCGGAACGGAGGTGATCCTCGTGCTCCCAGGTGGCTTCTCTGTCGGAATGGTGTGACCACTTCACTTTCAGGAATTTGATAGACTTGTTGCGAGTCTTGCGCTCAGTTTCTTCAATAATAGAAACGAGATACTCATGATAAGACATGTCTTCTTGGAGATCAATCTCTTCGAAGTTGATGGTGCTCTCAGGAGTCTTGAAGCACTTGCGAAGTTGTGATACGTGAAACACATCGTGCACATTTGCGAAGTTGGACGGAAGCTCAAGTTGATAGACGAGATCGCCTCTTCTGCCAATGATCTTGAAAGGACCCACGTATCTAGGGGCAAGCTTCCCTTTGATACCGAAGCGACGAGTACCTTTCATTGGAGAGACACAGAGGTAGACATGGTCTCCGATCTCGAAAGCCAAGTCACGGTGCTTGCTATCATAGTAACTCTTCTGGCGTGATTGCGTGGCTTTGAGATTCTCACGGATGACTTTGCACATTTCTTCATCCTTTGTGATTAAGTCATTGCCAAGAAGTTGGCGTTCACCAGTCTCTGACCAATTAAGAGGAGTACGACACTTTCTGCCATAGAGAATTTCGAATGGGGCCTTGCCCGAACTTGCTTGGAAGCTGTTGTTGTAGGAGAACTCGGCATATAGAAGACAATCTTCCCACTTCATACCGAAGGAAATGACACAAGACCTGAGCATATCTTCAAGGATTTGATTGACTCGCTCGACTAGGCCACTAGTTTGAGGACGAAGGTTGTGCTGAAGCGAATGTTGGTGCCCATGGCCTTCTAGAAGGAGTCCCAGAACTTAGAAGTGAAGATGCTTCCACGATCAGAAGATATAAATTGTGGAATGCCATGCAAGGAGACAATCCTGGAGGTGTATAGCTCTGCTAACTAAGCTGCTGTGATAGATTCTTTGATAGGAAGGAAATGAGCCACTTTAGTAAGCTTGTCGATGACAACGAAGATAGCATCATTTCCGCGCTTGGACTTGGTAAATCTAGTCACGAAGTCCATCTCAATATGGTCAAACTTCCATTCTAGAATAGTAAGAGGTTGGAGGAGACCCGCTGGCCGTTGGTGTTCTGCTTTCACTCTTCTGCAGACATCACATTCATTCACGAACTGAGCAATTTCTCGCTTCATTCGAGTCCACCAATACGACTGCTTGAGGTCATGGTACATCTTCGTACTTCCAGGATGAATGGATAGAAGGGAATTGTGCACCTCGTTCATAATGACTTTCCTTAGATCACCTTTAGGAACCACAATTCGATCCTCAAAGAAAAGAGTGTCTTTGTCATCAATGCGATAGCACTTGTATTTGGGATGGCTCTTGGCAATCCCATTTTTCACCTTCTTCACCATGGCATCCAGGAGTTGTTCCTCACGAATTTGATCTTCCAAAGTAGGAGAGACTTGAAGGTTGCAAGAAAGCCTTGAGGAACAACTTGGAGATTCAGTTTGTGGAAAGCTTCACAAAGGTCCGGTTGGAAGGGGTTGAGAATTAAGCTGTTGCAGTAAGCCTTCCTGCTCAAAGCATCTGCAATGACATTGGCCTTGCCTGAAGTATATTCAATACTCGGATTGTATTCTTGAATCATTTCGACCCAACGAGTCTGTCTGAGGTTGAGGTTGGGCTGAGTGAAGATGTACTTGAGGCTCTTATGATCTATGAAGATGTCGACTTTCCTTCCCAAGAAGAGATGTCTCCACGTTAATAATGCATGGACAACTTCCGCCAACTCGAGGTCGTGAGTTGGGTAGTTCTTTTCGTTGGGCTTCAACTGACGAGAGGTATATGCCACAACTTTCTTCTCTTGCATTAACACAGCACCGAGACCTTGTAGGGAGGCATCGCAGAAAACTTCAAATGGCTTGGATTCATCAGGAGGAGTCAAGACAGGAGTTGTGACTAACTTATCTTTGAGGGTGTTGAATGCAACGTCACATTCAGGCGTCCAGACATACTTGACATGCTTCTAGAGGAGGTTGGAAAGAGGCTTTGCAATCTTAGAGAAATTCTCAACGAATCTTCGACAATAGCTTGCAAGCCCAAGAAAACTGCGGAGCTGCTTGACATTCTGAGGAGGTTCCCAATTCACAATTGTAGACACCTTCTCAGGATTAACAGCGATGCCCTTGGCGGAGATGATATGACCAAGGTAAAGAACTTCGTCAAGCCAGAACTCACACTTGGAAAACTTCACATAGAATTGATGCTCTCTGAGTTTGTCGAGTACCAATCTCAAATTCTTGGCATGATCCTCCTTATTCTTGGAAAAGACCAAAATATCATCGAGATACACCAAGATGAAATCATTTGTGTAAGGGTTGAAGATGAAGTTCATCATGCGAGAGAACGTTGGCGGAGCATTGACAAGGCCGAAAGACATGACAGTATATTCATACGAACCATAGCTTGTTCTGGATGCTGTCTTGGGAATATCTTGTTCACGAATGCGAATCTAATGATAACCCATGCGGAGGTCAAGCTTGGAGAATACTTGGGCACCTTTAAGTTGCTCACCTCATTGATGTTGGGAAGTGGATACTTGTTCTTTATTGTCTTCTTGTTCAATGGACGGTAGTCGACGCAGAGTCGTTCCGTTCCATCCTTCTTCTTGAAAAAAGAACACCATTACCCCATGAAGATGAACTCAGTCTGATTAGACCCATACGCTCTTGTTCATCGAGTTGTTTCTTCAACTCCTTCAACTCTTCTGGTCCAAGCTTGTAAGGACGTTTGCAAACAGGTTTCGTGCCAGACTCAAGATCGATAATGAATTCAACTGGCCAGTGAGGAGGCATTCCTAGAAGCTCTTCTGGAAAGACGTCTTGATATTCACAAACGACTGGAATCTGAGAGATGGCATTCAACTCACCCTTCTCATTGAGAGAAAACTGCCTAATGGTTTCGTCACGAGCGGCATAGATGATCACTTCCTCAGAAGAGTGTGTCAATTGAATTTGCCTGGAAGCACAATCAAGCTGAGCCTTGTGCTTAGAAAGCCAGTTTGTGCCAAGAATTAGATCAATATCTGAGTCACCAGGAACAATTGGAGAAGCCAGAAATTTATAGTCACACATCTCGATACCGACATTCGGAACCATCATGCTATAACTCAAACGCTTAGCCGGAGAAACAACTTGCAATGCTTTAGGTAATGCCTTAGTGTCAAAATTGTGCTCCGGTGCAAATGGGAATGACATGAAAGAAGACGATGCACAAGTATCAAAAAGAACTTTTGCAGGAATAGAGTTAACTGGAAGGTTAACCATGATCACTTCTGAAGAATCCTCTGCCTGAGCTGCGTTCATCATGTTGACCTTAGCATGCTTGGGATTATGCTCGACCACTGCATTGCTACAGATCTCACAGGAGGAGGAGGCGGAAGGCGCCTTTGGTTGAAGCACTTGTTTGCATAGTGCCCTTTCTGCTGACACTTGTTGCAAGTAACCTCTGAGAGCAGACGGTGATAAGGAGCACTTGACCTTGGAGTATGAGACTGAGCTTTGTCCTAATAGCATGGGTTGGGTGGGTGGGAAGATCCATTGCCACCTTTACTCTTCTGTTGATAAGGTTGACGAAACGGAGGAGGAGGAGGCAACCAGAACTTCTGTTGCTTAGCTATTACTTGTGATGAAGAAGAAGATTGATCTGCATCCCTGACTCTCTTCTTAGATGCCTCGCACTTGAGCTGAGCAGCTTCTTGCTTTAGTGCCATGTTGTAGAATTCATCATACTTAGTCGGCTCAAGAAGCACAAGAGCTATTTGCAGATCTTCTCTGAGGCCACCTCTGAATTGATAAATCATGCTCTTTTCATCAGGGACGTCTTGTTTAGAGAAGCGAGCTAGTTTCTGAAACTGGATATTGTATTGATACACAGACATGCTACCTTGCTTGAGATTGCAGAACTCCTCACGCTTGCTCTTAGCAACACTTTGTGGGATGTGATGAGCTTTGAAGTCTCGGCAGAAATCATCCTAGGTATCACACGACCTCCTCTGGAATCTCTGTATTGTTGATACCACTCAGCAGCTTGGTCTTTGAGTTGAAACGAAGCAAACTTGACAAAGTCCTCAGGCTTGACATTGCTACACTCAAAATGTTTGCAGATATCCACGAGCCAGTCGTTGGCGTTTGTGGCCTCGACACTGTTGTTGAAGGACTTCGGCTGGTTTGGGAGGAACTGATTGAGGGTAGCAAACTGAGGTTGATTGCTGCCTTGGCCTTGATTTCCTTGGTTGCCTTGACCTTGGTTGCGCTCTTGCAAGAGTTGCAACAACATCTGAGTGTTGGCGTTGGTGGCTGCCATGACAGCTTGCCATGCCCCCGGAGGTGGAGGTGGTGGCGGAGGGTTCGACTGTTCCCCATCATTGCGTTCCGGATTCTGACGCGTTGGAGGAGCCATCCTGAAGAGGTTGACATCCGTTAGGATCTTGAAAGACATATATTCAAGCTAAATCAATGGATCGAAATTGCAACATATAGCCTTAACATTCGAACAAGAATGAATGAATGAATTCCAAAGTAAATCATCACACTTCCATAAATTGAGAAGCCACTTAGATAAAGGTAGAAGAATAAATCAACAAGGTACGGATATGAACAAATAATTGGTAAGGATTACCCAATCACAAACCAAATATTTGCGGGAAGAAATACTAGAGCTACTTGAATTCCCACCTATAAAACTCCCAAAATTTTTTGGTTATCTAATCAGGTGTTGGGGTTACAGGGGAAGCATAATATCTCACCCAAAACTAGCAAATCCTACATCCAGCTGTATCCATCCTTCAACACATAACCAATAAACCTTCGGAAATCATTTACCTCAACCTTCAAAAAGCATCTGTTATACGAGTTACGACAATACTCCAGAACTCCCGCCCCAGTAATGGGTGGCGTCGAGGTTATCTCACCAACAACTACATAGAAGAGATTTTCGATGTCAGCGAACTCAAGTATTCCAGAACTGCAACGATAAAATTGTGACGACAACACCTCGGAGCTATACTCCCCAGGACACTGCCACAACCCCTAAATGTCAGGAGGCACCAAGAACAATGTTCTCGTCACAAAACCATCGTAACGATTCCAAGATACCTGCGTGACCCTAAATTTTTTTCATGAAATTGGAGGAGAGAAGAGTCAAAACTCAAAGCCAGGAGGCCTCACCAGAGCGACGAAGGGACTGAGGAGTAAAAAGAATCCTACTCTCCGATATATATAATCCTAAGACTCAAAACATTTTGTTCTAGACTCAACAACGTCAGCGATTCGATCAATTAGGGGGCTCCTAAATTGGGGAAGACTCTGATTACCAACTTGTAACACCCACAATGCGGCTATATCTCCCACGTGTCAGGGCATGACTTAGAGGCATAGCCGCATGGTAGGTCTGTCGCAAGAGAGGTAATCTTTACGCATCCCATGTACTGAATAAGAAAGGGATAAAGAGTCGGCTTACAATCGCCACTTCACACAATACATAAATAATCCATACATCATCCAAAGTACAAACAAAGGTCCGACTATGGAACCAAAATAAAGAAAGACCACCCCAAATGCTAGATCCCCGATCGTCCCAACTGGGATCCTCTACTGATAATCCGGAAAAGAAACATAGTAACGGCATGAATCCTTGTCGAACTCCCACTTGAGTTCGGTAGCGTCCCCTGCACTGGCATCATCGGCACCTCATCTGTTTGGAAGTATCTGTGAGTCACAAGGACTCAGCAATCTCACATCTGTGAGATAAAGACTATTTAAGCTTAAGGGTAGGAAAGGGTAGTGAGGTGGAGCTGCAGCAAAGCACTAAGCACATATGGTGGCTAACATACGCAAAACAGAGCCAGAAGAGAAGCAAAGCATGGTCGAGAAGCTATAAATGATCAAGAAGTGATCCTGAAACTACTTATGTTCAAGCAAAACACAAGACCATGTTCTCTTCCCGGACTCCGCCGAAAAGAGACTATCACGGCTACACATGCGGTTGATTCACTTTAATTAAGTTAAGTGTCAAGTTCACTGCAACCGGATATTAACAAATTCCCATCTTCCCATAACCGCGGGCACGACTTTCGAAAGTTCAAAACCCTGCAGGGGTGTCCCAACTTAGCCCATCACAAGCTCTCACGGTCAACGAAGGATATTCCTTCTCCCGGGAAGACCCGATCAGTCTCGAAATCCCGGTTACAAGACATTTTGACAATGGTAAAACAAGACCAGCCAAACCGCCCGATGTGCCGACAAATACCGATAGGAGTCGCAGGTATCTTGTTCTCAGGGCAACACTGGATGAGACTAGCTACAAGTAAAAAACCAACCCTCAAGTTTCCCCGAGGTGGCCCCGCAGGCAGCTTGGTTCGGACCAACACTCAGAGGAGCACTGGAGCGGGGGGTGGGGGGTTAAAATAAAGATGACCCTTGAGTTTGTAGAACCCAAGGGAAGGTATATGGTGGTAGGTAGCCAAATGGTAAAACCAAGGTTGGGCCTTGCTGGAGGAGTTTTATTCAAAGCGAACTATCAAGGGGTTCCCATAACACCCAACCGCGTAAGGAACACAAAATCAAGGAACATAACACCGGTATGACGGAAACTAGGGCGGCAAGAGTGGAACAAAACACCAGGCATAAGGCCGAGCCTTTCACCCTTTACCAAGTATATAGATGCATTAAACTAAATAAGATATAATGATGATATCCCAACAATATCCATGTTCCAACAAAGAACAAACTTCATCTTCGCCTGCAACTAGCAATGCTATAAGAGGGGCTGAGCAAAGCGGTAACATAGCCAAACAACAGTTTGCTAGGAAAGGTGGGTTAGAGGCTTGACATGGCAATATGGGAGGCATGATAAAGCAAATGGTAGGTATTGTGGCATAGCATTAGAGCGAAAAACTAGCAAGCAAAGATAGAAGTGATTTCGAGGGTATGGTCATCTTGCCTGCAAAGTTCTCAGAGTTGACGAAAGCTTGATCCTCGTTAGCTTACTCAACAGGTTCCTCGATCATGTACTCGTCTCCCGGCTCTACCCAAAGCAAGAACACAAGCAAAGGACCAACAATCAATCACAGTGCAATGCACAAGCAACATCATGCAAAACATGGCATGATATGCAAGACATGATATGCAATGCATATGCGTGCTTTGGAAGGGGAAGAATGAACAAGGAATCAACTTGGCAAACCAAGTGTGGCGCTGGAAAGATGAGATGATTTCGGTCGAAAACGATATAAAGATCGCCGGAAACGGATGCACGGTTTGCCAATGGCAAGCAAAACAAGAATGGCACAATTCTGCGATTAACAGCACGATGCCATCTACAAGAAACTAAGCTATTGCACCCCAACATATCAACAAGTCATATGGCAGTGATGTACTCAAGATGCTTACAAAACATGAACACTGAGATACGGCTAAATCACACTAGAACAGGGTCAAACAAGCATGGCAAAAGTGAAAAAGATATCGGCTTCACATACTTGGTGAAAATACTAACATGCCAGAAATAACATCAGGATGCCATGTTTAGAGCAAGCAAGCAACATGCTACAGGAACAGATCATAGCAAACAAAGACACATCATGAATCTACTAAATGCATAGAACAAAAGTCCCTTACTGAACATGAGCCAAAAAGGCACAAAAGATATGATGTCACCCATGTAAACATAGCAAGTTTTATTAACAGTTTCAGACTTAGCAGAAAACAGAGCATGGCATAAACAGAATTATGAAGGCAACTTTGTGAGCTCAAATCACTCACCACAAAGCCTTGCATGACAAAAAAACATGGCCACTGCACGATGACATGTTCATGAAGCTAACCATGGCAGGAGCAAGTTCATAGCATGCTTGGATCACTAACAACAACCATGAAAAAATTGATAAGTAAACAATCCTCCAGGAGCATTTCATAGCAAAAGTAGAGGAAGATTAAGACATTCTAGGGCACTCCATAATTGCAAACAGGGGCATGGATGGATAGAGCATAACCATATGTTCAAAACATCCTTACTGAAGCAACTCAAAACAAGCATGGATCTCACTGTAGCATCATGTTTACATGGCATCAAAATAACAGCAGAACAAGGACTTAGCAAAATCCTAAGTCCCTGAAAACAGCAATATCACAAGGCCTAGTTTGCATGCTTGTTCTAGTCACCACATTGATCACAAAAATACATGGCAAGCACCCCTGTAAATATGGCATGGAATAGTTTAGAACACATGTAGAGCTCATGCCCATATGAAGGACACATCAAATGTGACAAAAATGACAAATCATCATAATCTGATACTCCCTCCATTCCACAATGTAGTGCTTCCTCTATCCACGTGCTTCAACTTTGACCATAAATTTAACTATCAAGACCGATTGCGGCGGGAGAAAAACTTATATCAGTGAATTCGTATTTGAAAGAAGTTTTCAATCATATAATTTTTTCTTCCGCCGCAGTTGGTATCGTTGGCTAAATTTATGGTCAAAGTTGGACCTCGGGAAGCGCGGGCGCACTATATTATGGAATGGAGGGAGTAAGTAACAGCAGGAAACATTTTATAGCCCTCTTGCATCAATGATTAGTGCATCAAGATGAACTTTAACAAGCATGTCACAATGGAACGAAATGAATAGCATCTCCGAATGAACATTTTGATATCTCATATGCATTAAACGGAGCTACGGTCATGGAGTTATGATGCGTTGAACAGAGCATGGAAATATTAAGGACTTAGAAGAAAACGACCTCTCAGAAGATAAATCTAGGGTTCGTCTTCTCTGCACGTGAACTGAGGTTCGCCGAAAGGAGGTCGCCGGAGAAGCTCGAGGGCGGCGGATCGGGGGTCGGGGAGGCCGGATCCGGGCGGTGGAAGAGCTCGGGCAGCGCGGAAGCCGAGGGGCGGCGCGGCTCCGGTGCGATGGTCGATGACGCGGTTGGCGGTGGAGGCGGCGGCTGGCGTGCTGCGGTGGCGCGGTCGCGGCAGAGGCGGTGGCCCGTGAGGTGGAGAGCGGCGGCGGGGAGGCGCTGTGAGGGGGAACGAAGGGCGGTGGCGCGGGGAGGCGCGGGTGCGTGGCGGCGGCGATGGGCCGGGCAGGCCCAATCCGGGCTCGCCCGGCCGCAGCGGCAGGAGGCGGTGGAGATGCCACGTGGCGGCGGCGGGTTGGACGGGGCGCGGCGGCGGACGTGTCCAGCCGGTGCGGACGTGTCCGGCGTGGAGGGAGAGGGTGATAGCTAGGGTTTGGACGAGAAATTCGGGGAAGAAGACATATTTATAGGTAGGAGGAGGTAGGAGTGTCCAAATGGAGTGTAGTTTTCGCCCACACGATCGTGATCCGACGAGGAGGACATGGTAGTAGTTTGGATGGGTTATTGGGCCATTTTCTAGGGGTGTTGGGCTGCGACACACAAGAGGCTTTTGCGGTTACCCGGTTAACCGTTGGAGCATCAAACGAACTCTAAATGGCACGAAATTTGACAGGCGGTCTACTGGTGGTGTACCAAGGCCACTTGGCAGATCTCGGTCCATTCCGAGAACGTTTAATACCCGCTCACGAAAAGAGACAAAAGGGGTACGCCGGTGCACGTAGGAGTGTCGGATTGCAAAACGGACAGCGGGGAAAATGCTCGGATGCAAGAGACGAACACGTATGCAAATGAGATGAACATGATGACATGATATGAAATGCATGACATGAACAAAATGCAAAAATCTCATAACTTAAAGCCGAAAAAGGCAATAGTTGGAGTTACAAATATGGCCAGTTACATCCGGGGTGTTACAACACTCCACCACTACGAAAGGATCTCGTCCCGAGATCTAAGACTGAAAGAACTCCGGATATTTGGAACGGAGGTGATCCTCGCGCTCCTAGGTGGCTTCTCGGTCGGAATAGTGTGACCACTTCACTTTCAGGAATTTGATAGACTTGTTGCGAGTCTTGCGCTCAGTTTCTTCAAGAATAGCAACGGGATGCTCATGATGAGACATGTCTTCTTGGAGATCAATCTCTTCAAAGTTTATGGTGCGCTCATGAGTCTTGAAGCACTTCCGAAGTTGTGACACGTGAAACACATCGTGCACATTTGCGAAGTTGGACGGAAGCTCAAGTTGATAGGCGAGATCGCCTATTTTGCCAATGATCTTGAAAGGACCCACGTATCTAGGGGCAAGCTTCCCTTTGATACCGAAGCGACGAGTACCTTTCATTGGAGAGATGCGGAGGTAGACATGGTCTCCGATCTCGAAAGCCAAGTCACGGTGCTTGCTATCATAGTAACTCTTCTGGGGCGATTGCGCGGCTTTGAGATTCTCACGGATGACTTTGCACATTTCTTCAGCCTCTGTGATTAAGTCATTGCCAAGAAGTTGGCGTTAACCAGTCTCTGACCAATTAAGAGGAGTACGGCACTTTCTGCCATAGAGAATTTCGAATGGGGCCTTGCCTGAACTCGCTTGGTAGCTGTTGTTATAGGAGAACTCGGCATATGGAAGACAATCTTGCCACTTCATACTGAAGGAAATGACACAAGACCTGAGCATATCTTCAAGGATTTGATTGACTCGCTCGACTGGGCCACTAGTTTGAGGATGGAAGGCTGTGCTGAAGCGAATGTTGGTGCCCATGGCCTTCTAGAAGGAGTCCCAGAACTTATAAGTGAAGATGCTTCCATGATCAGAAGATATCAATTGTGGAATGCCATGCAAGGAGACAATCCTGGAGGTGTATAGCTCTGCCAACTGAGCTGCTGTGATAGATTCTTTGATCGGAAGGAAATGAGCCACTTTAGTAAGCTTGTCGATGACAACGAAGATAACATCATTTCCGCGCTTGGACTTGGGAAATCTAGTCACGAAGTCCATCTCAATATTTTCAAACTTCCATTCTGGAATAGCAAGAGGTTGGAGGAGACCCGCTGGCCGTTGGTGTTCTGCTTTCACTCTTCTGCAGACATCACATTCATTCACGAACTGAGCAATTTCTCGCTTCATTCGAGTCCACCAATACGACTGCTTGAGGTCATGGTACATCTTCGTACTTCCTGGATGAATGGATAGAAGGGAATTGTGCGCCTCATTCATAATGACTTTCCTTAGATCACCTTTAGGAACCACAATTCTATCCTCAAAGAAAAGAGTGTCTTTGTCATCAATGCGATAGCACTTGTATTTGGGTTGGCTCTTGGCAATCCCATTTTTCACCTTCTTCACCATGGCATCCAGGAGTTGTGCCTCATGAATTTGATCTTCCAAAGTAGGAGAGACTTGAAGGTTGGCAAGAAAGCCTTGAGGAACAACTTGGAGATTCAATTTGCGGAAAGCTTCACAAAGGTCCGGTTGGAAGGGCTTGAGAATTAAGCTATTGCAGTAAGCCTTCCTGCTCAAAGCATCTGCAATGACATTGGCCTTGCCTGGAGTATATTCAATACTCGGATTGTATTCTTGAATCATTTCGACCCAACGAGTCTGTCTGAGGTTGAGGTTGGGCTGAGTGAAGATGTACTTGAGGCTCTTATGATCTGTGAAGATGTCGACTTCCCTTCCCAATAAGAGATGTATCCACGTAAATAATGCATGGACAACTGCCGCGAACTCGAGGTCATGAGTGTGGTAGTTCTTTTCGTTGGGCTTCAATTGACGAGAGGTATAAGCCACAACTTTCTTCTCTTGCATTAACACAGCACCGAGACCTTCCAGGGAGGCATCACAAAAAACTTCAAATGGCTTGGATTCATCAGGATGAGTCAAGACAGGAGCTGTGACTAACTTCTCTTTGAGGGTGTTGAAAGCAACGCCACACTCAGGCGTCCAGACAAACATGACATGCTTCTAGAGGAGGTTGGAAAGAGGCTTGAAATCTTAGAGAAATTCTCAACGAATCTTCGACAATAGCTTGCGGGCCCAAGAAAACTGCGGAGCTGCTTGACATTCTGAGGAGGTTCCCAATTCACAATTGCAGACACCTTCTAGGGATTAACAGCGATGCCCTTGGCGGAGATGATATGACCAAGGTAAAGAACTTCTTCAAGCCAGAACTCACACTTGGAAAACTTCGCATAGAATTGATGCTCTCTGAGTTTGTCGAGTACCAATCTCAAATGCTTGGCATGATCCTCCTTATTCTTGGAAAAGACCAAAATATCATCGAGATACACCAAGACGAAATCATTTGTGTAAGGGTTGAAGATGAAGTTCATCATGCGAGAGAACGTTGGCGGAGAATTGACAAGGCCGAAAGACATGACAGTATATTCATACGAACCATAGCTTGTTCTGGATGCTGTCTTGGGAATATCTTGTTCACGAATGCGAATCTGATGATAACCCATGCGGAGGTCAAGCTTGGAGAATAATTGGGCACCTTTAAGTTGCTCAGCTCATTGATGTTGGGAAGTGGATACTTGTTCTTTATTGTCTTCTTGTTCAATGGACGGTAGTCGACGCAGAGTCGTTCCATTCCATCCTTCTTCTTGAAAAAAGAACACCATTACCCCATGAAGATGAACTCAGTCTGATTATTCCCATTCGCTCTTGTTCATCGAGTTCTTTCTTCAACTCCTTCAACTCTTCTGGTCCAAGCTTGTAAGTACGTTTGCAAACAGGTTCCGTGCCAGGCTCAAGATCGATAACGAATTCAACAGGCTGGTGAGGAGGCATTCCCAGAAGCTCTTCTAGAAGGACGTCTTGATATTCACAAACGACTAGAATCTGAGAGATGGCATTCAACTCACCCTTCTCGTTGAGAGAAAACAGCCGAATGGTTTCGTCACGAGTGGCATAGATGACCACTTCCTCAGAAGAGTGTGTCAATTGAATCTGCCTGGCAGCACAATCAAGCTGAGCCTTGTGCTTAGAAAGCCAGTCCATGCTGAGAATTAGATCAATATCCGAGTCACCAAGAACAATTGGAGAAGCCATAAATTTAAAGTCGCCCATCTCGATACCGACATTCGGAACCATCATGCTAGAACTCAAACGCTTAGCCGGAGAAACAACTTGCAATGCTTTAGGTAATGCCTTTGTGTAAAAATTGTGCTCCGGTGCAAATGGGAATTGTCGTGGAATTGTCACGGCAGATGTCCTAGAGCAAGGACTTAGTCATAGGGCCATCGCACTAGGAAGCTTAAAGGGGTTAATCGGTACAAAGGACACGATAGGGTTTTATACTCGTTGGGCCCCTTACGATGAAGGTAAAAGCCTGCGTCTAGTTGGGATTGGTATTGCTGGGGTTTCGATCACCAAGAGGCTCAACTCGCCGGCTTGGTTATTGATTTGTTGTTTCTTGCCCTAAGACGCCACCAGGTCGTCCCCTTATATACATGGGTTGACGCCTGGTGGCCTATAGAGTCCAGGCCAGCTCATAATCGTGTCCGGCTCGGTGACTTCCTTTACATGCCTTTCTTTACAAGTCTTTCCTTACATACGGCGGTTTACAATATCGGGCCTTAAGCCACCTCCAGGCCTTTGGGCCTTCTATAAGGTTTAATCAACTATCGTCTTGAATGTTTAATGGGCTTCTAGCGTAACCCGCCATTGGGGCTGACCCGGCCCCTCCTGGGCGGGTCATGTCTGATAATAATATCCCCCACATTAGGCCCCAGGTTGACTTTGAATTTCATTCTTTGTCAATCATCAATACTTAGACCAAAATCCATCTTCTTATCTTCGCTGAAGTTTTTGTAACCCTCCATGATGTCATCTCTTGAAAACGCAAAAAACTTTCATGACGTCATCTCCCAACGGATGTTTTATCTTTAATGATTCCTGAGAATCGAGGCGTCTATGTAGCTAGATAACCATTATTCGGCTCTCCTCGATTTTCGCGCATGTCTGTTCGCATCTTTTCCTTATAAATAGGCATGCCTCGGCCTTCCTCATTTTCCTCTCTCGCTCCGTCTTCTTCCTCTCGCGCACCCCCTGCTGCTCGAGCTTCGCCGCCACCATGCTTCACCTCCGTCTCCGTCGACGTTGGCCGCTGCATCAACCTGAACCGATCCAGAGAACAACGGCGACCTCCGTAGAAGACCTGTGACTGTAAGTTCTCTTCTTTTCACTTCTCAGATACGCACTTAGGGTTTCCAGATTCTTTCGTGTTCTTCCGAGTTCATTGCAGTCCCTTGTAGTTTTTCCACTGCAGGCCTCTTCTTGATCCAAATATATATATATATATATATATATATATATATATATATATATATATATATATATATATGCTTGTGCGGTAGTGTTCTTGTGCCTTTTCTTGATCCACAGATCCCTTTCTCTGTTTCAAAGGCTGCATTAGAACTTACATACTCTTCTGCGCTGAACTTTTTTAGGTCTAGAATTTTTTCCATTTTGAATAGCCATTTGATCTCGAACAATACCAAAAATTTAGGAAACTTGTTTGTCTCAACACTTAGCTGAAATTGCCTTCTTCAAATATCTGTAGTCATGGTGGCTTATCATGCCGGCTTAATTTTCCTTATATGTCATTAGCCCTTAACTAAGCCGCCATTACTTGTTTGCAACTTCATCACTTAACAGTCAATCTCACCATTAAACTGAACCAGATGTTGCTTTTCTTTTCAGTTCTTCTTTGCACATCATGCCGTCCAAAGCACCAACCATCTGTAACTGGGTTCCCTCAACCGTAACTGAGGAACGTTTGAAAGAGTTCTTCACCATAGGATTTCTGCCAGTGAAAACCGTCATGTCTTACCGTGCCCCTGACTCAGAAGAAGAATGGCCCAATCCAAGAGACGGCGAAGTAATTGTTTTTACTGACCACATGAACTGTGGCTTCTCACCGCCCGGCTCAAAGTTCTTCAGAGAGGTCCTCCACTTTTTCAAACTCCACCCTCAAGATATCGGGCCCAATTCCATATCTAACATCTGTAACTTCTAAGTGCTCTGTGAGGTATATCTTCAACAAGAGCCGACCGTGGAGTTGTTTAGAGAATACTTTTATCTGAATCGGCAGAACAAGTGCACCAACGGCCTCAGCTTAGAACTCGGAGGCATCTCAATTCAGCGTCGACAGGGTGCTATCTTCCCTCTCATAGTCTTACCAAGTCACCCAAAGGACTGGAACCAGAATTGGTTCTACTGTCAAGACATTTCGCCAGCGAACGAGAAGCCACTGCCGGGTTATCGCCCCGATCGTCTTGACTCTAAGTTCACACTTCTCGACAAGCTTACTGCCGCTGAACGCAAGAGGCTGATACCCTCCATCAAAAGGATTAATGCTCTGTTAGGGAACGGGTTAATTAGAGTTGATCTGACCCGCTGCTGGATCTCATGGCGGGTCATCCCTTTAAGCCGTCGATCAAAGCTGATGTATGAGTATGGTGGAGGCTCGGATGACTCTCTTCGTCACAGCCCCGTTCAATTAACAAAAGAAGATATTGTTTCAATGTCAACTCTTCTGGTGAACGGGAAATACGAAGATTGTAGTGTTGTTGGGTTAAACCCCTTCTGCCAGCTTAACCCGGTGCCAGAAGTAAGGATATTGTTATTTCTCTCCTTTGTATTTTCCCAGCCGTATTGTTTTAATACTTGCCTACTCTTTAACTTGTTTTTACCTGTCTGCAGGCTAACTCTGACTTCTGGAAAGTTAAGTATGACCACGAGGCTGCCAAGAAAGCGAAAGCCGCCGCCATAAACGCCAAGAAAACGACCCGGAGGTCGAAAAAGAAAACTGCTGAAGATTGGATGAAGCTTGATGACACATCTGATTCGGAGGTAGCCCTTGATTCCCTTGGCCAATTTTTTAACAATCTTATTGACACTGATCCTTGCCAGGATGACACCGGGGCCAGTCAGCCTGTGGAAGCAGAGGTAACTATCATTTCCTCTGACTTAGAGCCCTTGCCAAGACAAAAAGTTTGACGAGTGATCCGTAAAGTAAGGTTTTCTAACCCTTTGGCACACTTGGATCCCAACTTTCGTTTGAAAAAGCAGCAACATGAAAGCCGCCGTCAAGCTCGGACTGAAGATGAGCCGGCTGTCGTTCTTCAACAAACTCCTCAGAAGTGCCCGAATGAGGTTTACTTCTTTCTGTCTTTAACTCTGTTTAATGGATCCTTCCCCTTGTATTACTTTAACTCTATTTTATGTTTTCAGGAGGTGTCTCGCTCTTTTGGCGACTCATCGCAGACGCAATTTGCGGCCTTCAAGACTGCCCCTAGGTAATGAAAAATCCTCATGTTTTCCGGGTTGTTCAAATTGTATCTTTATACTAACAATCCTGCAACATTTTTCTTAGTGGCCAAGCTAAATCCAAGAAAGCAAAGGTAGCTAAACCGGCGGAAGACCCGCCGGTGCTTGCATCTAACCCGGCCAGGCCATCTTCTCCATTAACTGATGCTCCAGAAGACCCGCATGTTGATGCAAAAGCAAATCCTCCTGAGCCGTCGTTTGATGAGACCACTATGAACCCTTCTGCTATTGGACCATCAAGCTCAGCCAACCCGCCATCACTGTCTGCACAAGATGTTCAGATCACCGGGAGTCGCTTTATTGAACCAGGGAATCCAACTGTGCTGGCTCGGTGTACTGCGAAACAAGAGGCATTGGAGAGGCAGAAAGTGCGCTTTGACGTTGCCAATTACGACCACCTAAATGCCAACGATATTTTATCCGGCTATCTCAGCCATGTGCACTCCAGTCGCGACTCTGAGATCGAAATGGTCAAACAGTTGCAGCTGAAATATGAGGTATGTTCTTCCGGCTTACCTATATTCCTTCAGCCCCCAAGTCTTCAGATTATAAAACAACCAGAATGATCTGTAGACTTTAGCATATAGGCCAAGACCTTTACCTTTGATTTTCTTGAATTCAATAAAATAGAACAAAACTTCACCTGTAGTCCCCAAGGGCCGGTTCTTTTTGATCATAAATGAGTCGGTACCTTAAATTGTTTTGTACCGTATTCAAAGAACTTAATATTCGGGCTTAACCTTGAAAAACTTGCTGAATTGCATACATTAGCCCCCAAGTGCCAAGTGTTGTTACTTTGTAAAGTACTTGGGACTTAAAGTATGTCTTTAGAGCCATAAGAAATTGTTTTGGTATACTTTAGCCCCGAAGTGTCAAGTGGGTTTTTGGAAAGTACTTGAGACTTGAATCTTGATATTTGAACCTTTGAGCAAAATCTTGACTTATCTGAGTATGTATTCTTGCAAAATGCCTTATCTGAACTAAACTCGCAATTGACTGATGCGAAGACCCGGCTAGCTGGTCAGGAAGCAGAAATTAAGTCTGCTAACTCCAAATTGCAAATAAGTCTCTCTAAGACGGAAAACTTAAAGACCAGTTTGGCTGCCAAGAAGAAAACTTGGGCAGAGGAAAAAATGCTTCTGACACAACACGCTGAGAGAGCCGAAGCAGCCCTTGAAGAGGTGTCAACAGAGCTGAATAGCTTAAAGGGCCAGGTGTCTCAAATGGTGGCCGCCATTTTTGGTAAGCCGTCTGTTTTTAATCTTATGTACTTTTTGCTGATCCGGAATATAAACCGCCAGTTGACTTTGTGTATAAAACATGTGCAGGCCCACGAAGCAAAAACCTGAGCCAAGATCCTTTGATTAAATTGAAGGCAGTGTACACCTTAGTAGAACAACTATATATTGGTGCACAATGGGCACTTGCCGCCATCTCTCCTGCCAATCAAGGACCCAACTGGCTCAGCGATGTCTTTAAGAAACTATCAATCCTGCCTGCCAGATTTCAAGAAGTGAAGCACTCCTGTGGGCGAGCCGGGGCTTTGACTGCCCTAAGCCGCTCCAAGACTTGAGTGCCAGACCTAGACCCGGCGGACGTGGCCAGAGGCTATCCTACCGTGAAGGAAGATGGATCTCCCTTTGAGCAGGATGACTTCATGGCTTGCGTGCGTGGAGTCCGGCCTTAGGCAACTATCCTTGGAGATGATACCAACATTGACAAATATCAGCCGGGTTTTGATGCTGAAAATAAGAAGATGGCGATTCCCTCATACAAGGTGACAGATTTGATCCCGCCTGTAAGAGAAAATACATTTTCCCCGGAAGTTGACCCGGCAGGCCTGATCGACGATGAAGCCGAATTTGTCGCCGTGAATGGTTTTGACTGGTCAAAACCCAACTTTCAGCCAACAGAGGGTGGTGAACCGGCGAGGGAGGAGTAACAACCATCTTCATTGGCTTTATAAATAGCCGTGCAATAGTTTAGCTGTGAAAACACTGAATGCCTTGCTTATGCCATCATGCAGAAAACACTGTGTGACTCTGTGTTTCCTGATGGCAATATATGCATTATATTTGATGATTGTATCTGCAACACTTTAACTCTGTCCCTGTAGATACAAGAGAAAAGACTGGCTTGGCGGCTTAGAACTGAATGGGTTAAAACACCCGGCCTATATCCAATATGTTTATCACAATAGAAAACAGAAAATAGATATAAATAAAGGACAAGGGCTGAAACATCTCTTTAGTTAATGCAGCAGGCAATTACATATAAATAATAGCCATACTTGTACCTTTGATCCTTAGACCACTGGCTTGAGTAAGCCGGGTAATGAAGTTGATAACTCAATCTTTCTGAGAAATCAATGCCTTTGAATACTTTAATGATCATCATACCTTGGTAGCTTTGTTGTCAAATAGACAAGCCGGCGAAGAAGATCATGCTAATTATTTGTAACAAGAAACTCCAAGGCAAATAACAGTTAACAAGTATGATTTAACCTTATATTTAAAGGTTAGTGGCTTCTGATTCGAATACGATCAGTAAACCGGACCAAAGGGGTTAAGCTAGGGTTCGAATACGACCATATAGCCCCCAGTGGCTGTGGCGTTGTGCCGATCAAGAGGGTACCGACAGCTATGTTCTCTTTGGTTCGAATACGACCTATGTTTGAACAGGAAGCCCCCAAATGACCTTGAGAGGTTTTAACGACCCTGATTCGAATACGATCCAAGTCGGACCCAAAAGGGGTTAAGCTATGATTCGGATACGATCAAGAAGCCCCCTAGTGAGTTTGGCCTTGAGCCGATCAAGAGGGTTACGACAGCTATGTTCTCTTTGGTTCGAATACGACCTATGTTTGAACAGGAAGCCCCGAAGTGACCATGATAATTGCAGCTAGATTCGAATACGATCATAAGTCGGACCAAAAAAGGTTAGACTTGATTCAAATATGATCAGCTCCTTAATAGTCATTTGAAAATAAGAAATAACAAAGATGCGTAATCTTTGAAAAGAAAAGAGACCGATGGTCTTACTTTATTGCTTTATCATGGTATATACAATGTTAAAGTATGTACATGATGAGAGCCGGTGGCTCAGGTGTAGTATGGCCGAAGTTGAGCAATGTTCCACGGCCGGCGGGTCTCCTCCTCCGACTTACATGAATCTTTGTGCTCTCGAACGTCGATGAGGTAATATGACCCGTTGTTTAAATTCTTGCTGACCATAAAGGGTCCTTCCCAAGGTGGGGATAACTTGTTCGCATCCTGGATGAGCCGGAGCACCAGGTCGCCTTCCTGAAAAGTCCTGGACTTAACCCGACGGCTGTGATAACGGCGCAGGTCCTGTAGATAAATTGTTGATCGAGCCGCTACTAAGTCTCTTTCTTCATCCAACAAGTCAAGTGCATCCTGTCTGGCTTGTTCATTATTAGCTTCAACATAAGCCGCCACACGGGGCAAGTCATGACAGATGTCACTAGGCAACACTGCTTCTGCTCCATAAACCATGAAGAAAGGTGTGTAACCTATAGACCTATTAGGCGTGGTGTTAATACTCCACAACACCGAGGGTAATTCCTCTACCCAACAACCCGACGTTCGCTGTAAGGGAACCATAAGCCGGGGTTTGAGACCTTTCAAAATTTCCTGATTGGATCTCTCAGCTTGACCATTGGATTGAGGATGAGCTACAGAAGAAACATCAAGCCGGATATTCTCACGTTGACAAAACTCCTCCATAGCCCCTTGGGACAGATTAGTGCCATTGTTAGTGATAATGTTGTGTGGAAAACCAAAACGGAAGATCACCTTTTTCATGAACTGAACCGCCGTGGCCGCGTCACACTTACTCACTGGCTCCACCTCAACCCACTTAGTGAATTTATCAACTGCCACTAAGAGATGTGTCTTTTTATCCTTAGACCTTTTGAAAGGTCCCACCATGTCAAGCCCCAGACCGCAAACGGCCAAGTGATTGGAATCATCCGGAGCTCTTGAGCCGGCACGTGCGCTCGTCATGCGAACTTTTGACATCCATCACATCTGCTAACCAGATCCTCTGCATCAGCGTGAGCCGTCAACTGGTAAAAACCGTGACGAAAAGCCTTGGCCACCAGAGATTTTGACCCGACGTGATGACCACAATCGCCTCATGGATCTCAAGAAGTATTTCTTGACCTTCTTCGGGGGAAACACACCACTGAAACGCTCCGGAGACGCTGCGATGGTATAGTTCTCCATCCGAAATCGTCATTGACTTAGACCGCCGTGTTATCTGTCGAGCCAGGGTCTCATCCGCTGGCAACTCTCCCCGGTTCATGTAAGCCAAGAACGACACTGTCCAATCTGGGATAACATGAAGAGCCGCCAGCAACTGCGCCTCCGGGTCAGGAACAACTAAATCTTCTTCTGTGGGCAACTTGACAGACGGGTTATGCAAAACATCCAAAAAGGTGTTAGGTGGTACCGGCTTACGCTGAGACCCTAACCGGCTTAAAGCATCAGCCGCTTCATTCTTTCGACGGTCAATGTGCTCCACCTGATAACCTTTAAAATGCCCTGTAACAGCATCAACCTCCCAGCGATAAGCCGCCATGAGAGGGTCCTTGGAATCCCACTTGCCTGATACCTATTGAGCCACTAGATCTGAGTCGCCAAGACATCTGACCTGGCTCAAACTCATCTCTTTTTCCACTCGAAGACCATGGAGCAAGGCTTCATACTCTGCTGCGTTGTTAGTGCAAGGAAACATCAACTGTAACACATAACAAAATTTGTCACCTCGCGGAGAGGTTAACACAACTCCAGCCCCCGAGCCTTCCAACTGTCTGGACCCATCAAAATGAATAGTCCAATATGTGTTGTCTGGTTTCTCTTCTGGCATCTGCATCTCTGTCCAGTCATTAATGAAGTCAACCAGTGCTTGAGATTTGATCGCGGTACGTGGCACATACTTTAACCCATGAGACCCAAGCTCAATCGCCCACTTGGCGACTCGCCCAGTGGCTTCTCTGTTTTGAATGATGTCTCCCAAAGGAGCAGAGCTAACCATGGTGATTGGATGTCCCTGAAAATAATGCTTCAGCTTCCGGCTTGCCATGAACACCCCATATACGAGCTTCTACCAATGTGGATATCGTTGCTTGGATTCAATTAGCACCTCACTGACGTAGTAAACCGGCCGTTGAACCGGATGCTCCTTGCCTGACTCCTTGCGCTCCACCACAATAGCCACACTAACAGCTCATGAGTTGGCGGCCATGTATAACAGCAGCGGCTCTTTCTCAACTGGAGCAGCCAGGACCGGCGGCCCAGCAAGCTGTGTCTTTAGATCTTCAAAAGCAGAGTTCGCAGCATCGCTCCAAACAAAATCATCTGTTTTCTTCATCATCTGATATAGAGGTGTTGCCTTCTCCCCTAACCGGCTTATGAACCGGCTCAAAGCAGCAACACGGCCCGCCAGTCGTTGAACGTCATTGATGCGTGTTGGTTTGGCCAGGGATGTAATTGCCTTGATTTTCTCCGGGTTAGCCTCAATACCTCGGTTAGACACCAAAAAACTAAGAGCTTGCTGGCTGGGACTCCAAAACACACTTGGCCGGGTTAAGCATCATTTTGTAGACCCGGAGATTATCGAAAGTCTCTTTCATATCAGTGACCAAGGTTTCCTCTCTCCTGGATTTTACCACTATATCATCCACATAAGCATGAACATTACGCCCAATTTGATCGTGAAGACAATTCTGCACACACCGTTGGTAAGTTGCCTGGGCACTCTTAAGCCCAAAAGGCATAGACACATAGCAGAAAGCTCCAAAAGGAGTGATAAAAGTCGTCTTCTCCTGATCCTTGACTGCCATCTTGATCTGATGATAACCAGAATAAGCATCCAAGAAACTCAAACGTGCGCAACCCGCCGTAGCGTCAATGATCTGATCAATACGGGGGAGGGAAAAAGGATCAGCCGGACAAGCCTTGTTCAGATCGGTGTAATCCACACACATACGCCAGGTGCCATTCTTTTTTAGTACAAGCACCGGGTTGGCTAACCACTCCGGGTGAAAGACTTCTACAATGAACCCAGCTGCCAAAAGTCGGGCCACCTCTTCTCCAATGGCCTTGCGCCTTTCTTCATTGAACCGTCGGAGAAACTGTCTGACAGGTTTAAACTTTGGATCAATATTGAGAGTGTGCTCAGTGAGTTCCCTTGGGACACCCGGCATGTCTGAAGGTTTCCATGCGAAGAGGTCCCGGTTCTCACGGATGAACTCGGCCTATTTTGGATCCAAGTTTGCACTGATGATGAACTGCTTGGATGAGTCGCCAGGCACAAAGTCAACCATCTTGGTGTCATCAGCTGATTTGAACTTCAACACCGGCGCATGCTCTGTTGTTGGTTTCTTTAGTGATGTCATGTCTGCCGGGTCAACATGCTCTATGTAAAACTTTAACTCCTTTGTTGCACAGACAGATTCAGCATAGGCAGCATCACCTTCTTCACACTCCAAAGCTATTTTCCGGCTCCCGTGTACTGTAATGGTGACCTTATAACCCGGCATCTTAAGCTGCAAATACACATAACACGGCCGAGCCATGAATTTGGCATAAGCCGGTCGTCCAAACAGAGCATGATACGGGCTTTTGATCTTAACCACCTCAAAGGTTAATTTTTCTACTCTGGAGTCATACTCATCCCCAAAGGCTACATCTAGTTCAATCTTACCCACTGGGTATGCCGACTTGCCAGGAACCACACCGTGAAAACAGTGTTGGATTGTTTAAGGCTCTTATCAGTCAATCCCATCCGGCGGAACGTCTCGTAGTAGAGGATGTTGATGTTGCTGCCTCCATCCATGAGTACCTTAGTGAATTTGTATCCACCAACCTGAGGTGCCACTACCAAAGCCAAGTGACCCGGATTATCGACTCGGGGTGGGTGATCCTCTCTGCTCCACACAATAGGCTGCTCTGACCAACGTAAGTAACATGGAATCGCTGGCTCAATGGCATTGACGGCCCTCTTGTGAAGCTTCTGGTCTCTCTTACATAAGCTAGTGGTGAATACATGGTATTGCCCACTATTCAGCTGCTTCGGGTTGCTTTGATATCCAGACTGCTGCTGCTGATTACCTTGGCCGGGTTGCGGATTATACCCTCCTTGGTTACCGGGATGGCCCTGACCGTGGAATCCTCCTCCACCTGAGCCAGCGCCCGGGCCTTGGAAACTGCCTCCACCTGAGCCGCCACCTGGGCCGTGACCTCCATCAAACGCGTTTCAATTTTTAAACGCCTTCATGATCGTACAATCTTTCCACAGGTGGGTGGCTGGCTTCTCCCGAGTGTCGTGCTTTCGACAAGGCTCATTCAATAATTGCTCAAGGGTGGGACCTGACCTGCCCGACCGAGGGGGTTGTCTGCCCTTGCGCCATTGATTTCTGCCCTGTGCATTGGTGTTAGCAACAAACTCATCAGCCTTATGTTTATTACCTGCTTGATTCACGGGGTTATGCTGATGACCCTTGTCTTTGTCGTTCTTCTTTCCCTTTGTTGCCTTTTGTTCGTCAGGCACTAGGTCCTTGGTAGTATCAGAATTAGTATACTTGACGAGAGCCGCCATCAACGTTCCCATGTCATTACAGTCACGCTTGCCGTCCCAGCTTCTGCTTCAGAGGTTCGAAACGGCAATTTTTCTCCAACATTAAGACTGTTGATCCGGCATCCATTTTATCAGATGAATGTATTATCTCCTTGACCCGGCACACCCAATGGGTTGTGGATTCACCATCCTCTTGCTTGCAATTGGTCAGGTCCACAATCGACATAGGCTTCTTACACGTGTCTTTGAAATTCTGGATGAACCGGGCCTTCAACTCCGCCCATGAGCCGATAGAATTGGGTGGCAATCCTTTCAACCAAGTACGAGCTGTTCCATCCAACATCATAGTGAAATACTTGGCCATTGCTATGTCGCTGACCTCCAACAACTCCATAGCCATCTCATAACTCTCAATCCAAGCCCCGGGCTGTAAGTCAGCCGTGTAATTAGGCACCTTACGAGGCCCCTTAAAATCCTTTGGCAAACGCTCATTACGTATGGCCGGTACCAAGCAAGGAACACCTCGGTTCTTGTGGCCACTCCTGCCTCGACCGAGGTTGCTGGATAAGCCGGAAAAGTTTGATGAGCCGCCTGCTCTGCTACCATTTGAACTGCTCGTTCTGCCTCTTGTCGAATCCTCTCCTGATCCGCCAAGTTAAGGGCTCCAGCCCGCACCGGCTCATGCCTGTTCGGCCGGTTGTGGCATTCAGCATTGCTTGACATGTCTGCGGATTCCATACGCCTACTGTAACTCAGGCTCCAACTTGGACGAGGAGTTGAATGGATCATGTCTCGACTGTAGGAGTAGGCATCCTATTGTGCCAGAGCTGTTTGAAGAAGTTCTCTTACCCTCCGCGTTTCAACCGCCGTCGGTGAGTCACCTTCCATCGGAAGAGCCGCCAGACGAGCCGATGCTGCGATGAGGTTTTCCAAGGGGTTGGAGAAGTGACCCGACGGCGTTGGGACATAATGAGGCAGAGCGGTAATTATACGAGGTGGATCCAAGGCACGCAGCTGGACCGGCGCGTCGGGTGTTGTAATCCGGGGCGCCTCCGGCGGGTTACTTCCCCCGGCTCCGGGTGTATGAAAAAGATTCCTAGGATCGAGCGTTAGAGGCAGATGTGATTGAGTTTTCTGATGCCTCCTCCTCATGACCTCGTTCGATGCGTTCAGATACACGAGAGCTGGAAGGTCTCCGCTTGAAGTTGTTGAGCACGAACGTCCAAAGCCGCCCGCTCTACCACCATCCTGACTTCCTCTGCGGCTAGATTTTCCTTAGCTTGCACCATCTCTTCATGTACGCGTGCCACCTCTGCGTCATGTTGGGCCTTATCCGTTGGCTCTACCACGGCAGTCAACAGAGTCGTCAGTTTATCCATGAGGTCCATCAAGATCTGAGCCGGAGGGCGCGCGGGTCTCCTGACCCAGCTGCAGCCGACCCGGTAGATGTTGCCACCGCTGCTGTAGAGTTCTGCCCGGGCAGTGTTCCTGCCATGAAGACTCCGGCCCAATTCGGCGGCTTAAGGGGGTCCGGAATACTGCTGCCATCGGAATAGCCCCCGAGCATGCCGTCCTGCAGCTGGTACAAAGAGTCTGTCTCGCCCGTTGATGATGCAATGTCAGAACAGATGGCCGTCTCACCGCCCTCCACCGATCCTTCAGAGTATTCACCATCGTGGACGCAACCTACGAAGGCATGCTTCACGGCAGATTGAACACGGGCGATCCTCGCGCGTCGAGCCGTTTAGATGAGGTTGGTGTGGACGTCCGGCTCAGGACCTGACTCGCCGATCCGGCCAATGAAGACGTGAATTCCGCCGAAGGGGACCCGGTACCCGTACTCAATTGAGCCGGCCTCGGGGCCCCAGCCTTCGTCGTCAATGTAGAGCTTGCCACGACGACTCTTGGTCATCCGGCCCACAGCGTATCCCTTGAGCCCTTCGAAGTTGCCCTTCAAGAACTCAAATCCACCGTGCGCTAGCCCCACAGTGGGCGCCAACTGTCGTGGAATTTTCACGGAAGATGTTCTAGAGCAAGGACTTAGTCGTAGGGCCATCACACTAGGAAGCTTAAAGGGGTTAATCAGGACAAAGGACACGAGAGGGTTTTATACTAGTTCGGCCCCTTACGATGAAGGTAAAAGCCTACGTCTAGTTGGGATTGGTATTGCTGGGGTTTCGATCACCAAGAGGCTCAACTCGCCGGCTTGCTTATCGATTTGTTGTTTCTTGCCCTAGGCCGCCACCGGGTCGTCCCCTTATATACATGGGTTGACGCCTGGTGGCCTACAGAGTCCCGGTCAGCTCATAATCGTGTTCGGCTTGGTGACTTCCTTTACATGCCTTTCTTTACAAGTCTTTCCTTACATACGGCGGTTTACAATATCGGGCCTTAAGCCGCCTCCAGGCCTTTGGGCCTTCTATAAGGTTTAATAAACTATCGTCTTGAACGTTTACTGGGCTTCTAGCGTAACCCGCCATTGGGGCTAACCTGGCCCCTCCTGGGCGGGTCATGTCTGATAATAATATCCCCCATAGGAATAACATGAAACAAGACGATGCACCAGTATCAAAAAGAACTTTTGCAGGAATAGAGTTAACTGGAAGGTTACCCATGATCACTTCTGAAGAATCCTCTGCCTGAGTTGCGTTCATCATGTTGACCTTAGCATGCTTGGAATTATGCTTGACCACTGCATTGCTGGCAGATCTCACAGGAGGAGGAGGCGGAAGGCGCCTTTGGTTGAAGCACTTGTTTGCATAGTGCCCTTTCTGCTGACACTTGTTGCAAGTAACCTCTGAGAGCGGACGGTGATAAGGAGCACTTGACCTTGGAGTATGAGACTCAGCTTTGTGCAGATAGCATGGGTTGGATGGGTGGGAAGATCCATTGCCACCTTTACTCTTCTGTTGATAAGGCTGACGAAATGGAGGAGGAGGAGGCAACTAGAACTTCTGTTGCTTAGCTGTCACTTGTGATGAAGAAGAAGATTGAACTGCATCCCTGACTCTCTTCTTAGAAGCGTCACACTTGAGCTGAGCGGCTTCTTGCTTTAGTGCCATGTTATAGAATTCATCATACTTAGTCGGAACAAGAAGCACGAGAGCTAATTGCAGATCTTCTCTGAGGCCACCTCTAAATTGATAAATCATGCTCTTTTCATTAGGGACGTCTTGTTTAGCGAAGCGAGCGAGTTTCTGAAACTGGATATTGTGTTGATACACAGACATGCTGCCTTGCTTGAGATTGCGGAACTCCTCATGCTTGCTCTCAGCAACATTTTATGGGATGTGATGAGCTTTGAAGTCTCAGTGGAAATCATCCCAGGTATCACACGACCTCCTCTGGAATCTCTTTATTGTTGATACCACTCAGCAGCTTGGTCTTTGAGTTGAAACGAAGCAAACTTGACAAAGTCCTCAATCCTGACATTGCTACACTCAAAATGTTTGCAGATATCCACGAGCCAGTCGTCAGCGTCTGTGGCCTCGACACAGTTGCTGAAGGACTTCGGCTGGTTTGCGAGGAACTGATTGAGGGTAGCAAACTGAGGTCGATTGCTGCCTTGGCCTTGATTTCCTTGGTTGCCTTCCCCTTGGTTGCGCTCTTGCAAGAGTTGCAAAAGCATATGAGTGTTGGCGTTGGTGGCTGCCATGACAGCTTGCCATGCCCCCGGAGGTGGAGGTGGTGGCGGAGGGTTCGTCTGTTCCCCATCATTGTGGTCCGAATTCTGACGCGTTGGAGGAGCCATCCTGAAAAGGTTGACATCCGTTAGCATCTTGAAAGACATATATTCAAGCTGAATCAATGGATCGAAATTGTAACATATAGCCTTAAAATTCGAACAAGAATGAACAAATGAATTCCAAAGTAAATCATCACACTTCCATAAATTGAGAAGCCACTTAGATAAAGGTAGAAGACTAAATCAACAAGGTACGGCTATGAACAAATAATTGGTAAGGATTACCCAATCACAAACCAAATATTTGCGGGAAGAAATACTAGAGCTACTTGAATTCCCACCTATAAAACTCCCGAAACTTTCTGGTTATGCAATAAGGTGTTGGGGATACAGGGGAAGCATAATATCTCACCCAAAACTAGCAAATCCTACATCCAGTTGTATCCATCCTTCAAAACATAACCAAGAAACCTTCGGAAATCATTTACCTCAACCTTCGAAAAGCATCCGTTATACGAGTTATGGCAATACTCCTGAACTCCCGCCCCAGTACTGGGTGGCATCGAGGTTATCTCACCAACAACTGCATAAAAGAGATTTTCGATGTCGACGAACTCGGGTATTCCAGAACTGCAACGATAAAATTGTGACGACAACACCTCGGAGCTCAACTCCCCGGGACACTGCCACAACCCCTAAATGTCAGGAGGCACCAAGAACCATGTTCTTGTCACAAAACCATCGGAACGATTCCAATATACCCGCGTGACCCTAAAAAAAATTTCATGAAATTGGAGGAGAGAAGAGTCAAACCTCTACGTCAGGAGACCTCACCAGAGCGACGAAGGGACTGAGGAGCAAAAAGAATCCTACTCTCCGATATATATAATCCTAAGACTCAAAACATTTTGTTCTAGACTCAACAACGTCAGCGATTCGATCAATCAGGGGGCTCCTAAGTCGGGGAAGGCTCTGATTACCAACTTGTAACACCCACAATGCGGCTATATCTCCCACGTGTCGGGGCACGACTTAGAGGCATAGCCGCATGGTAGGTCTGCGCAAGAGGGGTAATCTTTACACATCCCATGTACTAAATAAGAAAGGGATATAGAGTCAGCTTAAAATCGCCACTTCACACAATACATAAATAATCCATACATCATCCAAAGTACAAACAAAGGTCCGACTACGAAACCAAAATAAAGAAAGACCACCCCAAATGCTAGATCCCCGATCGTCCCAACTGGGCTCCTGTACTGATCATCTGGAAAAGAAACATAGTAATGACCTGAATCCTCGTCGAACTCCCACTTGAGTTCGATAGCGTCCCCTGCACTAGCATCATTGGCACCTACATATGTTTGGAAGTATCTGTGAGTCACGGGGACTCAGCAATCTCACACCCGCGAGATCAAGACTATTTAAGCTTAAGGGTAGGAAAGGGTAGTGAGGTGGAGCTGCAGCAAAGCACTAACCATATATGGTGGCTAACATACGCAAAAGAGAGGGAGAAGAGAAGCAAAGCACGGTCGAGAAGCTATAAATGATCAAGAAGTGATCCTGAAACTACTTATGTTCAAGCATAACACGAGACCGTGTTCTCTTCCCGGACTCCGCTGAAAAGAGACCATCACGGCTACACACGCGGTTGATTCATTTTAATTAAGTTACGTGTCAAGTTCTCTACAACCGGATATTAACTAATTCCCATCTTCCCATAACCGTGGGCACGGCTTTAGAAAGTTCAAAACCCAGCAGGGGTGTCCCAACTTAGCCCATCACAAGCTCTCACGGTCAACGAAGAATATTCCTTCTCCCGGGAAGACCCGATCAGTCTCGGAATCCCAGTTACAAGACATTTCGACAATGGTAAAACAAGACCAGCAAAACCACCCGATGTGCCGACAAATCCCGATAGGATTTGCACGTATCTCGTTCTCAGGGCAACACCGGATGAGACTAGCTACGAGTAAAAAACCAACCCTCAAGTTTCCCTGAGGTGGCCCCGGAGGCAGCTCGGTTCGGACCAACACTCAGAGGAGCACTGGCCCTTGGGGGGTTTAAAATAAAGATGACCCTTGAGTCTGCAGAACCCAAGGGAAGGTATATGGTGGTAGGTAGGCAAATGGTAAAACCAAGGTTGGGCCTTGCTGGAGGAGTTTTATTCAAAGTGAACTATCAAGGGGTTCCCATAACACCCAACCGCGTAAGGAACGCAAAATCAAGGAACATAACACCGGTATGACGGAAACTAGGGCGGCAAGAATGGAACAAAACACCAGGCATAAGGCCGAACCTTCCACCCTTTACCAAGTATATAGATGCATCAAAGTAAATAAGAGATAATAACGATATCCCAACAATATCCATCTCCAACATGGAACAAACTTCATCTTCACCTGCAATTAGCAATGCTATAAGATGGGCTGAGCAAAGCGGTAACATAGCCAAACAACGGTTTGCTAGGAAAGGTGGGTTAGAGGCTTGACATGGCAATATGGGAGGAATGATAAAGAAAGTGGTAGGTATAGCGGCATAGCATTAGAGCGAACAACTAGCAAGCAAAGATAGAAGTGATTTCGAGGGAATGGTCATCTTGCCTGCAAAGTTCTCAGAGTTGACGAAAGCTTGATCCTCGTTAGCGTACTCAACAGGTTCCTCGATCACATACTCGTCTCCCGGCTCTACCCAAAGCAAGAACACAAGCAAAGGACCAACAATCAATCACGTTGTAATGCACAAGCATCATGATGCAAAACATGGCATGATATGGAAGACATGATATGCAATGCATATGCGTGCTTAGGAAGGGGAAGAATGAAAAAGGCATCAACTTGGCAAACCAAGTGTGCCGCTGGAAAGATGAGATGATTTTGGTCGAAATCGATATAAAGATCGCCGGAAACGGATGCACGGTTTGCCAATGGCAAGCAAAATAAGAATGGCACAATGCTGCGATTAACAGCACGATGCCATCTAGAATGCAACAAGAAACTAAGGTATTGCACCCCAACATATCAACAAGGCATATTGCAGTGATGTACTCAAGATGCTTGACAAAACACGAACACTGAGCTACGGCTAAATCACACTAGAACAGGGTCAAACAAGCATGGAAAAAGTGCAAAAGATATCAGCTTCACATACTTAGTGAAAATACTAACATGCCAGAAATAACATCAGGATGCCATGTTTAGATAAAGCAAGCAACATGCTACAGGAACAGATCATAGCACACAAAGACATGGCATGAATATACTAAATGCATAGAACAAAAGTCCCTTACTGAACATAAGCCAAAAAGGCATAGAAGATATTATGGCACCCATGTATACATAGCAAGTTTTATTAACAGTTTCAGACTTAGCAGAAAACTAAGCATGGCATAAACAGAATTATGAAGGCAACTTTGCGAGCTCAAATCACTCACCACAAAGCCTTGTGTCGGCGTTCTGAGAACGGGGGTCCCCAGACTTGCCTGCCTGCGGCTTGCGGCATGGCTCAAGTGGGGGCCCAGCGCGGCCCATCTTCATCAGCTCAAGCAGAAGACCCTCGCGAGGGGCCAAGCCTCATGGGACAGACGACAGAAAGCTTCCTCAGAGGTAGCCTCATCAGGCAGGCTCGTGAGGAGGCAGAGAGATCAAGGCAGGGGTACCTCGCGAGGAGCCCGTGACGCAAGCCATGACGATCGAGACCAGGCGGGCGCCGGCCTGCGCAGTGTCCTTGTTTCCCCTTTGGTGCAAAGGGGCAAGCATAGGCCAAGGCATCGGGCAAAGGTTACCATTCCGGTGCAATAAGAACAAGACCAGCAGAGCGGCAGGACGGAGGTCACCGTGGAGCCCAAGACGGTGTCATCACTAGAGCTTTTGGCAGCCGAAGACCACCTTTGGTCAGGATAACTTGTACTAGATGTTCCCCTTCAAAATGGCCAATTGTTGGCGACCTTCCCGCTCATTATTTGGGGAGAGGCCCAGGGCCCCTATAAATAGAGCTAGCCACCACAGAAGGAAGAAGAACAACAAAAAAAGGATGAAAGAGAGACAGCGAGAGATCTGGTAGAACCCTAGCAGAGAGAGAGAGAGGCGACTGAACTCACCCAAGCAGTTCATCCCACCATCTCAAGAACACCTCTCGCGAGGCTGATCTTCCCTTGTACTGTTCATCATCAGCCCCGAGGCAATCCACCACACCACACACTGGAGTAGGGTATTTACACCACAACGGTGGCCCGAACCAGTATAAACCTCGTGTCCCTTGTGTTGTTCGTTGTTTCCAGCTTAGATCACGCGAGGAGATTGGACGTAGATCGGTAGGGGAGAGATCTTCGCGCGCACCCTAGTGTTCGAACCTCAAGGGTCTGTCGGAACCCGAAATCCGACATTTGGCGCGCCAGGTAGGGGTGCGCCGAAATCTTTCTTCCGATGTTCGCGTGTGATCTTCCGTCGTGTCCATGGCTGACGCTCGTCAGGCTCGCGCCGAGCGCCGGGCTGCTCTCGCCACCCGCGTCGCCTAGACGGCGCCCGTCGGTGGACGCCCTCGTCGTTCCCCGTCGCCTGCCACCAACGCCGCCACCGGCCCCGCGGGGAATGAGCAGCAGGCCTCGTCCCAGCATCCTTCGGTGCGGCGGGAGGGCCGCACCGCCACACCGTCGCTTACTCCAGCCACTTCGTCGTCCCACGCCCGTCGCGCCCGCACGGACGCGCACGCCGCGCTGCTCCTGGCAAGAGAGCTCTTGCACTACCGCCCCGTCGACGACCTCTACGAAGACTGGCTCGCCCGCATCACCGAGCTCGTCAGCGCCGCAGGGGGCTCCCCCTTGCCATCCTTCTCACTGCCTCGCCCTCCATTCTGCGCAGGAGGCAAGGATCAGGAGGTGCCTCCACCACCTCCTCCCCAAGGAGGCGCCCTGGCTCCAAGGCGCGCAGCCCCAGGGCGAGACCCTCCGCGCCCGGCGCCTGCGCAGCAAGAAAGGAGCTGCCAAGAGATCCCTCATCCCCAAGAAGGTGCTCGCGCGCTCCCAGCACCGGCGCGCCAAGATTGCGTCCCTGCACCTCCACGCCAAGACCCCGCATTGCTCCAAGCGGCGGGCGCGGTAATCCCCAGGAGCAAGCCCAGTACCAGCAAAAGACACGGTGGCCACAGCAGGCTGCCATGCCCTCACCCCCGAGCTATGCGGCTTCGCATGGCCAGGCAAGTTCAAGCCTGACCTGCCCCCTCGCTACGATGGCACAGCAGACCCTGCGGAGTTCCTGCAGCTCTCTGAGCTATGCATCGAAGCCGCCAACGGAGACAAAAGGGTCATGGCGAACTGGTTCCCCATGGCGCTCAAGGACGGGGCCCGCACCTGGCTCCTGAACCTGGCTCTTGGCACGATCTCCTCCTGGGACGAGATGTGCACTCGCTTCATCGCCAACTTCCAGGGCACTCGCGACCGGCCCCTGGCCGTGAGCGATCTGCGCCGCATCAAGCAGCAGCAAGGGGAAACCCTGCAGACATACATCCAGTGCTTCAACAATGCTCGCCTCAAGATCCCCAAGGTGACTGAAGAAGCCATCATCTCGGCCTTCTCCAATGGCGTACGCGACATCAAGATGAAGGAGGAGCTAGCAATCCATGAAGACCTGTGCACATCCCTGGAGTTGTTCAACTTGGCGACCAAGTGCGCCAGGGCTGAGGAAGAGCGCCTTTCCCTCCTCGAACTCCCGGCTGCTGACCCAAAAGAGAAGAAGCCCAAGGCCAAGGACGTGAAGCGCAAGGGGGCTGCCGTGCTTGTAGCGGAACCAGACACCAAGCGAGGCAGGGATCAGCCTGAGTCATCCAAGGGCAGCCGATACTGCGTGTACCATGACCTCCACACCCACAACACCAACGAATGTCAAGAGCTCAGGTCCGTGAGAGATGGACGTGTCGGCCGACGCCCCGAGCGCAACGACATGGGCTATGGCCGAGGAGGAGGAAGAGGTGGCGGCCGATGGGAAGACCGTGGCCCTCGCCAAGGGTGGCGAGACCGACCTCGCGAGGATCGCTGGCAGGACCAGCCTCGCGAGGGAGGCTGGAGAGATCAGCCTCGTGAGGATCGCCCGCACGGCAACGCAGGCCTTCCTCCTCTGCCACCACCGCCAAGGAGGAACAAAGACCAACATCAAGATGAGGGAGCTGGGGGCATCCAGGAGCCGCGCACAATCGCTTGCATCATGGGTGGCGCGCAGGCCCCAGCCTCACAGCGCATCTTCAAGCAGTTTGCTCGCAAGGTGAATGCAGTCCTCCCCAAGCTTGAGGCCACGCGCCCTCTCAGGTGGTCTGCGTGCGCTATCACGTTCAGCTCAGCGGATCAGCTCAAGTGCGCGGCAATGGCCGGAGTCCTCCCGATGCTTTGCTCCCCAGTCATCAGCAACATGCAGGTCACCAGGACCCTCATTGATGGCGGAGCAGGACTCAACGTCCTGTCCGTCGAGATGTTCGACAATCTCCAAGTGTCGTATGATCAGCTTCGGCCAACCAAGCCCTTCTTAGGAGTCACTGATGGTTCCACCGTTCCGATAGGGTAGGTTCACATTCCAGTCACCTTCGGGCAGCGCAACAACTACCGCACCGAGCTCATCGACTTCGACGTCGCCCACATCCGTCTGCCATACAACGCCATTCGCGGGTACCCAGCCCTGGCCAAGTTCATGGCAGTGACTCACCATGGGTACAATGACCTCAAGATGCCAGGAAGCGGCGGAGTCATCACCGTACCCTGTGAAGAAAGGGATGCAGTGTGTTCACTTGAGCGCGCGTTCCAAGCCGCAGCAATTGAAGACCCGGACCACAGAAACGAAAGACTTCCCGAGGCGACCCTTAAGAAGAAGAAGGTTTTGCCAGGCCCAAGCCATCAGGAGGCAGGCGCCTACGGAGGTGTTGGGTCAGGATCTGCGCCCAATCAGGGAGCGCCACCCTCTCTCGCATAGGAAGGCGTGCCCGGCCCCTCCTCAGGTAGGGCTCGGGGGCTCTTTCTTGAAGAGCCACTGACCTTGCCGAAGTCGTGAGGGAGGCGCTCGGGCACCACTTGGAGGGGTGCTTCCAGGCACATTTCCCTCAGGAAGGTACAAGGCAAGGAAAACCAAACCCTCAGGAGTTCATCGCAAGAAACACCCAGGAGCTACAGGAATCAAGAGTCATGCGCGGCAGCCGCCGCCTGCCCACCGTAACCCCACATCCAGGCGAGGATGGTGGGCTGTGCATCTGCATTGACGTGCCAGGGCTCAAATGAGCCGTGTCTCTGGAGCGCCTCTGTCCTTCACGCGCGGGGCATTGCGAGGATCCACCTCACAGCTACGTTCGCATGCCTTTCGGCCTGCCGAACGCGGTCGCCGCTCATCAGCGCCTGCTGAGGAGCATTCTGGAGGCTCGGGAGGTCAGGCATGGTGCGGTCCTGGCGGAGATGGAGAAGGCCCTCGGAAACCCACCAGTGCCCCCGGAGCCTCCCGAGGCTCCTGGGCATGGGGGCTCGTAAGGATCGACGTCTTCATCACGCATCGATCACTTCTTCAGCATCCTTCAACTTCAACGACACCAGGTGACATCTTTCTAAGTTCTGGTTTTAGCTAGGAGCGCCCACAGGGCCACATCATTCCCAGGTCGCGTGGGTCCGTCCCTGCGGCATGTATCCGTTTTGCTCACGCTCTTTACTTACCTTGTTGGGGGCGCCCCTCGGGCTACATCATCCCCGAGCTGCTCAGGGCTGGCCCTGCGGCGTTTGCTTTTCCTGCGTCTACTTAAAATGAATATGCTCTTTCGCGCTTAATTGTCACCTACTGCTTATCGCGGACTCCTCCACTTTCATGCAAAGCGCTTGCACGTTAAAAGGGGGGTACCTGAGCATCGCGACTCATGGGCTCCTACTGGCTCTCCAGCCCTCACCCCCTGGCCTTGACCCACGGAATCGCGACCTATCATACCAGCGGCGGCTGAGCTCGCTCGATGGCCGGGACCTGAGAACGTAGAGCATTTGCATTCTAACCACCCTACAAGAACACACCATTGATAAAGGCCCAGAGCCAGGCGCAACCCGCCTCGAGGTAGGGCCTCGTGAGTCCCGCGCTGGCTCACGAGTGCCTAGATACACCTCTCCTAGCCCTACCGTGCCGGCCACGTGTCAGGGTGAGGCTGTACACGCCCCGGGGGCTCCTCCCGGAGGGGAGCCCCCTCCCACGTACCAGTGGAAGCACCATGCTCCGCGCTGGCTGACGACACTGCCGAGGAGCGGCTATGCCCATACACATACGGAAGCGCTATGCTCTGCGCTGGTGATAAACAACTGAGGGCGGCCTACGGCCGTACCAACCTCAGGGAGCCCAGAGCTCAGTGTCCGGCACCATCGCAACGCGTCCCCTCGGGAGCGCCGCGCGAGGGGGCTGGACACGGGGGCTACGCCCGGGTCTTGCCCGAGCGCACGCCACCCAACCAGGTCCCTCGGACCTGGTCGTCACGCACCCCTCCCCGAGCGGAGCCAAGGTATGGAAACCCATTTGAACGTCAAGGGGACTCCTGAGCATGGCGACTCAAGAGCCTAACTTGCCCCGTAGCCCCTCACTCCTTAGTCCCGTCCTGGTTTCCGGTCGGGGCTAACGCTGGGTGAGGTATGCGCTAGGCCGGGCCCTGCCGACGCAGAACGATCAATCCACTCCTCGTTCCCCCTTTCCTACTTGTTGCTTGTGCGTCAAGGGGGACTCCCGAGCATCGCGACTCAAGAGCCTAACTTGCCACGTAGCCCCTCACTCCTTAGTCCCGTCCTGGTTTCTGGTCGGGGCTAACGCTGGGTGAGGTATGCGCGGGGCCGGGCCCTGCCGACGTAGAGCGCGGGCAAGTAGGGGAGAAAAATGCAAATTCCAGGAAATTCAAAGCAAATATTACAAGCCATAGATTGTTTCACGACATCAAACACAAGTTTAAATGCCTCTGTGAGGCATGGTGCATGTTGCAGGAATAAAAATAGGACAAAAGCCGCGAAGGGATCACTCTCAAGTGGCGCCGCCGCCTGTGGTGGAGTCGCGCTGGGCGACCCCGCCTCCTGGGGCTGCGGACCTAGCGGCACCGCACCCGGGCAAGACGCTGAAGGCGTGGAACCTCCCCAGCAAAGCTTCGGCTTGGCCTTTCACGGCCTCAGCGGCAGCGGCGGCAAGGTCGCCGCTCACGGGTTCCAGCAGGCTATTGAAGTCGACGTCGGGGTCGCGTAGGTAGACGTGGCTGAGGACATGTGTCATCGCTGCAGAAGACAGGGCACGCGCCTCGGCCTCGGCCGTGGGGCCAAGGCCATCTACGACATCTTCAAGCGCACGGACCAAGAAGGGAAGCAGCTCGGCGGGGCCGTCCTCCGCACCGGCCAGCGGCTCCTCCAAGCCGCTCTCTTAAAGCTGAAGGAAATATGCCCTAGAGGCAATAATAAAGTTATTATTTATTTCCTTATATCATGATAAATGTTTATTATTCATGCTAGAATTGTATTAACCGGAAACATAATACATGTGTGAATACATAGACAAACAGAGTGTCACTAGTATGCCTCTACTTGACTAGCTCGTTAATCAAAGATGGTTATGTTTCCTAACCATGAACAAAGAGTTGTTATTTGATTAACGGGATCACATCATTAGGTGCATGATCTAATTGACATGACCCATTCCATTAGCTTAGCACCCGATCGTTTAGTATGTTGCTATTGCTTTCTTCATGACTTATACATGTTCCTATGACTATGAGATTATGCAACTCCCGTTTGCCGGAGGAACACTTTGTGTGCTACCAAACGTCACAACGTAAATGGGTGATTATAAAGGTGCTCTAAAGGTGTCTCCAAAGGTACATGTTGGGTTGGCGTATTTCGAGATTAGGATTTGTCACTCCGATTGTCGGAGAGGTATCTCTAGGCCCTCTCGGTAATACACATCACATAAGCCTTGCAAGCATTGCAACTAATGAGTTAGTTGTGAGATGATGTATTACGGAACGAGTAAAGAGACTTGCCGGTGACGAGATTGAACTAGGTATGGGATACCGACGATTGAATTTCAGGCAAGTAACATACCGATGATAAAGTGAACAACGTATGTTGTTATGCGGTCTGACCGATAAAAGATCTTCATAGAATATGTAGGAGCCAGTATGAGCATCCAGGTTCCGCTATTTGTTATTGACCGGAGACGTGTCTCGGTCATGTCTACATTGTTCTCGAACCCATAGGGTCCGCACGCTTAAGGTTTTGATGACAGTTATATTATGAGTTTATGAGTTTTGATGTACCGAAGTTAGTTTGGAGTCCCGGATGTGATCACGGACATAACGAGGAGTCTTGAAATGGTCGAGACATAAAGATTGATATATTGGATGGCTATATTCGGACACCGGAAGTGTTCCGGGGAAGTTTCGGATAAAACCGGAGCACCGGGGGGTTACCGGAACCCCCCGGGGGGTTAATGGGCCTCATGGGCCTAAAGTGGAGAAGAGGAGGGGCTGCCAGGGCAGGCCGCGCGCCCCCTCTCCTCCTAGTCTGAATTGGACAAGGAGGGAGGGGCGGCGCCCCCCCCCCTTTTTCCTTCTCTCCTTCCCCCTCTCCTACTTGGACAAGGAAAGGGAGGGGAGTCCTACTCCCGGTAGGAGTAGGACTCCTCCTGCGCGCCTCCTACTAGGGCCGGCCGCACCCCCCCCCCCCTTGGATCCTTTATATACGGAGGCAAGGGGCACCCCTAGACACACAAGTTGATCCACGTGATCATATTCTTAGCCGTGTGCGGTGCCCCCTTCCACCATAGTCCTCGATAATATTGTAGCAGTGCTTAGGCGAAGCCCTGCAACGGTAGTACATCAAGATCGTCACCATGCCGTCGTGCTGACGGAACTCTTCCCCGACACTTTGCTGGATCGGAGTCCGGGGATCGTCATCGAGCTGAACGTGTGCTAGAACTGGGAGGTGTCGTGGTTTCGGTGCTTGATCGGTCGGGCCGTGGACACGTACGACTACATCAACCAAACGCTTCCGTTGTCGATCTACATGGTTACGTAGATCACACTCTCCCCCTCTCGTTGCTATGCATCACCATGATCTTGCGTGTGCGTAGGAAATTTTTTGAAATTACTACGTTCCCCAACAGTGGCATCAGAGCCTAGGTTTTATATGTTGATGTTATATGCACGAGTAGAACACAAGTGAGTTGTGGGCGATATAAGTCATACTGCTTACCAGCATGTCATACTTTGGTTCGGCGGTATTGTTGGACGAAGAGGCCCGGACCGACATTACGCTTACGCTTACGCGAGACCGGTTCTCCCGACGTGCTTTGCACATAGGTGGCTTGCGGGTGACAGTTTCTCCAACTTTAGTTGAACCGAGTGTGGCTACGCCCGGTCCTTGCGAAGGTTAAAACAGCACCAACTTGACAAACCATCGTTGTAGTTTTGATGCGTAGGTAAGATTGGTTCTTGCTTAAGCCCGTAGCAGCCACGTAAAAACTTGCAACAACAAAGTAGAGGACGTCTAACTTGTTTTTGCAGGGTATGTTGTGATGTGATATGGTCAAGACATGATGCTAAATTTTATTGTATGATATGATCATGTTTTGTAACCGAGTTATTGGCAACTGGCAGGAGCCATATGGTTGTTGCTTTATTGTATGCAATGCAATCGCGCTGTAATGCTTTACTTTATCACTAAGCGGTAGCGATAGTCGTGGAAGCATAAGATTGGCAAGACGACAACGATGCTACGATGGAGATCAAGGTGTCGCGCCGGTGACGATGGTGATCACGACGGTGCTTCGAAGATGGAGATCACAAGCACAAGATGATGATGGCCATATCATATCACTTATATTGATTGCATGTGATGTTTATCTTTTATGCATCTTATCTTGCTTTGATTGACGGTAGCATTATAAGATGATCTCTCACTAATTATCAAGAAGTGTTCTCCCTGAGTATGCACCGTTGCGAAAGTTCTTCATGCTGAGACACCACGTGATGATCGGGTGTGATAGGCTCTACGTTCAAATACAATGGGTGCAAAACAGTTGCACACGCGGAATACTCAGGTTATACTTGACGAGCCAAGCATATACAGATATGGCCTCGGAACACGGAGACCGAAAGGTCGAGCGTGAATCATATAGTAGATATGCTCAACATAGTGATGTTCACCAATGAAACTACTCCATCTCACGTGATGATCGGACATGGTTTAGTTGATTTGGATCACGTAATCACTTAGAGTATTAGAGGGATGTCTATCTAAGTGGGAGTTCTTTAAGTAAATTAATTGAACCTAAATTTATCATGAAACTTAGTACCTGATAGTATCTTGCTTGTTTATGCTTGATTGTAGATAGATGGCTCGTGCTGTTGTTCCGTTGAATTTTAATGCGTTCCTTGAGAAAGCAAAGTTGAAAGATGATGGTAGCAATTACACGGACTGGGTCTGTAACTTGAGGATTATCCTCATTGCTGCACAGAAGAATTACGTCCTGGAAGCACCGCTGGGTGCCAGGCCTGCTGCTGGAGCAACACCAGATGTTATGAACGTCTGGCAGAGCAAAGCTGATGACTACTCGATAGTTCAGTGTGCCATGCTTTACGGCTTAGAATCGGGACTTCAATGACGTTTTGAACGTCATGGAGCATATGAGATGTTCCAGGAGTTGAAGTTAATATTTCAAGCAAATGCCCGGATTGAGAGATATGAAGTCTCCAATAAGTTCTATAGCTACAAGATGGAGGAGAACAGTTCTGTCAGTGAGCATATACTCAAAATGTCTGGGTATAATAATCACTTGATTCAATTGGGAGTTAATCTTCCAGATGATTGCGTCATTGACAGAATTCTCCAATCACAACCACCAAGATACAAGAGCTTCGTGATGAACCATAATATGCAAGGGATGAATAAGACTATTCCTGAGCTCTTCGCAATGCTGAAAACTGCGGAGGTAGAAATCAAGAAGGAGCATCAAGTGTTGATGGTCAACAAGACCACTAGTTTCAAGAAAAAGGGCAAAGGGAAGAAGAAGGGGAACTTCAAAAAGAATAGCAAGCAAGTTGCTACTCAAGAGAAGAAACCCAAACCTGGACCTAAGCCTGAAACTGAGTGCTTCTACTGCAAGCAGACTGGTCACTGGAAGCGGAACTGCCCCAAGTATTTGGCGGATAAGAAGGATGGCAAGGTGAACAAAGGTATATGTGATATACATGTTATTGATGTGTACCTTACTAATGCTCGCAGTAGCACCTGGGTATTTGATACTGGTTTTGTTGCTAATATTTGCAACTCAAAACAGGGACTACAGATTAAGCGAAGATTGGCTAAGGACGAGGTGACGATGCGCGTGGGAAACGGTTCCAAAGTCGATGTGATCGCAGTCGGCACGCTACCTCTACATCTACCTTTGGGATTAATATTAGACCTAAATAATTGTTATTTGGTGCCAGCGTTAAGCATGAACATTATATCTGGATCTTGTTTGATGCGAGACGGTTATTCATTTAAATCTGAGAATAATGGTTGTTCTATTTATATGAGTAACATCTTTTATGGTCATGCACCCTTAAAGAGTGGTCTATTTATATTGAATCTCGATAGTAGTGACACACATATTCATAGTGTTGAAGCCAAAAGATGCAGAGTTGATAATGATAGTGCAACTTATTTATGGCACTGCTGTTTGGGTCATATCGGTATAAAGCGCATGAAGAAACTCCATACTGATGGGCTTTTGGAACCACTTGATTATGAATCACTTGGTACTTGCGAACCGTGCCTTATGGGTAAGATGACAAAAATACCATTCTCCGGTACTATGGAGAGAGCAACAGATTTATTGGAAATCATACATACAGATGTATGTGGTCCGATGAACATTGAGGCTCGTGGCGGATATCATTATTTTCTCACCTTCACAGATGACTTAAGCAAATATGGGTATATCTACTTAATGAAACACAAGTCTAAAACATTTGAAAAGTTCAAAGAATTTCAGAGTGAAGTAGAAAATCATCGTAACAAGAAAATAAAATTCCTACGATCTGATCGTGGAGGAGAATATTTGAGTTACGAGTTTGGTGTACATTTGAAAAATTGTGGAATAGTTTCGCAACTCACACCACCCGGAACACCACAGCGTAATGGTGTGTCCGAATGTCATAATCGTACTTTACTAGATATGGTGCGATCTATGATGTCTCTTACTGATTTACTGCTATCGTTTTGGGTATACGCTCTAGAGACGGCCGCATTCACGTTAAATAGGGCACCATCAAAATCCGTTGAGACGATGCCTTATGAACTGTGGTTTGGCAAGAAACCAAAGTTGTCGTTTCTGAAAGTTTGGGGTTGCAATGCTTATGTGAAAAAGCTTCAACCTGATAAGCTCGAACCCAAATCGGAGAAATGTGTCTTCATAGGATATCCAAAGGAAACTATTGGATACACCTTCTATCATAGATCCGAAGGCAAGACTTTTGTTGCTAAATTCGGAAACTTTCTGGAGAAGGAGTTTCTCTCGAAAGAAGTTAGTGGGAGGAAAGTAGAACTTGACGAGGTAACTGTACCTGCTCCCTTGTTGGAAAGTAGTGCATCACAGAAAACTGTTTCAGTGACACCTACACCAGTCAGTGAGGAAGCTAATGATGATGATCATGAAACTTTAGAACAAGATACTACTGAACCTCGTAGATCAACCAGAGTGAGATCCGCGCCAGAGTGGTACGGTAATCCTGTTCTGGAAGTCATGCTGCTAGATCATGATGAACCTACGAACTATGAAGAAGCGATGGTGAGCCCAGATTCCGCAAAATGGCTTGAAGCCATGAAATCTGAGATGGGATCCATGTATGAGAACAAAGTATGGACTTTGGTTGACTTGCCCGATGATCGGCAAGCAATTGAGAATAAATGGATCTTCAAGAAGAAGACTGACGCTGACGGTAATATTACTGTCTACAAAGCTCGACTTATCGCAAAAGGTTTTCGGCAAGTTCAAGGGATTGACTACGATGAGACCTTCTCACCCGTAGCGATGCTTAAGTCTGTCCGAATCATGTTAGTAATTGCCGCATTTTATGATTATAAAATTTGGCAGATGGATGTCAAAACTACATTCCTGAATGGATTTCTGGAGGAAGAGTTGTATATGATGCAACCAGAAGGTTTTGTCGATCCAAAGGGAGCTAACAAAGTGTGCAAGCTCCAGCGATCAATTTATGGACTGGTGCAAGCCTCTCGGAGTTGGAATAAATGCTTTGATAGTATGATCAAAGCATTTGGTTTTATACAGACTTTTGGAGAAGCCTGTATTTACAAGAAAGTGAGTGGGAGCTCTGTAGCATTTCTGATATTATATGTGGATGACATATTACTAATTGGAAATGATATAGAATTTCTGGATAGCATAAAGGGATACTTGAATAAGAGTTTTTCAATGAAAGACATCGGTGAAGCTGCTTACATATTAGGCATTAAGATCTATAGAGATAGATCAAGACGCTTAATTGGACTTTCACAAAGCACATACCTTGACAAAGTTTTGAAGAAGTTCAAAATGGATCAAGCAAAGAAAGGGTTCTTGCCTGTGTTACAAGGTGTGAAGTTGAGTAAGACTCAATGCTCGGCCACTGCAGAAGATAGAGAGAAAATGAAAGATGTTCCCTATGCTTCAGCCATAGGCTCTATCATGTATGCAATGTTGTGTACCAGACCAGATGTGTGCCTTGCTATAAGTCTAGCAGGGAGGTACCAAAGTGATCCAGGAGTGGATCACTGGACAGCGGTCAAGAACATCCTGAAATACCTGAAAAGGACTATGGATATGTTTCTCATATATGGAGGTGACAAAGAGCTCATCGTAAAAGGTTACGTTGATGCAAGCTTTGACACTGATCCGGACAATTCTAAATCGCAAACCGGATATGTGTTTACATTAAACGGTGGAGGTGTCAGTTGGTGCAGTTCTAAACAAAGCGTTGTAGCGGGATCTACATGTGAAGCGGAGTACATAGTTGCTTCGGAAGCAGCAAATGAAGGAGTCTGGATGAAGTAGTTCATATCCGATCAAGGTGTCATACCTAGTGCATCGGGTCCAATGAAAATCTTTTGTGACAATACTGGTGCAATTGCCTTGGCAAAGGAATCCAGATTTCACAAGAGAACCAAGCACATCAAGAGACGCTTCAATTCCATCCGGGATCTAGTCCAGGTGGGAGACATAGAGATTTGCAAGATACATACGGATCTGAATGTTGCAGACCCGTTGACTAAGCCTCTTCCACGAGCAAAACATGATCAGCACCAAGGCTCCATGGGTGTTAGAATCATTACTGTGTAATCTAGATTATTGACTCTAGTGCAAGTGGGAGACTGAAGGAAATATGCCCTAGAGGCAATAATAAAGTTATTATTTATTTCCTTATATCATGATAAATGTTTATTATTCATGCTAGAATTGTATTAACCGGAAACGTAATACATGTGTGAATACATAGACAAACAGAGTGTCACTAGTATGCCTCTACTTGACTAGCTCATTAATCAAAGATGGTTATGTTTCCTAACCATGAACAAAGAGTTGTTATTTGATTAACGGGATCACATCATTAGGTGAATGATCTGATTGACATGACCCATTCCATTAGCTTAGCACCCGATCGTTTAGTATGTTGCTATTGCTTTCTTCATGACTTATACATGTTCCTATGACTATGAGATTATGCAACTCCCGTTTGCCGGAGGAACACTTTGTGTGCTACCAAACGTCACAACGTAAATGGGTGATTATAAAGGTGCTCTACAGGTGTCTCCAAAGGTACATGTTGGGTTGGCGTATTTCGAGATTAGGATTTGTCACTCCGATTGTCAGAGAGGTATCTCTGGGCCCTCTCGGTAATGCACATCACTTAAGCCTTGCAAGCATTGCAAATAATGAGTTAGTTGTAGGATGATGTATTACAGAACGAGTAAAGAGACTTGCCGGTAACGAGATTGAACTAGGTATTGAGATACCGACGATCGAATCTCGGGCAAGTAACATACCGATGACAAAGGGAACAACGTATGTTGTTATGCGGTCTGACCGATAAAGATCTTCGTAGAATATGTGGGAGCCAATATGAGCATCCAGGTTCCGCTATTGGTTATTGACCGGAGACGTGTCTCGGTCATGTCTACATTGTTCTCGAACCCATAGGGTCCGCACGCTTAAGGTTTCGATGACAGTTATATTATGAGTTTATGAGTTTTGATGTACCGAAGTTAGTTCGGAGTCCCGGATGTGATCACGGACATAACGAGGAGTCTCGAAATGGTCGAGACATAAAGATTGATATATTGGATGGCTATATTCGGACACCGGAAGTGTTCCGGGGAAGTTTCGGATAAAACCGGAGCATCGGGGGGTTACCGGAACCCCTCGGGGGGTTAATGGGCCTCATGGGCCTAAAGTGGAGAAGAGGTGGGGCTGCCAGGGCAGGCCGCGCGCCCCCTCTCCTCCTAGTCCGAATTGGACAAGGAGGGAGGGGCGGCGCCCCCCCCCCTTTTTCCTTCTCTCCTTCCCCCTCTCCTACTTGGACAAGGAAAGGGAGGGGAGTCCTACTCACGGTAGGAGTAGGACTCCTCCTGCGCGCCTCCTACTAGGGCCGGCCGCACCCCCCCCCCCCTTGGATCCTTTATATACGGAGGCAAGGGGCACCCCTAGACACACAAGTTGATCAACGTGATCATATTCTTAGCCGTGTGCGGTGCCCCCTTCCACCATAGTCCTCGATAATATTGTAGCAATGCTTAGGCGAAGCCCTGCAACGGTAGTACATCAAGATCGTCACCACGCCGTCATGCTGACGGAACTCTTCCCCGAGACTTTGCTGGATCGGAGTCCGGGGATCGTCATCGAGCTGAACGTGTGCTAGAACTGGGAGGTGTCGTGGTTTCCGTGCTTGATCGGTCGGGCCGTGGACACGTACGACTACATCAACCAAACGCTTCCGTTGTCGATCTACAAGGGTACGTAGATCACACTCTCCCCCTCTCGTTGCTATGCATCACCATGATCTTGCGTGTGCGTAGGAATTTTTTTGAAATTACTACGTTCCCCAACAAAAGCGTCTTCAGCGTGGCACGAGCCCTCTTCTCCATCTTCGGAAAGGCCTCCCGATCCTCCGCCAGGACCTTCGCCTTGGCGTCTAGCTCGGTCCTCTCCGCCTTCAGTGACCGCTCCAGCGTCTCCAACCGGCCATGGCGGTCATCAAGCTTGACGTCCCGGTCCTTGACGGCAGCCTCCCGAGCCTTCATCTCCTTCTCTTTCTCCTGGCGGCCGTGGACCTCCTTGGCAAGCTCGTCGCACAGGCCTTGCAGCTTGGTCTCCAGCGCCTCGCAGCGAGCCTTGGCAGCCTCAGCGTCGCCCAGGGCAGCATCGCGAGTGGCCTTGGCTTGGTTGGCGGCCTGCTTCTCCCCCTCGGAGGCCGCCACGGCCTGGCTCAGCGCTGCTCGGACGGAGGCAGCGGAACGGGCCCAGCCAGAAGCTAACTCCAGGCGCCCGGCCGCTAGGCGAGGGTCCGCGCTCAGAAGATCCTCCCGCAGCTGGCTCAGTTCACTGGCGACCTGGTCCAGGACGGCGGCAGAGGGAACAGAAGAAGCGGGAATCAGCAGAGCAGACGAAGAAGACGGCAGCGTGATAACGGCTTGGCAGGAAGGAACCCCCTGGGCCTTGGCTGCCCCGGCTGCAGCATCGAGTGCAGTCGACTCCAGGGTCAACGGAGCCACGGGGGCTGACTCCTTGCCGAGGCGTCCCAGTCGGCCTCGCGAGGACAACCGGGCAGGGGAGGTGCGAGCCACGCCGTCTTTCCCCTTAGTGGATGAAGTCGCCATCCCGGCAGGTGGACTCGCCCCAAGCGGGGCCGCAGGAGCCCCTTTCAACCTCTTCGCCGTAGGCACCAGCCTGACAAAAGAATATGAACGTCAAGCCTCGGCGGAAGAAACCAAGCAAATCACGAATCGAGCACTTACTGGTCGTCGCTCGCGGACCCAAGCAACCTCCGGCCGAACTTGAAGCCCAAAAGCCTGCAGCTGGGGTCAGCCTTGGGAGGCCCGGAAGCAGAAGGCACGTCAGGAGGGCTGGAGCTGGCCTCGGATCGCTCAAGGACCAGAGCAGACTCTGGGGGAACCAGCCTCGACTTGCCCTTCCTCGCGACCAGGGGAGAGTCCTCCCCTCCTCGCCTGGCACCGGCCTCGTCATCGTCCGGCATGGAGCGGAGGACCTGGGACCTGCGCCGAGGGAAAGACTCCCTCAACTCCTCGCCAGTCGCCTCAAAGTCAGATTCTTCTTCCTCCGCCTCTCCTTCCCCCTCGCTCTCGCTGGAGCTGTCGGAGGACACGTTCACCATCGCCAGTGCCGCAAGACCCTCGGGAGCTTCCGCGGGCACCAGCCCATCGCCATTAAAGGTGGGCATGGCATTCACCACCTGCTCCTAGTCGTCGCGAAGGAACAGGGGGACGGGGGTGCCCACCGGCTTCGCCACATCTCCCCCAACCAAGGAATGGAGGGTCGCGGCCAGATTCTCATCAGTCCGGGCCTCAGAGCTTAGGCGCAAGGCGGCGTATGCTTCCCCAAGCCTCCACAACGGGAGCGAGTGCTCTTGGAGTGGAGCCACCCGGTGCTCCAATAACTCCCTCAGGAGCGTGGCTCTAGTCAGCTTCGTTGTCCCCAAGTTGCTCGGCCTCAGGTCCGCGTTCATCCTCTTCAGCACCGCCCTTGCACGGGGGTTGACGAGCTCCGCGGGGGACCACGCGTCGACAGCCTTGGGCTGCCCCGTAGGCAACACCAGACGGGGGTGGAGGCGTCCGACGTCCACCATGACCCACTTGCTCCGGAAGCCTTCGATTCTCTTCCCAGGCTTCGAGATAGCATTGGCATTGGAGTATGCGATGAAGCTCGCACATGCGGAGACATGGCCACCAGAAACCCGGAGGGAAAAATAGTGGTGCAACAAGGCCACTGAGGGCTTTACCCCGACATGAGCCTCACAGTAGTAAGCAAAATCGTCAGGAGAAGAACAGAGTTGGGGTGGAGATACAGAGCCTGCAAGTTGTACTGGCGGAGAACAGCAAAGAAGAACTCAGAGAAAGGAGGCACCAGACCGGCGACGATGGCACTCACAAAAAGCGGATAGAAGGTGCTCCCCCCGCTTTTAGGCTGGTCAGAGCCGGCCTTGAGCACAGTCGTCCCCTTGCTGCCCTGCGAAACCGTCATCACGCACGTGAGGGCGAGGTTCTTCTCCGGCAAGTTCGGGGAATCCAGGGTCGGCGAGTACCAGGCCTCGGTCGGGGACTTGCGAGGCGCCATGGCGTGCCGGGTGAGAAGGATTGAGACAGATCTGGAGGATTTCGGAAGCAAGAAGGAGGAGAGCGAGAAAGGGGATCGGGGCAAGGTGAACAAGAACAAAGCAAGTAAGTCTGGGTCGAGAACCTCTTTTGTCAGATGGACAGTTGCCGAAGCGTCGGGGGAAGCGCAGACGCCCACGTCCAATCAATCACCACGCGGCGCCCGAGGCCGCAGGCTTTCTGGGCCCACGGCGCTTCGTGCTTGCCCCTTCGCTTCCCTGCTAGGCCAAGCCCGGGAGCGCCTTGGGCCCGGGGGCTACTGTCGGTGTTCTGGGAACGGGGGTCCCCAGACTTGCCTGCCTGCGGCCTGTGGCGTGGCTCAAGTGGGGGCCCAGTGTGGCCCATCTTCATCAGCTCAAGCTCAAGACCCTCGCGAGGGGCCAAGCCTCATGGTGCCGACGACAGAAAACTTCCTCAGAGGCAGCCTCATCAGGCAGGCTCGCGAGGAGGCGGAGAAATCAAGGCAGGGGTACCTCGCGAGGAGCCTGTGACGCAAGCCATGACGATCGAGACCAGGCAGATGCCGGCCTGCGCAGTGTCCTTGTTTCCCCTTTGGTGCAAAGGGGCCAAGCACAGGCCAAGGCATCGGGCAAGGTTACCATTCCGGTGCAACAAGACCAAGACCAGCAGAGCGGAAGGACGGAGGTCACCGTGTTGCCCAAGACGGCGTCATCACCAGAGCTTTTGGCAGCCAAAGACCACCTTTGGTCAGGATAACTTGTACTAGATGTTCCCCTTCAAAATGGCCAATTGTTGGCGCCCTTCCCGCTCATTATTTGGGGAGAGGCCCAAGGCCCCTATAAATAGAGCTAGCCACCACAGAAGGAAGAAGAAGAACAAAAAAAGGATGAAAGAGAGACAGCGAGAGATCTGGTAGAATCCTAGCAGAGAGAGAGAGGCGACTGAACTCACCCAAGCAATTCATCGCACCATCTCAAGAACACCTCTCGCGAGGCTGATCTTCCCTTGTACTGTTCATCATCAGCCCCCGAGGCAATCCACCACACCACACACTGGAGTAGGGTATTACACCACAACGGTGGCCCGAACCAGTATAAACCTCGTGTCCCTTGTGTTGTTCATTGTTTCCAACTTAGATCACGCGAGGAGATTGGACGTAGATCGGTAGGGGAGAGATCTTCGCGCGCACCCTAGTGTTCGAACCTCAAGGGTCTGCCGGAACCCGAAATCCGACACCTTGCATGACAAAAGAGCATGGCAACAGCAAGATGACATGTTCATGAAGCTAACCATGGCAAGAGCAAGTTCATAGCATGCTTGGATCACTAACAACAACCATGGAAAAATTGATTAACATGTAAACAATCTGCCAGGAACATTTTATAGCAAAAGTAGAGCAAGATTAAGACATGCTACGGCACTCCATAATTGCAAAAGGGGGCATGGATGGATAGAGCATAACCACATGTTCAAAACATCCTTAATGAAGCAACTCAAAACAAGCATGGATCTCACTGTAGCATCATGTTTACATGGCATCAAAATAACAGCAGAACAAGGACTTAGCAAAATCCTAAATCCCTAAAAACAGCAATATCACGAGGCCTAGTTTGCATGCTTGTGCTAGTCACGACACTGATCAAAAAAATACATGGCAAGCACCCCTGTAAAGATGGCATGGCATAGTTCAAAACACATGTAGAGCTCATGCCCATATGAAGCACACATCAAATGTGACGAAAATGAGAAATCATCATAATCTGATAAGTAACAGCAGGAAACATTTTATAGCCCTCTTGCATCAATGATTAGGACATCAAGATGAACTCAAACAAGCATGCCACAATGGAATGAAATGAAGAGCATCTCCCAATGAACATTTTGATATCTCATATGCATAAAACGGAGCTACGGTCATGGAGTTATGATGCATTGAACAGAGCATGGAAATATTAAGGACTTGTAAGAAAATGACCTCTCAGAAGATAGATCTAGGGTTCGTCTTCTCTGCATGCGAACTGAGGTTCGCCGGAAGGAGCTGTCCGGAGTAGTCGTCGAAGAAGCTCGAGGGCGGCGGACCGGGGGCCGGGGAGGCTGGATCCGGGCGGTGGAGGAGCTCGGGTGGCGCGGAAGCCGAGGGGCGTCGTGGCTCCGGCACGGTGGTTGACGACGCGGTTGGCGACGGAGGCGGCGGCCGGCATGCTGCGGCAGCGCGGTCGCGGTGGTGGCGGCAGCCGGCGAGGTGGAGAGCGGCGGCGGGGAGGCGCTGCGAGGGGGGACGAAGGGCGGCGGCGCGGGGAGGCGCGGGTGCGCGGGCGGCGGTTATGGGTCGGGCGGGCCCAATCCGGGCTCACCGGGTCGCGGCGGCGGGAGGCGGCGGAGATGCCACGTGGCGGCGGCGGGATGGAAGGGGCGCGGCGGCGGACGCATCCGGCCGGTGCAGACATGTCCGACGCGGAGGGGGAGGGTGATAGCTAGGGTTTGGACAAGAAATTCGGGGAAGAAGACATATTTATAGGTAGGAGGAGGTAGGAGTGTCCAAATGGAGTGTAGTTTTCACCCACGCGATCATGATCCGACGATGGAGGACATGGTAGTGGTTTGGATGGGTTATTGGGCCGTTTTGGAGGGGTGTTGGGCTGCAACACACAAGAGGCTTTTGCGGTTACCCGGTTAACCGTTGGAGCATCAAACGAACTCCAAATGGCATGAAATTTGACAGGCGGTCTACAGGTGGTGTACCAAGGCCACTTGGTAAATCTCAGTCCATTCTGAGAACGTTTAACACCCGCTGATGAAAAGAGACAAAAGGGGTACGCCGGTGCACGTAGGAGTGTTGGATTGCAAAACGGACAGCGGGGAAAATGCTCGGATGCAAGAGACGAACACGTATGCAAATGAGATGCACATGATGACATAATATGAAATGCATGACATGAACAAAATGCAAAACAAAGACAAAAACCAAACCACGAAGGGAAATGTCATAACTTAAAGCCGAAAAAGGCCAGAGTTGGAGTTACAAATATGGCAAGTTACATCCGGGGTGTTACAACACTCCACCACTACGAAAGGATCTCGTCCTGAGATCTAGGACTGAAACAACTCCAGATATTCGGAACGGAGGTGATGCTCGTGCTCTGAGGTGGCTTCTCGGTCGGAATGGTGTGACCACTTCACTTTCAGGAATTTGATAGACTTGTTGCGAGTCTTGCGCTCAGTTTCTTCAAGAATAGCAACGGGATGCTCATGATGAGACAGTTCTTCTTGGAGGTCAATCTCTTCGAAGTTGATGGTGCGATCAGGAGTCTTGAAGCACTTGCGAAGTTGTGACACGTGAAACACATCATGCACATTCGCAAAGTTGGACGGAAGCTCAAGTTGATAGGCGAGTCGCCTCTTTTGCCAATGATCTTGAAAGGACCCACGTATCTAGGGGCAAGCTTCCCTTTGATACCGAAGCGACGAGTACCTTTCATTGGAGAGACGCGGAGGTAGACATGGTCTTCGATCTCGAAAGCCAAGTCACGGTGCTTGCTATCATAGTAACTCTTCTGGCGCGATTGTGCGGCTTTGAGATTCTCACTGATGACTTTGCACATTTCTTCAGCCTCTATGATTAAGTCATTGCCAAGAAGCTGGTGTTCACCAGTCTCTGACCAATTAAGAGTACGGCACTTTCTGCCATAGAAAATTTCGAATGGGGCCTTGCCCGAACTCGCTTGGAAGCTGTTGTTATAGGAGAACTCAGCAAATGGAAGACAATCTTCCCACTTCATACCGAAGGAAATAACACAAGCCCTGAGCATATCTTCAAGAATTTGATTGACTCGCTCGACTTGGCCACTAGTTTGAGGATGGAAGGTTGTGCTGAAGCGAATGTTGGTGCCCATGGCCTTCTGGAAGGAGTACCAGAACTTAGAAGTGAAGATGCTTCCATGATCAAAAGATATCAATTGTGGAATGCCGTGCAAGGAGACAATCCTGGAGGTGTATAGCTCTGCCAACTGAGCTGATGTGATAGATTCTTTGATAGGAAGGAAATGAGCCACTTTAGTAAGCTTGTCGATGACAATGAAGATAGCATCATTTCCACGCTTGGACTTGGGAAATCTAGTCACGGAGTCCATCTCAATATGGTCAAACTTCCATTCTGGAATAGCAAGAGGTTGGAGGAGATCCGCTGGCCGTTGGTGTTCTACTTTCACTCTTCTGCAGACATCACATTCATTCACGAACTTGGCAATTTCTCGCTTCATTCGAGTCCGCCAATACGACTGCTTGAGGTCATGGTACATCTTCATACTTCCAGGATGAATGGATAGAAGGGAATTGTGCGCCTTGTTCATAATGAATTTCCTTAGATCACCTTTAGGAACCACAATTCGATCCCCAAAGAAAAGAGTGTCTTTGTCATCAATGCGATAGCACTTGTATTTGGGTTGGCTCTTGGCAATCCCATTTTTCACCTTCTTCACCATGGCATCGAGGAGTTGTGCCTCACGAATTTGATCTTCCAAAGTAGGAGAGACTTGAAGGTTGGAAAGAAAGCCTTGAGGAACAACTTGGAGATTCAGTTTGCGGAAAGCTTCACAAAGGTCCGGTTGGAAGGGCTTGAGAATTAAGTTGTTGTAGTAAGCATTCCTGCTCAAAGTATCTGCAATGACATTGGCCTTTCCTGGAGTATATTCAATACTCGGATTGTATTCTTGAATCATTTCGACCCAACGAGTCTGTCTGAGGTTGAGGTTGGGCTGAGTGAAGATGTACTTGAGGCTCTTATGATCTGCGAAGATGTCGCCTTTCCTTCCCAACAAGAGATGTCTCCACGTTAATAATGCATGGACAACTACCGCCAACTCGAGGTCGTGAGTGGGGTAGTTCTTTTCGTTGGGCTTCAACTGACGAGAGATATAAGCCACAACTTTCTTCTCTTGCATTAACACAGCACGGAGACCTTGCAGGGACGCAGCACAAAAAACTTCAAATGGCTTGGATTCATCAGGAGGAGTCAAGACAGGAGTTGTGACTAACTTCTCTTTGAGGGTGATGAAAGAAATGTCACATTCAGGCGTCCAGACATACTTGACATGCTTCTGGAGGAGGTTGGAAAGAGGCTTTGAAATCTTAGAGAAATTCTCAACGAATCTTCGACAATAGCTTGCAAGCCCAAGAAAACTGCGGAGCTGCTTGAAATTCTCAAGAGGTAGGAGTGTCCAAATGGAGTGTAGTTTTCACCCACACGATCGTGATCCGATGACGGAGGACATGGGAGTGGTTTGGATGGGTTATTGGGTCGTTTTGGAGGGGTGTTGGGCTGCATCACACAAGAGGCTTTTGCGGTTACCCGGTTAACCATTGGAGCATCAAACGAACTCCAAATGGCACGAAATTTGACAGGATCGTCGGATCACGATCGTGTGGGTGAAAACTACACTCCATTTGGACACTCCTACCTCCTCCTAGCTATAAATATGTGCTCTCCTCTTTCAAATCCGGGTCCCGAAAACCCTAGATCCATCCCCGCCACCGCGCCCCGTCCAACCCACCGCCGCCATGTGGCATCTCCGCCACCTCCTGCCACCGCGGCCTGGCGAGCCCGGATCGGGCCCGCCCGGCCCATCGCCGCCGCCCGCGCACCCGCGCCGCCGCCCTTCGTTCCCCCTCGCAGCGCCTCCCCGCCGCCGCTCTCCACCTCGCCGGCCGCCGCCTCCGCCGTGACCACGCCGCCACAGCACGCCGCCCGCCGCCTCCGCCACCAACCGCGTCATCGACCACCGCACCGGAGCCGTGCCGCCCGAGCTCCTCCACCGCCCAGATCCGGCCTCCCCGGCCCCCGATCCGCCGCCCTCAAGCTTCTCCGGCGACTACTTCGGCCAGCTCCTTCCAGCAAACCTCGGTTCGCGTGTAGAGAAGACGAACCCTAGATCTATCTTTTGAGAGGTTCTTTTCTTCTAAGTCCTTAATATTTCCATGCTCTGTTCAACGCATCATAACTCCATGACCATAGCTCCGTTTCATGCATATGAGATATCACAATGTTCATTGGGAGATGCTCTTCATTTCATTCCATTGTGGCATGCTTGTTTGAGTTCATATTGATGCCCTAATCATTGATGCAAGAGGGCTAAAATGTTTCCTGCTGTTACTTATCAGATTATGATGATTTGTCATTTTTGTCACATTTGATGTGTGCTTCATATGGGCATGAGCTGTACATGTGTTTTGATATATGCCATGCCATATTTACAGAGGTGCTTGCCTTGTATATTTGTGATCAATGTGGTGACTAGCACAAGCATGCAAACTAGGCCTCATGATATTGCTATTTTCAGGGACTTATTGCTAAGTCCTTGTTCTGTTATTATTTTGATGCCATGTAAACATGATGCTATAGTGAGATCCATGCTTGTTTTGAGTTGCTTCAGTAAGGATGTTTTGAACATATGGTTATTCTCTATCCATCCATGCCCCTGTTTTCAATTATGGAGTGTCCTAGCATGTCTTAATCTTGCTCTACTTTTGCTATAAAATGTTCCTGGCAGATTGTTTACATGTTAATCAATTTTTCCATGGTTGTTGTTAGTGATCCAAGCATGCTATGAACTTGCTATTGCCATGGTTAGCTTCATGAACATGTCATCTTGTTGTTTCCATGCTTTTTTTGTCATGCAAGGCATTGTGGTGAGTGATTTGAGGTTGCAAAGTTGCCTTCATAATTCTGTTTATGCCATGCTCAGTTTTCTGCTAAGTCTGAAACTGTTAATAAAACTTTCTATGTTTACACGGGTGCCATCATATCTTCTGTGCCTTTTTGGCTCGTGTTCAGAAAGGGACTTTTGTTCTATGCATTTAGTAGATTCATGCCATGTCTTTGTTTGCTATGATCTGTTCCTGTAGCATGTTGCTTGCTTGCTCTAAACATGGCATCCTGATGTTATTTCTGGCATGTTAGTATTTTCACAAAGTCTGTGAAGCTGATATCTTTTGCACTTTTGCCATGCTTGTTTGACCCAGTTCTAGTGTGATTTAGCCGTAGCTCAGTGTTCATATTTTGTCAACCATCTTGAGTACATCACTGCCATATGCCTTGTTGATATGTTGGGGTGCAGTAGCTTAGTTTCTTGTTGCATTCTAGATGGCATCGTGTTGTTAATCGCATAATTGTGCCATTCTTATTTTGCTTGCCATTGGCAAACCGTGCATCCGTTTCCGGCCATCTTTATATCGTTTTCGACCGAAATCATCTCATCTTTCCAGTGCCACACTTGGTTTGCCAAGTTGATGCCTTGTTCATTCTTCCCCTTCCGAAGCACACATAGGCATTGCATATCATGTCTTGCATATCATGCCATGTTTTGCATCATGTTGCTTGTGCATTGCACCGTGATTGATTGTTGGTCCTTTTCTTGTGTTCTTGCTTTGGGTAGAGCCAGGAGACGAGTACGTGATCGAGGAACTTGTTGAGTACGCTAACGAGGATCAAGCTTTCATCAACTCTGAGAAGTTTGCAGGCAAGATGACCATACCCTCAAAATCACTTCTATCTTTGCTTGCTAGTTGTTCGCTCTATTGCTATGCCGCGCTACCTACGACTTGCTATATCATGCCTCCCATATTGCCATGTCAAACCTCTAACCCACCTTTCGTAGCAAGCTGTTGTTTGGCTATGTTACCATTTTTCTCAGCCCCTCTTATAGCGTTGCTAGTTGCAGGTGAAGATGAAGTTTGTTCCATGTTAGAACATGGATATTGTTGGGATATCATTATTATCTCTTATTTACTTTAATGCATCTATATACTTGGTAAAGGGTGGAAGGCTTGGCCTTATGCCTGGTGTTTTGTTCCACTCTTGCCGCCCTAGTTTCCGTCATACCGGTGTTATGTTCCTTGATTTTGTGTTCCTTACGCGGTTGGGTGTTATGGGAACCCCTTGACAGTTTGCTTTGAATAAAACTCCTCCAGCAAGCCCCAACCTTGGTTTTACCATTTGCCTACCTACCACCATATACCTTCCCTTGGGTTCTGCAGACTCAAGGGTCATCTTTATTTTAACCCCCCCCCCCCCCCGGGCCAGTGCTCCTCTGAGTGTTGGTCCGAAATGGCCAGCCTGCGGGGCCACCTCGGGGCAACTCGAGGGTTGGTTTTACTCATAGCTTGAGCTATCTGGTGTGCCCTGAGAACAAGATACGTGCGACTCCTATTGGGATTTTTCGGCACATCAGGCGGCTTTGCTGGTCTTGTTTTACCATTGTCGAAATATCTTGTAACCGGGATTCCGAGACTGATCGGGTCTTCCCGGGAGAAGGAATATCCTTCGTTGATCGTGAGAGCTTGTGAAGGGCTAAGTTGGGACACCCCTGCAGGGTTTTGAACTTTCGAAAGTTGTGCCCGTGGTTATGGGCAGATGGGAATTTATTAATATCCGGTTGTAGAGAACTTGACACTTAACTTAATTAAAATGAATCAACCGCGTGTGTAGCTGTGATGGTCTCTTTTCGGCGGAGTCCGGGAAGAGAACACGACCTCGTGTTATGTTTGAACATAAGTAGCTTCAGGATCACTTCTTGATCACTATTAGCTTCTTGACCGTGCGTTGCTTCTCTTCTCGCTCTCTTTTGCGTAAGTTAGCCACCATATATGCTAGTGCTTGCTGCAGCTCCACCTCACTACCCTTTCCTACCTTTAAGATTAAATAGTCCTGATCTCGCGGGTATGAGATTGCTGAGTCCATGTGACTCATAGATACTTCCAAACAGATGCAGGTGCCGATGATGCTAGTGCAGGGGACGCTACCGAACTCAAGTGGGAGTTCGACGAGGATTCGGGCCATTACTATGTTTCTTTTCCGGATGATTGGTAGAGGAGCCCAGTTGGGACGATCGGGGATCTAGCATTTGGGGTTGTCTTTCTTTATTTTGGTTCCGTAGTCGGACCTTTGCTTGTACCTTGGATGATGTATGATATATTTATGTATTGTGTGAAGTGGCGATTGTAAGCCGACTCTATCCCTTTCTTATTCAGTACATGGGATGTGTAAATATTACCCCTCTTGCGACAGACCTACCATGCGGCTATGCCTCTAAGTCGTGCCCCGACACGTGGGAGATATAGCCGCATTGTGGGTGTTACAAGTTGCACCAGGCCGTGGCGGGAGGCGGCGGCGGCGGGTTGGACGGGGCGCGGTGGCGGACGCGTCCGCCGGTGGAGACGTGTGCGGCACGGAGGGAGAGGGTGATAGCTAGGGTTTGGACGAGAAATTCAGGGAAGAAGACATATTTATAGGTAGGAGGAGGTAGGAGTGTCCAAATGGAGTGTATTTTTGCCCACACGATCGTGATCCAATGACGGAGGACATGAGAGTGGTTTGGATGGGTTATTGGGCCATTTTGGAGGGGTGTTGGGCTGCAACACACAAGAGGCTTTTGCGGTTACCCAGTTAACCGTTGGAGCATCAAACGAACTCCAAATGGCACGAAATTTGACAGGCGGTCTACCGGTGGTGTACCAAGGCCACTTGGCAAATCTAGGTCCATTTCGAGAACGTTTAACACCTGCTCACGAAAAGAGACAAAAGGGGTACGTCGGTGCATGTAGGAGTGTCAGATTGCAAAACGGACAACGGGGAAAATGCTCGGATGTAGGAGATGAACACGTATGGAAATGAGATGCACATGATGACATGATATGAAATGCATGACATGAACAAAATGCAAAACGAAGACAAAACCCCAACCACGAAGGGAAATATCATAACTTAAAGCCGAAAAAGGCAAGAGTTGGAGTTACAAATATGGCAAGTTACATCCGGGGTGTTACAAAGGACCAGAGGGGAAGCCCTTCTCCCATCTAGGGGGGAGGTCAAGGAAGAAGAAGAATAAGGGGGGCTCTCTCCCCCTCTCTCCCGGTGGCGCCGGAACGCCGTCGGGGCCATCACCGCAACGACAATCTAGACCAACAACTTCCCCGCCATCATCACCAACTCTCTCCCGCTCTATGTAGCGGTGTAACACCTCTTCTCCTTGCTGTAATCTCTACTTAAACATGGTGTCAACGCTATATATTATTTCCCAATGATGTATGGCTATCCTATGATGTTTGAGTAGATCCATTTTGTCCTATGGGTAGATTGATGATCCTCATTGGTTTGAGTTGCATGTTTTATTATTGGTGTTGTCCTATGGTGCTCTCCGTGTCGCGCAAGCATGAGGGATCCCTGCTGTAGGGTTTGCAATATGTTCATGATTTTCTTATGGTGGGTGGCGTGAGTGACAGAAGCACAGACCCGAGTAAGTAGGTTGTTTGTGTATGGGAATAAAGAGGACTTGATACTTTAATGCTATGGTTGGGTTTTACCTTAATGATCTTTAGTAGTTAAGGATGTTTGCTAGAGTTCCAATCATAAGAGCATGTGATCCAAGAAGAGAAAATATGTTAGCTTATGCCTCTCCCTCATATAAAATTGCAATAATGATTACCGGTCTAGTTATCGATTGCCTAAGGACAAATAACTTTATTGTGACAAAAAGCTCTCTACTGAAACTAACTTAGTTGTGTATTTATCTAAACAGCCCCTAGCTTTTATTTACACGCTATTTATTATGTTGCAAACCTATCCAAACAACACCTAGAAAATACTTCTACTTTCATACTTGTTATCTGTAAAGTGAACGTAAAGCGTGCATAGAGTTGTACCGGTGGTCGGTAGAACTTGAGGGGATATTTGTTCTACCTTTAGCTCCTCATTGGATTCGACACTCTTAATTATCGAAAGATGCTATAACTGATCCCCTATAATTGTAGGTTATCAAGACCTTTTTCAGGCACCGTTGCCGGGGAGCAATAGCTTGGGGTGAATATTCTCATGTGTGCTTGTTTGCTTTATCACTAAGTAGTTTTTATTTGTTGTTCTACATTGTTTTATATCTTTAGTTATGGATATGGAACACGAAATACCAAAAAAATTAGGTGTACTTGCTATTCATGGATATGGGGAACCTCCTAAACCCCTCGATGCTCATTATGTGAAAGATATTATGGACTACTTTAATAATCCTGAGAAAGCCCCATTAAATTATATAATCGGAGACACGTTGGATCAACGTGAATACTTTAGGGATTATCGCTTGACTCAAAAAGGGAAACTATTATGGGATCAAATTTATATGTTGCATTGGTATGCTCAAGATCTATGCTTGAGATATGATTATACTTGTTGCTCTAGGATGAAGGATCCACACCTACCCTTTTCATGTAAATTTAATGATAATAAAACCTTGGCTTCTTATGCTAATGGTATATATTATTACTATGATGTGGAACGAATAGAAGAATTTGTTGTTTTTAAGGGTGCTTGTGAAATCAAATGTTTGTTTGAAGAGTATGAAAATTATGATGATGAAGTTTACAGATCTAAAAATCTTTCTATACTTAAATATTTCTATTTGAATTATAAATACAATGCCGATATTGATGCATTTATTGAAAAGGTCTCCACTGTCCAAGAAGAGACCAGTATTTTGCAGGAAAATATGGAAGAAGAAATTGATGACACTTTGAGCTCATTAGATGAAAAAGATGACGAGGAGAGCGAAGAACAAAAGGAGGAAGCGCGGATTGATCACCCGTGCCCACCTTATAATGAGAGTAACTCTTTATCCCATGCATTGTTTAATTTCCCTTCATGCTTACCGAAGCATGATTGCTATGATAATTGCTATGACCCTTTTGATTCATTTGAAATATCCCTTTTTGATGAAATTGATGCTTTCTATGCTTGTGGCCATGATGCCAATATGAATTATGCTTGTGGCCATGATGCCAATATGAATTATGCTTATGGCGATGAACTTGCTATAGTTCCTTATGTTAAACATGAAATTGTTGCTATTGCACCCACGCATGATAGTCCTATTATCTTTTTGAATTCTCCCAACTACACTATATCGGACAAGTTTGCACTTATTAAGGATTATATTGATGGGTTGTGTTTTACTATTGCAATGATGATTTTGATAAATATAATATGCATGTGTTTGCTACTCCTACTTGCAATTATTATGAGAGAGGAACTACATCTCCGCCTCTCTATATTTCCAATATGATAAAATTGCAAGAAACTGTTTATACTATGCATTGGCCTTTACTTTGTGTGCATGAATAGTTCTTTTATGACATGCCGATGCATAGGAAGAGAGTTAGACCTCGAGAGCCTAAGCTTGGGGATGCCTGAGGCACCCCAAGGTAATATTCAAGGACTCCCAAGAAACTAAGATTGGGGATGCCCCGGAAGGCATCCCCTCTTTCTTCTAACGATCATCGGTAATTTTACTTGGATCTATATTTTTATTCATCACATGATATGCATAAATCTTGGAGCGTCGTGTGCCCTTTTATTTTTCTTTTAGTAATGCACCATGCTGGCATGAGATAGTCCTTGGTTGATTTATAGAATGCTCTTTGCACTTCACTTATATTTTTTGAGTGTGGCTTTATAAAAAGCTTCATGTGCTTCACTTATATCATTTGAAGTTTGGATTGCCTGTTTCTCTACACATAGAAAACCGCCATTTATAGAATGCTCTTTTGCTTCACTTATATTTGTTAGAGCGTGGGCATATATTTTGTAGAAATAATTAAACTCTCATGCTTCACTTATATCTATTTAGAGAGTTGAAAGGAATTGGTCATTCACATGGTTAGTCATAAAATCCTACATAAAACTTGTAGACCACTGAATATGATATGTTTGATTCCTTGCAATAGTTTTGCGATATAAAGATGATGATGTTAGAGTCATGCTAGTTAGTAATTGTGGATTGGTAGAAATACTTGTGTTGAGGTTTGTGATTCCCGAAGCATGCACATATGGTGAATCGTTATGTGATGAAGTCGGAGCATGATTTATTTCTGATTGTCTTCCTTATGAGCGGCGGTCGGGGACGAGGAATGGTCTTTTCCTACCAATCTATCCCCCTAGGAACATGCACGTAGTACTTTGTTTCGATAGCTAATAAATTTTTGCAATAAGTATGTGAGTTCGTTATGACTAATGTTGAGTCCATGGATTATACGCACTCTCACCCTTCCACCATTGCTAGCCTCTCTAGTACCGCGCAACTTTCGTCGGTGCATTACACCCACCATATACCTTCCTCAAAACAGCCACCATACCTACCTATCATGTCATTTCCATAGCCATTCCGAGATATATTGCCATGCAACTTCCATCATCATCATATAAATGACTTGAGTGTTCATTGTCATATTGCTTTGCATGATCGTAAGATAGCTAGCATGATATTTTTCATGGCTTGTCCATTTTTTGATATCTTTGCTATGCTAAATCATTGCACATCCTGGTACACTGCCAAAGGCATTCATATAGAGTCATATTGTTCTGGATATCGAGTTGTAAGTAAATTAAAGTGTGATGATCATCATTATTAGAGCATTGTCCTAGTGAGGAAAGGACGATGGAGACTATGATTCCCCCACAAGTCGGGATGAGACTCCGGACGAAAAATAAAAATAAAAATAAAGAGGCCAAAAAATGGAGAGGGCCCAAAAAAACAAAAAAAATGAGAGAAAAAGAGAGAAGGGGCGATGCTACCATCCTTTTACCACACTTATGCTTCAAAGTAGTACCATGTTCTTCATAGAGAGAGTCTCCTATGTTGTCACTTTCATATACTAGTGGGAATTTTTCATTATAAAACTTGGCTTGTATATTACAATGATGGGCTTCCTCAAATGCCCGAGGTCTTCATGAAAAAGCAAGTTGGATGCACACCCTCTTAGTTTCAGTTTGAGCTTTCATACACTTATAGCTCTTATGCATCTGTTGCATGGAAATCCCTACTCACTTGCATCGATATCGATTGATGGGCATCTCCATAGCCCATTAATTTGCCTAGTTGATGTGAGACTTTCTCTATTTTTTATCTTCTCCACACAACCTCCATCATCATATTCTATTCCACCTATAGTGTTATATCCATGGCTCACGCTCATGTATTGCATGAAAGTTGAAAAGGTTTGAGAAGATCAAAAGTATGAAACAATTACTTGGCTTGTCATCGGGGTTGTGCATGATTTGAATATTTTGTGTGATGAAGATGGAGCATAGCCAGACCATATGATTTTGTAGGGATAACTTTCTTTGGCCATGTTATTTTGAAAAGACATGATTGCTTTACTAGTATGCTTGAAGTATTATTGTCTTAATGTCACATGATAGACTATTGCTTTGAATCACTCGTGTCTTAATATTCATGCCATGATTAGATTATATGATCAAGATTATGCTAGGTAGCATTCCACATCAAAAATTATCTTTTTTATCATTTACCTACTCGAGGACAAGTAGGAATTAAGCTTGGGGATGTTGATATGTCTCTGTCGTATCTATAATTTTTTATTGTTCCATGCCAATATTCTACAACTTTCATATACTTTTGGCAACTTTTTATACTATTTTTTGGGACTAACATATTGATCCAATGCCCAGTGTCAGTTCCTGTTTGTTGCATGTTTTTGTTACGCAGAAAATCCATATCAGACGGAGTCCAAACGGGATAAAAAATTACAGAGTTTTTTTGGAATATATGTGATTTTTTGGGAAAAAGAATCAACGTGAGACGATGCCCGAGGGGCCCACAAGGACGGAGGGCATGCCCCTGCTCCTTGTGGTCACCCCATAAGGCGGTTGGTGCCCTTCTTCTGGCGCAAGAAACCTAATATCCGGATAAAAGTCGTGTTAAAATTCCAGGCCAATCGGAGTTACGGATCTCCTGGAATTTAAGAAACGGTGAAAGTCCAGAAACAAGGAGCACAGAAACAAAAGGAAACAGAGAGAGAGAGAGAGAAAGAGATCCAATCTCGGAGGGGCTCCCGCCCCTCCGCCGCCATGGAAGCCAAGGACCAGAGGGGAAACCCTTCTCCCATCTAGGGGGGTTAAGGAAGAAGAAGAAGAAGAAGAAGAAGAAGGGGGCTCTCTCCCCCTCTCTCCCGGTGGCGCCGGAACGCCACCGGGGCCATCACCGCAACGACAATCTACACCAACAACTTCGCCGCTGTCATCACCAACTCTCCCCCCTCTATGCAGCGGTGTAACACCTCTTCTCCCCACTGTAATCTCTCTACTTAAACATGGTGCTCAATGCTATACATTATTTCCCAATGATGTATGGCTATCCTATGATCTTTGAGTAGATCCGTTTTGTCCTATGGGTTGATTGATGATCGTGATTGGTTTGAGTTGCATGTTTTATTATTGGTGTTGTCTGATGCAGCTTGAAGCTACGTCGGTATTCCCCCAAAGAGGAAGGGATGATGCAGGACAGCAACGATAGGTATTTCCCTCAGTGATGAAACCAAGGTTATCGAATCAGTAGGAGAACCAAGCAACACAACATAAACGACACCTGCACACAAATACTCGCAACCCGACGTGTAAAAGGGGTTGTCAATCCCTTTCGGGTAGCGGCGCCCCAAGATAGGCAAACAGACATGAATAAATTGTAGTAGATTGATAGATCGAACGCCAAATAAAATAAACGAGAATAAATTGCAGCAAGGTATTTTTGTATTTTTGGTTTAATAGATCTGAAAATAAAATCAAAGGAAAATAGATCGCAAAGGCAAATAATATGAGAAAGAGACCCGGGGGCCGTAGGTTTCACTAGTGGCTTCTCTCGAGAAAAATAGCAAACGGTGGGTAAACAAATTACTATTGGGCAATTGATAGAACTTCAAATAATCATGACGATATCCAAGCAATGATCATTACATAGGCATCACATCCAAGATTAGTCGACCGACTCCTGCCTGCATCTACTACTATTACTCCACACATCTACCGCTATCCAGCATGCATCTAGTGTATTAAGTTCATGGAGAAACGGAGTAATGCAATAAGAACGATGACATGATGTGGATAAGATCTATCTACGTAGAAATAGACCCCATCGTTTTATCCTTAGTAGCAATAATACATACGTGCAGGTTCCCCTTTTGTCGCTGGGATCAAGCATCGTAAGATCGAACCCACTACAAAGCACCTCTTCCCATTGCAAGATAGATAGATCAAGTCGGCCAAACAAAACCCAAATATCGGAGAATAAATACAAGGCTATAAGCAATCATGCATATAAGAGATCAAAGAAACTCAAATAACTTCCATGGATAAAAAGAGATAGATCTGATCATAAACTCAAAGTTCATCGGATCCCAACAAACACACCGCAAAAAGAGTTACATCATATGGATATCCAAGAGACCATTGTATTGAGAATCAGACGAGAGAGAGAAAGCCATCTAGCTACTGACTACGGACCCGAAGGTCTACAAAGAACTACTCACGCATCATCGGAGAGGCACCAACGGAAGTGGTGAACCCCTCCGTAATGGTCTCTAGATTGGATCTGGTGGTTCTGGACTCTGTGGCAGCTGGAATTGATTTTCGTCGACTCCCCTAGGGTTTCTGGAATATTGGGCTATTTATAGAGCAAACAGTCGGTCTGGGGGCACCCGAGGTGGGCACAACCCACCAGGGGGCGCCTGGGCCTCCTGGCATGCCCTGGTGTGTTGTGCTCCCCTCGGAGCACCCCCCAGGCGCTGCCTTGGCCCATTGGGTGTCTTCTGGTCCAGAAAAAATCTCCATAAAGTTTCATTGCATTTGGACTCCGTTTGGTATTGATTTCCTGTGATGTAAAAAAATGCACAAAACAGCAACTGGCACTTGGCACTATGGCAATAGGTTAGTACCAAAAATGATATAAAATGACTATAAAATGATTATAAAACATCCAAGATTGATAATATAACAGCATGGAACAATCAAAAATTATAGATACGTTGGAGACGTATCACTGTCCTATGGTGCTCTTTGTGTCGCGCAAGCGTGAGGGATCCCCACTGTAGGGTTCGCAATATGTTCATGATTGCTTATGGTGGGTGGCGTGAGTGACAGAAGCACATACCCGAGTAAGTAGGTTGTTTGCATGTGGGAATAAAGAGGACTTGATACTTTAATGCTATGGTTGGGTTTTACCTTAATGATCTTTATTAGTTACGGATGTTTGCTAGAGTTGCAATCATAAGTGCATATGATCCAAGAAGAGAAAGTATGTTAGCTTATGCCTCTCCCTCATATAAAATTGCAATAATGATTACCGGTCTAGTTATCGATTGCCTAAGGACAAATAATTTTCTTGTGATAAAAAGCTCTCTACTAAAACTAACTTAGTTGTGTCTTTATCTAAAGAGCCCCTAGCTTTTATTTACACGCTCTTTATTATCTTGAAAACCTATCCAACAACACCTACAAAGTACTTCTAGTTTCATACTTGTTCTCGGTAAAGCAAATGTAAAGCATGCATAGAGTTGTATCGGTGGTTGATAGAACTTGAGGGAATATTTGTTCTACCTTTAGCCCCTCGTTGGGTTCGACACTCTTACTTATCGAAAGAGGCTACAACTGATCCCTACTTGTGGGTTATCAAGCCCTTTTTCTGGCGCCGTTGTCGGGGAGTAATAGCGTGTGGTGAATATTCTCGTGTGTGCTTGTTTTGTTTTATCACTAAGTAGTTTTTATTTGTTGTTCTAAGTTGTTTTATATCTTTAGTTATGGATATGGAACACGAAATACCAAAAAAATAGGTGTACTTGCTACTCATGTTGATGGGGAACCTCCTAAAACCCTCGATGCTCATTATGTGAAAGATATTATGCACTACTTTAATAATTCTGAGAAAGCCACATTCAATTATATAATGGGAGACACGTTGGATCAACGTGAATACTTTAGGGATTATCACTTGACTCAAAAAGGAAAACTATTATGGGATCAAATTTATATGTTGCATTGGTATGCTCGAGATCTATGATTGAGATATGGTCAACGTGGTCAAAAAACGAGAGTCATCGGAAGATGAATGTACGTGAGAGGCTGACAGTGGGGATGCACCACGCCCACGGACACATGCATGCAACTGCATCCTTTTTACCCTGAAAAATGATGGTCCCCCCCGGCAGCTGGGACCCACCAGCTACATCTTCGCACGCAAAGTGCATCCTTATTACGGGAAAAATGACCCCCCTGACAGCTGGGACCCAGCAGCTATATCTTCGCACGCAAGGAAGTGCGTCCTTATCCTCCATGACAGCTGGGACCCACCCGGTCGAAGCGTACATAGCGTTTTCTGTCTTGTCGCGAACGTGTACGTACATATTGGTCGATCGGTCACTCTGCAACGATGAATCGTGGTCGAGTAAATAGCGACACATGTCATAGTAGAGCCCCCCACGTAGCAGTTCAAGCTGTCCTGTCTAAACCATGTACACGTACATATAGCCACACGCCAAAAAGTACGACCACGTACGTACATATGAGCGGGGTCTCGAAACGCGTACTCCCGCATACGAACGGCCAGGTCTCGTGTACATGGAGAGGCAATGGGCGACAGTGATGTCTACTATGCAACTTTATTCTTGTAGACATGTGTTGGGCCTCCAAGCGCAGAGTTCTGTAGGATAGTAGCAATTTTCCCTCAAGTGGATGACCTAAGGTTTATCAATCCGTGAGAGGTGTAGGATGAAGATGGTCTCTCTCAAATGACCCTGCAACCAAATACGAGAAATCTCTTGTGTCCCCAACACACCCAATACAATGGCAAATTGTATAGGTGCACTAGTTCGACGAAGACATGGTGATAAAAGTGTAATATGGATGGTAGAAATATATTTTTATACTCTGAATAAATAAAAACAGCAAGGTAGAAAATATTAAACGAGCACACAAACGGTATTGTAATGCTTGAAAATGAGGCCTAGGGTTCGTACTTTTGCTAGTGCAATCTCTTAACAGTGCTAATATAATTGGATCATATAACCATCCCTCAACGTGCAACGAAGAATCACTCCAAAGTTCCTATCTAGAGCAGAACATAAGATGGAATTGTTTGTAGGGTACGAAACCACCTCAAAGCTATTCTTTCCGATCAATCTATCCTAGAGTTCGTACTAAAATAACCTGAAGCTATTATTTCCGATCGATCTAACCAAGAGTTCGTACTAAAATAACACCAAAGCAAATTCAGATTCATAATATTCAATCCAACACAAAGAACTTCAAAGAATGCCCCAAGATTTCTACCAGAGAAACAAACACAAGAACGTGCATCAACCCCTATGCATAGATTACCCCAATGTCACCTCGGGAATCCGCGAGTTGAGTGCCAAAACATATATCAAGCGAATCAATATGATACCCTATTGTCACCACGAGTATTCAATTGCAAGACATATATCAAGTGTTCTCAAATCCATAAAAGTATTCAATCCGATAACAACGAAATCTCAAAGGGAAAAACTCAATTCATCACAACAAGATAGAGAGGGGAAAACACCATGTGATCCGACTATATTAACAAATCTCGTGATACATCAAGATCATGACATCTCAAGAACATGAGAGGGAGAAATTAAACACATAGCTACTGGTACAAACCCTCAGCCCCGAGGGTGGACTACTCCCTCCTCATCGTGGTGGCCGCCGGGATGATGAAGATGGCTACCGGTGATGATTCCCCCTCCGGCGGTACCGGAAAGGGTCTAGATTGGTTTCAGTGGCTATAGAGTCTTGCGACGGCGGAACTTCCGATCTAGGTTAACCCCGATGGTTTTCGGAATATTTGGGAATTTATAGGGTAAAGAGGGGGTGCGGGAGGCCATCGAGGTGGGCACAACCCACCTTGGCGCGCCTAGGCCCCCAGGTGCACCCTGGTGGGTTGTGCCCCCCTCGGGGCACCCCCCAGGTGCTGCTCTGGCCCATTGGTGGTCTTCTGGTCGATAAAAAATCCACAAAAAGTTTCGCGGTGTTTGGACTCCGTTTGATATTGATTTCTGGTGATGTAAAAAACAAGCAAAAAGCAACAACTGGCACTGGGCACTTGGTCAATAGGGTAGTCCCAAAAAATGATATAAAGTTGCTATAAATGATTGTAAAAATCCAAGAATGATAATATAACAGCATGAATACTTCATAAATTATAGATACGTTGGAGACGTATCAAGCAGGGACGTTGTCATGTTCATCTTCAGCTAACCGGCTGAGTCGGAACGGAGGAAACATCGTCGTGTTCACCAGGAGCCAAGTGACTAGGTCGGAACGTGTCCTATTCATCGGGAGGCAACAGACTGGGTCGGAATGGGTCGTGTTCAATGGGAGCCAACTGGCTTGGACGGAACAGCCGGAACGGGGTCTAGCGTGCCGCAAAACGGAGGAAAACGACCTTGTGTTCGACCACGTATGGTCGAAACGGGGTCCTGTTCATCCGGAAGGGTCTGGCGTACCGCAAAATAGAGGAAACAGACTTGTGTTCAAGCTCCTACGGTCGAAACGGGGGTCCTATTCATCGAGAGGGGTGTGGAGTACCATAAAACGGGACTCCACGGGCTACTGTTCATCCACTGTCTACTACCTCGCTCCAGCCTCCATGGGCTACTGTTCATCCACCCTCGACTTCCTCCAGCCTCCACCTGCTACTATTCATCCACCGTCGACTTCCTCCAACCTCCACCAGCTACTATTCACCATGGGTCCCTGTTCATCCAGCCTCCACCGGCTACTGTTCAACCAGCCCTCTCTGCGGGGTCCTGTTCAACCAGCCCTCCACGGGCTACTACTGTTCATCCAGCCCTCCACTGGCTACTGTTCAACCAGCCCTCTCCGGTTGTTGTTCATCCAGCCCTCCATAGGGTCATGTTCATCCACCCCCAACCGGCTCGATCGGGGTCTTGTTCATCCAGCGGCAACGGCCTCTACTACCATGGGGTCCTGTTCATCCAACCCCCACGGGGAACTGTTCATCCAACCCCCAACAACGCTCATTCTTCATCAAGAGGCAGCAGGTTCAATCGGCTTCAGTTAGCAGCAGTAGCGAAGGAATCGCTCGATCGGGTTCAGTTAATAGCCAGGGATTGATCGATAGCTCAGGTTCAGTAACACGTAGCCTGCAGTGCAATCGCTCGACTTTAGTAGGTGAATGCCTCGCTCGGGTTCAGTTAGAGCCCAATGCCTCGCACCCACGCGCGTACGTGTATGAGAGAAACGCGCATCGCTCTCTACCCCGACCACCCACCGTAACCGGAACTCCCCGATATTTTCCTCACCCTCGCTTCCACCATGGTTTTTTCTGTCATGGATGGCCCAAAGAATGTCATGCAACTGCGTCTCCAGCCTGCCCAGGATGAAAACCCATTTTCTGTCATGATTTTTTGTCATAGAAGTAGGAGCCCACCACATCTGTGATGATACTGGGTTTTGTCACAATTATTGTCATAGAAGTGTCATAAGCATGACATAATATTTTTTTCGTTCTGCCCAAAATGTCACAGATGTGTCTTTATTTTTGTAGTGCTTGACCATATCACATCACAACATGCCCTGCAAAAACAAGTTAAACGTCTTCTACTTTGTTGTTGCAAGTTTTACATGGCTGCTATGGGCTTCTAGCAAGAACCGTTCTTACCTACGCATCAAACCACAACGGTGTTTTGTCAAGTTGGTTGTTTTAACCTTCTTCAAGGACCGGCCGCAGTCAAATTCGATTCAACTAAAGTAGGAGAAACAGCTACCTGCCAACCACCTTTATGCAAAACTAGTTGCATGTCTGTCGGTGGAACCGGTCTCATGTGCGTGGACATGTAAGGTTGGTCCGGGCTTCTTCATCCCACAATACCGTCGAATCAAAATAAGACGTTGGTGGTAAGAAGTATGACTATCACCGCCCACAACTCTTTGTGTTCTACTTGTGCAAATCATCTACGCATAGATCTGGCTCATGATGCCACTGTTGGGTAACGTAGCATGCAATTTAAAAAAATCCTATGCTCATGCAAGATCTATCTAGGAGATTCATGGAAATGAGAGGGGGAGTGTGTCCACATACCCTCGTAGACCGAAAGCGTAAGTGTTTGACAACGTGGTTGATGTAGTCGAACTTCTTCTAGCTCCGACCAATCAAGCACCAAACGTACGACACCTCCGAGTTCTGCACATGTTCAGCGCGATGACGTCCCCCGCATTATTGATCCAGCAAGGTGTCGAGGAATTAGATGAGTTCTGTCAACACGACGGTGTGGTGACGGTGATGGTGAAGTGATCTGCACAGGGCTTCGCCTAAGCACCGCGAGAATATGACCGGGTGTAAACTGTGGAGGGGGGCGCCGCACACGGCTAACAATTGATGTTGTGTGTTCTAGGCACCCCCTCCCCACATATATATAGGTGAGTGGGGGAGGAGAGCCAGCCAGGGGCGTCCTAGGGTTGGCCGCCGCCCCCTAGGGGCCTTGTCTTGCCCGGCGCCCCCTCTTTCCATGTATGCATGAAGGGGAAGGAAAGAGGGGGGTGAGGGAAGGAAGTGGGAATCCTCATCCACACTTTCCTTTCCCTTCCCCCCCCTTTCCTTCTCCTCCTCATATGGCCTTATAGGGCGCACCAGCCCCTTGTGGGCTGGTGTGTTCCTTCACAAGGCCCATATGGCCCATAGGATTGCCGGGAGTACCCGAAACACCTTTCGGTGACCCGATAAGTACCTGATACCCTCTGGAACAGTTCCGGTGCCCGAATACTATCGTCCCATATATCAATCTTTACCTATTGACCATTTCAAGACTCCCCGTCATGTCCGTGATCTCATCCGGGACTCCAAACAACATTCGGTCACCAAATCATGTAACTCATATAATACAGTATCGTCATTGAGCGTTAAGCGTGCGGACCCTACGGGTTTGAGAACTATGTAGACATGACCGAGACACCTCTCCAGTCAGTAACCAATAGCGGAACCTGGATGCTCATATTGGCTCCTACATATTCTACGAAGATCTTTATTGGTCGAACCGTTATGACAACATACGTAATTCCCTTTGTCATCGGTATGTTACTTGCCCGAGATTCGGTCGTCGGTATCTTCATACCTAGTTCAATCTCGTTACCGGCAAGTATCTTTACTCGTTTCGTAATACATCATCCCACAACTAAATCATTAGTCACTTTGCTTGCAAGGCTTCTTATGATGTGTATTACCGAGAGGGCCCAGAGATACCTCTCCGATACTCTGAGTGACAAATCCTAATATCGATTTATGCCAACCCAACAAACACCTTTGGAGATACCTACAGAGCATCTTTATAATCACCCGGTTACGTTGTGACATTTGGTAGCACACAAGGCATTCCTCCGGTATATGGGAGTTGCATAATCTCATAGTCGAAGTAATATGTATTTGACATGAAGAAGGCAATAGCAATAAAACTGAACGATCAACATGCTAAGCTAATGGATGGGTCTTGTCCATCACATCATTCTCCTAATGATGTGATCCCGTTATCAAATGATAACTCATGTCCATGGTTAGGAAACCTTAACCATCTTCGATCAATGAGCTAGTCAAGTAGAGGCTCACTAGGGACACAGTGTTTGTCTATGTATTCACACATGTATTTAGCTTTCCGATCAATACAATTCTAGCATGAATAATAAAAATTTATCATAAATAAGGAAATATAAAATAACAACTTCATTATTGCCTCTAGGGCATATTTCCTTCAAACCTTGCATGCCCATGGATGGAAGCGCCTACATGGTATTGCGTGATGTTTGAATACCAATATAGTGTACAATTTTGATGTGGCACCTGCCTTGGGAACCAAAAAGTCCCCACATAGAGCAAGGTTATGACACGCATATATATAGAGTATTCATGTTGTCCCCTCTTTGACATGTACATACTCCTATACCGTGCATATACGTAACACAAACCAAAAAAGAACCATCCTTGTTGGTCAAATTAACCTCTCTCTCGTTGTATGTTCAACTGGTCGACGACGACCTCGTGGGCCCACAAAGAGAGGCTGTAACGCCCTCGATGCGGCTATAGCTCCCACGTGTCGAGGCACGACTCAGAGACATAACCGCATTGAAAGCAATGTCGCAAGTCAGGCAATCATTACAACATCCCATGTAATACATAATAAAAGGGGGAGATAACATGGTTGGCTTACACTCGCCATGTCACATCAGAGTACATAAATAACATCCATCAAACAAACACTCATGGCCCGACTACGGCGCCAAAATGGAAAAGAACCCAACATGCGACAAGGCCCTGAATCGAACCCCAACTAGGCACCACTACTGATCATCGGGAAAGGAAACATAATAACGCTGAGAGTCCTCGTCGAACTCCCACTTGAGCTCGTACTCGTCACCTGGAGCGGAATCACCTGGACCTGCATCTGGAATTATAGTATCTGTGAGCCACAGGGACTCAGCAATCTCGCACCCTCGCGATCAAAACTATTTAAGCTTATAGGAAGGATAAGGCAAGTATGTGGAGCTGCAGCAAGCGACTAGCATATGTGGTGGCTAACTTATCCGCAAAAGAGAGCGAGAAGAGGAGGCAAGGCGCGAGCGAGAAACTAGAGGAACAACCTGCGCAAGCATAACTCCAACACCGTGTCCACCTCCCGGACTCCGCCGAGAAGAGGCCATCACGGCAACACACTCAGTTGATTCATTTTAATTAATTAAGGTTTAAGTTATCTACAACCGGACATTAACAAATTCCCATCTGCCCATAACCACGGGCACGGCTTTCGAAAGTTCAATCCCTGTAGGGGGTCCCAACTTAGCCCATGACAAGCTCTCACGGTCAACGAAGGAATAGACCTCCACCCGAGTCACACCGATCAGACTCGGTAACCCGGTACAACAAGACAATTCGACAGGTTAAAACAAGACCAGCAACACCGCCCGAATGTGCCGACAAATCCCGATAGGAGCTGCACATATCTCTTTCTCAGGGCACACTCAGATGAGACATCCTACGAGTAAAACCAACCCTCAAGTTGCCCCGAGGTGGCCCCGCGGTCTACTCGGTCGGACCAACACTCAGAGGGAGCACTGGCCCGTGGGGGGGCTAAAAATAAGATGACCCTTGGGTCTGCAGAACCCAAAGGAAAGAAAAGGGTAGGTGGCAAATGGTAAAACCAAGGTTGGGCATTGCTGGAAAAGCTTTAATCGAGGCGAAATATCAAGGGGTTCCCATTATAACCCAACCGCGTAAGGAACGCAAAATCCGGGAACATAACACCGATATGACGGAAACTAGGGCGGCAAGAGTGGAACAAAACACTAGGCGAGAGGCCGAGCCTTCCACCCTTTACCAAGTATATAGATGCATTAAGATAACATAGTAATATAGTGATATCCCAACAAGTAAATAGATGTTCCAACAAGGAACGGCTCCAATCTTCACCTGCAACTAACAACGCTATAAGAAGGGCTGAGCAAAGCGGTAACATAGCCAATCAACGGTTTGCTAGGACAATGTTTGGTTAGAGGTTCAATCATGCAATTGGGAGGCTTACAAGCAAGTGGTAGGCATCGTAGCAGTGGCAAAGCAAAAGAGCGAGCAAACTAGCATAGCAAAGATAGTAGTGATTTCGAGGGTATGATCATCTTGCCTGCACAGTTGTCAGAGTTGACTGGATCCTCACAAGCAAACTCAACGGGATCCTCGGTAGCGAACTCGTCTCCCGGCTCTACCCAACAAGACAAACAAGCAACAAGGATACAATCAACCACGTGCAAGACCAAGCAATATGATGAAATGATGATATGCTATGCGGGATGCGATGCGGGATGCAAAATGCAAGATATGACAGGAAATGCATGAACCTGGCCTCAACTTGGAATTCCAAGGGTGCCACTGGATAGAGGGGCTGAGATCTCTTGAAAACGATATAAAGATCATTGGAATCGGAGTTACGGTTTGGAAATGGCAAGCGTTTTAAGATATGACACCGGTCTGCGATTTCAGCAAGTAGGCATCTAAATGCAACGAAATGAACATGCTACAGCCACCAAACATGAAAACAAAATACATGGCAGTGATGTACACAAGATGATTAAAAAAACACTAGCACTGAGCCATAGGCAAATTCATCAATTAAGAGGTTCAAACAAGCATGGCAAAAATGAATATGCAAAACAGATTCCAGACTTAGTAAAATTAACACTAGCCTGAAATTTCAGATCACGAAGCCCTCTTCGGAGCAGCAAAACAACATGATAGATAACCTGAACATGACAAGTAAGAACATGGCATGGAGTACTCAACAATCTTAACAAAACACCCAAAGTTACCTGGGGCCAAAAGGGTTCACAAAATACTCTACCGAGCTCACGAACATAGCTCGAACACAATCAGTTTTCAGACTTAGTGAAAACTGAGACATGCTGAAATATAACCCACGAAGGCATGTAAACGAGCTCGATGCACTCACTACGGTGCAAGTCATGGCAAGGAAAGCATATAACCAGCAAGAAGGCACAATATTCTAGCTACACATGGCAAGAACAAAGGCATAGCATGCATGGATCACTAACGGTAGCATCGGCAAAATCGCAAACAAGTTGACGATCTGCCCAGGTTAACAACGAAGCAAAAGTTGAGCTCGATTGAGTCAACCTAGAGCACTCCATATATGCAAACAAAGATATGGATGGATAGAGCATAACATAAATATCAAAACTCCCTTACTGATCTTCCTCAAAAGAGGCACGGATCACTAGGAAACAAGATGGACATATAGCATCATGAACTAAAATATCCCAGACTTTGTGAAAATCACTAAGTCCCTGAAATCAGCAATCTCAGGTACCTCTCTTCGCAAGCTTGCACAAGACAACACACACATCCTAAAAATGCATGGGTGGCACCTCTGGAAAGAAGACAAAATGCTTAACAATTCATCCCAAAGGGGCACAGGCATATCATGCACGAATTAAACATGGCAAAAATGACAAAAGTGCATGATGAACTAACGGATCTGCAATTTTACTCACGAAGCCTCCTTCTAACAGCATTTTGGGAAACAAGATGACCTCAAATGCAAATGATGCAATGGAATGAAATGATGTACATGTCGAGGCGAAGATTTTGATATATCATACGTACAAAACGGAGCTATGGTTGCGGAGATATAAGCAATCAAAGTTGCATAAAATAATTAGACGGGGGAGGGGAAAGTCAACCCCTAGGGTTTCAAAATTCCAGATCTGAGATCCAGATCGAGGCACGGGAACCGAGGCGGCCGGGGTACTGTAGCTCGCCGGAGTCGGAGCCCGCCGGAGACGCGGGCCGCCGGTCGGGGAGGAGGTTGCCGGGGGCGGCGCCGGCGTGGAGGCGGGCGGCGCGGCGCGGCGCCGGGGACGGCGAGGCGACGGCGGCCGGCTCGGACGGGGAGGCGTGCGCCGGCGGCGGAGTTGCGGCGCGGCGGCGGCGGCTGCTCCGGCCGCCGGAGCCGGAAGGGGCGGCGGCGCTGGAGGCGGGGAGGCGCGGGGCGCCTGGGCCCCGGAGGCGGCGCGCGGGGGCCGGGCGCGGGCCAGGCAGGCCGGCGGCGATGCGGTCCCGCCCTGGGGACAGGTGGCGGGCGCTGGGTGGCTGGCGGCGGCGGGCGGACGTTGTCCGGTCGGATCCGGACACGTCCGTCGGTGGGGGGGGGGGGTTGATCTGTTTTTTTTTCGAGGAGGACGGGGAGGAATCTGAGATTAGGAATGGGGGGTGTATATATAGGCATAAGTGGAGCTAGGAGAGTCCAAATGAGGTGCGGTTTTCGCCCACGCGATCGTGATCGAACGCTCTAGGACATGGAGCAGAGTTTGGTGGGTTTTGGGACAAATTTGGGGGGTGTTGGGCTGCAACACACACGAGGCCTTTTCGGTCCCTCAGTTAACCGTTGGAGTATCAAACGAAGTCCAAATGATACGAAACTTGACAGGCGGTCTACCGATAGTAAACCAAGGCCGCATGGCAAGTCTCGGTCCAATCCGGAAATGTTTAATCCCCACACATGAAAGAACGCTAGAAAAGGCCACCGGAGCAGAACGAAGCGCCGGAATGCAAAACGGACAACGGGGAAAATGCTCGAATGCATGAGATGAACATGTATGCAAATGCAATGCACGTGATGACATGATAAGAGATGCACGAAAAAGAAAAACAACACACGGAGACAAAGACCCGAACCCGAGAAATAAATATAACTTAATGCCGGAAACGGCAAGAGTTGGATACAAATATGGAAAGTATATCTGGGGCGTTACAACACTCCACCACTACGAAAAGATCTCGTCCCGAGATCTAGGACTGAAAGAACTCCGGGTACTCAGAACGGAGGTGATCCTCGCGTTCCCATGTAGCTTCACGGTCGGAATGGTGAGACCACTTGACTTTGAGAAATTTGATTGACTTGTTGCGAGTCTTGCGTTCAGTCTCTTCAAGAATAGCAACTGGGTGCTCACGATAAGAGAGATCTTCTTGGAGCTCAATGTCCTCGAAGTTGACGGTGCGGTCAGGAGTCTTGAAGCACTTACGAAGCTGAGAGACATGGAACACATCATGAACATTTGCAAAGTTTGAAGGAAGCTCAAGTTGATAGGCGAGGTCGCCTCTCTTGCTGACAATCTTGAAAGGTCCCACGTATCTAGGGGCAAGCTTCCCTTTGATACCGAAGCGACGAGTACCTTTCATAGGAGAGACACGGAGGTAAACATGATCTCCGATCTCGAAAGCCAAATCACGGTGCTTACTATCATAGTAGCTCTTCTGGCGGGATTGGGCTGCTTTGAGGTTATCACGAATGACCTTGCACATTTCTTCTGCTTCTGTGATTAAGTCATTACCCAGCAGCTGACGTTCACCGGTTTCAGACCAGTTGAGAGGGGTACGGCACTTCCTGCCATATAGAATTTCAAAGGGGGCCTTGCCCGAACTTGCTTGAAAGCTATTGTTATAAGAGAATTCAGCATAAGGAAGACAATCCTCCCACTTCATGCCGAAGGAGATCACACAAGCCCTGAGCATATCTTCAAGAATTTGGTTGACACGCTCGACTTGACCGCTCGTTTGAGGATGGAAGGCAGTGCTGAAGCAGATGTTGGTGCCCATGGCCTTCTGAAAAGAATCCCAAAACTTAGAGGTAAAGATGCTTCCACGGTCTGAAGAGATCACTTGAGGAATACCGTGCAGAGAGACAATGCGAGAGGTATAGAGTGCCGCCAATTGAGCTGCAGTGATCGACTCTTTGATAGGCAGAAAGTGAGCCACTTTGGTGAGCTTGTCGATGACGACGAATATAGCATCATTGCCACGCTTGGACTTTGGAAACCCAGTCACGAAGTCCATTTCAATGTGGTCAAACTTCCATTCTGGAATGGCAAGAGGTTGGAGGAGACCAGCTGGCCTTTGGTGTTCTGCCTTCACTCTTCTGCAGACATCACATTCATTCACGAATTGAGCGATCTCGCGCTTCATTCGAGTCCACCAATAAGCTTGTTTGAGGTCCTGATACATCTTCGTGCTCCCAGGGTGGATGGAGAGGAGAGAATTGTGAGCCTCGCTCATGATCACTTTACGAAGTTCACCTTTGGGCACAACAATACGATCCTCGAAGAAGAGAGTGTCCTTGTCATCAAGGCGGTAGCACTTGTACTTGGACTGACTCTTTGCAATACCAATCTTCACCTTTTTCACCATAGCATCAAGAAGCTGGGCTTGGCGAATCTGGTCTTCTAAGGTAGGAGAGACTTGAAGGTTGGCGAGGAAACCTTGAGGAACAACTTGAAGATTCAGCTTGCGGAAAGCTTCACAAAGCTCGGGTTGATAAGGCTTGAGAATCAGACTGTTGCAGTAGGCCTTTCTGCTCAAAGCGTCAGCAATCACATTGGCCTTGCCTGGAGTATACTCAATACTCGGATTATACTCTTGAATCATTTCGACCCATCGAGTTTGCCTTAGGTTGAGATTAGGCTGAGTGAAGATGTACTTGAGACTCTTGTGATCAGTGAAAATGTCCACTTTTCTTCCCAATAGAAGATGTCTCCAAGTCAAAAGAGCATGCACAACTGCCGCCAACTCGAGATCATGAGTGGGGTAGTTCTTCTCATTAGGCTTCAACTGGCGAGAGGTATAAGCAACAACTTTTTTCTCTTGCATCAAAACTGCGCCAAGACCTTGGAGAGAGGCATCACAAAAGACCTCGTACGGCTTGGATTCATCAGGCGGAGTCAGAACTGGAGCAGTGATCAACTTCTCTTTCAAAGTGTTGAAAGCCATATCACACTCCGGAGACCAAACATACTTGACGTGCTTCTGAAGAAGATTTGAGAGAGGCTTCGCGATCTTGGAAAAGTTTTCAACGAATCTTCGGCAATAGCTTGCGAGTCCGAGAAAACTGCGGAGTTGCTTCACATTCTGAGGAGGTTCCCAATTCACAATTGCGGATACCTTCTCGGGATTCACGGAAATGCCCTTGGCAGAGATGATATGGCCAAGATAAAGAACCTCATCGAGCCAAAATTCACACTTGGAGAACTTGGCGTAGAACTGATGTTCCCTGAGCTTATCGAGAACCAAACGCAAGTGTGTGGCATGATCTTCCTTGTTCTTGGAGAAAACCAGAATGTCATCGAGATAGACCAAAATGAAGTCATTGGTGTAGGCGTTGAAGATGAAGTTCATCATGCGAGAGAACGTCGGAGGAGCGTTGGCGAGGCCAAAAGACATGACAGTGTATTCATATGAACCAAAGCTTGTTCTGAATGCTGTCTTGGGAATATCTTCTTCACGAATGCGAATCTGGTGATAACCCATACGGAGATCAAGCTTGGAGAATAATTGAGCACCCTTGAGTTGTTCGAACAGCTCATTGATGTTGGGAAGTGGGTATTTATTCTTGATGGTCTTCTTGTTCACTGGACGGTAATCAACACAAAGTCGACTCGATCCATCCTTCTTCTTCACAAAAAGAACACCACAACCCCACGAAGAAGTACTAGGCCGGATGAGACCCAATCTTTCTTGCTCATCGAGTTGTTTCTTCAACTCCTTCAACTCTTCGGGGCCGAGCTTGTAGGGACGTTTGCACACAGGTTCCGTACCGGGCTCAAGTTCAATAACGAATTCAACTAGCCGGTGCGGAGGCATTCCTGGGAGCTCTTCTGGAAAGACGTCTGGATATTCACAAACAACCGGAATCTGCGAAATAGCATCCAATTCACCCTTCTCATTGAGAGAAAACAACCGGATGGTATTATCCCGAGCAGCAAAGACAATTACTTCCTCAGACGAATGAGTCAATTGAATCTGCCTGGCTGCACAATCAAGCTGAGCCTTGTGCTTAGAAAGCCAATCCATTCCGAGAATAAGATCAATATCCGAGTTACCAAGAACCACCGGAGAAGAGAGAAACTTGTAATCGCCCAACGTGATAGAGACATCGGGAGCAACCAAACTAGAAGTCAAAAGCTTGCTGGGAGAAACAACTTGCATGACTTTGGGCATAATCTCGGTATCAACATTGTGCTTCGATGCAAAAGGACATGACAAAAAGGAATGCGATGCACCAGTGTCAAATAGAACTTTTGCAGGAATATCATTAACAGGAAGGTTACCCATGATCACATCTGACGAGTCCTCTGCCTAAGCTGCATTCATCAAATTGACCTTGGTATGCTTGGGGTTATGCTTGACCACAACTGTACTTGCCGATCTCACAGGAGGAGGAGGAGGAAGACGCCTCTGGTTGAAACACTTGTTGGCATAGTGACCCTTCTGTTGGCACTTGTTGCACGTGACCTCTGAGAGCGGACGGTGATACGGAGCACTCGATCTTGGAGGTTGAGATGAAGCCTTGTTCTGAAAGCCTGGGTTGGGTGGGTGGGAAGAACCACTACCACCTTTGCTCTTCTGCTGATACGGCTGACGGAACGGAGGAGGAGGAAGCCAAAACTTCTGCTGCTTGGCCACTTGAGTAGAGGAAGAAGGAGTAACATCTCTGACGCGCTTCCTAGAAGCATCACACCTCAACTGAGCAGCCTCTTGCTTCAGTGCCATGTTGTAGAACTCATCGTATCTCAAAGGCTCAAAAAGAACAAGAGCAAGCTGAATATCTTCCCTGAGACCACCCCTGAACTGGTATATCATGCTCTTCTCATCAGGAACATCCTGCTTGGCAAAACGGGCGAGCTTCTGGAACAACTTGTTGTAGTCATAGACAGACAAAGAGCCTTGCTTCAGATTGCGGAATTCCTCATGCTTGCTTTCAACCACGCTCTGCGGAATGTGATGAGCTCGGAAATCTCGACGGAAATCATCCCAAGTGATAACACGTCCACCTCTGGAATCCTTGTACTGCTGGAACCACTCTGCAGCCTGATCTTTGAGTTGGAAGGAAGCGAACTTGACAAAGTCCTCAGGCCTGACGTTACTGCACTCGAAATTCTTACACAGATCCACAAGCCAATCGTCAGCATCGGTTGCCTCAACACAATTGCTGAAAGTCTTTGGCCCGTTAGCAAGGAACTGGTTGAGTGTAGCAAAGTGACTCTGATTGCTGCCTTGATTCCCTTGACTGCCTTGATTGCGCTCTTGGATAATTTGCATGATCAGCTGAGTATTTGCATTGGTTGCGGCCATCATAGCTTGCCATGCCTCTGGAGGAGGTGGAGGCGGTGGCGGATCTTGATTCTGGTTCTGACTGGTGCTCTTAGCGGGAGCCATCCTGAAGAGGTTGACCACCGTTAGCACATAGACAGATAAATATTGAAGCTAAATCCAACGGAATGAAAATTGCAACATATAGTCTTCACATCCGAACAAAATGAACGAATGCATTCTCTTGAAGTGGTCACATATTCCTAAATTGCGAAGCCACGAAGAATCAGGTAGAAGGAGTACAACAACGAGGGATGGAATCAACATATGACGTCGAAGCAAAACGAATGCCACAACTCGAAATAAAACCAAGGGTTGGCTTGCGGAATAAGCCGGAACAAATACATGATAGAAATTTCGTCCGAAGTTTTCGTGGTGGGACCTACACGGGCTCGATCGTACAGCACCATCATGTACAAGGCAGTGCACATGACATACGAAGCGTCCCCGAGTCAGCATAGCCAAGGACTCTTTAAGACACAATGAGACCACTGTAAAACCGACCGTGAATAGGCAAACCACTAGACGTCGAACCCCAATTTCATATCATACATCTGTCGGAAAGATATCCTAAGGCTACTTGAATTCCCACCTATGAAATTCCCGAAATTTTCCCGGTTATGCAATCAGGTGTTGGGGATACAGGGGAGCATAATATCTCACTCAAGCTAGCAATCCTACATCCAGCTGTATCCATCCTTCAACACATAACCAAGAAACCTTCGGAAACCCATCTATCTCAACCTTCGAAAAGCATCCGTTATACAAGTTATGGCGATACTCCCGAACTCCCGCCCCAGTACTGGGTGGCGTCGAGGTTATCTCACCAATGAACTGCATAAAAGAGATTTTCGATGTCGGCGAACAAATCTCAAGTATACCAGAATTGCAACGATAAAATTGTGACGACAACACCTCGGAGCTCAACTCCCCGGGACACTGCCACAACCTCTCAAGACAGGAGGCACCAAGAACAATGTTCTCGTCAAAAAACCATCGAAACAAAACCAAGATACTCGCGTGATCCTAAAAAAACTTTTTAGTGAAATATGAGAAGAGAAGAGTTAAAACTCTACGTCAGGATGCCTTACCAGAGCGATGAGGAGACTGGGAAGTAAAAAGAATTCCTAAGCTCTCCGATATATAATTCCTAAGGACTCAAAACATTTTTCTAGACACAACTCGGCTTCTAAAAACGATCAAGCAATGGGGGCTCCTAAGGTCGGGGAAGGCTCTGATACCAACTTTTAACGCCCTCGATGCGGCTATAGCTCCCACGTGTCGAGGCACGACTTAGAGACATAACCGCATTGAAAGCAATGTCGCAAGTCAGGCAATCATTACAACATCCCATGTAATACATAATAAAAGGGGGAGATAACATGGTTGGCTTACACTCGCCACGTCACATCAGAGTACATAAATAACATCCATCAAACAAACACTCATGGCCCGACTACGGCGCCAAAATGGAAAAGAACCCAACATGCGACAAGGCCCTGAATCGAACCCCAACTAGGCACCACTACTGATCATCGGGAAAGGAAACATAATAACGCTGAGAGTCCTCGCCGAACTCCCACTTGAGCTCGTACTCGTCACCTGGAGCGGAATCACCTGGACCTGCATCTAGAATTATAGTATCTGTGAGCCACAGGGACTCAGCAATCTCGCACCCTCGCGATCAAAACTATTTAAGCTTATAGGAAGGATAAGGCAAGTATGTGGAGCTGCAGCAAGCGACTAGCATATGTGGTGGCTAACTTATCCGCAAAAGAGAGCGAGAAGAGGAGGCAAGGCGCGAGCGAGAAACTAGAGGAACAACCTGCGCAAGCATAACTCCAACACCGTGTCCACCTCCCGGACTCCGCCGAGAAGAGGCCATCACGGCAACACACTCAGTTGATTCATTTTAATTAATTAAGGTTTAAGTTATCTACAACCGGACATTAACAAATTCCCATCTGCCCATAACCGCGGGCACGGCTTTCGAAAGTTCAATCCCTGTAGGGGGTCCCAACTTAGCCCATGACAAGCTCTCACGGTCAACGAAGGAATAGACCTCCACCCGAGTCACATCGATCAGACTCGGTAACCCGGTACAACAAGACAATTCGACAGGTTAAAACAAGACCAGCAACACCGCCCGAATGTGCCGACAAATCCCGATAGAAGCTGCACATATCTCTTTCTCAGGGCACACTCAGATGAGACATCCTACGAGTAAAACCAACCCTCAAGTTGCCCCGAGGTGGCCCCGCAGTCTACTCGGTCGGACCAACACTCAGAGGGAGCACTGGCCCGTGGGGGGGCTAAAAATAAGATGACCCTTGGGTCTGCAGAACCCAAAGGAAAGAAAAGGGTAGGTGGCAAATGGTAAAACCAAGGTTGGGCATTGCTGGAAAAGCTTTAATCGAGGCGAAATGTCAAGGGGTTCCCATTATAACCCAACCGCGTAAGGAACGCAAAATCCGGGAACATAACACCGATATGACGGAAACTAGGGCGGCAAGAGTGGAACAAAACACTAGGCGAGAGGCCGAGCCTTCCACCCTTTACCAAGTATATAGATGCATTAAGATAACATAGTAATATAGTGATATCCCAACAAGTAAATAGATGTTCCAACAAGGAACGGCTCCAATCTTCACCTGCAACTAACAACGTTATAAGAAGGGCTGAGCAAAGCGGTAACATAGCCAATCAACGGTTTGCTAGGACAATGTTTGGTTAGAGGTTAAATAATGCAATTGGGAGGCTGACAAGCAAGTGGTAGGCATCGTAGCAGTGGCAAAGCAAAAGAGCGAGCAAACTAGCATAGCAAAGATAGTAGTGATTTCGAGGGTATGATCATCTTGCCTGCACAGTTGTCAGAGTTGACTGGATCCTCACAAGCAAACTCAACGGGCTCCTCGGTAGCGAACTCGTCTCCCGGCTCTACCCAACAAGACAAACAAGCAACAAGGATACAATCAACCACGTGCAAGACCAAGCAATATGATGAAATGATGATATGCTATGCGGGATGCGATGCGGGATGCAAAATGCAAGATATGACAGGAAATGCATGAACCTGGCCTCAACTTGGAATTCCAAGGGTGCCACTGGATAGAGGGGCTGAGATCGCTTGAAAACGATATAAAGATCATTGGAATCGGAGTTACGGTTTGGAAATGGCAAGCGTTTTAAGATATGACACCGGTCTGCGATTTCAGCAAGTAGGCATCTAAATGCAATGAAATGAACATGCTACAGCCACCAAACATGAAAACAAAATACATGGCAGTGATGTACACAAGATGGTTAACAAAACACTAGCACTGAGCCATAGGCAAATTCATCCATTAAGAGGTTCAAACAAGCATGGCAAAAATGAATATGCAAAACAGATTCCAGACTTAGTGAAATTAACACTAGCCTGAAATTTCAGATCACGAAGCCCTCTTCGGAGCAGCAAAACAACATGATAGATGACCTGAACATGATAAGTAAGAACATGGCATGGAGCTACTCAACAAGCTTAACAAAACACCCAAAGTGACCTGGGGCCAAAAAGGTTCACAAAATACTCTACCGAGCTCACGAACATAGCTCGAACACAATCAGTTTTCAGACTTAGTGAAAACTGAGACATGCTGAAATATAACCCACGAAGGCATGTAAACGAGCTCGATGCACTCACTACGGTGCAAGTCATGGCAAGGAAAGCATATAACCAGCAAGAAGGCACAATATGCTAGCTACACATGGCAATAACAAAGGCATAGCATGCATGGATCACTAACGGTAGCATCGGCAAAATCGCAAACAAGTTGACGATCTGCCCAGGTTAACAACGAAGCAAAAGTTGAGCTCGATTGAGTCAACCTAGAGCACTCCATATATGCAAACAAAGACATGGATGGATAGAGCATAACATAAATATCAAAACTCCCTTACTGATATTTCTCAAAAGAGGCACGGATCACTAGGAAACAAGCTGGATATATAGCATCATGAACTAAAATATCCCAGACTTAGTGAAAATCACCAAGTCCCTGAAATCAGCAATCTCAGGTACCTCTCTTCGCAAGCTTGCACAATACAACACACACATCCTAAAAATGCATGGGTGGCACCTCTGGAAAGAAGATAAAATGCTTAACAATTCATCCCAAAGGGGCACAGGCATATCATGCACGAATTAAACATGGCAAAAATGACAAAAGTGCATGATGAACTAACGGATCTGCAATTTTACTCACGAAGCCTCCTTCTAACAGCATTTTGGGAAACAAGATGACCTCAAATGCAAATGATGCAATGGAACGAAATGATGTACATGTCGAGGCGAAGATTTTGATATATCATACGCCCAAAACGGAGCTACGGTTGCGGAGATATAAGCAGTCAAAGTTGCATAAAATAATTAGACGGGGGAGGGGAAAGTCAACCCCTAGGGTTTCAAAATTCCAGATCTGAGATCCAGATCGAGGCACGGGAACCGAGGCGGCCGGGGTACTGTAGCTCGCCGGAGTCGGAGCCCGCCGGAGACGTGGGCCGCCGGTCGGGGAGGAGGTTGCCGGGGGCGGCGCCGGCGTGGAGGCGGGCGGCGCGGCGCGGCGCCGGGGACGGCGAGGCGGCGGCGGCCGGCTCGGACAGGGAGGCGTGCGCCGGCGCGGCGGCGGCGGCTGCTCCGGCCGCCGGAGCCGGAAGGGGCGGCGGCGCTGGAGGCGGGGAGGCGCGGGGCGCCTGGGCCCCGGAGGCGGCGCGCGGGGGCCGGGCGCGAGCCAGGCGGGCCGGCGGCAATGCGGTCCCGCCCTGGGGACAGGTGGCGGGCGCTGGGTGGCTGGCGGCGGCGGGCGGACGTTGTCCGGTCGGATCCGGACACGTCCGTTGGTGGGGGGGGGGGTTGATCTGTTTTTTTTTCAAGGAGGACGGGGAGGAATCTGAGATTAGGAATGGGGGGTGTATATATAGGCATAAGTGGAGCTAGGAGAGTCCAAATGAGGTGCGGTTTTCGCCCACGCGATCGTGATCGAACGCTCTAGGACATGGAGCGGAGTTTGGTGGGTTTTGGGACAAATTTGGGGGGTGTTGGGCTGCAACACACACGAGGCCTTTTCGGTCCCTCGGTTAACCGTTGGAGTATCAAACGAAGTCCAAATGATACGAAACTTAACAGGCGGTCTACCGGTAGTAAACCAAGGCCGCATGGCAAGTCTCGGTCCAATCCGGAAATGTTTAATCCCCACACACGAAAGAACGCTAGAAAAGGCCACCGGAGCAGAACGAAGCGCCGGAATGCAAAACGGACAACGGGGAAAATGCTCGAATGCATGAGATGAACATGTATGCAAATGCAATGCACGTGATGACATGATAAGAGATGCACGAAAAAGAAAAACAACACACGGAGACAAAGACCCGAACCCGAGAAATAAATATAACTTAATGCCGGAAACGGCAAGAGTTGGATACAAATATGGAAAGTATATCTGGGGCGTTACAGAGGCACACGCGAGTGATGTCATAGGACAAAACCACCGCGTGCATGCGCCCGCGTGTTATACGATGTTTGAATACCCAATGCACAACTTTGCGTGGCACATGCTTTGCAAACCAAAAACGCACTACACCAGGATGCGTGTAGCCCCCTCACTTCAGGCCGGTGGGAGTGTGTACGCACATGCTCGAACTTTGATATGGAATCCCACCATGATCCACACCACACACATGCCAAGATGAATCCACCTTTTGGTCAAATGCCTCTCGTTGTCGGTGGAAACTGAAAACCTTTACAGGCTAACGAATGGGCACATCGCTGATAACCGCACGAAGGAGAGTGTCCGAGAGGACCACCAATGCATGCATGTGGCCCGAACATTATGTATGAAAGGGTAGTGTAATGTTTTAAATAACCAATTCACGACTTTGATGTGGCATATACTGAAAGGAAATATGCCCTAGAGGCAATAATAAAGTTATTATTTATTTCCTTATATCATGATAAATGTTTATTATTCATGCTAGAATTGTATTAACCGAAAACTTAGTACATGTGTGAATACGTAGACAAACAGAGTGTCACTAGTATGCCTCTACTTGACTAGCTCGTTGAATCAAAGATGGTTAAGTTTCCCAACCATAGACATGAGTTGTCATTTGATTAATGGGATCACATCATTAGAGAATGATGTGATTGACTTGACCCATTCCTTTAGCTTAGCATTTGATCATTTAGTATATTGCTATTGCTTTCTTCATGACTTATACATGTTCCTATGACTATGAGATTATGCAACTCCTGAATACCGGAGGAACACTTTGTGTGCTACCAAACGTCACAACATAACTGGGTGATTATAAAGGTGCTCTACAGGTGTTTCCGATGGTACTTGTTGAGTTGGCATAGATCGAGATTAGGATTTGTCACTCCGATTGTCAGAGAGGTATCTCTGGGCCCTCTCGGTAATGCACATCACTATAAGCCTTGAAAGCAATGTGACTAATGAGTTAGTTGCAGGAGGATGCATTACGGAACGAGTAAAAAGACTTGCCGGTAACGAGATTGAGCTAGGTATTGAGATACCGACGATCGAATCTCGGGCAAGTAACATATTGATGACAAAGGGAACAACCTATGTTGTTATGCGGTTTGACTGATAAAGATCTTCGTAGAATATGTAGGAGCAATATGAACATCCAGGTTCCGCTATTGGTTATTGATCAGAGACGTGTCTCGGTCATGTCTACATAGTTCTCGAACCTGTAGGGTCCGCACACTTAATGTTCGGTGACGATCGGTATTATGAGTTTATGTGATTTGATGTACCGAAGGTAGTTTGGAGTCCCGGATGAGATCGGGGACATGACGAGGAGTCTCGAAATGGTCGAGACGTAAAGATCTATATATTGGACGACTATATTCGGACATCGGAAAGGTTCCGAGTGATTCGGGTATTTTTCGGAGTACCGGGGAGTTACGGAAATACGGGAAAGAAGTATTGGGCCTCATGGGCCAAGTGGTGAAAGAGAGGAGTCAGGGCATGCGGCCCCCCTAGCCCAAACCAAATTGGACTAGGGGGCCGGCTCCCCTTTCCTCCTTTCCTCCCTCTCCTTCCTTCTCCCTCTTCTCCTTCCTTTCCCCCTCCTAGTAGCAGCAGGAAAGGGTCCTACTCCTACAAGGAGGAGGACTCCTCCTCCTGGCGCGCCCTGCAAGGGCCGTCAGGCCTCCCCCCTTGCTCCTTTATATACGGGGGCAGGGGGCACCCTAGGACACACAAGTTGATTGTTTCAAGTCGTGTGCGGTGCCCCCCTCCACCATAATCCACCTCGATCATATCGTAGCGGTGCTTAGGCGAAGCCCTGCGTCGGTAGCAACATCATCACCGTCATCACACCGTCGTGCTGACGGAAATCTCCTGTGAAGCTCTGCTGGATCGGAGTTCGTGTGATGTCATCGAGCTGAACGTGTGCTGAACTCGGAGGTGCCGTACGTTCAGTACTTGGATCGGTCGGATCGTGAAGACGTATGACTACATCAACCGCATTCTCATAACACTTCCGCTTACGGTCTACGAGGGTACATAGACGATACTCTCACCTCTCGTTGTTGTGCATCACCATGATCTTGCGTGTGCGTAGGAAATTTTTTGAGATTACTACGTTCCCCAACAGTGGCATCAGAGCCAGGTTTATGCGTAGATGTTATATGCACGAGTAGAACACAAAGGAGTTGTCGGCTTGGGTATATACATATTGCTTGTCGTCACTAGTTGATTCTTGATTCAGCGGCATTGTTGGATGGAGCGGCCCAGACCGACATTACGCGTACGCTTGCGCGAGACTGGTTCTACCGACGTGCTTCGCACACAGGTGGCTACTGGGTGTCTGTTTCTCCAACTTTAGTTGAATCGGATTCAATGAACAGGGTTCTTTCTGAAGATCAAAAAGCAATCACTATACCGCGTTGTGGTTTTTGATGCGTAGGTAAGAACGGTTCTTGCTCAGCCCCTAGCAGCCATGTAAACTTGCAACAACAAAGTAGAGGACGTCTAACTTGTTTTCGCAGGACATGTTGTGATGTGATATGGTCAAAGACGTGATGAGATATAAATTGTTGTATGAGATGATCATTGATACGTCTCCAACGTATCTATAATTTTTGATTGCTCCATGCTATATTATCTACTGTTTTGGGCAATATTGGGCTTTATTTTCCACTTTTATATTATTTTTGGACTAACCTATTAACCGGAGGCCCAGCCCAGATTTGTTGTTTTATGCCTATTTCAGTGTTTCGAAGAAAAGGAATATCAAACGGAGTCGAAACGGAACGAAATCAACTGGACAAGTTATTTTTGGAAGGAAACCTACCGGATAGACTTGGACCCTACGTCAGAAGATGAAGGAGGAGCTCACGAGGGTAGGGGCGCGCCCCCCTGCCTCGTGGCCACCCCTTCGGTCCACCGACGTACTCCTTTCACCCATATATACCCACGTATCCTAAAACTTCCAGAACAGAGATTAGATCGGGAGTTCCGCCGCCAGAAGCCTCCGTAGCCACCGAAAGCCAATCTAGACCCGTTCCGGCACCCTGTCGGAGGGGGCAATCCCTCTCCGGTGTCCATCTTCATCATCCCGGTGCTCTCCATGACGAGGAGGGAGTAGTTCTCCCTCGGGGCTGAGGGTATGTACCATTAGCTATGTGTTTGATCTCTCTCTCTCGTGTTCTTGAGGTGTTACAATCTTGATGTATCGCGAGCTTTGCTATTATAGTTGGATCCTATGTTTCTCCTCCCCCTCTTCTCTCTTGTAATGAATTGAGTTTCCCCTTTGGAGTTATCTTATCGGATTGAGTCTTTAAAGATTTGAGAACACTTGATGTATGTCTTGCCGTGGATATCTGTGGTGACAATGGGGTATCACGTGATTCACTTGATGTATGTTTTGGTGATCAACTTGCGGGTTCCGCCCATGAACCTATGCATAGGGGTTGGCACACGCTTTCGTCGTGATTCTCCGGTAGGAACTTTGGGGCACTCTTTGAGGTTCTATGTGTTGGTTGAATAGATGAATCTGAGATTGTGTGATGCATATCGTATAATCATACCCACGGATACTTGAGGTGACATTGGAGTATCTAGGTGACATTAGGTTTTTGGTTGATTTGTGTCTTAAGGTGTTGTTCTAGTAGGAACTCTAGGGCTGTTTGTGACACTTATAGGAATAGCCCAACGGATTGATTGGAAAGAATAACTTTGAGGTGGTTTCGTACCCTACCATAATCTCTTCATTCGTTCTCCACTATTAGTGACTTTGGAGTGACTCTTTATTACATGATTGAGGGATAGTTATGTGATCCAATTATGATATTATTGTTGAGAGGACTTGCACTAGTGAAAGTATCAACCCTAGGCCTTGTTTTAACGCATTGCAATACCGTTTACGCTCACTTTTATCATTAGTTACCTTGCTGTTTTTATAATTTCAGATTACAAATACCTTTATCTACCATCCATATACCACTTGTATCACCATCTCTTCGCCGAACTAGTGCACCTATACAATTTACCATTGTATTGGGTGTGTTGGGGACACAAGAGACTCTTTGTTATTTGGTTGCAGGGTTGCTTGAGAGAGACCATCTTCATCCTATGCCTCCTATGGATTGATAAACCTTAGGTCATCCACTTGAGGGAAATTTGCTACTGTCCTACAAACCTCTGCACTTGGAGGCCCAACAACGTCTACAAGAAGAAGGTTGTGTAGTAGACATCAAGCTCTTTTCTGGCGCCGTTGCCGGGGAGGTTAGTGCTTGAAGGTATATCTTTAGATCTTGCAATCGAGTCTTTTAGTTTCTTGTTTTATCACTAGTTTAGTTTATAAAATAAAACTATAAAAAATGGAATTGATTTTGTCTCATACGCTTCACCTTTTTAATATCTTTCGTGAGTATGATGGAAAGGATAATTGTGCTCAAGTGCTAGAAGAAGAAATCTATAAAATGTTTGGCACTAAATATTTGAATGATGATCATGATTGCAATGTTGTTAGTATGAATTCCTTGAATATCCATGATGCTAAATGATATGCAAAGCCACAAGCTTGGGGAAGCTATGTTTGATGAAGATGATATTTTTTGCCCCCCAAGATTTGATGAGCAAATTTACTATGATGAAAGCATGCCTCCTATCTATGATGATTATTGTGATGACACGTATGATTTAAAGAATAATGATAACCATGAAACTTGTCATCTTGATCTTAATTTTCAATCACATGATAGTTATTTTTTTGAGTTTGCTCCCACTATTATTCATGAGAAGAAATTTGCTTATGTGGAGAGTGATAAAATTTCTATGCTTATAGATCATGAAAACAATGCTTTAGGTGCTGGTTATATTGTTGAATTCGTTCATGATGCTACTGAAAATTATTATGAGGGAGGAACATATGCTTGTAGGAATTGCAATAATATCAAGTTTCCTCTCTATGTGCTTAAAGTTTTGAAGTTATGCTTGTTGTGCCCTCCTATGCTAGTTGATTATTGTTCCCACAAGTTGTTTGCTCACAAAATTCCTATGCATAGGAAGTATGTTAGACTTAAATGTGCTAGTCATATTCTTCATGATGCTCTCTTTATATTTCAATTCTTATCTTTTATGTGAGCATCATTGAAATCATCATGCCTCGCTAGGGGCGTTAAACGATACCGCTTGTTGGGAGGCAACCCAATTTTATTTTAGTTCCTTGCTTTTGTTCCTGTTTAGTAATAAATAATTCATCTAGCCTCTTTTTAGATGTGGTTTTATGCTTTTAATTAGTGTTTGTGCCAAGTAGAACCTTTGGGAAGACTTGGGGGAAGTCTTGTTGATCATGCTGTAAAAAATAGAAACTTTAGCGCTCACGAGAATTGCTGCCATCTTTATTTGGATAGTGCTATTTAGTTAATTATTTTTTAAGATGATTAATAGATAAATTCCTCAGGTCCAGCAATTTATTTGAGAATTTTATGAGTTCCAGAAGTATACGTTTTATCCAGATTACTACAGACTGTTATGTTTTTGACAGATTCTGTTTTTCATGTGTTGTTTACTTATTTTGATGAATCTATGGCTAGTAAAATAGTTTATAAACCATAGAGAAGTTGGAATACAGTAGGTTTAGCACCAATATAAATAAAGAATGAGTTCATTACAGTACCTTGAAGTAGTGTTTTGCTTTCTTATACTAACGGAGCTTACGAGTTTTCTGTTAAGTTTTGTGTTGTGAAGTTTTCAAGTTTTGGGTAAGGATTCGATGGACTATGGAATAAGGAGTGGCAAGAGCCTAATCTTGGGGATGCCCAAGGCACCCCAAGGTAATATTCAAGGACAACCAAGAGCCTAAGCTTGGGGATGCCCCGGAAGGCATCCCCTCCTTCGTCTTCGTTCGTCGGTAACTTTACTTGGAGCTATATTTTTATTCGCCACATGATATGTGTTTTGCTTGGAGCGTCAATTTATTTTGTTAGAATTTGCTTGCTGTTATTTAGAACAATGTTTTTCATCTTTTATTTCAATAAAAGTGGCATTGATAGCCTTTACTAAGCCTATTTTAGAAGTCCACATGTTGCTGTTTGAAAACAGAAAGTTTACCGCTGTTGCAATAATTCCCTAGAAACTTCAGAATGTGATAAAACGTTGAAACCTTTTGCATATTAAGCTCTGATAAATTTACTACAGTGGGAATTTTCTTTCATAATCTTTGGAGCTAGGGAAGTATGGATGTTGCAGCATTCTTTACAGACTATCCTGTTTAGGCAGATTGTTGTTATGTTTGCATATGTTTGCTTCTTTAATGATTCTATTTGAGGATAGGACTATTAAATATGCAGAGGCATTTAGTATTCAATGTTGAATAATAATTTTAGTGATTTTCTACAGTAGAGTATGATAAGGTTTTTGCAATGGTTTATACTAACTTATCTCACGAGTCCTTGTTGAGTTTTGTGTGGATGAAGCTTTTGAGATTTAGGGAGACCGTGATATGAGAGGAATTAAGGAGACACAAAATCTCAAACTTGGGGATGACCAAGGCACCCCAAGAAAATATTTCAAGAAGTCTCAAGCATATAAGCTTGGGGATGCCCCGGTTGGCATCCCACCTTTCTTCTTCAACAATTATCGGTTAGTTTCGGTTGATCCTAAGTTTTTGCTTCTTCACATGATGTTTGCCATTCTTAGAATGTCATTTTCTTTTGTTTTGCTTGCTGCTTGAATAAAATACCAAGATCTGAAATTATTAAATGTTAGAGAGTCTTCACATAGTTGCATAATTATTCGACTACTCATTGATCTTCACTTATATCTTTCGGAGTAGTTTGTCATTTGCTCTAGTGCTTCACTTATATCTTTTAGAGCATGGTGGATTTGTTTTATAGAAACTATTTATATCTCATGCTTCACTTATATTATTTTGAGAGTCTTAATAGCATGGTAATTTGCTTAAAATCCTAATATGCTAGGTATACAAGATTAATAATAAAATTCTCTTATGAGTGTTTTGAATACTAAGAGAAGTTTGATGCTTGATGATTGTTTTGAGATATGGAGATAATAATATCAAAGTCGTGCTAGTTGAGTAGTTGTGAAATTGAGAAATGCTTGTGTTGAAGTTTGCAAGTCCCGTAGCATGCACGTATGGTAAACGTTATGTAACAAATTTGAAACATGAGGTGTTATTTGATTTTCTTCCTTATGAGTGGCGGTCGGGGACAAGCGATGGTCTTTTCCTACCAATCTATCCCCCTAGGAGCATGCGCGTAGTGCAGAGGTTTTTGATGACTTGTAGATTTTTGCAATAAGTATGTGAGTTCTTTATGACTAATGTTGAGTCCATGGATTATACGCACTCTCACCCTTCCATCCTTGCTAGCCTCTTCGGTACCGTGCATTGCCCTTTCTCACATTGAGAGTTGGTGCAAACTTCGCCGGTGCATCCAAACCTCGTGATATGATACGCTCTTTCACACATAAACCTCCTTATATCTTCCTCAAAACAGCCACCATACCTACCTATTATGGCATTTCCATAGCCATTCCGAGATATATTGCCATGCAACTTTCCACCATCCAGTTTATCATGACACATCCATCATTGTCATATTGCTTAGCATGATCATGTACTTGACATAGTATTTGTGGCAAAGCCACCGTTCATAATTATTTCATACTTGTCACTCTTGATTCATTGCATATCCCGGTACACCGACGGAGGCATCCATATAGAGTCATACTTTGTTCTAGTATCGAGTTGTAATCATTGAGTTGTAAATAAATAAAAGTGTGATGATCATCATTCAATAGAGCATTGTCCCAAAAAAAGAGAAAGGCCAAAGAAAAAAAGAAGGCCCAAAAAAGAGAAAATAAATAAAAAGGGGCAATGCTACTATTCCTTTTTTTCCACACTTGTGCTTCAAAGTAGCACCATGTTCTTCATATATAGAGTCTCTTGAGTTATAACTTTCATATACTAGTGGGAATTTTTCATTATAGAACTTGGCTTGTATATTCCAACAATGGGCCTCCTCAAGTGCCCTAGGTCTTCATGAGCAAGCAAGTTGGATGCACACCCACTAGTTTCTTTTGTTGAGCTTTCATACATTTATAGCTCTAGTGCATCCGTTGCATGGCAATCCCTACTCCTTGCATCAACATCAATCGATGGGCATCTCCATAGCTCATTGATTAGCCTCGTTGGTGTGAGACTTTCTCCTTTTTTTGTCTTCTCCACATAACCCCCATCATCATATTCTATTACACCCATAGTGCTATATCCATGGCTCACGCTCATGTATTGCGTGAAGGTTTATAAAGTTTGAGATTACTAGAATATGAAACAATTTCTTGGCTTGTCATCGGGGTTGTGCATGATGAGAGCATTCTTGTGTGACGAAAATGGAGCATGACTAAACTATATGATTTTGTAGGGATGAACTTTCTTTGGCCATGTTATTTTGAGAAGACATAATTGCTTAGTTAGTATGCTTGAAGTATTATTATTTTTATGTCAATATGAACTTTTGTCTTGAATCTTTCGGATCTGAATATTCATATCACAAGTAAGAAGAATTACATTGAAATTATGCCAACTAGCATTCCCCATCAAAAATTATCTTTTTATCATTTACCTACTCAAGGACGAGCAGGAATTAAGCTTGGGGATGCTTGATACGTCTCCAACGTATCTATAATTTTTTGATTGCTCCATGCTATATTATCTACTGTTTTGGGCAATATTGGGCTTTATTTTCCACTTTTATATTATTTTTGGGACTAACCTATTAACCGGAGGCCCAGCCCAGATTTGTTGTTTTATGCCTATTTCAGTGTTTCGAAGAAAAGGAATATCAAATGGAGTCGAAACGGAACGAAATCAACTGGAGAAGTTATTTTTGGAAGGAAACCTACCGGATAGACTTGGACCCTATGTCAGAAGATGAATGAGGAGCTCACGAGGGTAGGGGCGCGCCCACCCCCCTGGGGCGCGCCCCCCTGCCTCATGGCCACCCCTTCGGTCCACCGACGTACTCCTTTCACCCATTTATACCCACATATCCTAAAACTTCCAGAACAGAGATTAGATCGGGAGTTCCGCCGCCAGAAGCCTCCGTAGCCACCGAAAGCCAATCTAGACCCATTCCGGCACCCTGCCGGAGGGGGCAATCCCTCTCCGGTGTCCATCTTCATCATCCCAGTGCTCTCCATGACGAGGAGGGAGTAGTTCTCCCTCGGGGCTGAGGGTATGTACCAGTAGCTATGTGTTTGATCTCTCTCTCTCTCGTGTTCTTGGGGTGTTACGATCTTGATGTATCGCGAGCTTTGCTATTATAGTTGGATCCTATGTTTCTCCTCCCCCTCTTCTCTCTTGTAATGAATTGAGTTTCCCCTTTGGAGTTATCTTATCGGATTGAGTCTTTAAAGATTTGAGAACACTTGATGTATGTCTTGCCGTGGATATCTGTGGTGACAATGGGGTATCACGTGATTCACTTGATGTATGTTTTGGTGATCAACTTGCGGGTTCCACCCATGAACCTATGCATAGGGGTTGGCATACGTTTTCGTCGTGATTCTCCGGTAGGAACTTTGGGGCACTCTTTGAGGTTCTATGTGTTGGTTGAATAGATGAATCTAAGATTGTGTGATGCATATCGTATAATCATACCCACGGATACTTGAGGTGACATTGGAGTATCTAGGTGACATTAGGGTTTTGGTTGATTTGTGTCTTAAGGTGTTGTTCTAGTAGGAACTCTAGGGCTGTTTGTGACACTTATAGGAATAGCCCAACGGATTGATTGGAAAGAATAACTTTGAGGTGGTTTCGTACCCTACCATAATCTCTTTGTTCATTCTCCGCTATTAGTGACTTTAGAGTGACTCTTTGTTGCATGATTGAGGGATAGTTATGTGATCCAATTATGATATTATTGTTGAGAGGACTTGCACTAGTGAAAGTATGAACCCTAGGCCTTGTTTTAACGCATTGCAATACCATTTATGCTCACTTTTATCATTAGTTACCTTGCTGTTTTTATAATTTCAGATTACAAATACCTTTATCTACCATCCATATACCACTTGTATCACCATCTCTTCGCCGAACTAGTGCACCTATACAATTTACCATTGTATTGGGTGTGTTGGGGACACAATAGACTCTTTGTTATTTGGTTGCAGGGTTTCTTGAGAGAGACCATCTTCATCCTACGCCTCCTACGGATTGATAAACCTTAGGTCATCCACTTGAGGGAAATTTGCTACTGTCCTACAAACCTCTGCACTTGGAGGCCCAACAACATCTACAAGAAGAAGGTTGTGTAGTAGACATCAATCATGTTTTGTTAAAGTTATCGGCAACTGGCAGGAGCTTTATGGTTGTCTCTTTATTGCATAAGATGCAAGTGCCATGTAATTGCTTTACTTTATCGCTATGCGATAGCAATAGTTGCAGAAGCAATAGCTGGTGAGACGACCATGTGACGACACGTTGATAAAAGATCAAGATGATGGAGATCATGGTGTCATGCCGGTAACAATGGAGATCATGACAGTACTTTGGACATGGAGATCAAAGGCACAAGATGATGATGGCCATATCATGTCACATATTTTTGATTGCATGTGATGTTTTATACATCTTATTTTGCTTAGTTCGACGGTAGCTTTATAAGATGATCCCTTACTAAAATTTCAAGGTATAAGTGTTCTCCCTGAGTATGCACCGTTGTGACAGTTCTTCGTGCCGAGACACCACGTGATGATCGGGTGTGATAAGCTCTACATTCACATATAATGGGTGCAAGCCAGTTTTGCACACGCAGAATACTCGGGTTAAACTTGACGAGCCTAGCATATGCAGATATGGCCTCGGAACACTGGAGACCGAAAGGTCGAGCGTGAATCATATAGTAGATATGATCAACATAATGATGTTCACCATTGAAAACTACTCCATATCACATGATGATCGGACATGGTTTAGTTGATTTGGATCACGTGATCATTTAGATGACTAGAGGGATGTCTATCTAAGTGGGAGTTCTTAAGTAATATGATTAAATTGAACTTTAATTTATCATGAACTTAGTCCTGATAGTATTTGCATAACTATGTTGTAGATCAATAGCTCGCGATGTTGCTCCCCGTTTATTTTGATATGTTCCTAGAGAAAAACTATGTTGAAAGATGTTAGTAGCAATGATGCGGACTTGGTCCGTGATCTGAGGATTATCCTCATTGATGCACAGAAGAATTATGTCCTTGATGCACCGCTAGGTGACAGACCTATTGCAGGAGCAGATGCAAACGTTATGAATGTTTGACAAGCTCGGTATGATGGCTAATTGATAGTTTAGTGCACCATGCTTTACGGCTTAGAACCGGGACTTCAAAAAAAATTTGAACGCCACGGAGCATATAATATGTTCCAAGAGTTGAAATTGGTATCTCATACTAATGCCCGTGTCAAGAGGTATGAGACCTCTGACAGAACTTTTCCTACAAGATGGAGGAGAATAGCTCAACGAGTGAGCATGTGCTCAGAATGTCTGAGTACTACAATCACTTAAATCAAGTGGGAGTTAATCTTCCTGATAAGATAGTGATTGACAGAGTTCTCTAGTCACTATCACCAAGTTACTGAAACTTTGTGATGAACTATAATATGGAAAGGATGACGAAAGTAATTCCCAAGCTCTTCGCGATGCTGAAATCAGCGAAGGTAGAAATCAAGAAAAGCATCAAGTGTTGATGGTTGACAAGACCACTAGTTTCAAGTAAAAGGGCAAGGGAAAGAAAGGGAACTTCAAGAAGAATGGCAAGCAAGTTGCCACTCCCATGAAGAAGCCTGAAGCTAGACCCAAGCCTGAAACTGAGTGCTTCTACTAAAAAGGAAATGGTCACTGGAAGTGGAACTGCCCTAGATACTTGGCGGATAAGAAGGATGGCAAAGTGAACAAAAGTATATTTGATATACATGTTATTGATGTGTACTTTACTAGTGTTTATAGCAAACCCCTCGGTATTTGCTACTATTTCAGTTGCTAAGAGTAGTAACTCGAAACGGGAGTTGCAAAATAAACAGAGACTAGTTAAGGGCGAGGTGATGATGTGAGTTGGAAGTGATTCCAAGGTTGATAAGATCACCATCACACACTCCCTTTACCTTCGGGATTAGTGTTGAACCTAAAATAAATGTTATTTGGTGTTTGCATTGAGCATGAATATGATTGGATCATGTTTATTGCAAAACGGTTATTCATTTAAGTCAAAGAATAATTGTTGTTCTATTTACATGAATAAAACCTTTTATGGTCATACACTCAATATAAATGGTTTATTGAATCTCGGTCATAATGATACACATATTCATAATATTAAAGCCAAAAGATGCAAAGTTAATAATGATAGTGCAACTTATTTGTGGCACTGCCGTTTAGGTCATGTAGCGACTAGACCTCAGACGGTCCAATCTCTGTGCTCCGGTGTCATCCCTGGATCAGTAATGCTGACACCACACAGTACTTGAAGGATTTATAACAGAGTAGCAATCACACACTTATTACATCGAGTGTCTCAAAAGAGAACTTATTACAATAAATATGGCTTAAGGCCATCTAATAACAATAACAGCAGAAGGCTTGGAAGATAAGTGAATCCATCAACTCCAATGGCATCACTGAGTATAGAACCACGACCTAAAAGCACCTTACTCGTCGTCTGAAAAGTCTGCAATATGAACGTTGCAGCCCGAAACGGGTCAGCACATGGAATATGCTGGCAATGTAACACATAGAGAGCAATGAAAGAATAAGGCTATACTACATGCATATTTGGCTGGTGGAAAGCTCTATGGTTACAGTTTTGCGTAAAGCTAAATTTTCCCTACTGCAAAGGAATAAATTTTATTTAACTATCACGGTAGTTGTTAAACATTGAGAGTGTAGACACCCTCTCAATCCCAATTAAGCATCATCATTAAAACCCAATAAAATTATTTAGAGTAACATGATGAGATTCACATGATAATCCAAGTACTAGATACTGAAAACGTCCATAACCGGGGACATGGCTAACCATGATTAGTTTATACACTATGCAGAGGTTTGCGCACTTTTCCCACAAGACTCGATCTCCTCCGTTGGGATTCTCGCACTACATGATGTTTGAGAAATGGATGACCGAGACATAGTCTTTCAGAAGCGCTTGCACCTTACGAATGGGTAGACCGTACCAGCCTACATCCCCTGCATCTGCTAGTCTACCACTGTAAGAGTTCGCACGACTTAGTCAACTATGTTAGAGCCCAGAGTAGCTTGTGGCTGCACACGGAAGTTTCTAGTATGAATAATCTCATGATCCCTTTGAGCCTAGGTGGCGGTCCAAAAGAAAAACAGGCAATCGCTGGAATACCGAGGTGCCTCAATCCACCCAGATGTGTGTTTAAGTTGCCACCTTAGATAAACCATTAATTTAACAATCTCACATCTGTCATGGATATACTCGCCCAATCCACGTCTACTAGCATAGCATGGCATAATAAGCAAATGTAGAAGTAACTCCCAAAGGTTTGATAATAAACAGGTAATAGGTACTACCTCATCTACTTCCGGAACCCACAATTTAATTAGATCCTAATCATGCAATGTGTGAGGATTGATCTAATGCAATAAAACTGGGTAACAGGAAGTATGATCAAAGTGTTACTTGCCTTGCTGATGATCCGTGAAACCTAGCGATTCGAAGTAGCAAGCGGCGTACTCCAGGTACTCTATCGCAAACAAACAAGCATACAATAAGTACTCATCTAATGCACAGGTAAAACTCGAATAAGAGATCTAACCAGATAGTTCAACTTAAGAACTCCGGTTGGCAAAAAGAATCAAATCAAACGAAGCAACGAAAGACAAACGGCAAACGAAACAAGCTCCGTTTACTAATCTGAATCTAGGTCAAATTTTACTGAGGCAAAAACTTGTTTGAGTTGGTTAAACGAAAAGAGGGTTTCGAGATGAAACTCCAGGCGCTTGATTTTCCTGATTCCGATAAACGAGCGAAAAGTTAAACTAGAACGAGAATCGGATCAGAAATCGCGATCAGAAATAACCGCGGAAAATCCAAGAAAAAGAAAAACGACGAACAGATTAACGAACGGACGTTCGTTTTCTGGAACTAAAGATGAACGCGTTCGTTAAAACGAACGAACGTGCGAACGCTCGCTAAATAAATAAATCGGAAAAAAACGATCTATTTAAAAAACGAAAACTAGGGTTTTCAAAAAACAAATCGGTTTTTCCCAGAAAACCGGGCGACGGGGCGGCTACCTCGGCTCGGTCCGGCGGGGCTCCGGCGGGGCTTCCGGTGGGCAGCGGTGGCGGCAAGGTGGCGGCAGCGGCGGCGGCGTGCGGCGTGGCGCAGACAGCATGCGGTGGCTGCAGCGGCGGGGCTGCGTGGGCGGCGGCGGGTGGTGACTCGGGGCTCCCAGGGGGCCCCGGGGTGGCTATTTAAGAGAGGGGGTGGCCTTGCTTGGGGAGGGGGTCGGCGGCGGAGGCGTGCCCGGCTCGGTCTCCCCGAGTCCGGCGGCCACTCGGCGAGGGAGGCGGTGGCCTGGCGGGCCGGCCTGGCTCGGCTGGGCCTTTGGCCCAGTCGGGCGTGGGGTTTTAAAAAAACAATTTCACCTCCTTAAGAAAAATTCTAGAAAAATAAATAAAAATTTATAATTCCCAAAACAAATTTTCACCGTCTAAATAAAATAAGAACAGGATGAACATTTTCTTGGCCCTAAATGCAATTTTTGAAAACATGCAATTTTTCCTAAATTCAAAAAAAACACGAAAAACTTCCAGAATAAAACCTTATTTGATTTTTTATTAAATCCTCAATATTTCTTTATTTTGGGAAAGTCATTTATTTCCCTCTCTCATATTTTAATAATAGAAATAATTGAAGATAAAATAAATAAAATCAAATGATCCTATTTTCAAAATTTGAGAAAACTCAAATATGAAAATAACGAAATCCCCAACTCTCTCCGAGGGTCCTTGAGTTGCGTAGAATTTCTAGGATCAACCCAAAATGCAAATAAATATGATATGCAGTGATGATCTATTATATAACATTCCAAATTGAAAATTTGGGATGTTACAAACCTACCCCCCTTAAAATGAATCTCGCCCTCGAGATTCGGGTTGACTAGAAAATAGGTGAGGGTGGTCCTTCAGCAAATCTTCCTCTCGCTCCCAGGTGGCTTCATCCTCCGTGTGGTGGCTCCACTGAACTTTGCAAAACTTGATAACCTTGCTGCGGGTGACTCGGCTGGCATACTCAAGAATCTTAACTAGTTTCTCCTCATAGGTCAAATCACTGTCCAACTGAATCGCTTCCAGCGGCACTGTATCTCTCAGCGGTATATCAGCCATCTCTGCGTGGCACTTCTTTAACTGGGAAACATGGAACACGTCGTGAACTCCTGACAATCCTTCAGGCAATTCCAACTTATAAGCTACTTCTCGCATACGCTCCAAAACCTTGTATGGTCCTACAAAACATGGCGCTAACTTTCCCTTAACTCCAAAGCGCTTAACTCCTCGAAGTGGAGATACTCGAAGATAAACTCGGTCTCCGACTTCGTAAACTGTCTCCTTGCATTTAGAATCTGTGTAGCTCTTCTGCCTGGACTGGGCTACCTTGAGCCTATCGCGAATCAATTTCACCTTCTGTTCAGACTCCTTAATCAGATCCGGTCCAAACAACTGGCGGTCTCCAACTTCATCCCATGACAATGGGGTCCTGCACCTCCTTTCGTACAAGGCTTCGAAAGGGGCCATCTTCAAACTAGATTGATAACTGTTGTTGTAAGTGAACTCTGCATATGGCAAATTGTCGTCCCAACTAGATCCATAATCTAGCGCACAAGCTCTCGGCATATCCTCCAAAATCTGATTGACTCTCTCGGTCTGTCCATCTGTCTGCGGATGGAAAGCTGTACAGAATTCTAGCCTGGTACCCAAAGTTTTGTGCAACTGATTCCAGAACTTTGAGGTAAACTGGGTTCCTCTATCTGATATAATGCTCCTTGGAACTCCATGCAGACATACGATCCTGGTCATGTATATCTTTGCCAACTTGGCACTAGTATAGGTAGTCTTCACTGGGATGAAATGAGCTACCTTTGTCAAACGATCGACTAATACCCAAATCGAGTCATAGCCTGAACGAGTTCTGGGCAATCCTGTAATAAAATCCATGCCTAACTTATCCCACTTCCATTCAGGTATTGGCAATGGCTGTAGCAATCCGGCTGGCTTCTGATGCTCTGCCTTTACTCTCTGACATACATCACAAACTGCTACATACTCCGCAATATCCTTCTTCATTCCGGTCCACCAGAAAATATCCTTCAAATCCAGATACATCTTAGTATTTCCTGGGTGAATCGAATATGGTGAGTCATGGGCCTCTTGCAGAATCAACTTCCTGATCTCTGGGTCATTGCACACATAAACACGGTCTTCAAACCATAGGGTATCGTGCTCATCCTCACGAAATCCTTTAGCTTTTCCTTTGCTCATTTTCTCCTTAATAGAAGAAATCTCCTTGTCAGTCTTCTGGGCTTCTCTGATCTTATCCATCAAAGTAGACTGAATCTCCAATGCTGCTACATAGCCTCTCGGAACTATCTCCAAACATAGCTCACGAAGATTCTCAGCTAACTCTCTTGGTAAACCTCCCGTCATTAAGGTGTTGACATGACTTTTACGGCTCAACGCGTCAGCTACTACGTTAGCCTTTCCAGGGTGATAATGCAATCTCATATCATAATCCTTGATGAGCTCCAACCATCTCCTTTGCCTGAGATTTAACTCCTTCTGCGTGAAGATGTACTTCAAACTCTTGTGATCCGTGTACACCTCACAATGGTTTCCAATGAGAAAATGTCTCCAAGTCTTCAACGCATGCACTACGGCTGCTAACTCCAAATCATGCGTGGCATAATTCAACTCATGAGGCTTAAGCTGTCGTGAGGCATATGAAACAACTCTTCCTTCCTGCATAAGCACTGCTCCAAGTCCTCGACGTGAAGCGTCGCAATACACCTCATAATCCTTGGTCTGATCTGGCAAAATCAACACAGGTGATGTAACCAAACGTTTCTTCAACTCCTGGAAAATAGCCTCACATTCTTCAGTCCATTTGAACTTGGTATCCTTCTTCAACAACTCTGTCATAGGCTTCACAATCTTCGAGAAGTTTTCAATGAATCTTCGGTAGTATCCTGCGAGTCCAAGAAAACTCTGGATCTCTCCAACTATTCTTGGGGCTTCTCAATTTGTCATAGTGTCACCCTTGGTGGGATCTACTGCTATACCTTCTCCAGATATAACGTGTCCGAGGAATCCAACTTCCTTCAACCAAAACTCACATTTGCTAAACTTGGCATATAACTGATGTTCTTTGAGCTTTCCAAGTACCAAACGCAAATGCTCCTTATGCTCCTCTTCATTCTTCGAGTAAACTAGGATATCATCAATGAACACTATGACGAACTTATCCAAAAACTCCATAAACACTTTGTTCATCATGTTCATAAAATATGCAGGTGCGTTAGTCAGACCAAATGACATAATGGTATACTCATACAGCCCATACCTGGTGGTAAAAGTTGTCTTAGGTATATCCTATTCCCGAATCTTCAACTGATGGTATCCTGATCGCAGATCGATCTTGGAAAATACCTTAGCTCCTTGCAATCGATCAAACAGATCATTGATCATCGGTAGTGGGTACTTGTTCTTGATGGTTACTTCATTCAATCCTCGATAATCAACAACCATCCTTAACGATCCATCCTTCTTCTCCACTAGAAGTACCGGTGATCCCCAAGGTGAAGAACTTGGGCGAATATAACCCTTATCCAATAACTCTTTAATCTGCTTCTTAATCTCCTCCAAATCCTTTGCGGGCATCCTGTATGGTCTCTTAGATATCGGCCTTGTGCCTGGCAAAAGCTCAATCAAACACTCAATATCTCTATCCGGTGGCATGCCTGGCAACTCCTATGGAAATACGTCAAGGAAATCCTTCACTACTTGTACTTCCTCATGCACAACTCCTGTTAAGGAATTCACTTGAGTCCTCTTTGGCACATGTCGGGATACATACTTGATCCTTCTTCCTTCTGGCATTGTAAGCAAAATTGACTTACTGGCGCATTCAATATTCCCTTCATACTTCGATAACCAACCCATGCCTAATATCACATCCAATCCTTGAAATTCCAATACTATTAGGTCTGAGGGAAATACATAGTTACCAATCCTTAATGATAACCGATCACACCATAGACTAGCCATATACTTTGCTCCGGGGGAGGTTACTAACATGGGTGACCTAAGGGCTTGGGTTGGCAGTTTATACTTATCCACAAATCCCCTTGAGATGTATGAATGCGATGCACCAGTATCAAAAAGAACGAGTGCAGTAAATGACTTAACCAAAAACTTACCGATCAGTGCATCCGGCTGCTCTTCAACCTCCTCCACGTTAACGTGGTTCACCTGTCCCCTATTGAAAGGGTTCGGCTTCTTCCCAGAGCTTCCATTGCCATTTCCATTTTGGGATTCAGGACATTCATTGGCGTGATGTCCGGTATTCTTGCACTTAAAGCAAGTGACTTGGCTCAGGTCCCTCTTGGCTGGGGTTGATGGGTTGGTACGATTCTGGCCGTTGCTTCCTCCATTCCCATTACCATTCTAGGGCCATTATGGTTATGCGAGCTACCTCCTCCATGGGTATGCTGAAAATGTCCTCCTGGTCTAGGGGTAAAACGTGGCTTCTGCTGAGCTCCAGAATTGTACTTCCCTTGTCCATACTTCCTTTTGCGGTTCTCGATCTGCTGCTGCTTCCCTTCAATCATAAGAGCACGATCTACCAACTCCTGGTAGTTGTTGAAGGTTTCTATCATCAACTGCATGCTCAACTCATCATTCAGTCCTTCCAGAAGCTTCTCCTGTTTAGCTGCATCTATAGCAACATCATTTGGGGCATAACATGCTAACTTACTAAAGTCCTCCACATACTGGCCAACTGTCTGTCCTCCTTGGCACAAGTTGTGAAACTCACGCTTCTTCATGGCCATAGCTCCTGCTGAAACATGGGCAGTACGGAAAGCTTGTTGAAACTGGTCCCATGTGATAGCGTCGATAGGGAAAGTGGCTGTGAAATTCTCCCACCATGATGTTGCGGGTCCTTCAAGCTGATGTGCGGCAAACTTCACCTTTTCCGCATCTGTGCATCCTGTCATGGTCAACTTCCTAGCTGTCTTGCGGAGCCAATCATCTACTACTATCGGCTCGGTGCTACTAGAGAACACCGGCGGATTCAGCCTAAGAAAACGGGCTAAGTGATCAACAGGTGGTGGTGGTGGGTTGTTGTTGTTGTTCCCCTGATTCTGATTCTGGACTAGCAACTACATCAATGTGTTCTGCTGCTGGATCAACTGAGTGAGCTCTGGTGGGAAGGTAAATCCGGGGTCACGTCTTGGAGGCATCTGAGGGTTTAGAAAAGATGACATTAAGAATAGAGGGGTCTACAGAGAATACACTACCCATATGCACATGAGGCAAAAGCAAACAATTCACTTCATTCAATCAAACAAGGGCATACAATCGATCTATCTATCGCAAAAGTGCTCGGACTACTATATTTACATGGGGGACTACTACTACTATTGGGGTGGTCTACTAGAAATATTCTTCGGTTGCAGACTCCATGATATCTGCTCCAGCTTCATCAACATAGTCATCATCACTATCATCTGGATCCGAGTCGGTGTCATCGATGATGATGTAGTCTTCAGGGCGAATCTCCTTGGGTTCTTCGTCTTCTTCTATTGGTGTAGGGCCTCCCATAAATATTCCGATCTTCTTGATCAAGTCATCATTCTTCTCCACTAGTACTTCGATTTCCTCTTCATAATCTTCATGTGTAGCCTTGAGTTCTTCCTCCAGTTCCTTGATTCTTGTCCTCGCCTTCTTCAGATCTATCATGTCGGCGCACATCTGGTTCTCCTGACGTCGAATGTGCTGGTTTAACTCCTGGATAAAAGCTGCAATTGATCTATCCTTCTTGGTGTTGATCATCTCCCAGTGCTCATCTCGGCGCCCACAAATCTGGTAGATAGTATCCTTGAGATCATTGCGGTAAACTTCTCCAATACGTCCCATGGCGATGTGAGCTGCCATGCTCTTTCCTAGACTCCAGGTTAGTGCATCAAAGGAAAACTCTATGGGCTCAGTGACTGGCATGAACGTCCTTCCTGGAACTTGAACTTGAATCATCCAGTGCTCCTCTTCAGGTAAAGTGGTGTTGTAGGTTCCGATGAAGCTTGGTACTCCGATGTTCAGGTACTTAGTGACTTCCTTCAGGTGACGTCCAAAGGGTGTATCTTCATCCGGCTGGGTGAACTTGTTCCTTGTATCTGCCATCCTAAAAGAGTAGAAAAGATGAGGAGTCAGAATGAGAAGAGTGAGTAGTGATCTAGGGCTTTAGCTTGGTGGTCGTGTCCTACAGTCAGCGTGTGCTCTGATACCATCTTGTAGCGACCAGACCTCAAACGGTCCAATCTATGTGCTCCGGTGTCATCTCTGGATCAGTAATGCTGACACCACACAGTACTTGAAGGATTTATAACAGAGTAGCAATCACACACTTATTACATCGAGTGTCTCAAAAGAGAACTTATTACAATAAATATGGCTTAAGGCCATCTAATAACGATAACAGCGGAAGGCTTGGAAGATAAGTGAGTCCATCAACTCCAACGGCATCACTGAGTATAGAACCACGACCTAAAAGCACCTTACTCATCGTCTGAAAAGTCTGCAACATGAATGTTGCAGCCCGAAACGGGTCAGCACATGGAATATGCTGGCAATGTAACACATAGAGAGCAATGAAAGAATAAGGCTATAATACATGCATATTTGGCTGGTGGAAAGCTCTATGGTTACAGTTTTGCGTAAAGCCAATTTTTCCCTACTGCAAAGGAATAAATTTTATTTAACTATCATGGTAGTTGTTAAACATTGAGAGTGTAGACACCCTCTCAATCCCAATTAAGCACCATCATTAAAACCCAACAAAATTAATTAGAGTAACATGATGAGATTCACATGATAATCCAAGTACTAGATACTCAAAATGTCCATAACCGGGGACACAGTAACCATGATTAGTTTATACACAATGCAGAGGTTTGCGCACTTTTCCCACAAGACTCGATCTCCTCCGTTGGGATTCTCGCACTACATGATGTTTGAGAAACGGATGACCGAGACATAGTTGTTCAGAAGCGCTTGCACCTTACGAACGGGTAGACCGTACCAACCTACATCCCCTACATCTGCTAGTCCACCACTGTAAGAGTTCGCACGACTTAGTCAACTATGCTAGAGCCCATAGTAGCTTGTGGCTGCACACGGAAGTTTCTAGTATGAATAATCTCATGATCCCTTTGAGCCTGGGTGGCGTTCCAAAAGAAAAACAGGCGATCGCTGGAATACCCAGGTGCCTCAATCCACCCAGATATGTGTTTAAGTTGCCACCTTAGATAAACCATTAATTTAACAATCTCACATTTGTCATGGATACACTCACCCAATCCACGTCTACTAGCATAGCATGGCATAATAAGCAAACGTAGAAGTAACTACCAAAGGTTTGATAATAAACAGGTAATAGGTACTACCTCATCTACTTCTCGAACCCACAATTTAATTAGATCCTAATAATGCAATGTGTGAGGATTGATCTAATGCAATAAAACTGGGTAATAGGAAGTATGATCAAAGTGTTACTTGCCTTGCTGATGATCCGTGAAACCTAGCGATTCGAAGTAACAAGCAGCGCACTCCGGGTACTCTATCGCAAACAAATAAGCATACAATAAGTGCTCATATAATGCACAGGTAAAACTCGAATAAGAGATCTAACTAGATAGTTCAACTTAAGAACTCTGGTTGGCAAAAAGAATCAAATCAAACGAAGCAACGAAAGACAAATGACAAACGATACAAGCTTCGTTTACTAATCTGAATCTAGGTCAAATTTTACTGAGGCAAAAACTTGTTTGAGTTGGTTAAACAGAAAGAGGGTTTCGAGACGAAACTCCAGGCGCTTGATTCGCCTGATTCCGATAAACGAGCGAAAAGTTAAACTAGAACGAGAATCGGATCAGAAATCGCGATCAGAAATAATCGCGGAAATCCGAGAAAAAGAAAAACGATGAAAAATTAACGAACGAACGTTCGTTTTCTGGAACTAAACGATGAATGTGTTCGTTAAAACGAACGAACGTGCGAATGCTCGCTAAATAAATAAACCGGAAAAAAACGATCTATTTAAAAAAATGAAAACTAGGGTTTTCAAAAAAAATCGGTTTTTCTCAGAAAACCGGGCGGCGGGGCGGCTACCTCGGGTCGGTCCGGCGGGGCTTCCGGTGGGCGGCGGCGGCGGCGTGCGGCGCGGCGCAGACAGTGTGCGGCGGCAGCAGCGGCGGGGCTGCGTGGGCGGTGGTGGGTGGCGACTCGGGGCTCCAAGGGAGGGGCCCGGGGTGGCTATTTAAGAGAGGGGGGCGGCCTTGCTTGGGGAGGGGGTCGGCGGCGGAGGTGTGCCAGGCTCGGTCTCCCCAAGTCCAGCGGCAGCTCGGCGAGGAAGGCGGTGGCCTGGCTCGGCTGGGCCTTTGGCCCAGTCGGGCGCGGTTTTTTTTTTAAAAAACAATTTCGCCGAACTAAGAAAAATTCTAGAAAAATAAATAAAAATCTAAAATTGCCAAAACAAATTTTCACCATCTAAATAAAATATTTAGAACAGGATGAACATTTTCTTAGCCCTAAATGCAATTTTTGAAAACATGCAATTTTTCCTAAATTCAAAAAAAACCATGAAATACTTCCAGAATAAAACCTTATTTGATTTTTTTATTAAATCCTCAATATTTCTTTATTTTGGGAAAGTAATTTTATTCCCTCTCTCATATTTTGATAATAGAAATAATTGAAGATAAAATAAATCAAATCAAATGATCCTATTTTCAAAATTTGAGAAAACTCAAATATGAAAATAACAAAATCCCCAACTCTCTCTAAGGGTCCTTGAGTTGCGTAGAATTTCTAGGATCAACCCAAAATGCAAATAAATATGATATGCAGTGATGATCTATTGTATAACATTCCAAATTGAAAATTTGGGATGTTACAGGTCATATTGGTGTAAAGCGCATGAAGAAACTCCATGCTGATGGACTTTTGGAATCACTTGATTATGAATCACTTGATGCTTGCGAAACATGCCTCATGGGCAAGATGACTAAGACTCCGTTCTTCAAAACAATGGAGCGAGCAATAGACTTGTTGGAAATAATACATACTGATGTGTGCGGTCCAATGAGTGTTGACGCTCGCGGCGGGTATCGTTATTTTCTGACCTACACAGATGATTTGAGCAGATATGGGTATATCTACTCGATGAAACATAAGTCTGAAACATTTGAAAAGTTCAAAGTATTTCAGAGTGAAGTGGAAAATCATCGTAACAAAAAAATAAAGTTTCTACGATTTGATCGCGGAAACAAATATTTCAGTTACGAGTTTGGTCTTCATTTAAAACAATGTGGAATAGTTCCGCAACTCACGCCACCTGGAACACCAAAATGTAATGGTGTGTCTGAACATCATAACCGTACTTTATTAGATATGGTGCAATCTATGATGTCTCTTGCCGAATTACCACTATCATTTTGGGGTTATGCATTAGAGACAGTTGCATTCACGTTAAATAGGGAACCATCTAAAAATCCGTTGAGACGACACCGTATGAACTGTGGTTTAGCAAGAAACCTAAGCTGTCGTTTCTTAAAGTTTGGGGTTGCGATGCTTATGTGAAAAAGTTTCAGCCTAATAAGCTCAAACCCAAATCGTAGAAATGTGTCTTCATAGGATACCCAAAGGAGACTGTTGGGTACACCTTCTATCACAGATCCGAAGGCAAGATATTCATTGCTAAGAATGGATCCTTTTTGGAGGAGTTTCTCTCGAAAGAAGTGAGTAGGGGAAAAGTAGAACTTGATGAGGTAATTGTACATTCTCCCGAATTGGAAAGTAGCTCATCACAAAATCAGTTTCAGTGATGCCTACACCAATTAGTGAGGAAGTTAATGATGATGATCATGAAACTTCAGATCAAGTTACTACCGAACCTCATAGGTCAACCAGAGTATGTTCCGCACCAGAGTGGTATAGTAATCATGTTCTAGAAGTCATGTTACTAGACGATGACGAACCTACGAACTATGAGGAAGCGATGATGAGCCCAGATTCCGCAAAATGGCTTGAGGCCATGAAATCTGAGATGGGATCCATGTATGAAAACAAAGTATGGACTTTGATTGACTTGCCCGATGATCGGTGAGTCATTGAGAATAAATGGATCTTCAAGAGGAAGACGGACGCTGATAGTAGTGTTACTATCTACAAAGCTCGAATTGTCGAAAAATGTTTTTGACAAGTTCAAGATGTTGACTACGATGAGAGTTTCTCACTCGTATCGATGCTTAAAAGTCTGTCCGAATCATGCTACCAGTTGCCGTATTTTATGAAATCTGGCAAATGGATGTCAAAACTGCATTCGTTAATGGATTTTTTAAGAAGAGTTGTATATGATGCAGCCAGAAGGTTTTGTCGATCCTAAAGGTGCTAACAAAGTGAGCAAGCTCCAGTGATCCATCTATGGACTGGTGCAAGCATCTCGGAGTTGGAATATATGCTTTGATAAAGTGATCAAAGCATATGGTTTTATACAGACTTGCGGTGAAGCCTGTATTTACAAGAAAGTGAGTGGGAGCACTACAACATTTCTGATAAGTATATGTGAATGACATATTATTGATCGAAAATAATGTAGAATTTTCTGGAAAGCATAAAGGAGTGTTTGAAAAGAGTTTTTCAAAGAAAGACCTCGATGAAGCTACTTACATATTGAGCATCAAGATCTATAGAGATAGATCAAGATGCTTGATATATTTTCAATGAGTATATACCTTGACAAGATTATGAAGTAGTTCAAAATGGAAAAGTCAAAGAAGGAGTTCTTGCCTGTGTTGCAAGGTGTGAAGTTGAGTAAAGACTCAAAACCTGACCATGGCAGAAAATAGAAAGAGAATGAAAAGTCATTCCCTATGCCTCAGTCATAGGTTCTATAAAGTACGCTATGCTATTTACCAGTCCTATTGTATACCTTAGCATGATTCTGGCAAGGGAGTACAATAGTGATCTAGGAGTAGATCACTGGACAACGGTCAAAATTATCCTTAGAGGACTATGCAAATATTTCTCGGTTATGGAGGTGATAAAAAGAGTTTGTCGTAAAGAGTTACGTCGATGCAAGCTTTTTACATCGATATAGATACATATTGAAAGTGGGAGCAATTAGCTAGAATAGCTACGTGTAGAGCATTGTAGACATAGAAATTTGCGAAATACATATGGATCTGAATGTTGTGGACCCGTAGACTAAACTTCTCTCACAAGCAAAACATGATCACTCTTTGGGTGTTAATCACATAGCGATGTGAACTAGATTATTGACTCTAGTAAACCCTTTGGGTATTGGTCACATGGAGATGTGAACTAATCACATAAAGATGTGAACTAGATTATTGACTCTAGTGCAAGTGGGAGACTGAAAGGAAATATTCCCTATAGGCAATAATAAAGTTATTATTTATTTCCTTATATCATGATAAATGTTTATTGTTCATGCTAGAATTGTATTAACCGGAAACTTAGTACATGTGTGAATACATAGACAAATAGAGTGCCGCTAGTATGCCTCTACTTCACTAGCTCATTGAATCAAAGATGGTTAAGTTTCCTAACCATAGACATGAGTTGCCATTTGATTAACGGGATCACATCATTAGAGAATGATGTGATTGACTTGACCCATTCCGTTAGCTTAGCATTTGATCATTTAGTATATTGCTATTGCTTTCTTCATGACTTATACATGTTCCTATGACTATGAGATTATGCAACTCCCGAATACCGGAGGAACATTTTGTGTGCTACCAAACGTCACAACATAACTGGGTGATTATAAAGGTTCTCTACAGGTGTCTCCGATGGTACTTGTTGAGTTGGCATAGATCGATATTAGAATTTGTCACTCCGATTGTCGGAGAGGTATCTCTGGGTCCTCTCGGCAATGCACATCACTATAAGCCTTGCAAGCAATGTGACTAATGAGTTAGTTGCGGGATGATGCATTACGGAATGAGTAAAGATACTTGCCGATAACGAGATTGAACTAGGTATTGAGATACTGACGAGTGAATCTCGGGCAAGTAACATATCGATGACAAAGGGAACAACGTATGTTGTTATGCGGTTTGACCGATAAAGATCTTCATAGAATATGTAGGAGCCAATATGAACATCCAGGTTTCGCTATTGGTTATTGACCGGAGACGTGTCTCGGTCATGTCTACATAGTTCTCGAACCCGTAGGGTCCGCACGCTTAACGTTCGGTGACGATCGGTATTATGAGTTTATGTGATTTGATGTACCGAAGGTAGTTCAGGGTCCCGGATGAGATCGGGGACATGACGAGGAGTCACGAAATGGTCGAGACATAAAGATCGATATATTGGACGACTATATTCGGACATTGGAAAGGTTCCGAGTGATTCGGGTATTTTTCAGAGTACCGGGGAGTTACGGGAATACGGGGAGGAAGTATTGGGCCTCATGGGCCAAGTGGTGGAAGAGAGGAGGTAGGGCGCGCGGCCCCCCTAGCCCAAACCGAATTGGACTAGGAGGCCGGCCCCCCTTTACTCATTTCCTCCCTCTCCTTCCTTCTCCCTCTCCTCCTTCCTTTCCCCCTCCTAGTAGGAGTAGGAAAGGGGAGTCATAATCCTACTAGGAGGAGGACTCCTTCTCCTAGCGCGTCTTGCAAGGGTCGGTCGGCCTCCCCCTTGCTCCTTTATATACGGGGGCAGGGGGCACCCTAGGACACACAAGTTGATTGTTCCAAGCCGTGTACGGTGCCCCCTCCATCATAATCCACCTCGATCATATCGTAGCGGTGCTTAGGCGAAGCCCTGCGTCGGTAGCAACAGCATCACCATCATCACGCCGTCGTGCTGACGGAAATCTCCTGTGAAGCTCTGTTGGATCAGATTTCGTGGGACGTCATCGAGCTAAACGTGTGCTGAACTCGGAGGTGTCATATGTTCGGTACTTGGATTGGTCGGATCGTGAAGACGTATGACTACATCAACCGCATTCTCATAATGCTTCCGCTTACGGTCTACGAGGGTACGTAGACGATACTCTCCCCTCTCATTGATGTGCATCACCATGATCTTGCGTGTGCGTAGGAAGTTTTTTGAAATTAATACGTTCCCCAACATATATGACTTACAAAATGATCAATAATCCCACACGAAGGTTCATGACTCGTAGTGTACTGCCGGACCCCTCCCCCCCACACACACACAGACGCACACATCCTGCACCACCACAACCACTCTGAGGCACATCAAACTTTTTCTGCAATGAACATGTGACCAAAGGCGGAGTGTCGTGTTAAAATTTAAAAAAAACAGACATCATTCGACTGTTTTTATACATTGATTGATTTCCTAGGGATTTAATGTGCACAAATCAAATTTGAGCTACATGTGCACCAAAATGGGTTGCAAAATCATATGTGTCCCTGGGTGCATGTTTCCCTATGCAAGAGATTTCAAAATATTGAGAATATGTATTTTTAAAATTTAGTAAATCCAAAACTTAGTTGAAATTCATGAAACTTATCATGGTGTCATATATGGACACCAGTAGACTGTGATATTGTATTTTTCGTCAATGAGACCCGTTTTGATATAATCTTCTTACAAACGGGAGATTATTAAAAACTGGCAACCAATATCTCATACGGATTATTTATTCTGACCATGTGTGTTAGACCGTGCCATGCTTCAACTAAGCAGTAAAGCGACAGAATGAGTCATCAATAAACCAAAAAGTATATGTGTTGCCACACGCCCCGTGTGCCGTGCGAGCAGGTGTGAGTTGACGGGACACATGCGAGCAGTCCGCCGTGCAGGCATACCGGGAGGCGTGTGTGGAGGTGTGCGTATTGACGGGAGGCGTGCGAGTAGCTGTGTGAAATGATGGTAGGAGTGGTAGAAGTCCGCCGCGCAGGCTCACCGGGAGGCGAGACAGCTTTTGACCACCGCCTGCCTCGCTCCCACTGGTCCATATTAATTGCGTGCCCGAGCCGCCGGCCATAATAGGCGGTCGCACCCTTGATCCATAGTGTTCACCAACGTCTGGACTCTAGAGTGTATGAGGATGCCGCTGAAGCGCACCATCGGAGGGAGTGGCGACGCCGGGGCTAGTGAAGCACCCACACAACGCGTGAAGCTGGACACAGAGGTTTACGTTGCCGCCAACGAGGTCTCGTGCGGGCAGCAGCACGACCTTGACTTCATCAGTGCCGTCGTGCCCCCCTAGCCGGAGCCGGAGGTCAACAGCAACTCCGGCAACGATTACGACTCCGACGGAAAACCGGTTAGTCATTATATACCCATTTGTGCGGCAAACATATCATGTGTTTTCTCTGGTTACTCCCCCCCCCTCTATAATTTTTTTGGAATACAAATCCTATGGTTATGTTCTCTCAGTCCATGAAATCAGAGTAATTAAGATCCGTTAGATGCACGTAGTGTATTGATTGTTTGAATGTTATCCGTATAGAGTTAGCGATTAATTGTTTGTTCTATACAAATGATTTTTGCTAATAATTCGACTAGGGCTAGCTCGCGTGCTAATAATTCATGGCTAGATCTTAAGAATTGATTTTGAATGTCCTACATATATGTTTGTGCCTTTTTCTTCCAGATCTCGACAATTGATTTTGAATGTCCTACATGTATGTTTCTGCCATTTTCTTTCTTTCAGATTGGTATGTACACAGATGAGGCTCCGGCCAGCGCCACCGCTGGATGTAGATCTTGGACCAGGTTGCGCGGCCGGAAGCGGCCATGCACCCCCTAGACCTGAGGAACCAGAAGAATCTCCGGCGGACCGGATCAGCGATCTCCCGGACGGCATCCTTGGGGAGATCATCTCCCTTCTCCCCACCAAGGACGGCTGTCACACACAAGTCCTCGCATCTCAGTGGTGCACTCTGTGGCGCGTTGTGCCTCTTAATCTCGACTGTCGTCAGCTATCTGTCAATGATGATTCTGAACTTCCCAGAGCCATCATCACCTCCCACTAGGGCTCTGTTCAACGCATCTGCATCTCGGCATGCTACCTGCTAGACATACCCTCGCACGGTGGCCGCCTGGCTGACATCCCTCAATTCGGTAAACTCTAGAAGCTTGAGTTCTACCATGACTATGTATGTAACATACCACGAACCGATGTATCTGTGCCCTCACCACCGATGTCCATCTCATGGTTTTCCTCCGCTCTCCACACCGCCACCTTCGCCCGGTGCCATCTAGCAGACAATCTGGTACAAATGCTTTGACCCCCACTACAAAAAAACTTGCGCTTGTGGTGGTTGATCTGTCGGAGGCCGCACTGCACAGCATCATCCACTCCAGCTGCCCTGCCCTGGAGCGCTTGCTGCTTGTTTTGGAATGGAAATTCGTATCCGTTGTCTCAAAATAAAGTCGCCCCACCTTGTAAGCATGGGAATTTGTTTTTTTGGACATGATCTCATTATCGAAGATGCCCCTTCACTTCAAAGGTTGCTCCTTGATTCTAGTATAGTACCTTCGCAAATAACTGTAGTCTTTGCGCCTAAACTGGAGACCTTGGGTGCAATTCGTGACCCTTTTTGATGGTTCAAGATGGTGTTTGGATCCATTCCTATTGAGGTACTGTATATTATTCACGTAAACTATTGTAATCTGCTTTTTTCATTTGTGCGCATAAGTATCATCTTGGAGTACACTTTTGGTACTAATATTATGTTCTATGCTCAATGAAGAGCTTGTCCATCCTATTAGTGGTGGTGGATTCTTTCAAGACCTTACATATCAGTATGTGGTGTTTTGATCTCAACAGGATTATTGGCTTGCTGCAATGCTTTCCATATTTGGAGAATTTGTATATAAAGGTGATGATTTCATGCACATTGAAACCCATATATAATGTATTATAATTAATCGTTCAGCTATCACTCTTTCAATATAATATTTTTTAGACATTAAGTGTTTTCAATCTTCATCTCTATTTAGGCACTAACACATGGAGAAAAAATTATAACCAATCGATGGTTCAAGAAGCACCGGGATTTTCTGATATCTCATGGCATTCGTTTGAAGGCAGTAGCGCTGGAAGGATATGCATCCAACAATGCAAACACTAGCTTTGTCACATTCTTCATGTTGAATGCGAGGGCACTATTGTCCGTGAGGATTAAGTTTTTCGACAACAAATTTCTTACAGTTGTAAGTGTTGAACAACATAAAAAGAAGTTTCAGGTGGACAAAAGGGCTTCTCAACGTCCTCGACTTCTATTTACAACAACTTGTTATCATGTACCGGTAGAAGTTCTCGTCCAGGATCTTGATTTTATGGATCACACCGATCCATTTTATTGTGACTGCCGAAAACTTTGGTTGAGTTAGTTGTTATTGTCCTGTTCAATCAAGATTTTGTGTAAACCTGATGAGGAATTAATCATCGTGCTTTTGTACCTTCTGTAAGCTGGGGTTAGATATTGCTGCCCTTTTCAACCCGGCTTTGACCCATATTTTCTTTCATGCTAGGCCAATGGCTTGCCATTTTTTAATTAAGACATAAATATTATAAGCATTCACAACATAGGGAAATAACCTCACTCTCGCGGGGTCCTTGAGATCTTTGTTCATTACAGAACCGCAAGTTCTTAGCGCCCACCAGCACCCATAAACTTATTTTCAGCTAGCAGACCAAATGGGCTTTAATTCTTAATAAGAAAAGTTGCATGGTAGTGAATGATTTGGATTTGTCATTTGGGATCCACAAGAAAAAAGCCTATCCAGGACGGTGCCGACTCGACAGTAAACATCAAGTCCTTAAGTTATAAGTACATATGTTGTTGTTCTGTGTGCAATGACATAGCACACGGACCATACTAGGGAACCCGTCGGTGATGATTTCATCAATCGCCGACAATTGTATACCACCAAGCATTTGCCCACAACACACATGGCTTATTAGCAGCAATTCTATGTATTATTATCGGTCTCCGGACACATTTCTAATTACAGACCTGTTTGCCGCGTACCACACACATCCTGTTAAATTGAACCGTTTCTGTTCTCTTGGCTCAAAGCAAACAGTTCATCCAAGTGAATCATATGTCATATATCACACACACCTTGATCTGGCTAACCGTTTCTTTTATGTTGCCTAATCACAAACAGTTCATCCGAGTGAACCGTATGTTGTATACCGCACACACCTTCATCTGGCTGCCCGTTTCTTTTGTTTTGCCTCATCGCAAAAAGTTCATTCAACTGAACCATATGCCCCTCATCGCACACGCAACTAAAATATGAACCGTGTTTGGTGTATCCTTCATCGCAAACATTTTGCATCTTTTTTGACAGTTATTTTACATCACCATTTGCGATTAATGCATCGCACACAGTTTTGTCGAAGGGTTTCTGATCGTAGTGTCGCGTTAGCAGCATCCTGCAGTAGTGATCTTTCCACTTCTTGTTTTCAAATATTAGCTTTTTAACAATTTGGTCTTGCACATGTAGATCCTGCTGTCAGAGGTTTTGACCCACTGTTCGACCCTTTTTGCATATGGGGAAATGAGTTGTCCATGAATATCAGTCAAGTCAAGAAACTCAGAAAGATTGTTAGGATAAAGAAATTAGCGACAAAAAACAACAAGATCTTTGTCCGCACAATGAAGAAGACATCAGTTCACTACAACATGGTACTAACTGTTATACCTTTTCTTTTCAATTCCTTTGTGCCATTTCAAATTTAGAGAAGATATTTATGTATATCCTTGTTTTCAGACCTTTCCAAAGCAGTTCACTGATGATTACCTCTCAAACCACCTGTATGGTCAGGAGGTGAGGAAGGTATTCATACAACACCCACAGTTCAATATTGAAGTCTTCCTAAAGAGGATGAAGGATAGATGGTCAATCATCCACATGCATTGGCCTAAAGTTGCAAAGACGTTCAACATCAATGAAGGCTCAATATTCACCTTCCGCTTTAGCAGTTTTTCAGATGAGATTCATCTATCTATATACTGTCTTCATGCTAATTTCCAAAGGTTATAGATGTTGCATGTGAAACTTGGTGCTGGTGCAATTGTGTAATGAGGTAGCTGAGTGCTGAAGCTATATGATGTTGTACTCTGATGTATTTCAATTATGAAATCCTGCTTCCTTAATACAAAAATGAAATATATTATGTGCTTAATATGAAATTTCAATTAGATTAATAAATGGATTATTAATAATAGGCCAATTACCCTTCTAGTTGGGTTTTTCTATTGCAAACGGTTATTGAGAAAATACCATGGGCGTTGACCTCAGACAACGCACACAGTTTTTAGGAATAAACCGTGTTGGATCAATGAACAATCACACACGACATCCTCTTGAAAACTGTTTGCATTAGGCCACCTTGCGTAAACGTTTATCACATAAAAAATGTGTTTGATGGACAGCCTATGCCACACAGTTTATTCTACGCACCGTGTGTGTTGCATTCAATAACGCAAACGGTAAAATTATTAATTTCGTCTGCAATGGCAACGCTATCACAAACGATTTAATGGGGAAAATTGTGTGTGATGTACATGTGAACGGAAACGTTTCCCTTGGAGTGACTGTGTGGGATGTATATATGAATGAAAACATACTTCTTGGATTGACTATGTGGGGTGTACATACTAACAAAAACGTATTCCTTGGATTGACTGTGTGGAATGTACATACAAACGGAAACATTTAGTTAGGACTGACTCTATGGGATGTGTACTTACGATCATAAATGATTTAGCTTGTATAATTGTATTTTTAGCACAACTGTACGTATAACTGTATTTGATCGCTTGCCCGTCGCACACAACCTCATTTTGCCAAGGGTGTGTGCCAGGAGGGCCTATCCCCGACGGTTTCTGGGTCATCTAGGAAGGACCCCCTATCACACACACTCACTCGGCGATGGTTTCAAATGTCGTCGCAGAAAGGGGTTAAAAACCGTTTGTATAACACCTCCCTATACCAGTGATTGATGACTTGAGGGAGGAAAATTCCATCTTCAAGCGTAAGCTGAGGAGGAAGGACAAACTCACTACCCCGTCTCCACCACCATCATAATCTCCCTTACCAAAGGAGCCTTGAATACATGGTATGGGCACTCCCCTTGGTTTGTGCCAAGCTTGGGGGAGATGCCCCGGTATCGTATTACCGTCACTTTTTTTGCCTTTACCTATCTTAGTTTGATCTTTAGTTTTATCATGAAATAGTTGAAATAAAGTTTAGCATGATCTCCTTTTGAGTATTAGTTTCGTGATCCACCTATCTATGTAATCAAGCGAGACTCATGTAATAAAGTTAGTTTGAGTCTTTGTTTCTTTATTTTTATGTTGCAATCAAATAAAAGGAAATAAATAAAAAAGATCATATGCTAATCTTATGGTAACTAATGACATCACATAAGGAAAAGTATAAGTGGCAAATTTATTGGAGATTGACAAACATAGCATTGGTCAATGATGCAACTCATGAAATAATTGATAAGAGAAGATTCACATGCAAATACACCATCTTGGACATCTTTTGTGATTGTGAGCCCCTATCAAATATTATATGTCAAAATTGTTGACGTCGAACAAGGAAGACAACGTAATAGTTATGTTTGTTCATATTCACATAGAAGTTATATTGTCATAGATCCTTCAACATGTGGTGCTTGCTCAATATTTTTGCTAGCCAAAATTCCGCACTAAGTAGAGATACTACTTGAGCATCCAAAAACCCTAAACCCAAACTCATGTTTTGAGAGTCCACCATACCTACCTATGAATTGCGTAAGATCCTTCAAGTAAATTGTCATCGGTGCAATAAGGCAATAAAAATTGCTTCTAAATGTGCTGGATCATTTAGCGTAAGAGAAAATTGAGCATTGTACGAACTTGTGATGGCAAAGTAATAAAAATGATGGACTCCATAATAAAGGTTGCTATCAAAAGGGGCAATATAACGTGACGTTCTTTTGCATTAAGGGATTTGGCATACAAACCAAAAGGCGCATGACAACCTCTGCTTCCCTCTGCGAAGGGCCTATATTTTACTTTATGTATTTATTTTTATGCAAGAGTCAAAGTATTCTTCCCTATTCCTTTTTATTGGTGGAAGATTGTTATGTTCAGATTGTTAATCACATATTGATACCCAATGATCATGATCCACATGATGAGTTGTGAGTAGTTCCATTAGTTTTGAGGACACAAGAGAAGTCTTGTTTCTAATAATCATGTGAAGTTCATTCTCGCTCAATGCTTTGATGATATGTTCTATTGTTCTTCCTCTATTTGTGTTATATGAACGTCGACTACATGGCACTTCACTATCTTTGTGCCTAGGGGAAGACATTGTGGAATTAGTTTACAGATGATGGGTTGCGAGAGTGATAGAAACCCAAACCGTCACGCGTTTATATTCGTTAATTTTACATTAACTGCAATGATTGATGACTGAGATTAAATGGAGAAAGGTTTTTCTCTTCTTCTTTTTCCACGGGCTCGGTCCACACGCATGTTTGCCCACCCAAACTTTTTCAACCCTTAGATATGAAGAGATGGAGCACATCCCTCACGATCCTGGACTCTCTTTATCCAATCCTTCCCTAACTCCTCCAATAAATATGCCGCCAACGAGGAAGCGAAGAAGCAGCAATCATGGTACGCGTCGTAGGAGGAGGGCAAGGCCAATCGTATGGTACAATTCATCCAAGCCTTCTGAGAGCGTCAGAACACCGGCGACCGCCATGGACACCATCACCCTCCCCTCCTATGGTTCTACCCAGCCATGAGATCTGGGCCTCCCCAGACTGCAAGTCTGTAACAACGGCCGACGCCAATGCCAGACCAGTCATTACCATGCCATCACCGTCGTCACATATCCTTTCCTCCATCGAGCACACACCACAACATCGTCATCCGCGTGGCAACGCCGCCAAAGCACACCGATCTAGGAAGCCAGCCTCGCCGCTCCTAATCTCCCAGCATCATCCCAAAAAGGTCGGGCACTCCTGACGGATCTGATCTGGAAATAAGAGGTTGCATGTAGCTCGACCTACCGAGGAAAATTACCATTTTCATGGAGAGGAGACCTTGGGAAGGTTCATGAGTGCAACCGCGGAGCATGACGCACGAGGGGGCGAAGCCACTCTTGGAGGTGGCCGCGGCTGCGTGTGTGTGGTGTGGGCAGCGGAGGAAGAGGCACCGCTGCCGGCGCGGAGTGAACCGCACCTTCCGCAAGAGGAGGCGATGCGGGTGGTGTGTAGGTACCAAGCCGCCACAGTGACAGTGGCACGGGATGTACCGTGGTGGATGCTGAAGGCGACTTGCCGAAACTCTTTAAACTCCCTGACCTCCAATGGCTGTCGTAGGCGACTCCTCGCGCTAAGAAATCATGGGAGCCGCGACCGCTCGCACGACTCCGATCCGGTGACTACCAGGTGAGGTGGCGCAAGACTGCTGGTTCGAGGCCGAGGAGGCCGTCGGGTAGCAGTACGGCAGCATGAACTCTGGTCGGGGTCAGAGTCCAGCGACACAATTCAAGGAGGGCGGGCCGTCCCGAGCCAAGGAGGCCCTCTGGTCGCAGTAGAAGCTGGAGGCGGAAACAATGAGGGCCTCTGTGTCTTAGCCCCTGATGGCCGGCGGATGTCGCCCATGGAGAAGATGATAAGGCGGATGTTGCCCCCAAATCCAATTCTATCCTCTGGGTGTCCCATTCTCTATAAATCCATAGATAAAACGGATGCTGCATTCTCTGTAAACTGATGATAGGTAAAACGGCCGGATGCATGTGTGAACTTGGGGAAAGAGGGACCCGGACGCAAGTGAAAGACAGGGAGGACCAGGGATTCTTCTTTGCCGGCGGTAAGGCAGAGACGCTACTTAGGGAACATGTGCGTACATCCTTGATCCTTCTCTTCTTTCGGTTTCATGTACTCTCCAGTATTCAGTTTGCAGAACTGACAGCAACGAGCAAAGAGATAGAGACTCATCAGATGGAGAAGATTACGCTGGAGAAGGTGGAGAAGGTAATCTCATCTCATTTTGCTGAAATCCGATTCAAAAGGGGTGAAACGGATTATATATCTGTACAGCTGATGCTTAAGAAACCAACATGGTGTACATGCGGCTGGGAGAGGAAAAATAAACAACATCGACTCCAAATCATATATCTATACTCGTCCTAAGTTTGATGGAAGAATTGGCCTCGGTGTTTCGGTACCAGATGCAAGTGTTGCTCAAGCACCTGAATGTAGAAATAATTAATATGTTTATTACAAACTGTCTCCTAAATTAGTATCAGGAAGCTTTAGCTTAAGATGAATTCAGTGGAAATTATACACAAATATTAGCCCTTTTGACTATATTCATAGCAAATTGACCCAACCCTCCAGTCTCCACGCAATAGAAATATGGTACAGTTCACGTACTTTCTTCATCTTGATATAGCCGTGTGCTTTTTAATTTGTCTTAACACAATCTCCCTACACATACACATGGTGCTTTCGCAATACACATTGGACCTAGGTGGTAGAGAGTGCGAGATACATATGCCTGAATCTGGATAAACTACAGTGCTCAAGGTAATACTTTCAGCCACACTCATAAACAAGAGACTTCAGCACAAGGCATATGCTAATGTTGTTGCACTCAGAGTCAGAGATGCAATATTTTGAACGTTTTGCCTCTATAGAACATGAAAGAGCACTGGTGTGCAAACTTTCTACCAGGTAGGGCAGTATGAGGAATGCATGCACCTCTGATACACCTGGATTCTGAGGTTTGAAAACCCGTTCCCCAATTTATTTTACACTCATATTTCTTGCTCCCTTACTAACAGGTGAGACCCACGCGGCAACTTTACACCCACATGGCACGCTGGCTAGCTGTTTATGTAGAAGGGAGACCCATGTGAGGACCGTATTTGGTCAATATTTTCATGCACCGGACAGTAGCAAGGCACTTCTCAAGCTTGAAGACAGTACTGATAAAAGACTGGGTGCAATTTAATCCGTGAGTAGTTTTATCAATAGTTATAGTATATTAAGATGTCGGTATTATATGCATTGTTTGAGTTGGCTAAACATTTTTTTGCCCAAAATTGCTATGAAACTTGTAAATGTATTGGATTGAAGCCTGCTAAGTAGAATCAATGATCATTTAATCAGACACTCTTTGATAATTGATCAATGTAGTGTATATTTTTCTCTTCCGTTGCAACGCGTGGGCATGTTTGTAAGAAATTTAGGGTTTTAGTCTACTCCCTATTCCTCTGCACTTATCCGTGGTGCCGCTCACAAATCGCATATCTGAGACTAGGGGGTAGGGACCTTCTTATATTGTTTTTCCAAAGAGTCCACCTCTTATACAGATATAAGATTCCTAATTTTTTTTCCACTAGTTTCCGGGATAGAGTCCAGATCAAATTACCAACCACGATCATATTTCTCTGTTAACGGATTCTACCCGTTATGTCCCTGGAGCACGCGCTTGTGAGCAACGCGCCATAATAGAGTGTAAATTCCTCTAATTATGTAGATCAACATTAGGGCTGCAATCTAACTATACGATCTAGCTCCTTCCAATCATCAGTGTACCCGGGTAGTCTTTCCAATATAACTACTATATTGTATTCCACTGATAATCGACCAGCTTCCTTAAGCATATATTACTTAAGTACATTCCATCAAGTAACAATTCCATGATAAACATGTAAAGCAATTCCATGTATAAAAACATGTATAATTCCATAATGAGGTATTCCAAATATTAATAATTCCAAGTCATTTGAATATAGTTGCAGGACACATAATTCCAACATCTCCCACTTGTCCAAAACGATCATTCAAATATTCATAACCCCATAGTCTTAACATGCTTACCAAATACCTCATGACTAATAGGCTTAGTCAGGGGGTCAGCAACCAGGGTAACACTATGTTGAAAATCCAAAGAAATATATAGTGATACCTTCCCTCAGTATGTTTCCTTACTGTGACTCTTAAGATCACTAGAGACCTTTAGTTTTCGCCTAATTATTCCAGCATAGCTGTCCTCGGTGCCTCGAGTATTATTTCCTCGAGTGTAACTCCGCCTTTATAGGCACCTCGAGTATTTTGTTCCTCAAGTGAAATTCCGCATCAATTGTTTTCCATCACATATATCAATAATATAATTAATTCCACATTGAGTCAAATATATGATAACCATGTAGAATAAAATTTCCAAAACCACATAAATATCAAATCCAATCAGTAAATGAAACTCCATAAGCAACCATGTTTTGAAAGAAACTCCTGACTTCGGTCAGTGAACCTGCACCATATTAGTACTTCACAAAAAAAGGATATGCGTACCTGGACTTATTTCTCATCTCGTAGATACAATAATAGCTTCCTCGGTGTGTTTACCTTTAATATAAATTTCAAAAGAAGCGACAGGTTGTGATGCACTTTCCACAATCTTATATGATGTGTGAGATTCCCTTAGATGCTCGTCTTTCCTTCCACTGCTTGAATGCAGCATAAATTCCGAAAGCTAAGTTATGATAACATCATGAAGATACATACGAGTTCCAGTATCATTTATTATTCCACTTTTCTCAGTAGTTCAAATATAATTCCTCACTGAGTATGATTCCCTTTATCAAAGGTATTTTAACAGATTTGCATTTTTCCATAGAGAAACATTTCAAAATATTTTCTATGTATTTCCAATCGTAAAACATAGGATGTTTAAAATGTTCCTTTCATATGAAAGTTAAAAGATGACCAAGCTTTCACTTCCATCAATGTGACTATATCATTGCAAACAACAAAACAATATTAACATATACAATAATAATGCAAAATACTTTACACTTACATTTGTAGATGACCGTCTTGCTTCATTTAGAAAACCATATGACCTGCTATTCCATTGTTGTGAAGCTTGTTATAAGACCATACATTAATATACTCAATTAGCAAACCATCTCTTTAGTTCCTTTTTCCCAAAATTCCAGGAGAGAGAGTTTCCACAAGGCATATTTCCCTTTGTGTGAATAATTGAATAACAAGAGTGACATTATAATATTCCAGCGAGCCAAATACCCTTTAAAAAATCACTTCCAGACAATAGGCTTGCAGTTATTTGGTATGATATTAAGTTCTCAAACTATGCTCTTCCTCATTTGAGTTTATTCCTTCCCTCAATTCTTCCACCCATAGTTAACACTGAAAAAAAAACTTAAAGGGATTTAGCGATTCCTCTAAAATTTAGAGTGGCATGCCCCAACAACATACAACTATTATCCAAACATGATATTCCGAGCTAATTCCTCCCACTTATCCTAAGCATGTCATGTTTGGAGTGTCACTTGTAGTTTCTTTGGGGTCAAGATTATATTCCAGTATGATTGTCAATAATTCCACCCTTGATCATACAAATAATTGTGTTCCTACTTTCCACCCGTTTTCCTTTTCCGGGTAACAAAGGAAACACCCTTTGATCCACTAGAATAACCATGAAAAAAAATCCTGGTGTGCGCTTTGTAATAACTGAGAATTTCATGCCAAAATAGAAGATTTCCTTCCAGTCAACCGATTGTAGTAGATGGAGAATGATATCAACAAATGACAGTATGCAATGCTTCCAAAGAAACAAGGGAGTATACAAGACATTCAATTCCTCCATTCAATTGTGGAGTGTATGGTATATTACAATGGTGAATTGTTCCATGCTCTCTACATCAAACAATATATTCCTGAAGTGTACTTCCCCCACCAATCAGTTGTTAAAACTATGATATTATTTAATCAGCTAATTTTCCACTTCAGTATAACATGTGACCAACACAATAAAACCTTTTGACTTGTATAATAAATGATAAACATAACCATATAAAAGTGTAATCATCGAAGAGTGGGATGAAATAAATAATCTGACCTCTAGTGGGGATGTCCAAAGAAATATCATAAGTATAAAAAAACAAATGTGAAGCCCTTTCATCTCCTTCCACCTTAATAAACAAGGTGTATTAAAAAAATATGCTTCACATGTACCATAGTCCTCCCACTAGAGTTCAAAATTCCAGAATCAACAAGCCTCTTGATCCAGTTCCAAGATATGTGACGATGATGTAGATAATAAGATTCCAAGCATGTGTTCCCATTGTCGATATTCCTCCATATGGAGTTATCTTCGCAAAATATAAACAGTATGGTTTGCAAACTTCCAATGGACATCAAGAAAGATAGATCATTGTGTGAAAATCCATACTGCACTAATTTAACTATTGAGCAATATTTCCATTCATCCTTTTCCAAACAGTATGTCATAATCAATAGATTCCAAGATATAACAATAAAGCAAATCCGTTCTTACTGAAGTTTCACAGAGTGTTTAATAGCAATAATACCTTTCCTCCACAAGGGAGTTTCATGGCAAAATTTCCAATTCCAAAGTGTATAAGATTTAGCAGCAATGACAAAGCATATATATATATATATATATATATATATATATATATATATATATATATATATATATAATTTCCTTTGGAACTGTTACCATGTGAACAAAATTGCTATTGCATTCCAGCAATATGAGACATAGCCACAATCGAGCTACATGAAAAAATATCTCTGAATAAATAAATGTAGTGCAAATATTATCATCAGACATACCAACAAATGAAGAGAAATTTCCTTGTCCACAGACTGAATCCCAACTTCCTCCACAAACAAGTGATGCTGAGTAATAAGATTTTTTTCTAGATGTGCATAATTTCCATGCTATCTTTTCGCTGAAGTAATTGCCAGCCCATCCGGGCACTCATGATCTAAGGTCCTTGGATTTCTTTTTTTGTACGGACTAGTATTCTTCTGAGGAGTAAATATCATCTCCTTGTCATGAATTGCATGCAATAGATCTGAGAAAAAAATTAATCAATGATCAGTGATCAAATAAAATGATTGAAACCATGGATGCGTTTGGTGCGTGTAGTCCTTCCGGCAAGCTGGCCGTTGCTTGCAAAAGTTCGTTCCACTTTTGTATTATTTGCCTTCCTGCATATACCAAAGTACTACACGCCTTCGTGTTGAAGCAGTAGAAGCAAAAGTAGTTTCTTTTTTCCTTCAGCTATCCTTGCGAAGTGGCCGTTCAGAGAAGAAGCGGCATGCAGTGTCGGTTATGGCAAAAGTCAACCGGTCGTCGTTTGTCCGATGGGATGCAACGAAACCATCCAGGCGACACATAGTCACGTACAGGCAGCGGTAGGATGGCAAGCTGGTCCACGTCTTTGGTTGTCAACAGGCCGCCGAACGCAGCGGAATTTCCTGGCCAGGACCTCAAGCCAGTGGTGCAGTCGGGTCGCGTCGGGCGCATCTCAGCGACACTGACACGGAGTAGCGAACCCAACGACGCGAAGGTCTAGTGGCGACCTGGTGGCAAACTCGTCGATGCGGAGGTCACCGGCGGTAGTCCAGCTCGACTCGGCGCGGAACGACGCGGAGTCGACGGAGTGGACTTGGAGCGGCGGCTCCGAGAACCCAATCAAGAAAAAATCTTACGATTCACAAAGAGAGTTAATTTCCTTCACGGGAGAATCTTGCATGGTGTGCCTCGTATATGGGTTGGGTACATGATTGAGGCACGCACTAGCAGACGACGCGAACTTTGCTTTGACTATTCTGGATCATACGAAGCCTCCAACAACTTGGTGTAATCAGCATGGCGCGAGCGCAAGCTGGCTAGCAGCGCCCGATCGGCGTCAGCCCTAGAGTCGTGCGATGAGGAGGATCCCGAGCGATCTAGAGGAGCAGAGTTTGATCCGGTGGCAGAGTTCGGTCCTGGTGGATCGGCTAGGATCACGGCGGCGGCGTGACCTAAACCTTGCTCAAGATACCAATGTAAGAAATTTAGGATTTTAGTCTACTCCCTATTCCTCTGCGCTTATCCGTGGTGCCGCTCATAAATCGTATATATGAGGCTAGAGGATAGGGACCTTTTTATATTGTTTTTCCAAAGAGTTCACCTTTTATACAGATATAAGATTCCTAATTTTTTTTCCACTCGTTTCCAGGATAAAGTCCAGATCAAATTACCAACCACAATCATATTTGTCTGTTAACGGATTCTCTACCCGTTATGTCTCTGGAGCACGCGCTTGTGAGCAACGCGCCATAATAGAGTGTAAATCCTCTAATTATATAGATTAACATTAGGGTTGTAATCTAACTATACGATTTAGCTCCTTCCAATTATCAGTGTACCCGGTTAATCTTTCCAATATAACTACTATATTGTATTCCACCGATAATCGACCGGCTTCTTAAGCATATATTACTTAAGTACATTTCAGCAAGTAACAATTTCATGATAAACATGTAAAGCAATTCCATGTATAAAAACATGTATAATTCCATAATAAGGTATTCCAAATATTAACAATTCCAAATCATTTGAATATAGTTGCAGGACACATAATTCTAACAATGTTTGCTAGTAGTGACCTAAATGCTCTTATATTCGGAGGGAGTATTTTTTTTAGAAAAACGGGTCGAGCTGTTGGTACATGGTAATGGGTCTTTCCCATGGGAAAAAAGTGGTAACGGGTTATGAACCCGATCCTAATTCTCCCGGACCCTACCCATGAACTGTGATGCCGTGACCGCGTCTCCTCCCGCAGTCCACCTTCCCCTCTCCCTCTTCCTTCCTCTCCCGCCGCCGGCGACACCTTGCTCGCGAGGGGTATACGCGGGGAGAGAAAGATGGGGAACGTGTTCGTGAAGAAGCCTAAGATCACGGAGGTCGACAAGGCCATCCTCGCCCTCAAGACGCAGCGCCGCAAGCTCGCGCAGTTCCAGCAGCAGGTCCCCTGCTCCCGCCCTGCCCGATCCGATCATCTGTTTCCCACCCCCGTCCTACTATACCATCTAATTGTTCTAGTTTGTAATCGTGATCATTGAGATTCGATTCTGGTAGTTTATCGATCTCCAATTTTGCCCCCGGGACTAGATAATACCAGGTTTGGTGCCAATACCGCTCATTACGCGAGTGCGGCCGCAGTTGGGATTAGGTTTTTGCATAACGTTGTGTCTATAACTGAATGGGTACGAGCTTTTTCCACCTTGTTAGTTTTGTCAGGAGGGCCCAGTTCTGGTGTGGTTTGTTGTTTGCCATTTTGGGTTGACAGTAGTGATCCGGATTTAGAATGTCTGGCAGTGTCATCAGGACAAGAGTATAGGTTTTGGGTCGGATTATAATGTAGTATTAAGGTGAATGTAAGCGAGAACTGCACATTCATGTTATCAAATGAGGATATTACTTTCCAGAGCATATTGCGAAAACCAGACTGGCTTGTAGTGCATGCTTTGGTGTGCTGCCGTTATCTTGATCTATCAGCGCTAGCGGTATGGGAGTCGTTTGCTGGTGCAAACCAGCAAACTATCTGATTTCTGTACTAGCATGTTGTGCGAAGAAATTATTTCGCCATTGGGTTTCAATACCTTTAGGTGGGTATAACTTGTCGTGTTGTGATGAACTGTTCAAATATTCTAACTGAACTAATGAGCGTGTCTTGCATTAAATCACTGGAATGATGTTTCTACTTACAATTAAGATGGTAATGGTTCTGTTTATGTGTGTTTTACTTTTCTTTCTTCCAGCTTGAGAAGGTGATTGAAGCAGAAAAGGAAGCTGCACGCCAGTTGGTTCAGCAAAAGAAGAGAGACAGAGCTTTGATTGCACTGAAGAAGAAGAAATCCCAGGAAGAGCTCCTGAAACAAGTTGATACATGGCAAATGAATGTCGAACAGCAGGTTAGTAGTTTACTCGATAAATTCTGGCTCCTAATGAATTGCATGTTCATGTATAGAGCAGAAGGTCTGTATTTCTGCTTTACATAAGTGAATCTGACCAGCATTAAGTCTCTTTAGTTTTGATCGATAATTTGACAGTCTGTTTTCTGTTCTCTTGTTGAAGCTGACAGATATTGAACTAGCAAGCAAGCAAAAAGCTGTATTGGAAAGCCTAAAGACTGGAAATGCTGCCCTTAAGTCTATACAGAGTGAGATTAACATCGACGATGTCCAAAAGTTAATGGATGACACAGCTGAGGCCAAGGCTTATCAGGATGTAAGTTCAATAAACTTTTCCAGTCCACTGGTTACTACATTTATAATGCTTTTATCCATGTGAGGTCCTTCCATCTTATTTGAAGTCATTGTATATATTTTTCTTACAACATCCTTAGTTGACGCTTAATACGTAAAGTGGCACCTCGGATCTCTGTAAAAGCTCTTTTCATGTACTTGTGTGGAACTAGTTAAACCATGTACATCATTTGGACTATGTGATAGTTGCCTGAAAATCAGTACTGATTTCGTTCTTACACCATGTAAATATATATAATTAGCTCTGTGGTCTGCAACTTAAACATGAACAGTTCTACATAGTATAATGCTTCTGAAATTGTGACTTATACAAGTAGCTAATACAAGAATCAATTTATCATCTGTTATATTGTATTATTGATGTCTTTGTACTTATTAATCAATGCCCGTATTTTTTTTCATCTGATTTTGATGAGCTCCCTTCTATTTCTATTATCGGAGTTATTTATATTTGAATCCAGTTTTCATCAGTTCCTTCTCGTGATCTTACCATCTGTTGCAGTATATGCCCCCAACGCCAATGCCTGTAACCTTTTTTGCCTTGCTTATCAACTGATATTGATTGCAGGAAATAAATGCCGCTCTGGGTGAACAACTATCTGCTGAGGATGAGGAGGCTGTCATGGCTGAATTTGACAACTTGGAAGCTGAGGTTTTTCCCCAAAAGCTTCAAGAGTTCTCAACCTTTTGTTTTAAGAAAAATACCTACATAATAAACTCCGAGTTCTGAGCTTAAATGAAGATTTGTTTCTCTGCTAAATTGTTATTGTCGTCTGTTCTTTTCAGCTTGCACTTGAGTCTCTGCCCGATGCTCCCGTTACTGAAGTACAATCTGAAAAGAAAACCAAAGCACCGGCTTACGCTGAAGCTCCAGCTGAAGACATTGATGATGTTATTGAGCTTCCTGATGTACCTACTAAAGCGCCAGAGAGGTCTGAAGCTCCAGAAAAAACAAAAGGTTTTGATCTCATGTTCCTTTATTTTTGGAGTTTAGCCTGTTTCATTTGCATCTTATACTTTTTATGGTGTACTGATGATGTGTTCTGAATTGACAGTCTTGGAAGAGCCACTACCTGCATAGTTGGTGGAGCTGAGCTGAACAGGGCACTCCAAGTCCTGCGGTTTGCAGGAGCTGTAAAATATCTGCCATTTGATTGTACTACTTAATTTTGTCATTTCATAAGTTTCATTGTGTACAGAATCTGAAATGTTGGTCTCGGTTATCAATTGATGCAGTGACGACCTGTGCCTGTTGTACATTTAGTAGTCTCAGCATCGATTATGGTATCAGATGTCCTGTTATTTCTTGATTGTCGTTTGTATATTGATTTGGGCTTGCAGCATGCTACAAGCATATCCCTGTTGTCTCCTCTGGACAGCTAAAATTAAATTGTGTTAACTGTTAACTGGGATTCTGTTTCATTGGTTGGATCTTTACCACGACTTGGCTACTTTGCACTCAGGTATGTAAACAGTTACATTTCATGCTCATCATTTCTGATTTGACACCTGCTCTTCCAGATTTCTGCCGCTACACATAGCAAGTTTGGTGCAGAGACATTTATGTAGTTGCTGGGCTCAGTATGTCGCCGCTGCTGGCCAAGTCTGTTCTGTAGCTGCTGCTGCTACTGGTGATCTTTGCTGTTAAAATGGTCTGTTGAGATTGACGCTGAAAAACGGTTGCATTCCTATTTTAACCATTTTAACAGCATGTCAATAACAAGTACTGTGTTCCTAGAAATGGCAAATTGAACAAAAAATGATGGTATGCCAGAGTTTATATAAGGAATGCTCAAGTACCGTGTTGAGTAACCGATTATTTTGTAGAATGGATGTGGCACTGAAAGGTTTTCAGCATGCTATTTTAACTATTTTAACAGCATGTCAGTACAAGTTATAGAAAACAACATTGACAATTATATTGGACGCCGATAAGTGCCACACGTGTGGGCGTTAGGGGGTCTGCCCACACATTTTGTGTGATGTATAAGAGGAACAGCCTACACACCTACGTGTGAGCAAAACAAGTAATGCCCACACATCTCTTTTTTTCTCCTGATCCCTTTCACACGCGTGCGTGTGGGCGAAATAGATAACGCCCACACGCCCGTACGTCAGGCCTCGTACCTCGTGGTCCCGCACGCCCCGCGTGACAGTCACCGCGCTTCCCGCAGTTGCCCTGGTCCAGACCCTCGTCCATGTTCGTTTAACTGTAGTTGTCATGTCGCTGAATTTCGGTTGCCATGTCGGACAACTACAGTTGTCATGGTTGCTCAACTGCAGTTGCCATGATTTCAAAACTTTAGGAGTTGCCACCCACTAACACTAGGCAGTTGCCGTGTAGCACTACAAAAAGACATGGCAAAAGAACATGTTCGGGTAAAAGAGAGAGTTGCCGTGTGCTTACAAGCACGCTAGGGCAGTTGCCATGTAAAGAGAAAGAGTTGTCATCTACTTACGTGCACGCTAGGGCAGTTGCCATGTACCATGCAAAAACACATGGCAACTCGGGTAAAAAGAGAGTTGCCATCTGCTTAGAAGCAAAGCTATGACAGTTGTCATGTAACCTGCAGAAACACATGGCAACTGCCATCTTTGGGTGTGGGCGAGGAGATGGGCGTGTGGGCGAAGTGATAAACGCCGACAGACCAGCCCCCTCTGCGTGCGTGAAAACTGGTGTGTGGGCGAATTGTTAAACGCCTACACACCAGCCCCCCGTGTGGTGAAAAAGAACGTGTGGGCGACCGGATGAATGCCCACACACCAGTTTAGTCCTACATGGCACACAAAAACTGTTAGAACACGCTAAGATTCGTGCAAAATTGGTTGGACGAGAATCCATATGTGTGGACAAGTTGTCAGACGCCCACATGTGTGGGAGTTAGTGTTTTTGATTATATTTTATTAGCTGTTAAGCGATTAAACTTCTATGAAGCTGCACACGTTTTTGAAATTCTACGTATGTCTAGGTCCATGCCTGCACAATGGACTGGATCACATTTATCTAGTCAATCAAATAATCTTGTACTCAAATTATCTTGAGACCCAAATTTAAGTTGGATTGTGTCTCCTAACAATATTTGTTCTTGTCATCGCCTCCGTCCCAAAATAAGTGTGTCAATTTTTATACCAATTTAAAGTTGATACAAAGTTGGTACAAAGTTGACACACTTATTTTGGGACAGAGGAAGTATGTTATTACTTTGAACATGCTGTAGATAACCAGTGAGGATTGTTTGTATGGATGAGTATTCTTCATTATCTATTGAGTGTAAATGCTTTCTTCATAGTTTTTTTTAAAACTCATAGTACCTAAACACCTAGTGACTTGAATTCATCTTGATTATTGTCCACCAAATTGAGGGGTGATGGGCTCATCTTTTTATGTTGATGGAAACATTTTTCATGTAGCAACCGTAAACCACCCTTGATCAGATTCAAATATATTTGTTCTTGTAATCTTAACTCTCAACATTTCCTACACAATGACAAAAGGGGTCCTCAAGTCACCCAAATCTTTCCCCACCCCAACCAGTGTGGCCTCTCCTTGGCGGTTTCCAGCTCTTCCCATCGGTGTCTCATCCATCTTGTCGCTTCCTTCCAGCTCCTCCACTATGCCCTCTCCCTCCCTAGTCCCTAGTGACCAAGGACCCCACCCACTCATTGAGCAGGTTGTTGAGGTGGACGCCGAGATCGAGCTGGAGCTCAACGCGGGGAAACAGTTTGTGAGCTTCGTTGGTCATTCAGGTAGTATTTGGACGAGCACCTGCACGGCTGGAGCCGATCCCCATGTACACACTCTTGCATCGATGCGTGCCACAGCTTTAGTTAATTGTTACTCCACCTACGACGAGCTCCACGTATATGTTTGTGAACGAACCCATCGGAAAGTTATGCCCTTGGCATTTGGAACGAGATGCAAACATGACAAGGGTCGCACCCAGTACGCTACTTTTGCAGTTTTTTTTTGAACGTTTGCAGTTGCCGTCTCCATCCACGCACAAATGAAGTTTGTGTAGCCTTGGCATTTGGAACCACCATCTGGAGGCGCAATAAAAGCCGCGCACACCAAGCCCCTTGACCCGCCGATGAATTCTGGTTGCCAGCCCTACTTTCACCTGTTTTCACCGTGCAGTGCACCCCATCCATCCACCGCGCCGACTCCCTTCCCTTCTTGGCTAGCTCCCAATAAATTGGGCCGTCGCCGTCTCGCCCTGCACCGGCCTCTCTGTCCGTCCATGGTAGTAGCTTCCGAACCGTGTTTTCCCTGCAGCTCAGCTCTGTGGCCTCGAGCGTAGCCACGCAGCAGACGGCCCTGCTATTTTTGTTTGTGGGGGACCTTTCTATTCTGCAAGTGCAGTGGTTTATGCGGGCGCCTCTTGTTGTGTAGCATACATACGGATGGATGTTTCAGGCTTCCAGCACGTACGTACGTACAGTACGTACGTAGTACACCGTTTACCCGTAAAGCTGTGCAACAGATTGATGGCCCGAACCTCTTGAGCTTGTAGATAGATAGATGGACGCCAAAGTTTATGTATCCATCAGGCCATCAAGTTATACAGAGTATGAATGCCTGTTCAGTTCTGTATACCCCCATCAAGTTATACAGGACGACAAAGCACTATGCCTCGATGAGCTACCAACGCAAGAAGTAAGATTGCTGGAAGCAGCCAGGCAGCGCCCCCTCCCTGCATTTCCTCCGGGCCTCACCGCAGAAAAGCCCTGCTCCTTTCACCGATTCTCTTGATAACCCCATGTGGATGTGGAAACTCACGACGTTGCACTTGCACGGCCAGCATGTGGCGTGCATGTACGGACGATACAATCGCTTCACACTCCTTTTCTTTTCCTTTTTGCATACGAGGATCATCCCCACTGCAGCACTGCTCACAGCACACCACGCCGGAGGTGTTTGTCGAGCGAGGAGTCCACGCTTCTCTTTCCTCCTCTCTCTTTACATGCACACATGGAGCGGCGGGGCGGATCCTTTCGGTGCTGCTGGATGCTCACCGGGCTACCTGTGGCAAAACACGCCGAATCGGTGGCAGGATTGCGTCCGATCTCCGTGTCAGCTGTCTCCACGCGCCAGAGGCGTCGGATCGGTGCCGAGGATGCCACGCCCACGCGCGCTGGCGGTTTCCGCGGACCCAGCTCGCTCAACGGACGAGTGATGGAAGAAACCAACAAACAAAGTTGTTGGTCGTCCACCATGGAGCCAAGATATACACGTACAGTACGTGAGATGGCCAGCTCGCTGCTCGCGCACATATATATCCCAACAACAACGGGGAAAAAGGGGAGTCCATCGATCGGTGCGTGCCTGCAAAACATTTTTTTCACTGGGAAGTGAAATTTGTTTGGGTGTAAACCTCATATAAAGGGTACGTCAGTCACCTGCACAACAGAGTCTAGCTGGCTCGTTCGGAAGCCACCTGCATGCACACGGACGCCAAAACAATCAGGCCCCAGTTTTTCTTAGCTACTATTGCCAATTAGTAGTACTATCTCTCCTCTAGAAAAACCACTCAGAGCAACTCTAACAGACCCCGCAAAACACGTTTGCAGTTTGATGAAGATCTCGTTTGCGGGTCGAGAACAAGCGCGGCCGATCAGAAACCGTAAATGAAACTGCATAATTTGAAAAAACAGTTTCATAGAAGAAATTGCAACATAGTAATTCATCACATACCGAAAAGTCCATTCTGCACCCGAGCTCATATGCTCCCGCATGAATAGTAAAAATCGAAAAAAATAAAAAAATTCAAAAAATTCCAAATTTTTTTTTTAGAGAAACATTGACAAAAGTTCTAAGTGCCTGCAAAAATTCATCATGAAATCACATTCCTGTAAGGCGTGGCAAAAAAAACAAATTCAATGTTTCAAAATGCATTTGAAAGTAGCTTTTTCATAGTACTATTTTTGTTTTTTTTGCCACGCCTTCTAAGAATGTGATTTCATGACGAATTTTTGCAGGCACTTAGAACTTTTGTCAATGTTTCTTTCAAAAAAAATTTGAAATTTTTTGAATTTTTTTTGATTTTTTTTCGATTTTACTGTTCATGCGGGAGCATATGAGCTCGGGTGCAGATTAGCCGCGTCCATCACATACTACATATATTACATGATCAAACACTACAAACACTAATTCATACTACATACTACATCAGTACTAGTACTAGAGGGGGTGAGGATCTCACAGCGGCGAGCTCGCGGCCATGGACGACGCCATGGAGGAGCTCAACCCTCCTCGCCAGAGCTGCCGAGGTCGATGTACTTCTCCCTCTGCTCCTCGCGGATGCGCCACCACTCGCTGTCCTTTTCCTTGGCGGCGAGGTTGGCCGCGACCGCCTGCTGGAACACGAGGTCGTCGAGCTTCTCGTGGTGGCGCCGGCGCTTCGCCTCCTCGCGCAAGCTCTACTTGGCAATGGCGGACGCGACCACGTAGACATCGGCAACGAAGTCCTCCGGCCCGACGACTCCGCGGCTACCGAGCTCCTGCTTGACGGGGATGAGCTCGATCTCCTCCGGATCCTCCGACCACTCCCTCTTCACGGGGAGAAGGCTCGCGCTGGAAGAGGAGGAGCTCGCGGCGTGGGAAGATCTCGCCGCGGAGGACGAGTCCACGACCGAGGACGGCATACGGCCGCGCCGACGGTTGCATTCGTTCGTCTCGCGGACGCGGAAGCTCGGCGGCGGCGAGAGGACGCGGTTGGTCCACTTCCTCGCCTCGCGCTTCCTCGCGCCGTCTGACCGGACGCGCCGCTCGTGCTCGGGGTCGCCGCCGCCGCCAGATCTGTTCCCGGAGCCGCGTCCGGAGCTCCACATGCGGTCCCACTTGGTGGCCGGAGGCGGAAGGGGCTCGCAGGCGGCGAGAAATGTGAGGAGGGGAGTGGGGAATTGCGGAGCTCGGCGACGGCGGGGGATAGGGTTTCAACCCGCAAACACACTGCGAAACCGTAGATATACTAGTCGGGGCGGGTGTTTTGCGGGCTGCGGTAAATATTTTTACGGACCGTGCGAGTATACGAGCTCTGTTCTAGTCAGAAAATTGGGCTGGACTCGTATACTCGCCGGAATTTTGTGGGTTTACCGATTTTGCAGGGTGGTAGAGTTGCTCTCAAAGCAAATAGGTATCGTACAATGTACTCCCTCTATCCAAAATGAGACACTTATTTTGAGATGGAGGGAGTACAATGCAATTATCTGCTTGTCCGCGATAGATAAGGTGTTGATGCAGGGCACGTGTCAGGCATGTTTTCATGGATATCATTTAGATACATGTTTTACATATAAAGAGATGATTGCATTACCCCGCAAAAAAAAGATGATTGTGCAAAGAAAATGCTCTAACAATTACCTAAAAAGGAAAAGAAGAAAAGATCACAATTATCTGAAAGGAAAAAAAAATAGATTATGTGACATTTCGTGCCGGATGAAGCAAAAATGTGCCGTCGTATAGGTATCCGCAACAAACAAGGCTTTATCATTATGATTTTCTTCTATTCTATCTATCTCTTCTCTTACTTAAAAAAAATACAGAAGGATCCATTTTATGCTCCTTTCTTTCCTCCGCCCTTACCCTCCACCCTGCTTTTCGGGTTTGCCAGTTTTTCTAGCTGGTTTTACTTAAAAACCACTTCTAACTGCCACATGTCTTACTGCATTATGAAACAAAATCATGTTTTTTGGCACGTCAAATGGAGTTACATTCTCGTACTATCCTAGGGAAGCCCAATTGAGTGGCTCATCATCTGGCGAAGCACTCCTATGATACTCTGTCTAATTTTGATTGGGATGGAGGAACAATTTCATTATGCCTTTTTGTAATAAATGATGTAACTCTCTTGATGAAGAAATAACCGAGAGGCTTTCCCCTAAAAAAAAAGATACAGATTCAGTTCACGGCTAAAATTTATTTTTCGTACATAATTACATTGATAAGAAAATGACAGGTAAATCACATCCACTTTGAAAATATTCATACCTCCGTTGCAATGCACGAACAATTATCAAGTGTTATAAAAATAGCCCCACTAACATCATTAAATAGCCATTTTTTTGCATTCTCATCAATCCACATCACCACTTAAATCTCATATGTCCATTTCTTTCCCAAATGCTAGATAATCCATTTCAATATACCATTTTTCCTCGTTCAAGAATTTTTCTAATTAACCAGTTAAATAGCCGATTAATCCCTAATTATAGGGTCACCGAGTAGCCGATAAACTGATAAATCGACCGATTAATTGATCAATTGGCCAATTAACTTGCCGATTAACCTATTAATTTTCTACTCGCCAGTCAACCGAGCAGCTACTAGTTAACGATTTCTTCAATAATGATATTTTTTTATACCCTGCAAAAAAAGATATTTCTTTTATAACTTTCCTTACCAGATACTAAGAAACTAAGGGTGACTCCAATTAGTGATTAACCTGCAATTAAGCCTGGTTCAACACTGATCTGCAACAAAGTTTGATCTACAAATATATCTAAGCACCACATGCAACAATTACATTGTCTATTTATCCTTCCGTTTGAGTTGTATTGTCTATTTCTCTATTTTTTTGCGAGGTGAATTTTCTACTTCTCCTACTTAATCCACTTCCGTAATATATTAGGTGTTATCATTTAGTTTTAGACTATTCATAGTGAGAGTAACATAGGTAGTAACATCACACATCTCTAAACAAAACAGATGATGTCGCGAGTAATTAATAAAGAAAGAGAGGTATGTGATAACATAACTACTTAATATAACATCACGCATACCAAGACAAGATGAGTCTATAACCTAATAAATAAAGTGTTGCATGACACTGCACATATGTTACTCCTCACTATAGAGATAGTAATATAGACCGGTAACCTGTAGTAACATATACATGTTACTAGTCTAAGTTACTATCCATTATGACTAGTCTTATGGATGTACATGTACCATTAATTCAAGTATAAAAAACGCATTCCCCTTTTACCAAAGATGCCCGCAAATGAATCTAGCTCCCATATCAATAAGCTAGTTTAGGCTAGTCTCTGCATTTAACGCTCCTCTAAATCTCTGTATAAATTTTGAATGCACGATAGTGGACAATAAACACTCCTATATCTTGAATCAACCTTGACAGCCCCTTCCCTAATTGCATTAGACACTGATTGAAGAAGATTAGCACTAGCGCGTCATTTTCCAAACCACCCACTCGCACACCCATAATGCTATTTAAATTGACTTGCACCTGAACTCCACGAAAGTAACACTTTTTTTTTGGTACGGATTAAGATTTTGGCTTATCGTAATTACCACCAGGCCCTAAGCATTAGTACATTAATGTATGTGACGCTAACACCTCCGGTAGTGGAAGTGTAAGGCTAGTCATAGTGAGGAGTAACTTAGACAGTAACATGCATATATTATTTAGTCTATGTTACTACCTTCATAGTGGGGAGTAATATGTATGTGGTATCATGCAAGCCATCATTTATTGAGATGTAGACTCATTTTGCCTTGAGATGTGTTATGTTAGTGTAACATATTATGTTACTCCAACCATCTCTCTACTTCTTAAATACATGCCATGTAAGCAAACTGTTCTTGGGGTGCGTTATGTTACTTGCTAAGTTACTCCCACTATAATCAGCCTAAAACCTTCTGCATTGGGGTACATAGCAAGGACTATCATGCATGCTAACTAGGTAATTTTACCGATGTGATGTACAATTAAATCCCTCGTTTTCCCTTCCCACGCCGCTTCCTAGGGGACGGCTCGGGCGGAAACCCTAACCGCCGCCGCCACCCCATCTCCCTCATCCCCACTCGCTGCCTTTGACGGCCGGCAGCAGCGGGATCTGGCACGCGCGGGTGGTTCTGGAGCATGGCGGGCCAGCGACGACAGATCTGGTGCACGAGGGTGGTTTTGGAGCAAGGCGGGCTAGCGGTGTGGGCATTTGTGCTGCTCGCCGCGGGATCGGAAGCGGCTATGACGACGCATGGCAGAGCTCATAGCGGAATGGAGGTGTGCGGCTGGGGCTCGTGGGAGGAGAAGGTCCCGGCCAGTTGCTTCTCCTGGAGGCGATGACGTGTGACATAGCGGCGATGGTGCGGCGAGGCCATGGAGGCATGGCGGAGCTTGGCCGGGAGATGCTGCGCTTGCAGTGGCTGAGCACGCAGCGGGCCATGGTGTCTCCTTCGTGGTGCCTCCACCTGGGCCCGTGGTCAGAGGTGTTGGAGGTGACGGTGCGAGCCAGATGGGCCCTGATCTGGGCCGCAGGGCCACGACACGGGCGTCTGCTGGGAGCTGGTTTGATGGTTGTAATTTGCGGTTCCGGCGACCCTTGGTCGGGCATGAAGGGAGCTTGGTGGAGTTCTCAGCCGTGGTGGTGCTGATGGTTGGGCTGTATGCTCCTGCTTGTGCATGTCTCGGGTGGACCTCGGCATCTCGACTATGCTGGCGAAGTGCCGCGACAATGGTAGAGTGGTCAACTTGGACGGTATGACCCTAGTCCGATGAGAAGAGACGAGGTGTGCGGCTACTCGAAAGAAATTCCTGCCCATACTCGGTCGGTGCTGGCGGCGACAGCGCCCGTGGGTGTAGTTCCCTCGGAGGCGTTGCCAAGGTGTGCCAGCATCTTCCTCGCTCGTTCTCGGGATTGGTAGCTGTCTTCGGGCGAAAGCCTAGGTTCGGTGTCGAATCGGCGCGATGGCGGCGTCTTAACGTCGCTACTTTGTTGGAAGCATCCTGCTTGAAGATATGGTCTTGAGGTTCCATGTTGGGCTACTTCCGATGCTCGCCACTGTTCAAGGTGATCTTCAGCGGCGCAATGTACGTCATCGCTGGTGAGTTCAAGATGATGACTTTAGTGGACTGACCAAGTTCCTCCATCTACTTGCCACCTCCTTTAGGCATCAAAGGGTGGATGGTGCGTCGACAAGGGAAGTTCAATGGAGTTGGTGTTGTCTTCGGAGGTGACCGGCATTGGTCGAGACGTGGCGACGTTGCTTAGTTTTGAACATGATCTTTTTGCTTTGTAGTTGTGTTGTCAGTGGTGGTTGTCTTTGGACTAGCCCTGGTGTGGAGTCTGCACTACGCTTGTTGTTCACAACAAGTTGTAGTCCTCTTATACTTGAAATTCCGCCTTCTATAAAAATATGGTACGCATTCACGTATTCTTAAAAAATGTACAATTAAATTAAGGAAGTGACGATTTAGTGTAGGAACGAAGTATGTCTACCGGGGGGGGGGGGGTGAATGGGAGTTTTAATTTTTCTTCAGAAAACTCAAAACTATCAGAACCCAGCAGCGGAAACGAATGGAAAACAAACTACAACGAGCTAAAACTAAGTACCGAATGAAAACTAAACATGCATCGAAACAAATCAAATGATGGAAAACATATCGGATGGAAACATGGGTAACAGAAATAACCAGTGGTGCTCGATGGCGGCAGGGTATTTGTTCGACCAGTTCGTCCTTCTACACAAGGACTACATCTGGTTGGAGGGGTTGTGACTTAACACGGAAGATAAACTCTCTTCACCCTATTCTCCTCGATAATCGATTCGTCAACCGATGCCGATTACTCGTGGTAGATACTTGAGGCTATCTCCAAACCTTCACAGACTTCTTCTTCGAGAACCACAATCACTCTTGGTCTCTGAAGAAATTGACACCTAACCTCTAGAGAGTTTGCAGCTCTCAAGAGTAATAGGCGGAGCGTACTAGACTTAGATTCGAGTGATGCTGAACCACTATCTAATTCTTCGGCTCTAGGGGTTTTCTCTCGGTGGATATTAAACTCAAATCACTCAGAGAGGGGTTTGCTTAACAATCTTCTTAGAATCAAACGGAGCAGCCGCCGGACAAAGCTGGCGCGGGGTGGCTATTTATAGCCGCAGCATTCCCGGATGGGAAATGACCATTTTGGACATGCGGTCCAGCCAATGGCCAACCGACACATTTCACAACGGTCAGATTTGGAGCAATGGCAACACTACTTGAGGAACAAGTAATGCTAACTCCTTGGTTTGAGACAAATCTCTTGTAGTGAAGATCACAGTCTCTTGCTGGCAAGTATTTGCTCAGAACACAAAGAGATTTCTCTCACAACTTTCATAGGATTTGGGTTTAGCATCAGAGAATCGAAGTTTCAAACATTACACCCCTCTTATTAGTACGGTGGTCCTATGACTCAATAAAGACAAGAAGAACAACAAAACAAATGCTACGTCTTCACTCCATCTTCATTCTCCTCAGACGCAGTCAATTTCCTCGGACATACACCAAACCAATTGCTTGAACTTCAGCGATTTTTAGGGGTCACTCTTGTTAACATCATCTTCGGTGATAACCTTCGCTACAACGCAGGGAGATTATCTTCATGGTTTACATCAAACTCCTCAATATCTCAAGGACTTGTTACTCTGTGTGCACTAGCAAACACATAAGTCCCATACTGTTGATGTCAACAAACTCCAAAACATAAGGGGCCTATCATTGCACCAACAATCTCCCCCCTTTTGGACGGTTGTTGACAAAACAGATAATCATCGAAGTGAAGATAGATAAGTGAAAAGTAAAATGAACAAGAGTGAATTTGCGTTACTTGACTTGATGATGAAATATACTCCCCCTAGATGTATGCAGGGATAATGATATGGATTAAAATTCCCTTGCACTTCATTAAAATATGCAGAGGAGATTTCAATCATTCGAGATAATGATTCACACTGATGAGATAATCCACCGAGATCGTAGTGCAATCATTCATAAATTCTCATAATTAATTCCACCTGCAAAACAAATGCTCTGAGAGAATATAGTGTAGCAGGCGGGGTTATTAATATTTCAGCACAGAAGTTTAGTTATACATCACAGAACAGATAGTCTTTGAAGCAGAAGTTCAAATTGCACAAGCAACCAAACCAAATGGAACACAAAAGAGCAAATCTATCAAAACTCGATGTAATTATCCCCCTTTTGTCAACTAGTGTCAAAAAGGTAATGAAAAAAATGAGTGCAGTAGCAGTGAACTTGATTCACTCTGAGGCATCGCCAGAAGAACTGTCTGAAGATGTTTCCAATTCTGAAGTGACTGGAAGATCTTCGTTAGCAGCAACAACAATGTTCCCTTCAGGAATGGTAACTTGATGCTGAGTTGATGAAGGCATATTCGGATCGGCTTCTTGAGTCATACGTGAAAGTACATTTTCTTCAGCTGGTTTTTCCGTCAGTGAGGTAGTTTCAGATTCTTCAAGTAACATGCGAAGATTAATACACAATAGATCAGTAGTTGGCTCTTGAGCAGGAAGTGGAGGAATACTGCAAGGTTGATAATCTTCAACTATGAGGCCTTTGTCAATAAACTCATATAGCTCTTTGAGATCTGCATCCTTGAGTTGCTTCTTGGAGAAGAACTTCCGAAGTAATTTCCAGAGCCTTTTCTTGTTCTCAGCAGCTATCAGATGCGTGATTCTTGTTCGGTTGTGAATGACATTCATCTCGGCAGCAAGGTGCTCCTTTTCTTGGTGATCTTCAGCAATGTGCTTGAGCAGCAGCTGTTGCATGCGCATACTGACTTCCATCTGAGAAGGAGGTTGATGGGTAATCATTTGGTCGCGCTTTGGCAGATGGGGCCCATCGAATGTGTTGTGATAATCATGATGGCTTGACTCAGGCACTTTACCCAAAGACATTTCTTGCATGACTTGCAAGGTGTCACATACCGGAGGAATGAAGCTTTTGTGACTCACTTTTGGCAAATATTCTGTTTTCATGGAATAATCAACCACCTTTTGAATCCATGGAGCATAGACTTTGAGGGTTTTTGGATATTCAGGAGAATCCTTCAAAATGTTCAGAAACATATCTCAACATCAAAGATATATCCTTTAGAGATGGCATAGATGGTATTCCGAAGAACATCTGAGATTGTACCGTCAGTATTCATTCCAGCCAGAGGGCAAATTGTATAGGTGAGCATATGATACAAAGTTTAATTTTCAAATGTCAAGTGCTCTGGCTTGGGAGGACCATTGTAGTCATGAATCTTTTCTTGTCCATTGTGCACTTGAACATGTCATCGGAAATGGTGCCAATGTTGTGCACACGGATTTCAGTTTTGTCATGCTCAAATCGAGGAAAATGAAAGTGCGAGACAAAATCCATGGAGGTACACTTGATGAGTTGGCCTTCTGTCATCCATTCCATGATCCACTTGGAACTGTCAGATTCATCACCGGATATGTATAGTGTTGCATAGAACTGCAGGATAATCTCTCGGTTCCAAGGGTGTTTGATTGTAAACACATTTGTGAGGCAAGAATCTTCAATATTTTGCAGCACCTGATCAAACAACCAATGCTCTTCATAGCAGCTATATCTGGGAACTCATGCGGGAAAATTTTCTTGCTCTCATAGACAATCCGAGAATAAAAGATGGCCTGTTCCTGAGTCCAGAAATGAGGAGATTCAGATGTGCGTGGCCCACTATATGGACTTTCTCGAAAGAATTTAGGGTGCGTATTCCGATTGAGTAGTGGTCCTTTGGCACCAGCACCTGCCTTGAACATAGACAATACTTCACGAGGGAATGGATATTTCAGTTCATCCTCGACCGAAATCACCTCATCGCCATATATCATGGAGTCAGTATGACGAGCAGAAACTGATTTGTGACTGGATGGTCCATCTTCTGAGATTCTTGTCGCGGTGTTGATTGAAATTTGCTGTTGAGGAGGAGCAGATTCTTCAACCGATGGCTCTGCAGTTGAATCAGGCACAGGAGGCTGTTGAGGTTGTTCATCGGGAGTTGGCTGATGAGCAAAGGGAGGAACCGAAACATTTGGTTCAACATGAGCAGGAGAAGCCTGAGGCTCGGTCTGATGAATTTCACCTTCCTCTGAGACAAGTGGCTGAGAGGGAATTTCTTGATGAACTGAGGAGGCCACATGCACTGGTTCAGTTGGCCTTGGCATTGAAGGGGCATCTGTAACTGGATCATTTACTGGTGAGGGAATTGCTAGCTCCGGTGTGTTTTCCTTCCGTGGCTCAGTTTATGGAGATTTTTCTTTCGTAGGAGGAGGAGGAGCATTCTTCTTTGCAATTTTCTTTTTCTTCCTCTGCTTCGGCTGAGCAGATTGATCAATATGCCCTTTAACAAGATCATTATAGCCAGTGGCTTGTGCTTGATGATCGAGGCAGATCTTGCGAACAATATTGTCCAGATTAGAGTGAAATCCCAATCTTCTGTTCCGAAGGATAGTCAAAGCTCGATTGACATCCATATATGATTCTTCAAGTTGTTTGATGAAAAACTTGGAAATTGTTGCTTTCATACGGTTGTTAAGATCATTAAGCTGGGTAGAGAGGTTATTGATCTCAACGGAATCTTCTCTCATTTCTCGAACAAGATCAGAGGATTGAGTAATGACTTTAGTGGGGATCGGCAAAGATGCCACTTCACCATCAAACAGGTTTCCACGATTCTGTCAAGCTGCTCCATAATGAATACTTAATTGAAATACTGAGGGGCATCAGAGTGGTCATCAGTCTATGCAATAGGAGCATCTTGCACTAGATTTTTCTCGGTTGGAGGCATAGAAGCCAATGGTTGTGTCAACGTCGGAGCAAATTGAGTAGCCTTTTATTTCACAATATCGGCTCATGGAGCACTTTGCTCGGCAGAAGGAGCTGTGATTTTCTTCACTTTTGGCTTTGGAATTTTCTCTCCTGGCTGAGCTGTGCTTACTAGGGCATCAAAAACCAAATCTTGCATGTTAATCGCCTCAGGATGAGGGGTTGTATCCACATGGTCTACCATAGTGACAATGGTACGAGGTGTTTTTCTCTTCAAAGTGATCTTTTCAGAGGTGCTATTGAGACGACACGAGCTTGAATATCAGGCAGCGTTGTAGAAGTTGTGATGTTAACTTGCTCGGAGAGAGAAGCTTGAACTTCTTCCCTTGTGAGTGGAGGATCATCTTGATCGGAGGAATCAATTTCATCATTTCTATCAACTGGTTCGTCAGGCCTCTTCTTCGAAGCGCTCTTTTTCTTTAAAGCAGCAGAGCTAGGATCATGTTTACACTTTGAGTGCCCTTCTGATTTTCCTTCGGCCTTTTTCTTCTCAACCTCATCTTTGAGTAGTCGACGATTTTCTTCTTCGCGAGCTCGTTCTTTGTCGTCCTTCTTTGCTCTCTTTTCAGCATTCTTCTGGCGCTCAGCCAGCTCATCAGGATAGAATGCAGGAGTCTTAAGAGATGACTCATCAGCATCAGGAGGTGGTGGAGGTCTCTCCTGGGGATCACTTGCTTGGAGGAGTCCAATTCACGACAGTCACCCGAAGGAGGATGGAAAGCAAAGTTCTTCGCAAACCGAGGATGAATCATTTTATAGTTGAACCACTTGTGTACTCAGTGACGTCGAATCTTCTGCAGACGTTGATGACCCACAAGTATAGGGGATCAATTGTAGCTCTTTTCGATAAGTAAGAGTGTCGAACCCAATGAGGAGCAGGAGGAAATGACAGGTGGTTTTCAGTAAGGTATTGTCTGCAAGTGTTGAAATTGTAAGTATCGAGTAGTTTTATAGCAATATAATTTGTAACAAGCAAGTAACAATAATAGTAACAAGTGCGCAACAAGGTAGCCCAATCCTTTTGAGGCAAAGGACAGGCCAAAATGGTCTCTTATAATAAGCAAAGCGTTCTTGAGGGTACATTGGAATTTCATCTAGTCACTTTCATCATGTTGGTTCGATTTGTGTTTGCTACTTTGATAATTTGATATGTGGGTGGACCGGTGCTTTGGTTCTGTTCTTACTTGAACAAACCTCCTACTTATGATTAACCCTCCCGCAAGCATCCACAACTACGAGAAAAGTATTAAGAATAAATTCTAACCATAGCATTAAACTTTTGGATCCAATCGGTCCCTTACGAAATAGCGCATAAACTGGGGTTTAAGCTTCTGTCACTCTCGCAACCCACCATATAATTGCAACTACACAATGCATTCACTTAGGCCCAAATATGGTGAAGTGTCATGTAGTCGACGTTCACATGACACCACTAAGGGAATCAAACCATACATACTATCAAAATATCGAACACATATCAAATTCACATGATTATTTGCAACATGATTTCTCTCGTGACCTCAAGAACAAAAGTAACTACTCACAAATGATAAACATGTTCATGATCAGAGGAGTATTAACTAGCATAATGGATCTGAACATATAATCTTCCACCAAATAAACCATATAGTAATCAACTACAAGATGTAATCAACATTACTAGGCACCCACAAGCACCAATCTGTAGTTCCGGCAACAAGATTGAATACAAGAGATGAACTAGGGTTTGAGATGAGATGGTGCTGTTGAAGATGTTGATGGAGATTGCCCTCCCGAAGATGGGAGAGTTGTTGGTGATGATGATGACGATGATTTCCCCCTCCGGGAGGGAAGTTCCCCCGGTGGAATTGCTCCGCCGGAGGGCATGCTCCTGCCCAAGTTCCGCCACGAGACAGCAGCGCTCCATCCCAAAAGTCTTCTCCTTATTTTTCCTAGGTCAAAATGACTTATATACCAAAATATGGGCATCGGAGGTGGGCCGAGGAGGCCACAACCCACCAGGGTGCGCCTGGGGCCCTGGCGCACCCACGTGGGTTGTGCCCACCTGGTGGTCCCCCTCTGGTGTTTATTGGCTCTAGTATTTCTTAAATAATCCATAAAAAATCTTCGTGAAGTTTTAGCTTATTTGGAGTTGTGCAGAATAGGTGGCATGACGTAGCTTTTCCAGGTCCAGATTTCCAACTGCCGGTATTCTCCCTCTTGGTGTGTTCCTTGCAAATTATGAGAGAAAATGCATTAGAATTACTCCAAAATGCATCATTATGGATAAAAACATTATAAATAATAGTAAGAAAACATGGTGCAAAATGGACGTATCAACTCCCCCAAGCTTAGACCTCGCTTGTCCTCAAGCGAAAACAGAAATCAAAAAACATGTCCACATGCTTTGAGAGAGAGGTGTCGATAAAAAAATACAGACATAGAAGCATCATGTTGATTATTATAACAGCAACAAAATTTAACATAGGACTTTTATCATAGAACTTGCATCATATACTTCCTATGAATAAGTAACAGTTCATCACACAAGCGAAGTATAAAGCAAAAAATCTATTAGAAACCAACAAACTATGTTCTTAGTCAACTTTGCAACTACAATACATCATCTTTTCAGGAAGAGTCACGTGTCGGAGCCTTTAGGCAAGTCCACATACTCAACCATCATATAGTCTTCTATGATTGCTAACACTCACCTCATACCCATGAGCAAAACGTTTCAACCGGACACATAGAAAGATAGGGGCTTATAGTTTCACCTCCCAACATGCTCACCTCAAGGCTGATGTCAACAATAATAACTCATGCTATCTATATTCAACTGGACACATGTGCCTAGATCTTTCCTCACCACATGATGCTTGCCAAAAGAGAACATAAAAGGAATAGAAGGAAAACTTTGACTCTTTGCATAATAGTAAATACATAAAAGTAAAAGATAGGCCCTTCGCAAAGGGAAGCAGAAGTGGCCATGCGCTTATTTGTTTGTATGCTCAATCCCTTAGTGCAAGAGAACGTCACGTTGTATTGCCCCCGAAGGTGACAACCTTTATTATGCAGTCTGTCGCTTTTATTCTTTGTCATCCAAGTTCGTACAACGCTCAATTTTCTCTTACACTAAATGACCTCACACTTTTAGAAGCAATTTTTATTGCCCTTTTGCACCGATGACAACTTACTTGAGGGATCTTGCTTAATGCCTAGGTAGGTATGGTGGACACTTGAAAAAGATTTGGGTTTAAGGGTTTTTGGATGCACAAGTAGTATCTCTACTTAGTGCAGAATTTTTGGCTAGCAAAGATAGGGGGCAAGCACCACATGTTGAAGGATCTATGACAATATGACTTCTATGTGAATATAAACAAACATAAACCATTAAGTTGTCTTCCTTGTCCAATGTCAACAATTTTGGCATATAATATTTTGATGAGGGCTCACAATCACAAAAGATTTATAGGATAGTATATTTATATGTGAATCTTCTCTTCCCTTATTAATTCTTTCATGAGTTGCATCATTGACTAATGCTATGTTTGTCAATCTCTAATAAAATTTCCTACTTATACTTTTTCTTATGTGGTGCTATCACCTACCATAGGATTAGTATATAATATTATTGCTTTAGTTCTTTCCTTTTATTTATTTCCTTTCTCTTTTTCTTTCTTTCTTTCTTATTTCCTTTCTTTATTTGCAACATGAAAGTAAAGAAAGCAAAAACTCAAACTAAACTTTATTATATACCTTGCATACGATTGCAATGATAGATCACTAAGCAACTCTCAAAGAAGAAAGGATCAAACTAAACTTTATTTCATCTAGGCAAAAGATCGAACTAAAAGAAGTAAAAGCAAAAATATAGTGGGATGATATGATACCGGGGCACCTCTCCCAAGCTTGGCGGAAGCCAAGGGGAGTGCCCATACCCGATACTTAGTTCTCCTTTGGTGGTGAAGAAGATGATGGTGGTGAAGAAGCGATCCTATCCTTAAGGATCAAGAGGTTTTCCAACCGACGGGATGACACTCCGGAGATGGATGATATGCTCTTGATGCAGAATATTTTCGCGAGTAAGATACTTATTCTGTATATGAACTATTTCAATGACGTGAAAAGCTTAAATCTCAGTAGGAGTAAGGTGAGTAAGGTAGGGTTTAAGGATATCTTCCTCCTCCTCCTCAGCCAGCAATGCTTGTGCTGCCACCCGGGGTGGATCTACGGTAGCTTCCTTGCCCTTGTCTCCCTTGACGACGTCCGTGGGCTCCTCCCTCTTCGTCTCGATCTTCATCAGCCAAGAATCTTCTTCCATGTTGTTGGAGGAGCAAGAAGACATGATGCCTGGCTTGATAAATCTAACCAGAGACAGCAAGAAAAGAGAACAGAGGATTTCTCCGCGATACAGTGGTTAACAGGTTCAGGAAGTATATATAGATTTTTTTATCTTGGAGGACAAGTACATGGAAGAAAAACGGAGTACAGAAGGTGTCCTAGGTGGGCACAACCCACCTGGGCGCGCCAGACAAGCCTGGCGCGCCCTAGTGTCTTGTGCTCACCAGGGGACGCTTCCTAAGAGTTTCTTTATTTCCAAAATTCTAAAATATTCCAAAACTGATAAAAAATATTTTTGCAGATTTTTCGGAGTCCGTTTACTTACCTGTATCATGTACCTCCTTATTTTCATGATTCTGGAGTGTTCCGGAAGGACTCTTTTATGTGCTCTTCCAGTGTCAAAGTTTGGATAATATTACTTTCAGTATTAATAGGCGCACCTGAGATATAATGCTTTATTCGTTTCCCATTGACAACCTTTGGGTTAGTACCTTCGGAATTATTTATTTTGATGGCACTAGACAAGTAAACCTCCTCGATGACATATGGGACTTCCCATTTCGAGAGGAGCTTCCTTGCAAAAAATCTAAAATGAGATTTGTACAAAAGAACATATTCTCCGACCTTAAACTCACGCTTTTGGATTCTTTTGTCATGCATCTTTTAAATTTTTCTTTAAATAATTTTGCATTTTCATAGCTTGGGTTCTCCATTCATCTAACGAGCTAGTATCAAATAACCTCTTTTGACCAGCAAGTTTGAAGTCATAATTGAGTTCTTTAACTACCCAAAAAGCTTTATGTTCCAACTCAAGAGGCAAATGACAAGCTTTTCGATAAACCATTTTATAAGGAGACATACCCATAGGATTTTTATATCCTGTTCTATAAGCCCAAAGTGCCTCATCTAATTTCTTATACCAATTCTTCCTGGACCTATTGACAGTCTTTTGCAAAATTAATTTTATTTCTCTATTACTAAGTTCAACTTGACCACTAGACTGAGGATGATAGGGTGATGCAATTCTATGGTTAACATCATACTTGGAAAGCATTTTACGGAAAGCACCATGAATAAAGTGTGAAGCACCATCAGTCATTAAATATCTAGGGACTCCAAACCTTGGGAAAATAACTTCCTTAAGCATTTTAATAGAGGTGTTGTGATCAGCACTACTGGTTGAATAGCTTCTACCCATTTAGTAACATAATCAACAGCAACCAAAATATGTGTATACCCATTAGAGGAAGGAAAAGGTCCCATGTAATCAAATCCCCAAACATCATATGGTTCAACAACAAGTGAATAATTCATAGGCATTTCTTGACGCTTACCGATATTACCTATTATTTGACATTCATCACAAGATGAGACAAACTTACGGGCACCCTTGAAGAGAGTAGGCCAATAAAATCCAGATTGCAATACCTTGTGAGTAGTTCTATCTCCAGCATGATGCCCTCCATAAGCCTAAGAGTGACATTTCCGTAGGATTTGTCCCTGTTCATGCTCAGGTACACAACGTCTAGTAATACCATCTACTCCTTCTTTATAAAGATGTGGGTCATCCCAAAAGTAATGTCTTAAATCATAGAAGAATTTTTTCTTTTGTTGGTATGTGATAACCCACAAGTATAGGGGATCGCAATAGTTTTCGAGGGTAGAGTATTCAACCCAAATTTATTGATTCGACACAAGGGGAGCCAAAGAATATTCTCAAGTATTAGCACTTGAGTTGTGAATTGAATCACACCTGGAAACTTAATATCTGCAGCAAAGTATTTAGTAGCAAAGTAATATGATAGTAGTGGTAACGGTAGCAAAAGTAATATTTTTGGTTTTATAGTGATTGTAACAGTAGCAATTGAAAAGTAAATAAGCGAAGAACTATATATGAAAAGCTCGTAGGCATTGGATCAGTGATGGATAATTATGTCGGATGCGATCAATCATGCAACAGTTATAACATAGGGTGACACAGAACTAGCTCCAGTTCATCAATGTAATGTAGGCATGTATTCTGAATATAGTCATACGTGCTTATGGAAAAGAACTTGCATGACATCTTTTGTCCTACCCTCCCGTGGCAGTGGGATCCTATAGGAAACTAAGGGATATTAAGACCTCCTTTTAATAGAGTACCAGACCAAAACAATAACACATAGTGAATACATGAACTCCTCAAACTACGGTCATCATCGGTAAGTATCCCAATTATTGTCACTCCGGAGTTAACGGATTATAACACATAATAGGTGACTATAGACTTGCAAGATGGGATCAAGAACTCACATATATTCATGAAAACATAATAGGTTCAGATCTGAAATCATGGCACTCGAGCCCTAGTGACAAACATTAAGCATAGCAAAGTCATAGCAACATCAATCTCATAACATAGTGGATACTAGGGATCAAACACTAACAAAACTAACTCGATTACATGATAAATCTCATCCAAGCCATCACCGTCCAGCAAGCCTACGATGGAATTACTCACGCACGGCAGTGAGCATCATGAAATTGGTGATGGAGGAAGGTTGATGATGACGATGGCAACGGATCCCCCTCTCCGGAGCCCCGAATGGACTCCAGATCAGCCCTCCCGAGAGAGTTTAGGGCTTGGCGGTGCCTCCGTATCGCAAAACGCGATGAATCCTTCTCTCTGATATTTCTCTCCCCGAAAGTGAATATATGGAGTCAAGATGGACGTCGGTGGAGCATCAGAGGGCCCACGAGGCAGGGGGCGCTCCCAGGGGGATAGGCGCGCCCCCACCCTCATGGACAGGGTGTGGGCCCCCTGACGTGGATATTTTCACCAGTATTTTTTATATATTCCAAACATAATCTCCGTTGATTTTCAGGTCATTCCGAGAAATTTTATTTGTGCACAAAAATAACACCATGGCAATTCTGCTGAAAACAACGTCAGTCCGTGTTAGTTCCATTCAAATCATGCAAGTTAGAGTCCAAAACAAGGGCAAAAGTGTTTGGAAAAGTAGATACGTTGGAGACGTATCAACTCCCCCAAGTTTAAACCTTTGCTTGTCCTCAAGCAATTCAGTTGATAAACTGAAAGTGATAAAGAAAAACTTTTACAAACTCTGTTTGCTCTTGTTGTTGTAAATATGTAAAGCCAGCATTCAAGTTTTCAACAAAGATTATGAACTAACCATATTCACAATAACATTTAGGTCTCATGTTTACTCATATCAATGTCATAATCAACTAGCAAGCAATGATAATAAATCTCAGATGACAACACTTTCTCAAAACAATCATTATATGATATAACAAGATGGTATCTCGCTAGCCCTTTCTGAGACTGCAAAACATAAATGTAGAGCACCTTTAAAGATCAAGGACTGACTAGACATTGTAATTCATGGTAAAAGAGATCCAGTCAAGTCATACTCAATGTAAGCTAACAATAATACATGCAAATGACAACTGTGCTCTCCAACTGGTGCTTTTTAATAAGAGGATGATGACTCAACATAAAATTAAATGGATAGGCCCTTCACAAAGGGAAGCAGGGATTTGTAGAGGTGCCAGAGCTCGATTTTGAAATAGAGATGAATAATATTTTGAGCAGTATACTTTCATTGTCAACATAACAACCGATAGATCTCGATATCTTCCATGCTACACACATTATAGGCAGTTCCCAAGCAGAATGGTAAAGTTTATACTCCCCCACCACCAACAAGTATCAATCCATGGCTTGCCCGAAACAACGGGTGCCTCCAACTAACAACAATCCTGGGGGAGTTTTGTTTGCAATTATTTTGATTTGATTTGAGCATGGGACTGTGTAACGCCCTCGATGCGGCTATATCTCCTACGTGTCGAAGCACGACTTAGAGGCATAACCGCATTGAAAGCAATGTCGCAAGTAAGGTAATCTTCACAACAACCCATGTAAATAGATAAAAGGGGAAAGGATACATAGTTGGCTTACAGTCGCCACGTCACACAAATACATGAATAACATTACAATCATCCAATACACTCATGGTCTGACTATGGTACCAAAATAATGATCAACCCCCACATGCGACACGGTCCCCGATCGCCCCAACTGGGCACCACTACTGATCATCTGGGAAAGACACACAGTAACGGCGAGAGTCTTCATCGAACTCCCACTTGAGCTCAAGCGCATCATCTGGAACGGTATCATCGGTCCCTGCATCTGGTTTTGGAAGTAAACTATGAGTCACGGGGACTCAGCAATCTCGCACCCTCGCGATCAAGACTATTTAAGCTTATAGGTAAGGCAAGCTATGATGTGGAGCTGCAGCAAGCGACTAGCATATATGGTGGCTACCCTATTCGCAAAAGAGAGAGAGAAGAGAAGGCAAAGCACAGAAAAAGAACTATGATCAAGAAGTGATCCTAGAACAACCTACGTCAAGCATTACTCCAACACCGTGTTCACTTCTCGGACTCCACCGAGAAGAGACCATAACGGTAACACACGCGGTTGATTCATTTTAATTAAATTAAGTTTCATGTTATCTATAATCGGACATTAACAAATTCCCATCTGCCCATAACCACGGGCGCGGCTTTCGAAAGTTCAAATCCCTGGAGGGGTCCCAACTTAGCCCATCACAAGCTCTCACGGTCAACGAAGGATATTCCTTCTAGCAGGAAGACCCGATCAGACTCGGCATCCCAGTTACAAGACATCCTCGACAATGGTAAAACAAGTCTAGCAAGACCACCCGCTGTGCCGACAAATCCCGATAGGAGCTGCACATATCTTGTTCTCAAGGCACACCGGATAAGCTAAGCGTACGGGAGCCAACGTAACCCAAGTTGCCAAGGGACGACCCCGCACGGTGCTCTGGGTTGGACCAACACTTAGAGAAGCACTAGCCCAGGGGTTTAAAAATAAAGATGACCCTTGAGTCCGCGAAACCCAAGGGAAAAAGGCTAGGTGGCGAATGGTAAAACCAAGGTCGGGCCTTGCTGGAGGAGTTTTATTCAAGGCGAACTGTCAAGGGGTTCCCATTATAACCCAACCGCGTAAGGAACGCAAAATCCGGGAACATAAGACCGGTATGACGGAAACTAGGGCGGCAAGAGTGGAACAAAACACTAGGAAAAAGGCCGAGCCTTCCACCCTTTACCAAGTATATAGATGCATTAAGATAAACAAGATAATATGGTGATATCCCAACAATAAACAATGTTCCAACAAGGAACGATCTCCAATCTTCACCTGCAACTAGCAACACTATAAGAGGGGCTGAGCAAAGCGGTAACATAGCCAATCAACGGTTTGCTAGGACATGGTGGGTTAGAGGTTTGACATGGCAATTTTGGAGGCATGATAATCAAGTGGTAGGCATCGTAGCATAGGCATAGCAAAAGAGCGAGCATCTAGCAAGCAAAGATAGAAGTGATTTCGAGGGTATGATCATCTTGCCTGCAAAGTTGTCAGAGTTGACTTGATCCTCGTAAGCGAACTCAACGTGCTCCTCGTTCACGAACTCGTCTCCCGGCTCTACCCAAGCAAGACAACAAGCAAAAGGGAACACAATCAACCACGTGCAATGCTCAAGCAACATGATGCAAACATGGTATGATATGCGGGATGCGGTATGTGATGCATATGCAAGATTTGATAAGGAATGATTGAACCTGGCCTCAACTTGGAACTCGAAGAGTGCCACTGGAAAGGTGAGGTGATTTCGGTTGAAATCGATATAAAGATCACCGGAATCAGATGCACGGTTTGGAAATGGCAAGCAAAACAAATATGGCACCGGTCTGCGATAATCAGCAAGTGACCAACTGAATGCATCAAAATAAATATGCTACAGCACTCAAACATGACAACAAAATATATGGAAGGGATCCACTCATGATACTTGACAAAAGATGAACACTGAGATACGGCTAATTCATCCATTAACAGGTTCAAACAAGCACGGCAAAAGTGCAAATGACAACAGGTTTCAGACTTAGTGAAATTAACACAAGTCTGGAATTTATCATCAGGAAGCACACTTTAGAGCATGAAAACTACATGCTACAGGAACTTAACATGGCAAAGCAAGGCATAGCATGAAGCTACTCAAAGCACTAAACAAAAGTCCCTTAGTGACCTTGAGCCAAAAGGTATCAGAAAATACAATTGCAAGCATGTGAACATGGCAAAAACATAAACAGATCTCAGACTTGGTGAAAAACTGGAGCATGCAAATCAGTTAATGAGTAGGCATGTTTACGAGCTCGATGCACTCACTACAGAGCATGGCATGACAAAATAAGCATACACCCATCAAGAAGACATGGCATAGGATCTAGACATGGCAAGAACAACAAAATAGCATGCACGGATAAATAGCAACATCCTCGGCAAAATCGCTAATCATGTCAACAATCTGCCAGGATTCGCGAAATAGCAAAAGTAGAGCTCGATTGACTCAAGCTAGGGAGCTCCATAAATACAAACAGAGACACGGATGGATAGAGCACCACAATGTTAACAAAACATCCTTACTGATCATCCTCAAAAGAGGCACGGATCACTAGGAAACAACATGAACATATGGCATAGCGACAAAAACAGAATAAGGACTTAGAGAAATTCTGAGTCCCTGAAATCAGCATTACCGATTACGCTATTTTGCAAGCTTGTGCTAGTCACCACAAATATCACAAAAATACATGGCAAGCACCACTTCAAAGATGGCATGGCATATAAAAAACACATGTAGAGCTCAAGAGCATATCATGCACACATTAATCATGGCAAAAAAGACAAAAAGCTATTTGATGAAACAGATCTGACAAATTCACCACATAGCCCTCTTCCAACAGCATTTCGGGCATCAAGATGAGCTCAAATGAAAATGATGCAATGAGATGAAATTATGTACTCATCGAGGCGAATATTCTGATATGCTACACGCACAAATCGGAGCTACGAATGCAGAGTTACGACATGATGAATATTGCAAAAAAGGGGAGAGGGGGAAAGTCAACCCTAGAACTCCCAGATCTCGATCGGGGCGAGCACTGTAGCGATGCACTGTTCACCAGCGCGCGAACCGAGGATGGCCGGCCGGAGATGGAGGCGCCGGGGCCGGATCCGGGCTGGAGGTGAACGGGGGCGGCGTCGGCGATCGTCGGACGGCGGCGGAGGAGGTCCGGCGAGCTCGCTGTGGCGGCGGGGCGAGGTCCGGCCGGCGAGTGGTCGGCGCGCGGTGGTCGTCAATGGCGGCGCGGCGGGCGGCCGGGAGAAGAGGCGCCGGGCGCGGGGAAGACGAGGCGGCACGGGTGGGCGCCTCTGGCCCGGCTCGGCGGCGGGGAGGGCCGCGCGCGGGCCAGACGGGCCGGCGCAGGCGAGGCGGCGATGTGGGGCGCGCGATGCCACGTGGCACGCCCCGGTTGGCGGCGGCGATTCCGTCCGGCGCGGGCGGACGTGTCCGCGCGCGGAGAGAGAAATTTCTAGGGTTTTTAGAAGGAGGGGATCCGGGATTTCGAGAGGGGATGCCTTTTTATAGGTAGGAGGAGCTAGGAAGCTGCAAATGGAGTGCGGTTTTAGGCCACGCGATCGTGGTCGAACGCTCTAGACGATGGAGGGGTTTTTGGTGGGTTTTGGGCCAAATTGGAAGGGTGTTGGGCTGCAACACAAATGAAGCCTTCTCGGTCCCCCGGTTAACCGTTGGAGTATCAAACGAAGTCCAAATGGCACGAACTTGATAGGCGGTCTACCGGTAGTAAACCAAGGACGCATGGCAAGTCTCTGTCCAATCCGGAAATGTTTAACCCCCACACACGAAAAGAGGTAGAAAGGACCACCGGAGGACATAGGAGCGCCGGAATGCAAAACGGACAATGGGGAAAATGCTCGGATGCATGAGACGAACACGTATGAAAATGCAATGCACATGATGACATGATATGAGATGCATGACAAAGGCAACAACACACGGAGACAAAAACCCGACACCGAGGAAAATAAAATAACTTAGGCCAGAAACGGCAAGAGTTGGGATACAGATAAGGTAAATTACATCCGGGGTGTTACAGACTAGGCATCCCGGTGACCAGACATTTTCTCGTGAGTGAAGAGCGGAGTCCACTCCTCTTGAGAATAACCCGCCTAGCATGGAAGATACAGACAACCCTAGTTGATTAAGGAAATATGCCATAGAGGCAATAATAAAGCTATTATTTATTTCCTTATATCATGATAAATGTTTATTATTCATGCTAGAATTGTATTAACCGGAAACATAATACATGTGTGAATACATAGACAAACAGAGTGTCACTTGCATGGCTCTACTTGACTAGCTCGTTGATCAAAGATGGTTATGTTTCCTAACCATAGACATGAGTTGTCATTTGATTAACGGGATCACATCATTAGGAGAATGATGTGATTGACTTGACCCATTCCGTTAGCATAGCACTTGATCGTTTAGTTTGTTGCTATTGCTTTCTTCATGACTTATACATGTTCCTATGACTATGAGATTATGCAACTCCCGTTTACCGGAGGAACACTTTGTGTGCCACCAAACATCACAACGTAACTGGGTGATTATAAAGGTGCTCTACAGGTGTCTCCGAAGGTACTTGTTGGGTTGGCGTATTTCGAGATTAGGATTTGTCACTCCGATTGTCGGAGAGGTATCTCTGGGCCCTCTCGGTAATGCACATCACTTAAGCCTTGCAAGCATTGCAAATAATGAGTTAGTTGCAGGATGATGTATTACAGAACGAGTAAAGAGACTTGCCGGTAACGAGATTGAACTAGGTATTGAGATACCGACGATCGAATCTCGGGCAAGTAACATACCGATGACAAAGGGAACAACGTATGTTGTTATGCGGTCTGACCGATAAAGATCTTCGTAGAATATGTGGGAGCCAATATGAGCATCCAGGTTCCGCTATTGGTTATTGACCGGAGACGTGTCTCGGTCATGTCTACATTGTTCTCGAACCCGTAGGGTCTGCACGCTTAAGGTTTCAATGACAGTTATATTATGAGTTTATGAGTTTTGATGTACCGAAGGAGTTCGGAGTCCCGGATGAGATCGGGGACATGACGAGGAGCCTCGAAATGGTCGAGACGTAAAGATCGATATATTGGACGACTATATTCGGACATCGGAAAGGTTCCGAGTGATTCGGGTATTTTTCGGAGTACCGGAGAGTTATGGGAATACGTATTGGCCCTTGTTGGGCCATACGGGAAATAAGGAAAAGGGCCTCAAGGGTGGCCGCACCCCTCCCCTTGGTCTGGTCCGAATTGGACTAGGGAAGGGGGGCGCCCCCTTCCTTCCTTCTCCTTTTCCCTTCCTCTTTTCCTATTCCATATGGGAGGTGGAATCCTACTAGGACTAGGGAGTCCTAGTAGGACTCCACACTTGGCGCGCCCCCTCCTAGGGCCGGCCTCCTTCTCCCTTGCTCCTTTATATACGGGTGCAGGGGGGCACCCCAAAGACACACAAGTTGATCTTCGTGATCGTTCTCTTAGCCGTGTGCGGTGCCCCCCTCCACCATAATCCTCGATAATATTGTAGCGGTGCTTAGGCGAAGCCCTGCGACGGTAGAACATCAAGATCATCACCACACCGTCGTGCTAGTGGAACTCTTCCCCGACACTTTGCTGGATCAGAGTCCGGGGATCGTCATCGAGCTAAACGTGTGCTAGAACTCGGAGGTGTCGTAGTTTCGGTGCTTGATCGGTCGGGCCGTGAAGACGTCTGACTACATCAACCGTGTTGTCATAACGCTTCCGCTTTCGGTCTACGAGGGTACGTGGACAACACTCTTCCCTCTCGGTGCTATGCATGACCATGATCTTGCGTGTGCGTAGGAATTTTTTTTGAAATTACTACGTTCCCCAACAGTGGCATCTGAGCCTAGGTTTTATGTGTTGATGTTATATGCATGAGTAGAACACAAGTGAGTTGTGGGTGATATAAGTTATACTGCTTACCAGCATGTCATACTTTGGTCCGGCGGTATTGTTGGATGAAGCGGCCCGGACCGACATTACGCGTACGCTTACGCGAGACTGGTTCTACCGACATGCTTTGCACACAGGTGGCTGGCGGGTGTCAGTTTCTCCAACTTTAGTTGAACCGAGTATGGCTACACCCGGTCCTTGCGAAGGTTAAAACAGCACCAACTTGACAAACTATCGTTGTGGTTTTGATGCATAGGTAAGAACGGTTCTTGCTAAGCCCGTAGCAGCCACGTAAAACTTGCAACAACAAAGTAGAGGACGTCTAACTTGTTTTTGCATGGCATGTTGTGATGTGATATGGTCAAGACGTGATGAGATAAAAGTTGTTGTATAAGATGATCATGTTTTGTTGAAGTTATCGGCAACTGGCAGAAGCTTTATGGTTGTCTCTTTATTGCATAAGATGCAAGCGCCAAATAATTGCTTTACTTTATCGCTATGCGATAGCAATAGTTGCAAGAGCAATAGTTGGCGAGACGACCATGTGACGACACGTTGATATAGATCAAGATGATGGAGATCATGGTGTCATGCCGGTGACGATGGAAATCATGACGATGCTTTGGAGATGGAGATCAAAGGCACAAGATGATGATGGCCATATCATGTCACATATTTTGATTGCATGTGATGTTTATCTTTTATGCATCTTATCTTTGCTTAGTTCGACGGTAGCTTTATAAGATGATCTCTCACTAAATTTCAAGATAAAAAGTGTTCTCCCTGAGTATGCACCGTTGCCAAAGTTCGTCATGCCCAGACACCACGTGATGATCGGGTGTGATAAGATCTACGTCCATCTACAACGGGTGCAAGCCAGTTTTGCACACGCAGAATACTCAGGTTAAACTTGACGAGCCTAGCATATGCAGATATAGCCTCGGAACACTGAGACCGAAAGGTCGAGCGTGAATCATATAGTAGATATGATCAACATAATGATGTTCACCATTGAAAGCTACTCCATTTCACGTGATGATCGGTTATGGTTTAGTTGATTTGGATCACGTGATCACTTAGATGATTAGAGGGATGTCTATCTAAGTGGGAGTTCTTAAGTAATATGATTAATTGAACTTTAATTTATCATGAACTTAGTCCTGGTAGTATTGGCATATCTATGTTGTAGATCAATAGCTCGCGTTTAGCTCCCCTGTTTTATTTTTGATATGTTCCTAGAGAAAACTAAGTTGAAAGATGTTAGTAGCAATGATGCGGATTGGATCCGTGATCTGAGGTTTATCCTCATTGCTGCACAGAAGAATTATGTCTTTGATGCACCGCTAGGTGACAAACCTATTGCAGGAGCAGATGCAAATGTTATGAACATTTGGCTAGCTCAATATGATGACTACTTGATAGTTTAGTGCACCATGCTTAAACGGCTTAGAATCGGGACTTCAAAGACGTTTTGAACGTCATGGACCATATGAGATGTTCCAGGAGTTGAAGTTAATATTTCAAGCAAATACCCGAATTGAGAGATATGAAGTCTCCAACAAGCTCTATAGCTAAAAGATGGAGGAGAATAGCTCAAGCAGTGAGCATGTGCTCAGATTGTCTGGGTACTACAATCGCTTGAATCAAGTGGGAGTTAATCTTCCAGATAAAATAGTGATTGACAGAATTCTCTAGTCACCATCACCAAGTTAGTAGAACTTCATGATGAACTATAATATGCAAGGGATAACAGAAACGATTCCAAGCTCTTCGTGATGCTGAAATCAACGAAGGTAGAATTCAAGAAAAACATCAAGTGTTGATGGTAAACAAAACCACTAGTTTCGAGTAAAGGGATAAAGGGAAGAAAGGGGAACTTCAAGAAGAACGACAAGCAAGTTGCTGCTCAAGTGAAAAACCCAAGTCTGGACCTAAGCCTGAAACTGAGTGCTTCTACTGCAAAGGGACTGGTCACTGGAAGCGAAACTACCCCAAGTAATTGGCGGATAAGAAGGATGGCAAAGTGAACATAGGTATATTTGATATACATGTTATTGATGTGTACTTTACTAGTGTTTATAGCAACCCCTCAGTATTTGATACTAGTTCAGTTGCTAAGAGTAGTAACTCGAAACGGGAGTTGCAGAATGAACAGAGACTAGTTAAGGGTGAAGTGACGATGTTTGTTGGAAGTGGTCCCATGATTGATATGATCATCATCGCACAGTCCCATACTTTCGGGATTAGTGTTGAACCTAAATAAGTGTTATTTGGTGTTTACGTTGAGCATAAATATGATTGGATCATGTTTATTGCAATACGGTTATTCATGTAAGTTAGAGAATAATTGTTGTTCTGTTTACATGAATAAAACCTTCTATGGTCATACACCCAATGAAAATGGTTTGTTGGATCTCGATCGTGGTGATACACATATTCATAATATTGAAGCCAAAAGATGCAAAGTTAATAATGATAGTGCAACTTATTTGTGGCACTACTGTTTAGGTGATATTGGTGTAAAGTGCATGAAGAAAATCCATGCTGATGGGTTTTTGGAATCACTTGATTATGAATCAGTTGATGCTTGCGAACCATGCCTCATGGGCAAGATGACTAAGACTCCGTTCTCCGGAACAATGGAGCGAGCAACGGATTTGTTGGAAATCATACATACTGATGTATGTGGTCCGATGAATATTGAGGCTCGTGGCAGGTATCATTATTTTCTGATCTTCACAGATGATTTGAGCAGATATGAGTATATCTACTTGATGAAACACAAGTCTGAAATATTTGAAAAGTTCAAAGAATTTCAGAGTGATGTGGAGAATCATCGTAACAAAAATATAAGTTTCTATGATATGATCGTAGAAGTAAAATATTTGAGTTACGAGTTTGGCCTTCAGTTAAAACAATGTGAAATAGTTTCACTACTCACGCCACCTGGAACACTACAGTGTAATGGTGTGTCCGAACGTCATAACCGTACTTTATTAGATATAGTGCATGATGTCTCTTACCGATCTACCACTATCGTTTTGGGGTTATGCATTAGAGACAGCTACATTCACATTAAAAAGGGCACCATCTAAATCCGTTGAGACGACACCGTATGAACTGTGGTTTGGCGAGAAACCTAAGCTGTCGTTTCTTGAAGTTTGGGACTGCAATGCTTATGTGAAAAAGTTTCAACATGATAAGCTTGAACCCAAATCAGAGAAGTAAATCTTCATAGGATACCCAAAAGAAAATGTTGGGTACACCTTCTATCACAGATCCAAAGGCAAGTTATTCATTGCTAATAATGGATCCTTTCTAGAGAAGGAATTTCTCTCGAAAGAAGTGAGTGGGAGGAAAGTAGAACTTGATGAGGTAACTATACCTTCTCCCTTATTGGAAAGTAGTTCATCACAAAAATCTATTCCTGTGACTACTACACCGATTAGTGAGGAAGCTAATGATGATGATCATGTAACTTCAGATCAAGTTACTACCGAACCTCGTAGGTAAACCAGAGTGAGATCCGCACCAGAGTGGTACGGTAATCCTGTTCTAGAGGTCATGTTACTTGACCATGACGAGCCTACGAACATGAGGAAGCGATGATGAGCCCAGATTCCGCGAAATGGCTTGAGGCCATGAAATCTGAGATGAGATCCATGTATGAGAACAAAGTATGGACTTTGATTGACTTGCCCAATGATCAGTGAGCCATTGAGATTAAATGGATATTCAAGAGGAAGATGAACGCTGATAGTAGTGTTACTATGTACAAAGCTAGAATTGTCGCAAAAAGTTTTCGACAAGTTCAAGGTGTTGACTACGATGAGAGTTTCTCACTCGTATTTATGCTTAAGTCTGTTCGAATCATGTTAGCAATTGCCACATTTTATGAAATCTGGCAAATGGATAAACAAAACTGCATTCCTTAATGGATTTATTAAAGAAGAGTTGTATATGATGCAACCGGAAGGTTTTGTCAATCCTAAAGGTACTAACAAAATATGCAAGCTCCAGCGATCCATCTATGGACTGGTGCAAGCATCTCGGAGTTGGAATATACGCTTTGATAAGTTGATCAAAGCATATAGTTTTATACAGACTTGTGGTGAAGCCTGTATTTACAAGAAAGTGAGTGGGAGCACTACAACATTTCTGATAAGTATATGTGAAAGACATATTGTTGATCGGAGATAATGTAGAATTATTCTGCAAAGCATAAAGGAATATTTGAAAGGAGTTTTTCAAAGAAAGACCTCGGTGAAGCTGCTTACATATTGAGCATCAAGATCTATAGAGATAGATCAAGATGCTTGATAAGTTTTTCAATGAGTACATACCTTGACAAGATTTTGAAGTAGTTCAAAATGGAACAGTCAAAGAAGAAGTTCTTTCCTGTGTTACAAGGTGTGAAGTTGAGTAAGATTCAAAACCCAACCACGGCAGAAGATAGAGAGAGAATGAAAGTCATTCCCTATGCCTTAGCCATAGGTTCTATAAAGTATGCCATGCTGTGTACCAGACCTATTGTATACCCTGCCCTGAGTTTGGCAAGGGAGTACAATAGTGATCTAGGAGTAGATCACTGGACATTGGTCAAAATTATCCTTAGTGGAATAAGGATATGTTTCTCGATTATGGAGGTGACAAAAGGTTCGTCGTAAAGGGTTACGTCGATGCAAGTTTTGACACTGATCCAGATGACTCTAAGTCTCAATCTGGATACATATTGAAAGTGGGAGCAATTAGCTAGAATAGCTCCATGCACAGCATTGTTAAAATAGAAATTTGCAAAATACTTACAGATCTGAATGTGGCAGACCCGTTGACTAAACTTCTCTCACAAGCAAAACATGATCACACCTCAGTACTCTTTGGGTGTTAATCACATAGTGACGTGAACTAGATTATTGACTCTAGTAAACCCTTTGGGTGTTGGTCACATGTCGATGTGAACTATGGGTGTTAATCACATGGTGATGTGAACTATTGATGTTAACTCACATGGCGATGTGAACTAGATTATTGACTCTAGTGCAAGTGGGAGACTGAAGGAAATATGCCCTAGAGGCAATAATAAAGCTATTATTTATTTCCTTATATCATGATAAATGTTTATTATTCATGCTAGAATTGTATTAACCGGAAACATAATACATGTGTGAATACATAGACAAACAGAGTGTCACTAGTATGCCTCTACTTGACTAGCTCGTTGATCAAAGATGGTTATGTTTCCTAACCATAGACATGAGTTGTCATTTGATTAATGGGATCACATCATTAGGAGAATGATGTGATTGACTTGACCCATTCCGTTAGCACTTGATCGTTTAGTTTGTTGCTATTGCTTTCTTCATGACTTATACATGTTCCTATGACTATGAGATTATGCAACTCCCGTTTACCGGAGGAACACTTCGTGTGCCACCAAACGTCACAACGTAACTGGGTGATTATAAAGGTGCTCTACAGGTGTCTCCAAAGGTACTTGTTGGGTTGGCGTATTTCAAGATTAGGATTTGTCACTCCGATTGTCGGAGAGGTATCTCTGGGCCCTCTCGGTAATGCACATCACTTAAGCCTTGCAAGCATTGCAACTAATGAGTTAGTTGCAAGATGATGTATTACAGAACGAGTAAAGAGAGTTGTCGGTAACGAGATTGAACTAGGTATTGAGATACCGACGATCGAATCACGGGCAAGTAACATACCGATGACAAAGGGAACAACGTATGTTGTTATGCGGTCTGACCGATAAAGATCTTCGTAGAATATGTGGGAGCCAATATGAGCATCCAGGTTCCGCTATTGGTTATTGACCGGAGACGTGTCTCGGTCATGTCTACATTGTTCTCGAACCCGTAGGGTCCGCACGCTTAAGGTTTCGATGACAGTTATATTATGAGTTTATGAGTTTTGATGTACCGAAGGAGTTCGGAGTCCCGGATGAGATCGGGGACATGACGAGGAGCCTCGAAATGGTCGAGACGTAAAGATCGATATATTGGACGACTATATTCGGACATCGGAAAGGTTCCGAGTGATTCGGGTATTTTTCGGAGTACCGGAGAGTTACGGGAATACGTATTGGGCCTTATTGGGCCATACGGGAAAGAAGGAAAAGGGCCTCAAGGGTGGCTGCACCCCTCCCCTTGGTCTGGTCCGAATTGGACTAGGGAATGGGGGCGCCCCCTTCCTTCCTTCTCCTTTCCCCTTCCTCTTTTCCTATTCCATATGGGAGGTGGAATCCTACTAGGACTAGGGAGTCCTAGTAGGACTCCACACTTGGCGCGCCCCCTCCTAGGGCAGGCCTCCTCCTGCCTTGCTCCTTTATATACGGGTGCAGGGGGGCACCCCAAAGACACACAAGTTGATCTTCGTGATCGTTCTCTTAGCCATGTGCGGTGCCCCCCTCCACCATAATCCTCGATAATATTGTAGCGGTGCTTAGGCAAAGCCCTGCAACGGTAGAACATCAAGATCGTCACCACGCCGTCGTGCTGGCGGAACTCTTCCCCGACACTTTGCTGGATCGGAGTCCGGGGATCGTCATCGAGCTGAACGTGTGCTAGAACTCGGAGGTGCCGTAGTTTCGGTGCTTGATCGGCCGGGCCGTGAAGACGTACGACTACATCGACCGCGTTGTCATAACGCTTCCGCTTTCGGTCTACGAGGGTACGTGGACAACACTCTCCCCTCTCGTTGCTATGCATCACCATGATCTTGCGTGTGCGTAGGATTTTTTTTGAAATTACTACGTTCCCCAATAGTTGATACATGAGCTATTCGAGCATACAAAACAGAATGTTTATTTGAAGGTTTAGAGTAGGCACATACAAATTTACTTGGAACGGCAGGTGGATACTGTATATAGGAAGGTATGGTGGACTCATATGGAATAACTTTGGGGTTTATGGAATTGGATGCACAAGCAGTATTCCTGCTTAGTACAAGTGAAGGCTAGAAAGAGACTGGGAAGCGACCAGCTAGAGAGTGACAACAGTCATGAACATGCATTAAAATTAATCAACGCTGAATGCAAACAGGAGTACGATATAGTTCACCATGAACATAAATATCATGGAGGCTATGTTGATTTGTTTCAACTACATGCGTGAACATGTGCCAAGTCAAGCCACTCGAATCGTTCAAAGGAGGATACCACCCTATCATACCACATCACAACCATTTTAATAGCATGTTGGCACGCAAGGTAAACCATTATAAACTCCTAGCAAATTAAGCATGACATAAGCAACTATAATCTCTAATTGTCATTGCAAACATGTTTTATTCATAATATGCTGACTCAGGAACGATGGACTAATCATATTTACAAAAACAAGAGAGGTCGAGTTCATACCAACTTTTCTCATCTCAGTCAGTTCATCATATATCGTCATTATTGCCTTTCACTTGCATGACCGAATAGTGTGAATAATAATAATAGTGCACGTGCATTGGACTAAGCTGGAATATGCAAGCATTCAATTCAAGGGAGAAGACAAGGTAATATGGGCTCTTTGTTAGATCAACAATGATGCATATGAAAGCCACTCAACATTTTCATCATGGTCTTATCCTCTCGACCCCCAAGGAAAAGAAAGGAAACAAAACTATTTACACGGGAAAGCTCCCAACAAGAAAAAGAAGAACGAGAAATCTTTTTGGGTTTTCTTTTAATTACTACTACTACAGGCATGGAAAATAAACTAGCTAAAAGCTACAACTAATTTTTTTTGGTTTTTCTTAAGGTTTTTCAAACACACAAGAAGAAAGCTTAAAAAGAAAATAAACTAGCATGGATGATACAATGAAAAAGTATGAGCACCGACAACTGGCATGAGTGTGCGAACATGAATGTAATGTCGGTGAGAAATACGTACCCTCCCAAGCTTAGGCTTTTGGCCTAAGTTGGTCTATTCCCATGGATGGCCTGGTGGATATCCGAAGTTGTAGCTGGGGTCGTACTGAGATGCATCAGCTACTGCCTGAAGGGCTGCAGCTTGGAGGCGGGCTGCCTCCGTTCTCCTCTCGTACTCGTTCGCCTCCTCCCTGGTTATAACATATCTCCTTTTTGCCTGAAAGTCAAAGAAAGTAGGAGCAGGGAGAGCGACATGATAGGTGCATCGTCTGTCAAAGATTAGTCGGTACTGGAGGAATTGATCGTTCCTCTTAACAAACTGATGACGAACCATGACATTATAATCTAAATAAGCAGGAGGCAACTCAATATCATCTTCACGTATGGGTATCTCAAGAAAATCAGCTAAACGAGTTGCATAAATTCCACCAAAGAAATCTCCATTAATACTATTATTATGCAACCTACATGCAACAATGGCCCCAAGTTATATTGTCTATCTCCTAACACTCTTGAGAACACTTAGGTCAGGAACACACATGTGACATGCCTCATCCTTACCATTAATGCATCTACCTATAAAGAGAGCAAAATAATATATGGCAGGAAAATGAATGCTCCCTATGGTAGCTTGTGTTATTTCTCTAGATTCCCCCATAGTGATACTAGCAAGAAAATCTTTATATTCAGATTTATGAGGTTCACTAACATTACCTCACTGTGAGAGTTTACAAGCAGTATTAAAATCTTCTAAGTCCATGGTATAAGATTTATCATAAAGATCAAACAAGACGGTTTGAGAATTGCGTGATGATGTAAATTTAAATCTTCTCAAGAAGGAATCAGTCAGGTAGTAGTACTAACGACACTTATCTGCCTCGAAGCTCTCAAGATCAGCATTACACACATATGCGTCAAATTCTTCTTTGATTCCTGCCCGAACCATGAAATCCTCTGACGACCATTCACAAGGCCGCACTTGAGCTTCTCTTGGTAGTTCATTGTCCGGCTCGCGTAGTGCGGGCCTTGGGCCTTGCTTCCTTGAGGAGCCACCTTGGTACATTTTCCTAAACATACTTCTTCCTCTAAAAAATTTCTGAAATTTTTAGTGACTCAAAATAAAAGTGAACCAAACTCAACAAAATTGTTAGCAACTACTCCTACAAGTGCCTAGAGGCTATATCATGCATTAAAACTACTTTTGACCACATAAATTTGACATGCAAGCTCAAGAACAGGGTCACCTAAGAAGAAAAAATTTGCAATGAATAAAGCACTAGAACAAAAATTAATTGGACCATTGGAGGAGTCACATACCAAAGAACAATCCCCCAAAGTAGTTTTGTGAATGGAGCTTTGAGCAAGGAGATCGAAAATGGCAGCAAGATGTGCTAGAAAATGGGTTTGAGCTGGTGGATGATTTTTTCTGGAGCAATACGAAGCGTGTGGGTGTAAGGATAAGTGGAGGGGACCCATGTGGGGTCCACGAGGTAGGGGGCACGGCTAGGGGGGTGGGTGCGCCCTCCACCCTCGTGGGCACGTGGCTACTCCCCCCTGCTGTGTTCTCAGTGCCTAAAATCCTCAAATATTCTAGAAAAAATCACATTTCGTTTTCAAGGCATTTGGAGAACTTTTATTTTCAGGGTATTTTTTATTGCAAGGATAATTCAGAAAAACAGACAAAAATACTATTTTTGGTTTATTTAATATAAATAACAGAAAGTAAAAGGAGGGTACATAAGGTTGTGCTTTCTAACTTCATCCATCTCATGCTCATCAAAAGGAATCCACTAACAAGGTTGATTAAATCTTGTTAACAACTCATTCCGAATCACATGAAACTGGAGAAATTTCGAATAACACTAGGTTACCTCAATGGGGATATGCACATCCCCAATAATAAGAATATCATATTTCTTCTTAACAGTAGGAAGAGGAAATTCAAAACCTCCAATAGTAATTGTTGACATTTTTCCAATAGAATTGATACTGTGGACTTGAGGTTGTTTCCTCGGAAAGTGTACCGTATGCTCATTACCATTAACACGAAAAGTGACATTGCCTTTGTTGCAATCAATAACAGCCCCTGCAGTATTCAAGAAGGGTCTTCCAAGAATAATGGACATACTATCGTCCTCGGGAATATCAAGAATAACAAAGTCCGTTAAAATAGTAACGTTTGCAACTACAACAGGCACATCCTCACAAATACCGCCAGGTATAGCAGTTGATTTATCGGCCATTTGCAAAGATATTTCAGTAGGTGTCAACTTATTCAAATCGAGTCTACGATATAAAGAGAGAGGCATGACACTAACACCGGCTCCAAGATCACATAAAGCAGTTTTAACATAGTTTCTTTTAATGGAGCATGGTATAGTTGGTACTCCGGGATCTCCTAGTTTGTTTGGTATTCCACCCTTAAAAGTGTAATTAGCTAGCATGGTGGAAATTTCAGCCTCTGGTATCTTTTTTTATTTGTAACAATATCTTTCATGTACTTAGCATAAGGATTCATTTTAAGCATATCAGTCAAACGCATACGCAAAAAGATAGGTCTAATCATTTCAGCAAAGCGCTCAAAATCCTCATCATCCTTTTTCTTGGATGGTTTAGGAGGAAAAGGCATGGGTTTCTGAACCCATGGTTCTCTTTCTTTACCGTGCTTCCTAGCAACGAACTCTCTCTTATCATAACGTTGATTCTTTGATTGTGGGTTATCAAGATCAACGGCAGGTTCAATCTCTACATCATTGTTATTGCTAGGTTGAGCATCAAAATGAACATAATCATTAACATTATAACTAGGTTCATGTTCATTACCAGATTGTGTTTCAGCATCAGAAATAGAAATATCATTGGGATTCTCAGGTGTGTCAACAACAGGTTCACTAGAAGCATGCAAATTCGTATCATTTTTCTTTTTCTTCCTCTTAGAAGGACTAGGTGCATCAACATTAGTTCTCTGAGAATCTTGCTCAATTGTCTTAGGGTGGCCCTCAGGATACAAAGGTTCCTGAGTCATTTTACCCCCTCTAGTCATAACTCTAACAACATTATCATTCTTCTTATTATTTAATTCACTGAGCAAATCATTCTGAGCTTTAAGCACTGGTTCTACTTGAGTGGTAACCATAGAAGCGTGTTTACTAATAAGTTTAAGTTCACCTTTAACACTAGCCATATAATCACTCAAGTGTACAAGCATATCAGCATTGTGTTTCAATTGTCTACTAACATAAGCATTGAAGTTTTCTTGTTTAACAATAAAATTATCAAACTCATCTAAGCACTGGCTAGCAGAGTTATAACAAGGAGTATCACCTTCATCAAATCTATAGAGATAATTTACCTTTACTACCTGTGTCGGGTTATCAAGACCATGTATTTCTTCAATAGGTGGTAAATTCTTAACATCTTCAGCTTCAATACCTTTTTCTTTCATAGATTTCTTTGCCTCTTGCATATCTTCAGGACTGAGAAAGAGAATACCCCTTTTCTTTGGAGTTGTCTTAGGATTTGGTTCAGGAAGGGTCCAATCATTTTCATTACTCAACATATTATTCAATAGCAATTCAGCTTGATCAGCTGTTCTTTTCCTGAAAACACAACCAGCACAACTATCCAGGTAGTCTTCGGAAGCATCTGTTAGTCCATTATAAAAGATATCAAGTATTTCATTTTTCTTGAGAGGATGATTAGGCAAAGCATTAAGTAATCGGAGAAGCCTCCCCCAAGCTTGTGGGAGACTCGCTTCTTCAATTTGCACAAAATTATATATTTCCCTTAAAGCAGCTTGTTTCTTATGAGCGGGGAAATATTTAGCAGAGAAGTAATAAATCATATCCTGGGGACTACGCACACAACCAAGATCAAGAGAATTAAACCATGTCTTAGAATCACCCTTTAACGAGAACAGAAACAACTTAAGGATAAAGTAATAGAGAGTTTTCTCATCATGAGTAAACATGGTGGATATATCATTTAATTTAGTAAGATGTGCCACAACAGTTCAGATTCATAGCCATAGAAAGGATCAGATTAAACCAAAGTAATTAACTCAGGATCGACAGAGAAATCATAATCCTTATCAGTAATAAAGATAGGTGAAGTAGCAAAAGTAGGGTCATATTTCATTCTAGCATTCAAAGACTTTTCTTTAAGGTTAGCTAATAATTTCTTAAGATCAGATCAATCATTGCAAGTAAGAAAGTCTCTAGTAGTTTCTTCATCCATAACATAACCCTCAGGCACAACAGGCAATTCATATCCAGGGGGAGAATCTTCATCATCACTTTCATCAATATTATCAGTTTCAATACTTTCATTCTCTCTAACCCTAGCAAGTTGTTCATTAACAAATTCACCTAGTGGCACAGTATTATCAAGCATAGAAGTAGTTTCATCATAAGTATCATGCAAAGCAGAAGTGGCGTCACCAATAACATGTGACATATCAGAATGAATTGCAGGTGTAGGTGTCGCAAGTTTACTCAAAACAGAAGGTGAATCAAGTGCAGAGCTAGATGGTAGTTCCTTACCTCCCCTCGTAGTTGAGGGAAAAATCTTGGTTCTTTTATCTTTCAAGCTCTTCATAGTGATCAGCAGATATAAATCCCAAGTGACTCAAAGAATATAGCTATGCTCCCCGACAACGGCGCTAGAAAATAGTCTTGATAACCCACAAGTATAGGGATCGCAACAGTTTTCGAGGGTAGAGTATTCAACCCAAATTTATTGATTCGACACAAGGGGAGCCAAAGAATATTCTCAAGTATTAGCAGTTGAGTTGTCAATTCAACCACACCTGGAAACTTAATATCTGCAGCAAAGTATTTAGTAGCAAAGTAATATGATAGTAGTGGTAACGGTAGCAAAAGTAATATTTTTGGTTTTATAGTGATTGTAACAGTAGCAACGAAAAAGTAAATAAGCGAAGAAATATATATGAAAAGCTCGTAGGCATTGGACCAGTGATGGATAATTATGTCGGATGCGATCAATCATGCAACAGTTATAACATAGGGTGACACAGAACTAGCTCCAATTCATTAATGTAATGTAGGCATGTATTCCGAATATAGTCATACGTGCTTATGGAAAAGAACTTGCATGACATCTTTTGTCCTACCCTCCCGTGGCAGTGGGGTCCTATTGGAAACTAAGGGATATTAAGGCTTACTTTTAATAGAGTACCGGACCAAAGCATTAACACATAGTGAATACATGAACTGCTCAAACTACGGTCATCACCGGTAAGTATCCCGATTATTGTCACTTCGGGGTTAACGGATCATAACACATAATAGGTGACTATAGACTTGCAAGATGGGATCAAGAACTCACATATATTCATGAAAACATAATAGGTTTAGATCTGAAATCATGGCACTCGGGCCCTAGTGACAAGCATTAAGCATACCAAAGTCATAGCAACATCAATCTTAGAACATAATAGATACTAGGGATCAAACTCTAACAAAACTAACTCGATTACATGATAAATCTCATCCAACCCATCACCGTCCAGCAAGCCTACGATGGAATTACTCACGCACGGCGGTGAGCATCATGAAATTGGTGATGGAGGAAGGTTGATGATGACGATGGTGACAGATTCCCCTCTTCGGAGCCCCGAATGAACTCCAGATCAGCCCTCCCGGGAGAGTTTAGGGCTTGGTGGCGGCTCCGTATTGTAAAATGCGATGAATCCATCTCTCTGATTTTTTATCCTTGAAAGTGAATATATGGAGTCAAGATGGACATCGACAGAGCATCAGGGGGCCCACGAGGTAGGGGGCGCACCTAGGGGGGGGGGGGGGTAGGCGCGCCCCACCCTCGTGGACAGGGTGTGGGCCCCCTGACGTGGATCTTTTCGCCAGTATTTTTTATATATTCCAAAAATAATCTCCATTGATTTTCAGGTCATTCCGAGAACTTTTATTTCTGCACCAAAATAACACCATGGCAATTCTGCTGAAAACAGCGTCAGTCCAGGTTAGTTCCATTCAAATCATGCAAGTTAGAGTCCAAAACAAGGGCAAAAGTGTTTGGAAAAGTAGATACGTTGGAGACGTATCAGTATGTAAAGCTAGGTGGTAAATATTTAGCAACAATGTAATTAGCATAATCAGCATACCAAGGAGTACCATTAGCAACATTTATTGCAACTAACTGCTCATCTGGAAAACTATCATCAATAGGTAGTGGGTAATCAAGCACATTTTCAAGCCTAGACAAATTATCAGCTACTGGTTCTCAGCTCCTTTTCTATCAATGATATGTAAATCAAATTCTTGTTACAAGTGAACCCAATGAATAAGTCTAGGTTTAGCACCTTTCTTTTCCATAATATATTTAATAGCAGCATGGTCTGTGTGAACAGTTACTTTGGAATCAACAATATAATGTCTAAATTTATGTAACGCCCTCGATGCGGCTATATCTCCCACATGTCGAAGCACGACTTAGAGGCATAACCGCATGGAAAGCAATGTCGCAAGTGAGGTAATCTTCGCAAACAACCCATGTAATACATAAGGGAAAGAGATACATAGTTGGCTTACAATCGCCACTTCACACAATTGCATGAATAAAGCATTACATCATCCAAATACAATCAAGGTCCGACTACGGAACCAAAATAAAAGAAGACTACCCCAAAAGCTACACAGATCCCCGATCGTCCCGACTGGGCTCCACTACTGATCAACTAGAACGAAACAACACAAAGGACAAGATCTTCATCGAGCTCCTCCTGAGCTTGGTTGCGTCATCTGCACGGACTCATCGGCACCTGCAAGCTGGTTTTGGAAGTATCTATGAGTCACGGGGACTCAGCAATCTCGCACCCTCTCGATGAAGACTATTTAAGCTTATGGGTAAGGTAAAAGGTATGAGGTGGAGCTGCAGCAAGCGACTAGCATATATGGTGGCTAACATACGCAAATGAGAGCGAGAAGAGAAGGCAAAAGCACGGTCGAACAACTATGATCAAGAAGTGATCCTAGAACAACCTACGTCAAACATAACTCCAACACCGTGTTCACTTCCCGGACTCCGCCGGAAAGAGACCATCACGGTTACACACACGGTTGATGTATTTTAATTAAGGTCAACTTCAGGTTTTCTACAACCGGACATTAACAAATTCCCATCTGCCCATAACCACGGGCACGGCTTTCGAAAGTTCAAATCCCTGCAGGGGTGTCCCAACTTAGCCCATCACAAGCTCTCACGGTTAATGAAGGATATTCCTTCTAGCGGGAAGACCCGATCAGACTCGGAATCCCGGTTACAAGACATTTCGACAATGGTAAAACAAGACCAGCAAAGCCACCCGAATGTGCCGACAAATCCCGATAGGAGCTGCACATATCTCGTTCTCAGGGCACACCGGATTGTCCAAACTTCCGGTAGGCCAGCCCAGAGTTGCCCCTGGTGGTCACCGGCGGCTGACAAGGTGGACCAACACTCAGAGGAGCACTGGCCCGGGGGTTTAAATAAAGATGACCCTTGAGCCGGCCGACTCAAGGAAAAGAAATGGCTAGGTGATGAATGGTAAAACCAATGTTTGGCCTTGCTGGAGGAGTTTTATTCAAGGCGAACTGTCAAGGGGTTGCCATTATACCCAACCGCGTAAGGAACGGAAAATCCGGGAACATAACACCGATATGACAGAAACTAGGGCGGCAAGAGTGGAACAAAACACCAGGCATAAGGCCGAGCCTTCCACCCTTTACCAAGTATATAGATGCATTAATTAAATAAGAGATATTATGATATCCCAACAAGTAAACATGTTCCAACAAGGAAAAACATCTCCATGTTCCAACAAGGAACAAACTTCAATCTTCACCTGCAACTAACAACGCTATAAGAGGGGTTGAGCAAAGCGGTAACATAGCCAAACAACGGTTTGCTAGGACAAGGTGGGTTAGAGGCTTGGTTCAACAAAATGGGAGACATGTTAAGCAAGTGGTGGGTATCGCGGCATAGGCATAGCAAAAGAGCGAGCATCTAGCAAGCAAAGATAGAAGTGATTTCGAGGGTATGTTCATCTTGCCTGAAATCCCGCAAGGAAGAAGAACGAGTCCATGAAGAAGACAAACAGACGTAGACGAACGGTTCCTCACAAGCACGACGTTACCGGATCCAAGCCGAAGGAGCAAACACCGGAAAGAAGCACACAACATAGTAAACAACCAACACATGAACATGGTATGATATGCGGGATGCGGTATGCGATGCATATGCATGATTTGCAAAGGAATGATGGAACCTGGCCTCAACTTGGAAATCCATGTGTGCCACTGGAAAGTTGAGGTGATTTCGGTTGAAATCGATATGAAGAACACCGGAATCGGAGACACGGTTTGGAAATGGCAAGCAAAACAAATATGGCCCGGTCTGCGATAAACAACAAGTAGCCCTCTAAATGCAACAAGTTAAACATGCTACATCACTCAAACATGGCAACAAAATGCATGACAAGGATCCACTCATGATGCTTGAAAAAACATGAACACTGAGCTATGGCCAATTCATCCATTAATAGGTTCAAACAAGCATGGCAAAAGTGCAATTGGTAAACATGTTTCAGACTTAGTGAAAACTGGAGCATGCTGAAACAGATATCAAGTAGGCATGTTTACGAGCTCGATGCACTCACTACAGAGCAAGTCATGGCAATCTAAGCATACACCCATCAATAATACACAAAATACAAGCTAGCCATGGCAAGAACAATAACATAGCATGCACGGATCAACTACAAAATCCTCGGCAAAATCGCTAACAAGTAGACAATCTGCCCAGATTCACGAAATAGCAAAAGTAGAGCTCGATTGACTCAAGTTAGGGTGCTCCATAATGCAAACAAAGACATGGATGTATAGAGCACCACAAGATTAACAAAACATCCTTACTGATCATCCTCAAAAGAGGCACAGATCACTAGGAAACAACATAAACATATGTCATATTGATAAAAACAGATCAAGGACTTGGTGGAAATGCTAAGTCCCTAAAATCAGCATTAACGAATGCTCCACTTTGCATGCTTGTGATAGTCACCACACACATCACAAAAATACATGGATAGCACCTCTATAAATATGGCAAAGCATATAACAGAACACATGTAGAGCTCAGGGGAATATCATGCACACAATAATCATGGCAAAAATGACAAATATCTAATTGGAGCAGCAGATCTGACAATTATCCCAAATAGCACTCTTCCAACAGCATTTCGGGCATCAAGATGAGCTCAAATGAAAATGATGTAATGAGATGAAATGATGTACTCTCTGAGATGAACATTTTGATATGCTATATGCCCAAAACGGAGTTACAGGTGCAAAGTTACGATGCGATGAACATGGGCATATGAAACATGGAAATCTCGGGGACTTAGTAGAAATTTAGACCTTGAGAAGTCAACCCGGGACGGGACGGTGCGGGATGAGGAGATCCGAGACGGAGGACGACGTTTGGATGCGGGAATGGGTGGATCTCATCCATCCTCACCCGATCCGGCCGGAGTTCGATCTCCGGCGAGCTGCGGCGATTCCGGCGATGGCCGGCGACGTGGAAGACGGCGGCGCGACGAGGAGGAGGCGGGGCCGAGCGGGGTGGAGAGGCTTGGCCCGGCGGCGGAGCTCAACGAGGGAGCTCGTGGCGGCGCTGGAGAGGCGACGAGCGAGCGGGGTGGTGCCGGCGGGGTCGGGCGACGAGGTCGCCGGCGTCGAGGTGCGGTGGCGGTGGCTCGCCGGCGCGGCCACCCGGCGACAGCGAGGCGCGGCACAGCGGCTCGGGCGGGGCCAGGCGCTGGGCGGACGCGCGAGTGCGGCGGTGGCGGCTCCAGGCCCGGGCGGGCCTGCCTCGGGCCCCACGGGCCGCGGTGGCGCGGGAGGAGAGAGAGTGGAGCGGCACGCTGAGGTGGCGGGCGCTGGTTGGTTCGGGCGGTGGAGGAGGTGACGTGGCGCAACGCCATTGGGCGGAGTGAGGTGGCCGGCGGACGCGTCCGGCGTGGACGGACATGTCCGGCGGCGCGAGGAAGGGGAAGGCTAGGGTTCATCCGTGAATTTCGGGAGGGGAGCACGTATTTATAGGTAGAGGGAGCTAGGAGAGTCCAAATGAGGTGCGGTTTTCGGCCACGCGATCGTGATCGAACGACTGAGATGATGGAGGAGGTTTAAGTGGGTTTTGGGCCACTTTGGAAGGGTGTTGGGCTGCAACACACACGAGGCCTTCTCGGTCCCTCGGTTAACCGTTGGAGTATCAAATGAAGTCCAAATGATACGAAACTTGACAGGCGGTCTACCGGTAGTAAACCAAGGCTGCAAGACAAGTCTCGGTCTAATCCGGAAATGTTTAACCCCCACACATGAAAGGAAGGTAAAAATGACCCCCGGAGGAGATAGGAGCGCTGGAATGCAGAACGGACAACGGAAAAAAAATGCTCGGATGCATGAGACGAACATGTATGCAAATGAAATGCACATGATGACATGATATGCAATGCATGACACGCAAGCAATGACAAGGCAAGAACAACAAATAACTAGAGGACACCTGGCACATCGGTCTCGGGGCGTTACAATTTATCACAAGCAAACACAACTGCTAATAATTCTTTTTCAGTAGTAGCATAATTTCTTTGAGCATTGTCTAGAGTTTTACTAGCATAATGAATACCATTCACTTTCTTATCAACTCTTTGTCCTAGAACAACACCAACAACATAATCACTAGCATCACACATAATTTCAAAAGGCAAGTTCCAATTAGGTGGTTGAACAATAGGTGCATATATTAACGCTTTCTTGAGTGTTTCAAAGGCTTCAAGACAATCATCATCAAAAACTAAAGGGATATCCTTTTGCAAGAGATAAGTAAGATGCCTAGAAATTTTAGAAATGTCTTTGATAAATCTCCTATAGAAACCAACATGACCAAGGAAACTACAAATACCTTTGATGTCCTTAGAACATGGCATTTTCTCAATTGCATCAACCTTAGCTTGGTCCACTTCAATACCTCTTTCAGAAATTTTATGACCCAAAACAATGCCTTCATTAACCATAAAGTGGCACTTCTCCCTATTCAAGACAAGATTTGTTTGTTCACATCTCTGCAAAACTCGATCAAGATTTCTTAAACAATCATCAAAAGACTTCCCATAAACAGAGAAGTCATCCATGAAAATCTCAACAATCTTTTCACAAAAGTCAGAGAATATATCCATCATGCATCTTTGAAAGGTAGCAGGTGCATTACGTAAACCAAAAGGCATACATCCCAAAAGGACAAGTAAAAGTGGCCTCTTCTTGATCAGGTTGAGATACATGTATTTGTGAAAAGCCAGAATATCCATCAAGGAAGCAAAAGCGTGCGTGCTTAGATAATATTTCAAGCATATGATCAATAAAAGGCAAAGGGTAATTATCTTTTCTAGTTGATTTATTTAATTTTCTAAAATCAATTACCATTCTATAGCCTATAACAATTCTTTGTGGAATAAGTTCATTCTTATCATTAGGAACAACAATAATACCTCCTTTCTTAGGGACACAATGAACATGACTTACCCATCTACTATCATCTATGGGATAGATTATACCTACTTCCAGGAGTTTTAGTATTTCCGTTCTTACCACTTCTTTCATCTTTGGGTTTAACCGACGTTGGTGATCAACAACTGGTTTAGCATCAGGTTCCATATTGATTTTGTGCTGACATAGAGTGGGACTAATGCCCTTTAAATCATCAAGAGTATATCCAATGACAGCTCGGTGCTTCCTTAGAACTTTCAATAGTCTTTCTTCTTCATGTTCTGAAAGGTTAGCACTAATATAACAGGATATATCTTCTTTTCATCAAGATAAGCATATTTCAAAGTGTCTGGAAATTGTTTTAATTCAAACACAGGATCACCTTTAGGTGGAGGAGGACCTCCAAGAGTTTCAATAGGCAAATTGTGTTTAAGCAGAGGACGTTGTTCAAAGAAAACTTTATCTATTTCATTTCTTTCATGCATATGTAAATCATTTTCATGGTCTAGCAAATATTGTTCTAAAGGATCAATAGGTGGTACAACAATAGAAGCAAGACCAATTAATTCATCCTTACTAGGCAATTCTTTTTCATGATGATTTCTACTAAACTTGGAAAAATTAAACTCATGAGACTCATCACCAAAGCTAACACCCACAGTTTGTTTCTTACAATCTATCTTAGCATTAACCGTGTTCAAGAAAGGTCTACCAAAGATAATGGGACAAAAGTCATCTTGTGGAGAACCAAGAACAAGAAAATCAATAGGGTATTTTATTTTTCCCACACAAGACATCAACATCTCTAACAATCACAATTGGTGATATAGTGTCTGTATTAGCAAGTTTAATAGTAACATCTATTTCTTCTATCTCAGCAGGTGCTGTGTCTTTTATAATCTCTTCATATAAAGTGTAAGGAATAGCACTCACACTAACACCCATGTCACATAAACCATGATAACAGTGATCTCCTATTCTAACTAAAATAACAGGCATGCCAACCATAGGTCTATGTTTATCTTTCTTATCAGGTTTGGCAATTCTAGCAGCTTCTGCACAGAAGTAAATAACATGCCCGTCCATATCTTCTTCCAAGAGATCTTTAACCATAGCAATGCTAGGTTCTACTTTAATTTGTTCATCAGGTTTAGGTGTTCTAATATAGCTTTTGTTAACCATAGTTGAAACTTTAGCATGTTCCTTTATCCTAACAGGAAAAGGTGGTTTCTCTATATAAGCAGAAGGGACAACTGGATCAACATTATAAAGTGTAGTTTCTTCTTTAACTGATACTAGTTTTTAAATTTCTTATTTAACAGGTGGGTGGTATTTAAACCACTTCTCCTTAGGGAGTTCAACATGAGTAGCAAATGATTCACAAAATGAGGCTACTATCTCAGAGTCAAGTCCATATTTATTGCTAAACTTTTGAAAAGCATCATTATCCATAAAAGATTTAACACAATCATATTTAATTTTAATACCTGACTCTTTACCTTCGTCAAGTTCCCAATCTTCAGAGTTGCATTTAATTCTTTACAAAAGATCCCACCGTAATTCAATAGTCTTCTTCATAAAAGAACTAGCACAAGAAGTATCAAGCATGGTTTGATCATTATAAGAAAGCCGAGCATAAAAATTCTGGATAATAATTTCTCTTGAGAGCTCATGATTGGGGCATGAATATAACATTGACTTAAGCCTCCCCAAGCTAGAGCATTACTTTCTCCTTCACGAGGCCAAAAATTATACATATAATTCCGATCACGATGAGCTAGATGCATAGGACAATTTTTTTGGTGGAACTCCAATTTCAAACGATTCCAATTCCATGATCCAATATCATTGCATAGCCGATAGCATGCCAATGGTTTTACCTTCAAAGATAAAAGGAAAACCTTTTTCATCACTTCATCCCTGGGTAAACCTGCAAGCTTAAACAATCCACAAATTTGTTCCACATATATCAAGTGCATATCAGGATGTTCTGTTCCATCTCCTGCATAAGGATTAGCTAGCAGTTGTTCTATCATACCCGAAGGAATTTCATATTCAATATTTTCAGTAGGTGTAGTAGGTTGAGGGGTAACTAATTGTGGTTCCATACGAGGTGAAAATACCCTGAATAAACCCCTCAAAGGATTGTTTACCATAGTAACAGGTGACAATAAATTTCAGCACACTATATAAATGTTTCCTTACCAAATTCCACTTACCAAAGGCGCTTCACTCCCCGGCAACGGCGCCAGAAAATAGCCTTGATAACCCAAAAGTATAGGGGATAAATTGTAGCTCTTTTAGATAAGTAAGAGTGTCGAACCCAACGAGGAGAAGAAGGAAATGACAGGTGGTTTTTCAATAAGGTATTGTCTGTAAGTGCTGAAATTGTAAGTAGCGAGTAGTTTGATAGCAAGGTAATTTGTAACAAGCAAGTAATGATAATAGTAACAAGTATGTAGCAAGGTAGCCCAATCCTTTTGAGGCAAATGACAGGCCAAAACGATCTCTTATAATAAGCAAAGCGTTCTTGAGGGTACACGGGAATTTCATCTAGTCACTTTCGTCATGTTGGTTCGATTTGTGTTTGTTACTTTGATAATTTGATATGTGGGTGGACTGGTGCTTAGGTGCTGTTCTTACTTTAACAGACCTCCTACTTATGATTAACCCTCGTGCGAGCATCCGCAACTACGAGAAAAGTATTAAGAATAAATTCTAACCATAGCATTAAACTTTTGGATCCAATCGGTGCCTTACGAAATAGCGCATAAATTGGGGTTTAAGCGTCTGTAACTCTCGTAACCCACCATCTAATTGCTACTCCATAATGCATTCCCTTAGGCCCAAATATGGTGAAGTGTCATGTATTCGACGTTCACATGACAGCATTAAGGGAATCACAACATACATGCTATCAAAATATCGAACACATATCAAATTCACATGATTACTTACAACATGATTTCTCCTGTGACCTCAAGAACAGAAGTAACTACTCACAAATGATAAACATGTTCATGATCAGAGGAGTTTTAAATAGCATAATGGATCTGAACATATAATCTTCCACCAAATAAACCATATAGTAATCAACTACAAGATGTAATCAACACTACTAGTTACCCACGAGCACCAATCTATAGTTCCGGTATCAAGATTGAATACAAGAGATGAACTAGGGTTTGAGATGAGATGGTGTTGTTGAAGATGTTGATAGAGATTGCCCTCCCCAAGATGGAAGAGTTGTTGGTGATGATGATGACGATGATTTCCCCCTCCGGGAGAGAAGTTCCCCCGATGGAATCGCTCCGCCGGAGGGCAAAAGTGCTCCTGCCCAAGTTTCGCCTCGAGACGGCGGCGCTCCATCCTGAAAGTCTTCTCCTTATTTTTTCTAGGTCAAAATGACTTATATACCAAAAGATTGGCACTGGAGGTAGGCCGAGGAGGCCACAACCCACCACGGCGCGCCTAGGGGGGCCTGGCGCGCCCAGGTGGGTTGTGCCCACCTGGTGGCCCCCTGTGGTGTTTATTGGCTCCAATATTTCTTAAATAACAAATAAAAAATCTCCGTGAAGTTTCAGCTTATTTGGAGTTGTGCAGAATAGGTGGCCTGACGTAGCTTTTCCAGGTCTAGATTTCCAGCTACCGGAATTCTCCCTCTTGGTGTGTTCCTTGCAAATTATGAGAGAAAAGGCATTAGAATTACTCCAAAAAGCATCATTATGGAAAAAAATTTATAAATAACAGTAAGAAAACATGATGCTAAATGGACGTATCAGAAGCCTTCTCTTTTCAGTTGCTGATTCTCCTGGAACAGTGTTGTAGTTCTCATGAGAGATATACCGAGCTAAAATTGTGAAAGGTTGCGTGCCACCTTTCCTTTTCTTCGGAGCATCTTCTTCTTACTCATCTGGATTTTGTTCAGATCCGTTTCTTTTGCTAGTGGATGGGCCTACCGTTGAGCCCTTGGCATTTGGAGCCTCTGACTCATCTGCTATGCCCATGAGTGCCTCTTCATCATCGGCCATGCTCAGTGCTCGAGCAGAATCTTCAATAGATTGCATATTCCTGTGAATGAGAATAGATTCAAGGGAAAGTGGGTACAGGGTTACAAATGCTCAAAACGAATATTTTTCCGAACAAACACATTTTGAGGAATAATTAGATGCAGACTTTGAGATATGTTTCGAATGAAAGAAATGTATAGGACTGATAACCCACAAGTATAGGGGATCGTAACAGTTTTTGAGGGTAGAGTATTCAACCCAAATTTATTGATTCGACACAAGGGGAGCCAAAGAATATTCTCAAGTATTAACAGTTGAGTTGTCAATTCAACCGCACTTGAAATACTTAATATCTGTAGCAAAGTATTTAGTAGTAAAGTAATATGGGAGCAGCGGTAACGGTGGCAAAAGTAATAGTATTGGTTTTGTAGTGATTGTAAAAGTGGCAACGGAAAAGTAACTAAGCAAAGATCAATATGTGAAAAGCTTATAGGCAATGGATCGGTGATGGATAATTATGTCGGATGTGATTCCTCATGCAACAGTTATAACATAGGGTGTCACAGAACTAGCCCCAGTTCATCAATGTAATGTAGGCATGCATTCTAAATATAGTCATACGTGCTTATGGATAAGAACTTGCATGACATCTTTTGTCCTACCCTCCCGTGGCAGCGGGGTCCTATTGGAAACTAAGGGATATTAAGGCCTCCTTTTAATAGAGTACCAGACCAAAGCATTAACACTTAGTGAATACATGAACTCCTCAAACTATGGTCATCACCGGGAGTGGTCCCGATTATTGTCACTTCGGGGTTACCGGATCATAACACATAGTAGGTGACTATTGACTTGCAAAATAGGATCAAGAACTCACATATATTCGTGAAAACATAATAGGTTTAGATCTGAAATCATGGCACTCGGGCCCTAGTGACAAGCATTAAGCATAGCAAAGTCATAGCAACATCAATCTTAGAACATAATAGATACTAGGGATCAAACCCTAACAAAAGTAACTCGATTACATGATAAATCTCATCCAACCCATCACCGTGCAGCAAGTCTATGATGAAATTACTTACGCACGGCGGTGAGCATCATGAAATTGCTGATGGAGGAAGGTTGATGATGACGATGGCGACAGATCCCTCTCTCTGGAGCGCCGAGCGGACTCCAGATCATCCCTCCCGAGAGAGATTAGGGCTTGGCGGTGGCTCCATATCATAAAACATGATGAATCCTTCTCCCTGATTTTTTCTCCCCGAACGTGAATGTATGTAGTTGGAGTTGACGTCGGTGGAGCCTCAGGGGGCCCATGAGGCAGGGGGCGCGCCCCAGGGGGGCCCTACACCCTCGTGGACAGGGTGTGGGCCCCCTGGTGTTGATTCTTTCGCCAGTATTTTTTATTTATTCCAAAACGTGTCTCCGTAAATTTCCAGGTCATTTCGAGAACTTTTATTTCTACATAAAAATAACACCACGGTAATTCTGCTGAAAACAACGTCAGTCCGGGTTAGTTCCATTCAAATCATGCAAGTTAGAGTCCAAAACAAGGTCAAAAGTGTTTGGAAAAGTATATATGATGGAGACGTATCAACTCCCCCAAGCTTAAGCCTTTGCTTGTCCTCAAGCAATTTAGTTGACAAACTGAAAGTGTTAAAGTAAAACTTTTACAAACTCTGTTTAATCTTGTTGTTGCAAATATGTAAAGCCATCATTCAAGTTTTCAGCAAAGATTATAAACTAACCATATTCACAATAACATTTAGGTCTCATGTTTACTCATATCAATGGAATAATCGACTAGCGAGCAATAATAATAAATCTCGGATGAAAACACTTTCTCAAAACAATCATAATATGATATAACAAGATGGTATCTCGCTAGCCCTTTCTGAGACCGTAAAACATAAATGCAGAGAACCTCTGGAGATCAAGGACTGACTAAATATTGTAATTCATGGTAAAAGAGATCCAGTCATAGTCATACTCAATGTAAATTAATAAGAGGATGATGACTCAACATAAAAGTAAATAGATAGGCCCTTCTCAGAGGGAAGCAGGGACTTGCAGAGGTGCCAGAGCTCGAGTTTTAAAATAGAGATGAATACTAGTTTGAGTGGTATACATTCATTGTCAACATAACAACCAAGAGATCTCGATATCTTCCATGCTACACATATTATGGGTGGTTCCCAAACAGAATGGTAATGTTTATACTCCCCCACCACCAACAAACATCAATCCATGGCTTGTCTGAAATAACGGGTGCCTCCAACTGACAACAATCCCGGGAGAGTTTTGTTTGAAATTATTTTAATTTAAGCATGGGACTGGGCATCCCGGTTACCAGCCATGTCGGGGGTTTGGTGCGACATATGCCAATGGATGGCTTATCATGGTGGGGGCGAGTAGAACATCGCCGGTGCCTGGAAACGGGATGAGGCGAAGACATGCACGCCGGCGAATCTTACCCAGCTTCAGGGCTCTCCGGGGAGATAACACCCCTACTGCTGCTCTGCGGGGTCTCCGCATGATCACTATGGCCAAGTGTTTACACGGCTGCTCCTTGAGCTGTTTCTTAGAGGTAGGAGAGGGCAAGGCTAGCTCTCTCCTTCTATCTGGTATGGTCTAGAGCTACTGGGTTCCAACCCCTTGCATGGGTGCCCTGGGGGTTTATATAGGCCTACCCCCCAGGGGTACAATGGTAATTCGACTGGGCGCGGGCCCAGCCGTCAGTGCCTCCGACCTTCGACTTCTCCGCCGACTGCTAGGGCCCGCCGACTGGTGGGCCCCGCCGACGGGTCTGGTACGGAGCCGACAGCCGCGTCCGCCGCGGGCGGGTCTTGCCGGCTGCTAATTACTGTAGCCGTGCTTCTGATGACGCAGGCTTGGTCATGGGGTCGTGGCAACAGCCCTGCCGCCTGGCGGGCGATCACTGTGGCCACTCCCTATCTCATCTTGAGTAATGGCGCGTGGGCCCCGGGGGAGGGCTCGGCCGACTCCCCCGGGCCGACTCCCGACGGGTCCGACTGGCGGTTCTCCCGCTGTCTCCCGAGGTCTCGCTGACTGGTGGGCCCCACTACTTCCAGGCCGTACAGACAAGCTGTCGTGGGCACAGGACTCGGTACTGTGGTGCTGATGTCAGGGCCGGCCGGGCAACAGTGCCACGCCGCACGGAGATCTTCCCGAGTACGACATGCTATGGCCATGCCTGCCCTTGGTAAGGGGCGGGGAGTGGGCTTCACTGTAGCCACGCCCCTGCCCCGTCCCCTTCGATGAGGTCATGATTTGATGGAGTCGCCGGCCGACTCCCCAAAGCCGGCTTCTCTGGAGGTCGTCCCTGGGACTCGGCCGTGAGCGGGCAGTCGGCCGCCCTGCCGTCGACTCCTTAGGAGGCGGCTCTTCGCCCCGGAGTCTTGAGGGGCGCAGCCTGCCCCGATGTCTTGAAAGGTTATGGGACTCGGGTTGGCCTACCATGGACCATTACTCCGATAGTAGTCCCCGAAGCTGGTGAGGCGCCGCGGACAATCGGCCGAGAAGCCTCAGCAGTTTGTCTTTCCGGGTGCTCAACACATGGTCTTTGATTGACTTCTGCCGGGCCATCTAGAAGGAGTCGGACTTGCCCAACTTGGACTTACTCAATTCCGACTTGCTCAGTAGTTCGAACGTCGCGGCGGGATTTCAAGTGGCGTGCTAGCTAAGCCTCCAGGCCGCCGCCCGTTCTTGGCCTGTCACGCGAGGGCACGTGGCCAGGCCATCCTGCCAGCCTACGCGCGCGACGGGACAGGTCCATAGGCGGGGCCCGCCACTACCGCGCCTCGGTGCCCGAGCGGATCCGCTGCGGCCCCAGTGGACGGTTGGGATTCCTGTGGAGTTACTGCACGCAGTAACTTTACGGGGATCGTGGGGGTCGTGGGGTTGTGGGCGCAGTAAATCCCCACGTCCGCCCCCTCGGCTTCGCAGCCCATGGGGCTATAAGTAGGGGGAAGAGGGGGGCACGCGCGCCCCTCCTTCCCACTACCCCTCGTTCTCTTCTTCCTCGCCGCTCCTCGCTCTCCTCCTTCCTCTTCTCTTCTTTGCTCCGCCGCACGCCCAAGCTCCGATGAACACCACGGTGACAGCTCGCGATGAGTTATTCCTCCGCTGCCGCGCCTCCCCCAGTGCGCTCCGGCACCTGGGACGGTTCCGAAGTCCATGAAGACCACATTGAGTTCCTCCGCCGGACCCGTCGGCTTCCCGGCGAGGATCGCGTGCAGGTGCGTCTTGCGCCGGAGGGGGAGATTTCCCCCGCCCCGCAGGAGGGCGAGCGGGTCATCTTCCGCTCGCACTGCCTCCGCGGGCTGGGGCTGCCGACGAGCAGCTTTTTCCGGTCTTTCATGGAGTTCTACGGACTCCAGCCGCACCACCTCACCCCCCACACCGTGGTGCTACTGTCCGCCTTCGTGGCCTTGTGCGAAGGCTTCCTCGGAGTCCTCCCCACCCTCGAGCTCTTGGGGGAGTTCTTCTTCTCCAAGCTCGGCACCCAGGCCGCGGGCGTGCCGGCTCAATGTGGTGCCTTCATCGCCGTGCGAAGGTTAGGAGCTGACAACCCCTTCCCCTCCATCTCGCTGATAAAGTCGGTGAAGATATGGCAGAGGTCCTACTTCTACGTCAGGAACGTCGCCACGAGGGGTGACTGGGTTAATCTGCCAGCTTTCGAAGCCGGCCCGCCGCCTGGCAGACTGCCCAACTGGTCGTACCGAGCCAGGTCGCTGACGCCTGCGGGAGCCGGCGCCATCACACGACTCCGAGTGCTGACGCAGTCGGAGGGTCTGACTGGTCCGGACCTGCTGGCCACCTTCGTGTCGCGCCGAGTTCTTCCGCTCCAAGGCCGCCCTCACATGATATGCCAGATGAGCGGGCGCCGCGACCCGAGTCGGATGTGCACCAAGGACATGCCTCATGAAGAGGTGTCCCTCATGGTGAACTACCTTTCGGACAGCAGGCTCTCAGAGGACTGGCGATTCGGCAAGGTGCCGTACTCCCGCGCGACTCCCCGCCCGTGGTGAGTTGCCTTTCTTTTCTTTCTTTAGATTGTCTTCTTCTTGCCGAGTTTTGTTTTGACCAGTCGGCTTTGGTTAGAATCCCCTTCTTCACCCACCAGCCGGCTGCTCGGGGCCGGCCTGTGAGTTCGTCGCCGACCAGGCGGAGAGCGACGTCGACGACCCCGATCTGGGGGCGGCGGCTCTGGAAGACGACGCCGAGGGAGGAGGAGGGACAGCAGGCGACTTTAGGCCCTCGGCTACCTTCGCTGACTGGCCTGAAGACAACGCCGAGGGAGAAGTCGCCCCTCGCCATTGGCCAGGAGCCAGCCAGCCTGGCGCGGGCTCTTCTGCCGCGCCGGGCGCTCCAGGCGGCGGGAAGAAGCGCAGGGCCGCGCCGACTTTGTTCGGCAGTCGGCCGAAGAAGCCCAAGGGCTTGGCTGCGGTGACCCGGCGGGACGAGGCAGCCGCGAAGGCCATCCGCTTGAAGAAGCCGCCGATGGTCTCCGCGTAAGTATTCTGTCTTCAAAGTTTTATTCTTTCTTCATGATTTGTCTGAGTCTCTACTTGCCCCTCTTTCTTCAGGGCTCCCCTCTCTCTTGAGCGAGTTGCCGCTGCCTCTGTCATGGGGTCAGCGGAGACGTCCGCCACCACTCGGCAGATTGACCCCGCTGCTGACCTCCGGGAGGCGACGAAGCGGAATGCGTAGGAGAGGCGCAACAAAGAAGAGGCCCTCCGCCTGGAGAAGGCGGAGGCCGACAGGGCGGAGGCCTCCGCTAAGAAAAAACTAGCGGAGGCCGAAGCTGCCGCCGCGGCGAAGCAGCAGGCTGAGGAAGCCGCACGCCGCCAGTCGGCTTTGCTCGTTACCCCGCTGAACTCTACGCCGCCGCCTCCGGAGTTCACGGGGCAGACTAGAGAAGCCGGCGGGGAGAACCTCGTCGAGGAGAGGGAAGGCGGCGACCCCTCTACTCCGGACGCGAACGTTCCGCCGCCGCCTTCGCCGCCGTCTGAAGGCGCGCAAGGCGAGCAGCCAGCGGACCCTCTGGTGCCGCCGACCGAAGACGAGGCCGTGGCGAGGCTACTCCTCCAGGTCGGCTCGCCAACAAGCCGTCGTCTGGAGAAGGCAACTTCGGCACCCCGCCCCTCTGGAAGCCGGCACCGCCAGCTCGGCGGCCCCAGACGCCGAAGCGACGAGCGCCGCACTTGTTGGGTGGGTGCAAGGAGGCGGCACGGGGCCGTTGAACCGGGTGCTCCTGGACGTCCAGGCGAAGCTCTGTGCTCAAGGCGATGCTCTCCAGAGTTGCACCAAGGCGTCCCTAGCGTCGCCGGGCAGCCGTCCGGGTATGTTTTTTTCTTTTAGTCTTTGTTTTCTTGTTCCTCTCTGTGGGGGCGCGCCAGCGCACCCACTGGGTGTAGTCCCCGAGTTTCGGGCCGGCTTCTGAGCAGGCGGCCCGAAACTTCCAATTGATGAACTTCTGGGTACTAACTTTGTCTGAAATGCTTGTCGCAGGATTACCACAACCTCCGCGTCACTGCCTTCAACCGTAACGTTGAAGAGCTGGGCAAGCGGACCGCCGACTTGGCGGAGAGCCGGAGTAAGTCCCTCTTTTTCTTCTCTGTGGGGGCGCGCTGGCGCACCCGCGGGCTGTAGTCCCCGAGATTCGGGCCGACTGCTGAGCAGTCAGGCCAGATCTCCCTGGCGACCTACTTTTATTGATGACTGTTGTCTTTCTTCCTTTCCTTCAGGAGCCAACGCTGCTCTTCAACAGTAGCTGAGCGAAGCCAAATCTGCCCTGCTCGCCAAAGGGGAGGAGTGCAGCAAGCTCACCATAGAGCGCGATCTGCTGGCCACTCAGTTGGCAGAGCAGAAGGAGCTGCTTGCGAAGTCGCAGAGGGAGGCGGAGGAGACGGAAACCGCCCGCTTGGCCGAGTTCGCGAGCGAGCGCTCCTCCTGGTCTGACAAGGAGGCGCTGCTGTCCTCCGGCTTCCACGAGATTGAAGACATCGTTGATGGTGAGTCTCTTTATTTTCTTTCTTCGAGCTGCCGACTTAGATCATGCCGACGCCTGGTTTTTGACTTGCTTCTTTGTTTCTTCGTGTCTTTGCAGACTTCTTCCCTGGGCAGTCGCAGGCCGCTATCCAAGGCATCGAGGCCGACCGTGAAAGTCGAAGGGTGGATGGCGCAGAGATCGCCGCCGATGCCCCCCGAACTCTTGACGAGCACATCTTGAGCATCGAGGCTCGCCTCCGGCAGGCTCACCGGATGCTGCGCCGGCTTCAGCGCGTCGGTGCCCAGGCGATTTCCGCCCTTTGGCCGGATATGCAGGCTCCGCACACCCCCAGCCTGACGGCCAACTGGCTGGAGGTCGCGGCTGGTCGTCTTGAGGCCTAGAAGGGCTCTTCGGCCCGGGCTGGAGCGCACCGGGCCTTGGAGTTCGTCAAGGCGTGGTACCCGGGGCTGGATCTGGACCGGTTGGCCATGCTTCGGTCGGAGGCCCAACCGGAGCTGGCGGTTGCGGAAGATGCCCTCGTCAAACATGCTGCGGCGATCGCCGAGTACACCGGCACCAGCATCTTCGTCCCCGAGCGGTCTGAAGACAGCGAGGAGGTACCGCCGGAGTGGTTTGGGATGAACCCAGACTACGGCGAAGACTCGGCGGAGGTGATTGGCCCCAGTGTCGAGGAGGAGGACGAGGCGGAGGATGGGGGCGAGGCGGAGGCACCAGAAGACGGAGCAGACGGCCAGCCTCAGCCCGACTGCACCTCCAGCAACGAGCCGCGTGCGACCGACCCGACTGCTGCCGGAGGCGATCAAGCCGAGACTAGCCAGCCGGCCGCCCTGACGCCTGACGCTGGCGCCTCCTCCGACCCTCCGACTCCGTCTGCTGCCTCCTGAGCTGCCGCTGTATCTTTTATTTTATCTGCTTCAGTAGTCTTTGAAGAACTTGTTAATTCGCACAATTCCACCCGTGGGGTGTATTTTGGACCTCTACTCGACAATTCGGCCAAGGGCCTATGTTATGTAAATATATATATCTATCTTTTCTTGCTCATTGTTCTTTTGGCTGTTTTCCTTTGCCGCTTTCTCTTAGTTGCCTGCCTCGCCAATCGGACAGCCGCTCTGCGGACTGTCGCTGGATCAAGTGCCAGGCTACTTTGGGAAAGCAAGTACTTAGCCGTTTTCAAGATTGTTTGAGCAAGTTGGATAGAAGACGGCAATCCGACTATCCGAGAGTCGGTTTGTGAGAAAGGCTGGAAGCCGTCTTGAGCTATGTTTTATGCTTTGAGTCCTTAGCCATTTTTCATGCGAATGCCCATTCTACCTTACTGCTGCCCACCGTATAGTCGCTCTATGAGCTGCGGCTTCTGACAGGAGACGGCTTAGGCGTTTACACACTACTTGTCCGACTGCAGGAAGCATTTCATAGTGCAAGGCGGCAAGTCCCCGGGCCGACTTGTCGAGCCTGGTGCCAAGCGGCATGACAAAGAGTAACATACTTGTAGGCATAATTTTTATCATACAGATAAAAGAGGGCAGTCCCCGAGCTCGTCTCGGGGGGCCCGAAGTCTTGATACTTAAATACAGAAGGTAGTGTGGTACATACTGCATCAACTGTAAAATCTTCGGAGGAGATTTGCATTCCATGGCCACTCTGTCTCCTTGCCAGAGTCGTCCCTCTTGCGTGCTCGGGGCTTCTGAGTGTCGATCAGGTAGTAGGAATCGTTGCCCAGTACTTTGCTGATGATGAAAGGGCCTTCCCAAGGCGCCGACAGCTTGTGCTGGCCGGCTGTTCGCTGGATCAGCCGTAGCACAAGGTCGCCTTCTTGGAAAGATCTTGGCCTGACCTTCCTGTTGTGGTATCGGCGCAGGCTCTGCTGGTAGATGCTGGACCAGCTGAGTGCCAACAGCCGGCCCTCTTCCAGCAGATCGATGCCGTCTTGTCGTGCTTCTTCTGCTTCCTCCTTGGTGTACATGGTGACTCGTGACGAGTCGAACTCTATGTCCGTTGGGATGACGGCTTCAGCACCGTAGACGAGGAAGAAGGGCGTGAAGCCGGTTGACTTGTTTGGAGTCGTGCGCAGACTCTAGAGGACGGCTGGCAGCTCGTCGAGCCAGCAGCCAGCCGAGCGCTCCAGAGGCTCGATCAACCGAGGCTTGATGCCGGACAGGATGAGGCCGTTTGCTTGCTCCACTTGGCCGTTTGACCGCGGGTGGGCGACGAACGCTAGGTCCAGTCGGATGCCCTGTGTTGTGCAGAAACGGGCCAAGGCACCTTTGGCATAATTTGTGCCGTTGTCGGTGATGATGCTGTGTGGTATGCCGTACCGAATTGTGATATCGGTGATGAAGGTCACGGCAGTTGGACCGTTCAGTTTCTTAATTGGCTTCGCTTCCACCCACTTGGTGAACTTGTCCACTGCGACAAGTAGGTGAGTTAGACCACCTCGTGTTGTCTTGAATGGTCCCACCATGTCTAGACCCCAAACTGCGAAAGGCCAGGCAATGGGGATGGTCTTGAGCACAGAAGCCGGCTGGTGCGGCTTGGAGCTGAACTTCTGACACCCTTTGCATTTTTGTACCAACTCCTTGGCCTCTTCCAAGGCAGTTGGCTAGAAGAAACCGTGTCGAAAGGCTTTGGCGACGAGTGCTCTTGAAGCCGCATGGTGGCCGCACTCGCCTTGATGGATGTCTTTGAGAATGGCTTGGCTTGCTCTGGCTCTACGCAGCGTTGGTAGACACCAGTGACGCTGCGCCTAACCAGCTCTCTGTTGACTATGGTATAGGCTGCCGCCCGGCGTTGTACTTGCCGAGCTGAGGTCTCATCAGTTGGTAGCTCTTTGTTCACCAGGAATTTGAGGATGGGCTGGGCCCATGAGGGTGCTGCTATTTCTTCGACTACCAGAACTGCGACTTGGACGAGGGCGGCTGGGCTGGGAGGCGGTGGGTTGGAGTCAACAGCCGCTTGCTGGGTTGATGAAGTCCCCAGGCCGACTGGCGCGGTCCTTGGGCCGAGTTCTGGAATCTTCGAGTCCGCCACCGCAGTCCCCGGGCCAGGCTCGACTGTGGCGGCTTTTGAGTCATCCGCCAAAGTTCCCGTTCCGACTGCCGGAGCTCTGGAGTCGGATCCACCGTCTTCGGGAGGAGCTGACACAAAAATGGAGTCTGATTCTGGTGAAGGCTTGACAGACGGCTTGAGGAGGCGTCGAAGGGCGACGCCAGAGGGTATTGCTTGGCGGGTAGAGCCGATTCGTGCCAAGGCGTCTGCTTGGTCGTTGTCGTTTCTTGGCACATGGAGGTCTCGCACCCTTCGAAATACCCATTGAGTTGCTGCACAAGGAAACGGTAGCTCACCATGTTTGTGTCTTTCGCATCCCAGTCGCCAGATGACTGCTGGACCACTAAGTCCGAGTCGCCATAACACAAGATCCGGCGGATGCCAAGTTCTTTGGCAAGCCGGAGCCCGTGAATGAGCGCCTCATACTCGGCAACGTTTTTGGAGGCGGAAAAGTGGATTTGCAGTGCATATTTGAGCTTGTCGCCTTTGGGAGAGGTGAGGACGACGCCGTCTCCCAAGCCGGTGCGCATCTTGGAGCCGTCGAAGTGCATCCGCCAATGGGTGGAATCAGGTGCTGGAGGCAGGTACTGGGTCTCGGCCCAGTCGACGAGGAAGTCGGCCAGTGCTTGTGATTTGATAGCGGTGCGGGGCTGGTAGTAGATGGTGTAAGGAGCCAGCTCTATGGCCCACTTGGCCACTCGACCAGAGGCATCTCGGCTACCGATGATCTCGGCAAGTGGGGCCGTGCAGACCACCGTGATTGGATGCTCTTGAAAGTAAGGCTTCAATTTCTTGGCAGCAAAGTGTACGCCATAGCGCATCTTCTGGTAGTGGGGGTAGTTCTGCTTGGAGGTCGACAGTACCTCGCTCAGGTAATATACTAGTCTCTGGACAGGTAGCGCCTTGCCTTCCTCCTTGCGCTCCACTACAATGACTATGCTGACTACCCGGCTGGTGGCAGCGATGTACAGGAGCATAAGTTCCTTGGGAGTCGGAGCCGCCAGGACTGGTGGAGTAGTCAGCATCTTCTTCAACTGGAGAAAAGCTTCATCCGCCTTATGGTTCCACTCGAAAAAAGTGGTCTTCTTCATGAGTTGGTATAAGGGGAGGGCTTTTTCGCCCAGCCGACTGATGAATCGGCTGATGGATGCTAAGCAGCCGGTGAACTTCTGCACATCCAGCAGTTGGCTGGGTACCTCCATTCTCTCAATGGCCTTGATTTTTACGGGGTTGCATTCTATGCCGCGTTCAGAGACCAGGAAACCCAGCAGCTGGCCGGCTGGTACTCCGAAGACACACTTCTCGGGGTTGAGCTTGATTTGGAACCGGCGCAGGTTCTCAAAGGTCTCCTTGAGGTCTTCCAGCAGTGTTCCATGCTTTTCCGTCTTCACCACCATGTCATCCACGTAGACGTGGGCGTTCCTGCCGAGCTGCTTGAGGAGACACTTCTGCATGCAACGCTGAAAGGTGGCGCCGGCATTCCTCAAGCCGAACGTCATGGTGAGGTAGCAGAATGCTCCAAACAACATGATGAAGGCGGTCTTCAATCTGTCAGCCGGGTTCAGCTTGATCTGGTGATATCTTGAGTACGCATCCAAGAAACTCAACAACCCGCATCTGCCTGTGGAGTCTATCACCTAATCGATTCTTGGTAGAGCAAATGGGTCCTTGGGGCAGGCCTTGTTGAGGCTCGTGTAGTCAATACACATTCGCCACTGCTTGTTCTTCTTTAGTACCAGGACCGGATTTGCCAGCCACTCCAGAAAGAAAACTTCCATAATGAAGCCGGCTGCTAGGAGTCGGGCTATCTCTTCTTCGACAACTCTTCTCTTCTCTTCTGATAAGCGGCCCAGGGGCTGCCTGACCGGCTTTGCATCAGATCGGACGTGTAACTTGTGCTCGACAAAATCCGTCGGTACACCTGGCATGTCTTTGGGGGCCATGCGAAGATGTCCCGATTCTCACGGAGGAAATCGATGAGCTCACCTTCCTATTTGCTGTCGAGGTTCGCACCTATGACAGCGTACCTCTCCGGGTGCTCCGGATCCAAGGGTATCTTCTTTGTCTCTTTGGCCGGCTTGAACGAACCTTCGGCTTCCGACTCCTTCGGGTCGGGCGATATCTCCGGCTGCTTGCCGGCCATCGCCACAACTCGTTCAAGGAGTCGCTTCTCAGCTGCGATCACCAGGGACTCGGCCAGCCGACTGCTCTCGGCCGCGCAAGCGGATGACTTCCGGTAGTCGCCGGTCCTAGTCAGAATTCCCCTGGAACTGGGCATCTTCATCTTGAGGTAGGCGTAGTGGGGGACCGCCATGAACTTGGCCAAGGCGGGTCGGCCAAGTAGAGCATGGTATGGGCTCTCAAGGTCCACCACCTGAAACCAAACAGACTCTCTTTGGAAGTGATCTTTGTCCCCAAAGAGGACGTCAATCAGGATCTTGCCGATTGGTGAGCAGGAAAGCCCAGGAACAATGCTGTGGAACACAGTCCGGCTGTTCTGAAGCTGTCTTTGCTTGATTCCTAACTTCTCCATGGTATCCTTGTACAAGATATTGATGCTACTGCCCCCGTCTATCAGGACTCGCGAGAAACGCGCGGCCCGTTTGTCCGTAGCAAAGGTGGCCTCCAGGACCAAGGCGTAGGAGCCCGGATTCGGCATCACTTCTGGGTGGTCCTCCGTGCTCCAGCTGATGGGCTTCTCAGACCAGTGCATGAACTCTGGCGTCTCTGAGGCCACTGCGTTCACCTCTTGTCGCTGCAGCCGCCTGCTGCGTTGATCATCAGCCATACTGGTGAACACCACGTAGGCTCCGTGTTCTTCAGGGTATTCGTCTTGTACTGCGCCGGCTGGCCTGACTGCCGGCTGCTGGGGCGGAGGCGAAGGCGGCTGCCCAGCAGGCGGGGTGGCAGGAGGCCGTCTCCCTTGGTGATCCTGGTGAGCCAGTGGCACTTCCGGGTGGTGTGATTCGAAGGCTTCACGCCACTGTGGAACTTGCAAGGTCCATCCAAGGTCTGCTCATAGGAGAAGGCCGGCAACCAGTTCGGCTTGCCGCCTTTCTGTCGCTTGGGCGGAGGCTGCTCTTCTGGCTGCTGGGATTCAACGGTCGCGACCTACCGGCTGCCGGAAGCCGGCTGCGGGGCCTTGCGCTTGTTGTCGCCCTACTGTTGTCGCCGGCCGGCGTCTGCCGCCAGAATTCTTGGAGCTTGAGGAGCCACTTTGCCAGTCGTGCTGATTTGAATTTCTGCCTTCATGGAGGAGTCGGCCGTGGCGTACTTGTCCGCTATGATCAGCAGCTCGTCGAGGGTTTCTGGCTCGTCGCAGAGGAGCTTGTGCTTGAGGAGGGTGCCTTCTCCGCACCCGGCTGTGAAGTACTCGATGGCCCGCACCTCGTGCACGCCCTCGCAGGAGTTTCGGAGCTCAGCCCAATGCGTGAGGTAGTCGCGAGTCGACTCGTCAGGACCTTGCACGCACAAGGAGAGCCGACAAGGCTTGGGAGGATGCTTGTACGTGCTGGTGAAGTTGCGGACGAACGCTTCGGTGAAGTCGACCCAGCTGTTGATGCTGCGGGGCTTTAGGCTGTTCAGCCATGTCCGGGCCGTGCCCTGGAGCATGAGCGGAACGTACTTTATGGCGACACGCTTGTTGCCGTTTGCTATGCTGACAGCCGTGGAATAGTCGACTAGCCAGTCTTCCGGCTTCACGGAGCCGGTATACTTGGGCGTGTCTCTTGGGAGCGTGAACCCTCTGGGAAAGGGCTCGTCCCGAATGCGGGGCCCGAAACAAGGCGGACCCAGATCGTCTTCCTCTTCCAGCGCCAGGGACCGGTGAAGTCGGTCGATCCGGCGGCGGGCGTCATTCTCCCCAACTCCCTCTCGCGGCCAAGGCGGTCACCGAGAGTCGGATGGTCAACAGGCGGCGGGGAGACTCGCCTCTCCTTGCGGGGAGGGGGAGGCGGACAGTCGTCCCGTCGTTCTACTGCTCTCTGGCGGCCATCTCGGTCGCGCTCTATGGTAATGCGAGTCCGACTGTGGCTGACAGCCGGCTCCTTATCCTTTCTTCCTCAGGCGCCGCCAGTCGGCGTCCGATACGTCGCGCCTTGATCTCGGTGTGGGTCGTCGTTTGGCCGCTGCGGCGCCTCCGTGCGGCAGCCGGCCTCGTTCTGCGCGGCGGCCGCGTCGAGGAGCCGCTGGACTCGCTCCATCATGAGGCGGCGTTCTTCGCCCTCGAAATTGTCCAGCTCATCCACCGCTGCCTGGGCGGCTCGGATGTTCTCCGCTGGTGTAGCGTACACGGGGCGGCTAGCCCCAAACAGGCTGGTGATGGCTACGCTGCGCTGCTGGACCGCGCCAAGGCGGCTGGGCCCCGCCGGGGCCGGTGAGCCGCCAACGGCGCGATCCATCTCCCGCTGGTAAGCTTCTGACAAGCGTCTCATGCTGGCCAGCTTCTTTGCGCCTTCAACGAGCTGAAGGCGGCGTGCTTCTAACGTCTCTGCGTCAGCATCTTCCGGAATGGGCGCAGTTAGGTCTTGCAGCGCCGCGCCGAGTGAGTCGGGCGCTCCTCCGCCAGGGAACTCGTCATGACTGATGACTAGCACCTCGGTGATGGTGCTTCCATCGCTCTCCGTGTGGGGGAGAGGTTCGTCGTAGACCACCATGTTGGTGGGGAACGCGTCGATCGACGCGGTGTCGGAGTCGACCAGCATCGGGTCGGTGGAGCCTACGGACTCCAAGTCTACGGCCGGCTCGCCGGAAACGTGGAGTTGATCGAGGAGACCCGCGAGGAGGTTCTCGGGGCCGCCCGCGCCTACGTCGAATGCAGGTTCGTCGGAGAGGCGGACCTCGCCGACAAGTTCGGCCAAGGAGCTAGCTGCGCAGGCGATCTCAACGCCGTGCAGCGCGTCGATGCAAACTTCACCTGGCATGCCTGGTTGGCTACGCTCGCCAGGGAGGAAAATGGTTCCCGTCCAGAACAGATCTCTGGATGGCGGTGCACCATGCCCCACGGTGGGCGCCAAATGTCGGGGGTTTGGTGCGACATATGCCAACGGATGGATTATCATGGTGGGGGCGAGTAGAACGTCGCCGGTGCCTGGAAACGGGATGAGGCGAAGACATGCACGCCGGCGAATCTTACCCAGCTTCAGGGCTCTCCGGGGAGATAACACCCCTACTGCTGCTCTGCGGGGTCTCCGCATGATCACTATGGCCAAGTGTTTACACGGCTGCTCCTTGAGCTGTTTCTTAGAGGTAGGAGAGGGCAAGGCTAGCTCTCTCCTTCTATCTGGTATGGTCTAGAGCTACTGGGTTCCAACCCCTTGCATGGGTGCCCTGGGGGGTTTATATAGGCCTACCCCCCAGGGGTACAATGGTAATTCGACTGGGCGCGGGCCCAGCCGTCAGTGCCTCCGACCTCCGACTTCTCCGCCGACTGCTGGGGCCCGCCGACTGGTGGGCCCCGCCGACGGGTCTGGTACGGAGCCGACAGGCCGCGTTCGCCGCGGGCGGGTCTTGCCGGCTGCTGATTACTGTAGCCGTGCTTCTGATGACGCAGGCTTGGTCATGGGGTCGTGGCAACAACCCTGCCGCCTGGCGGGCAATCACTGTGGCCACTCCCCATCTCATCTTGATTAATGGCGCGTGGGCCTCGGGGGAGGGCTCGACCGACTCCCCCGGGCCAACTCCCGACGGGTCCGACTGGCGGTTCTCCCGCCGTCTCCCGAGGTTTCGCTGACTGGTGGGCCCCGCTGCTTCTAGGCCGTACAGACAAGCCGTCGTGGGCACATGACTCGGTACTGTGGTGCTGATGTCAGGGCCGGCTGGGCAACAGTGCCACGCCGCCTGGAGATCTTCCCGAGTACGGCGTGCTGTGGCCATGCCTGCCCTTGGTAAGGGGCGGGGAGTGGACTTCACTGTAGCCACGTGAAAGTGCAACTATCCCTAGGTGGTTTTGGTAATTCATAACAACATATAGCTCATTGAGCTAATGCTATTCCAAGATGACTATTTCAGGAAAGCTCAATGATTGGCATGGCATGGATGTGAAAGTGGAACCCTCAAAATGCTAAGGACAAAGGATTGGCTCAAGCTCAAAAGCTCAAGACTCTTCATTTTATATTTTAGTGATCCAAGATCACATTGAGTCTTTAGGAAAAGCCAATACTATCAAGGAGGGATGAGGTGTTGCTTAATGAGCCTCTTGCTTCATGTGCTTAGTGATATGCTCCAAAACCCTCAACTACTTTCCCATATCCACATATGACCTAAACCCTAAGCCAAACTCGGTCCTACCGATTCTTTCTATCCGGCGCCACCGAGTTTCACTTGTCATAAGCCACTGCCAAACCCTAGCAATTCAGTTCTACCGATAGGGATCTCAGTCTCACCGAGATGGGATTGCAAACTCTCTGTTTCCCTTTCGTAACTTTTCGGTCTCACCGAAAGAGCGAATCGGTCCCACCGAGATTGAAGTGTAAACTCTCCGTTTCCTTTTTGTAACTTTTCGGTCTCACCGAAAGAGCAAATCGGTCCCACCGAGTTTACCTGACCAACTCTCTGGTTAGCTTATTACCAAACTCGGTCTCACCGAGTTTGTGTAATCGTTCTCATCGAGATTACGTTATGCCCAAACCCTAACCATATCGGTCCTACCGAATTGCATGTCAGTCCCACCAAAAATCTCTAATGGTCACTAGGTTTACCTTTTCGGTCTGACCGAGTTTGTTGATTCGGTCGCACCGAGATTGGAAAACTGTGTGTAACGGTTGGATTTTGTGTGGAGGCTATATATACCCCTCCACCTCCTCTTCATTCGTGGAGAGAGCCATCAGAACACATACACAATTCCAACTCATATGTTCTGAGAGAGAACCACCTACTCATGTGTTGAGACCAAGATATTCCATTCCTACCATATGAATCTTGATCTCTAGCCTTCCCCAAGTTGCTTTCCACTCAAATCTTCTTTCCACAAAATCCAAATCCTATGAGAGAGAGTTGAGTGTTGGGGAGACTATCATTTGAAGCACAAGAGCAAGGAGTTCATCATCAACACACCATTTGTTACTTCTTGGAGAGTGGTGTCTCCTAGATTGGCTAGGTGTCACTTGGGAGCCTCCGACAAGATTGTGGAGTTGAACCAAGGAGTTTGTAAGGGCAAGGAGATCGCCTACTTCATGAAGATCTACCGCTAGTGAGGCAAGTCCTTCGTGGGCGATGGCCATGGTGGGATAGACAAGGTTGCTACTTTGTGGACCCTTCGTGGGTGGAGCCCTCCGTGGACTCGCGCGACCGTTACCCTTCGTGGGTTGAAGTCTCCATCAACGTGGATGTAGGATAGCACCACCTATCCGAACCACGGGAAAAACATCCGTGTCTCCAATTGCGTTTGAATTCTCCAAACCCTTCCCTTTACATTCTTGCAAGTTGCATGCTTTACTTTCCGCTGCCAATATACTCTTTGCATGCTTGCTTGAATTGTGTGATGATTGCTTGACTTGTCCTACAATAGCTAAAATCTGCCAAGAACTAAAATTGGGAAAAGGTTAAGTTTTTATTTGGTCAAGTAGTCTAATCACCCCCCCTCTAGACATACTTTCGATCCTACAAGTGGTATTAGAGCTTTGGTCTCCATTTGCTTTGATCTCCATAGCTTTTGGTGGTCATAGCCTTGGTTTCACAACCTAGGAGAGTATGGCGTCTAGCGAGGGATATTATCACCGTAGAGGTCCTTACTTTGATGGTACTAATTTTGCTAGTTGGAAGCATAAAATGAAAATGCATATTCTTGGACATAACCCCGCCGTTTGGGCTATTATGTGTGTTGGTTTGCAAGGTGACTTCTTTGATGGGAAAGAACCAAACCGTGAAGCTACCGCGGATGAGTTGAAGATGCTGCAATACAATGCTCAAGCTTGTGATATTCTCTTCAACGGATTGTGCCCCGAAGAATTCAACAAAATCAGCCGTCTTGAGAATGCAAAGGAAATTTGGGACACTTTGATTGATATGCACGAAGGTACCGACTCCGTCAAGGAATCCAAGTTGGATGTGCTTCAAAGTCAACTTGACAAGTTCAAAATGAAGGATGGTGAAGGTGTCGCTGAAATGTACTCTAGGCTTTCTCTCATCACAAATGAGATTGCCGGCTTAGGAAGTGAAGAGATGACCGATAGATTCATCATCAAGAAGATTCTAAGAGCCTTGGATGGAAAATATGATACCGTGTGCACATTGATCCAAATGATGCCCAATTACAAAGATCTCAAGCCAACGGAGGTGATTGGAAGAATTGTTGCTCATGAGATGTCACTTAAGGATAAAGAGGAACTTCACAACAAATCAAGTAGTGCCTAGAAAGCCTCATGTGAAGCCCCTACATCATCAAGTGAGAAACAAAACTTCAATGAAGAATTGAGCTTAATGGTGAAGAACTTCAACAAGTTCTACAAGAGTAGAAGCAAAGATAGAAGCTTCAAGTCAAGGTCCTACAATGATAAAAGATCTTCTAGTCGAGAGCGAAACTGCTACAGTTTTGGAAGACCCGGACACTATTCCAATGAGTGTACGGCTCCCTACAAGAGAAGAGAAGATTCTCCAAAAAGAAGAAGCAAAGAATCACCACCAAGAGAGAGAAGGAGTAGAGATGATCATTATGAACGAAGATACTCACGGAGAAGCAAGGATTCGGAAAGGAAGGAAAAATCATCAAGGAGCTACACAAAACGAAGACATCAAGCTCATGTTGGTGAATGGGTATCCGGCTCCGACTCCGACAGCCACTCCGAGAGAAGTTATCACTCCGACTCCGAAGATACTCAAGATGAAGGTGTTGCCGGTCTAGCACTTGTGTCAACCAACTCCTATGACATATTTGACTCACCAAATGAAGGAATTGTAAGATGCTTCATGGCCAAAGGTCCTAAGGTAACACACCCCGAGTATGTTGATTTCAATAGTGATGAAGATGACTTGTTAGGTGATGATTTGCTTGTTGACAACTCTAGTGATGAATACTATGATGAAACGTCAATTAATCATGCTAATCAAGATAAAACGAATGACAATGATAAGGAGAAGATTGAGGCTCTAACTAAAGAACTAAACACTCTTAAGTTAGCTCATGAAACTATCTTCGAATATCATCGAGAACTTTTAAGAGCTCATGAGAAATTACGCTTTGAAAAGCTCAATCTTGAGCAAGAGCATGAGTTCTTAAAAGCAATCAATGATGATCTCCGCAAGAAAAGTTCTTCTTACATTGCCAAGCGTTTACTCTTATCCACTTACATGCCTCAAGTCAAGTCTAGTAACAAGAACAAGAAAGATTCTTCCTCTAGCAGTAACAATGATCATGCTAAATCCAATATTGTTGCTTCTAGTAGTTCTCTTGATTCCACTAATGATTATCTTAGCCAAGTTACACTTAAGCAAGAAAATAGCTTATTGAAGGGAATTATAGAGAAAGGAGTGTACAAAAGCCTTGCCGGGAGTAAGCAATTCGAGGAAATTGTGCGCAAGCAAGGAATGCACCGGAGAAATCAAGGTGTTGGTTTTGAATGGAAGTTCAATGCCAATGGAGTTGAGTGGGAAGAAGATCAATACCCCAAGACAAAGTTTGTTCCTCAACAAGAGAAGTATGATACTTCTTTCAAGGGGACACAAGCTCAAGATGATCTTCCACCACAAGACTACAAGCAAAAAGGCAAGGACAAGCTTCAAGAGGAAATTGATGCATTTGAAGAAGCTCCTAAGACCTTAGTCAAGTGGATTCCCAAGACTACTTCAAGTTCCACTTCATCAAGTACGACTACAACTCCAAGGATTCCCATCAAGATGGTGTGGATCCAAAAGAAGAAGAACTAGAGAGTTCTTGAGGGTGACTCCGCCAACATACTTCACTCTTATCATTTTGGCAAGAACAAGTGCAATCAACTTCCACATCTTGCACTAGTTCAAGGAGTCACAAACCCTCTTGTTGGTAAGACAAGGGACAAGGTAACCTAAAAGTTTTCATGGACATCATCTTGTGTGTGCATCACTCTATGTCTATGGATATCCTTGTTTGTTCCTTGTGGGACTAACCCATGTAGGTATTGAAAGTGCAATTCACTCAAATGGATAGCTCCAAGTGATCTACATCAACATTGAGCATCCACATCTTCAACATCTACATGAAGTCATCATCGACAAAACCCGAGGTTAGTTCATCCCTCTAAGGGGGGATATCACATCTAGGGGGAGCTTTACTCTAAGACTTGAGCTAAAGCAACTCTAAAGATGTGAACACAACAATGCTTTATGTAAAAGTGGTAACCCCACTTGAGATTAAATGATGAGTATGACCTATTATCAAGTGTTCTCACTTGACTCCTAAGTCAATATACTCATATATAGATGACCTTGTCATCGCAAATTGCTTGATAGATGCTAGAATTGGTTGTGCATGCCTTGTCACATATTTCATTTGCCATCTTATTGTGTGAGAATGCTGGTTGCATATTTTACTCATTCGAGGACATCCACTTGTTGTTTTGATTGTTTGGTTTTATTTCCTTTTGCCAAGTGGATGGACAAGAATGCCTAAGAACCTCCTCTAGCTATCTATGCTTTTCTCGTCTCAAACACTATTCATGCTACATCACAAATTTGATCAAGTCAGATTCGAACCACTCTGTGTGAGGAGCGCTCGGAGTCCCCGATTCGTCATAGACTTAAACTTCCAAAACCTCTTTATGATTCTTGGTCTGACCGATACCCTACTTTCGGTCCTACCGAGATCATTAAGTTGATCTAGGTTTTTGATCTCGGTGCAACCGATTTGAACCATTCGGTCACACCGAGTTGCAACAACTGTATACAGTTTTGCATCTCAGTGCCACCGAGTTGTTCCACTCGGTCACACCGACAGGGTCGGGCTATATATAGTCACGGGCAAAAATTTGGAAATTTCTCCGAACCCCTTCGCCAGTGCGATAGCCTGCTCTGCCAACTTGGTCTCCGGATCGTCTCCTCGCCGCCAGCCGCCTCCAGTCGCTGGTCTCCGTCGCCGTCAACGGAAATTCAACCCCGCCGTTGCCGCCGTAGCGAGTCTCCGCCGAACTAGGGTATGGACTCGATCTTTGTGCTATTCCCCAATCCGATTCTTAGCACATTGTGATCATCATGATTCTTGCCATGTTTGTTAAACTTCTATCCAGTCAATGAACTCGTAGATTAGGTTTAATTCGAAAATTTTTAGGGTTAGGTTTCTGCCGATACCATCTCGGACCCACCGAGTTGAAAAACTCGGTCCCACCGATTTGGCTTATGCCATTGCACAAGTGAGACTCGGTCTGACCAAGAATTACTTATCGGTGTGACCGATTTTGGAACTCTGTGAAACCCTAGCAGTCTGGATGCCACCGAACCGTGACTCCGTCTGACCGAGTTCACTAGTTTAGGTGCCAAAACTGCTTCGGTATCACCGAGTTTAGAAATCGGTAGATCCGAGATGCTTTTAGTGGGAAACTAAAACTAAGTTTTTGAATTATTCTTTTGCAAAAATCTCTGCATTTTGTGATGCTTATCCACTCTATCTCATCTATAACCTATTCACAGGGTCAGCAGTCAGAGTTTGCATCATGTCAGACCAAAGTGATAGCCAGAACTTGTCAGAGCAGCAAGTGCAGATGAGTGAGGGCACTAGTCCCTCAAGTTCCTCAGATGATGGCAGCAGGAGCACCCCTAGCAATCTGCCTAAAGCTGCCACAAGACAGAGAAAGAAGAGAACCTCAGACTCAGAAGATGAGGATTATGTGGCAGAACAGGAAGCAACTTCCAAGAGAGTTGAGCCAGCACAGGGCATAAAACCAGGGATGAAGATCAAAAGGCCAGTAGGCAGGCAGCCTATGTCAAAGGCCAGAGCTTCAACTGAGAAGCCCACTCCCATTGAGCCAGTTGCTGCTGAAGGCAAGAAGAGGAAAGAAAGGGTGAAGAAAACTGTAGCCAGAGTGCTTGGCAAGGCTTCCATCATGGAAGATGAGGAGGAAGAAGAAGAGGTAGCTGCACCAGCACCTAAGGCACCCAAGCTGATGGGTGATGCCATAAGAACAGGGGCAGCTGCTTCCAAGGCCAAGCCAGCTCCAAAGCCAAAGCCAAAGAGGAACACAAGAAGCATCCCAGCTACTGAGAAGAACAAGGCCCCAGTGCCTGAAGCTGCAGAAGAAGAGGAAGAGAATGTTCTTAGAAAGCTCAAGCCCAAGATCCCAGACCACAACGATGCTCATCCTGTGGCTGAGGATATGAAACTCAGGAGAGATTCAGGGCTCCGGAAGTGGAGAGAAGCAGACCCGTATGCTTCAAGGAGAAGGACTGCAGTTGACTACAGGTTTCACACCAAGGAGCAGCAAGACTTTTATGAGACAATGCTGCTAGACAAGAAGCCAATTGTCTGTGATATGAGATGGGTTGATTAGCAATACATCAAGGACAACGAAGAGTACTACCCTGGAGTGCAGGACATTTTCGAGGCATGTGGAGTAGAGGACTTTGTTGGGCAGAAGCTCACAAAGTGGAACGAGGAACTCATCATGCAGTTCTACTCCACAGCCCATTTCTATCCAGATGGCAGGATTGTATGGATGTCAGAGGGTACGAGGTACCAGTCTACAGTTGCTGAATGGGCTCAGCTGATTAATGCCCCAGAAGAGCATGACGATGACTTGGACATTTATGCCAAGAAGAAGATGGACCACAAATGAATGTCAAACATGTACAAGGAGATTCCAAATGAAGCACTTGATACGTTCAAGTTTGGCTCAGTACACTATCTTCTGTCAGGGCTGCCAACCATCAACTGGATTCTTAGGCACACCCTATTGCCCAAGTCTGGAGATCACAAGATGATCAGGGGCCACGCGATTAACTTGCTTCATATCTTTGACGTGCCATAGAAATTCAAAGTCATGAGCCTTATGATTGAAACAATCAAGAGGACAACACCAGACCAGAAGAGGAGCTGTGGATATGCCCCACAGATTCAGGAGCTCATCAACTCTAAGATGGGCACGGGCATATACTTATTGGACAAGGAACACCTGCCCATCCGTCCAGACTTTGAAGATAATCAAGTGGTCATGACTGAGAATGAGCCATCATCTGCCCAAGCACAAGCCAAGAAGGAGAAGGCGAGGAAGGAGAAAGCTGCCAAGATGCCTACTCAAGAGGAGGCATCTGAATATTTCCTGAAAACCAAACAAGAGCAGCTTGGTTACTTGATTGCATCCACCCTGTGGATTGAGCAAGGACTAGCCACCCTAACTCAGAACCAGGCAAGCTTAGAGAGGATCATGGAACAAAAGTTCTATGACTTGGATGTCAAAGTGACAGAGATTCAGACTGCAGTGGAGCAGCTCTAGGATGACATGCAGGAGGGGAGAGGCAAGAATACAACTGATGCCTTTGCCAGAGTGCCACGAGGTCCGAGGTCGTCTGAAGTGCCAGTTGCTGACCCCAGAGCCACCACGTCTGCACCAGCTACAGCCTCAGTTCCACCAGCTCCAGCGTCCACTTCAGCCTCGACTCCGACCACGTCTACAGAAGGCTTCGTCCTTGGAGTGCTCCGGACTCCACCACCACCTGAAGATCAAGCCTGAGTGTCGACTTAGCACTATGCATTTTCTAGGAACTTTTTGGTAACTTGTTGCCAAAGGGGGAGAAAATGTATAGATCATAGGCTTCGAGAGAGAGTGTTGCTTTTATTCTCTCTTGTTTTATTTGGTGGTTTTTCGAACTTTGTTTGCTTTTGTGTGAGATACTATGTCATTGCTCGTGAGACATTGATGATCATGTGTTTGATCATAAGCTACACTTAATGTTTGCTTAATATTATCATCTTATCTATCTTATGTGATCATTCACTATTCTTGGTGATGAGTGCATGTATTTCATTCTTATCATTTTAAGCGCTCCACCAAGATGTATGTGACATGGAAGAGTAACCCATGACTCTAACTCTTTGTGCATTTGCAGTCCAAAGCAAATTTTAAATATGCACAAATTTAGGGGGAGCTCTTACTTGTCACATACTTCTCAAAGCGACGATGTATTTCATGCTTATTATCATTTGTCGAAGCTTTGATCTATATGTTGTCATCAATTACCAAAAAGGGGGAGATTGAAAGTGCAACTATCCCTAGGTGGTTTTGGTAATTCATAACAACATATAGCTCATTGAGCTAATGCTATTCCAAGATGACTATTTCAGGAAAGCTCAATGATTGGCATGGCATGGATGTGAAAGTGGAACCCTCAAAATGCTAAGGACAAAGGATTGGCTCAAGCTCAAAAGCTCAAGACTCTTCATTTTATATTTTAGTGATCCAAAATCACATTGAGTCTTTAGGAAAAGCCAATACTATCAAGGAGGGATGAGGTGTTGCTTAATGAGCCTCTTGCTTCATGTGCTTAGTGATATGCTCCAAAACCCTCAACTACTTTCCCATATCCACATATGACCTAAACCCTAAGCCAAACTCGGTCCTACCGATTCTTTCTATCCGGCGCCACCGAGTTTCACTTGTCATAAGCCACTGCCAAACCCTAGCAATTCGGTTCTACCGATAGGGATCCCGGTCTCACCGAGATGGGATTGCAAAATCTCTGTTTCCCTTTCGTAACTTTTCGGTCTCACCGAAAGAGCGAATCGGTCCCACCGAGATTGCAGTGTAAACTCTCCGTTTCCTTTTTGTAACTTTTCGGTCTCACCGACAGAGCAAATCGGTCCCACCGAGTTTACCTGACCAACTCTCTGGTTAGCTTATTACCAAACTCGGTCTCACCAAGTTTGTGTAATCGGTCTCACCGAGATTACGTTATGCCCAAACCCTAACCATATCGATCCTACCGAGTTGCATGTCAGTCCCACCGTAAATCTCTAACGGTCACTAGGTTTACCTTTTCGGTCCGACCGAGTTTGTTGATTCGGTCCCACCGAGATTGGAAAACTGTGTGTAACGGTTGGATTTTGTGTGGAGGCTATATATACCCCTCCACCTCCTCTTCATTCATGGAGAGAGCCATCAGAACACATACACAATTCCAACTCATATGTTCTGAGAGAGAACCACCTACTCATGTGTTGAGACCAAGATATTCCATTCCTACCATATGAATCTTGATCTCTAGCCTTCCCCAAGTTGCTTTCCACTCAAATCTTCTTTCCACAAAATCCAAATCCTATGAGAGAGAGTTGAGTGTTGGGGAGACTATCATTTGAAGCACAAGAGCAAGGAGTTCATCATCAACACACCATTTGTTACTTCTTGGAGAGTGGTGTCTCCTAGATTGGCTAGGTGTCACTTGGGAGCCTCCGACAAGATTGTGGAGTTGAACCAAGGAGTTTGTAAGGGCAAGGAGATCGCCTACTTCATGAAGATCTACCGCTAGTGAGGCAAGTCCTTCGTGGGCGATGGCCATGGTGGGATAGACAAGGTTGCTACTTTGTGGACCCTTCGTGGGTGGAGCCCTCCGTGGACTCGCGCGACCGTTACCCTTCGTGGGTTGAAGTCTCCATCAACGTGGATGTAGGATAGCACCACCTATCCGAACCACGGGAAAAACATCCGTGTCTCCAATTGCGTTTGAATTCTCCAAACCCTTCCCTTTACATTCTTGCAAGTTGCATGCTTTACTTTCCGCTGCCAATATACTCTTTGCATGCTTGCTTGAATTGTGTGATGATTGCTTGACTTGTCCTACAATAGCTAAAATCTGCCAAGAACTAAAATTGGGAAAAGGTTAAGTTTTTATTTGGTCAAGTAGTCTAATCACCCCCCCTCTAGACATACTTTCGATCCTACACCACGCCCCTGCCCCGTCCCCTTCGATGAGGTCATGATTTGTTGGAGTCGCCGGCCGACTCCCCAAAGCCGCTTCTTTGGAAGTCGTCCCTGGGACTCGGCCATGAGCGGGCAGTCGGCCACCCTGCCGTCGACTCCTCAGGAGGCGGCTCTTCACCCCGGAGTCTTGAGGGGCGCAGCCTGCCCCAATGTCTTGAAAGGTTATGGGACTTGGGTTGGCCTACCCGTGGCCCATTACTCCGACAAGCCATTTTCTCGTGAATGACGAGCGGAGTCCTCTCATCTTGAGAATAACCCACCTAGCATGGAAGATATAGAAAGCCCTAGTTGATACATGAGCTATTCGAGCATACAAAACAAAATTTCATTTGAAGGTTTAGAGTTTGGCACGTACAAATTTACTTGGAACATGAGGTAGATACCTCTTATAGGAAGGTATGGTGGACTTATATGGAATAACTTTGGGGTTTATGGATGTGGATGCACAAGAAGTATTCCCGCTTAGTACAAGTGAAGGCTAGAAAAGACTGGGAAGCAACCAACTAGAGAGCGACAACAATCATAAACATGCATTAAAATTAATCAACACTGAATGCAAGCATGAGTAGGATATAATTCACCATGAACATAAATATTGTGGAGGCTATGTTGATTTTGTTTCAACTACATGCATGAACATGTGCCAAGTCAAGCCACTTGAATCGTTCAAAGGAGGATACCACCCTATCATACCACATCACAACCATTTTAATAGCATGTTGGCACGCAAGGTAAACCATTATAAACTCCTAGCTAATTAAGCATGGCATGAGCAACTATAATCTCTAATTGTCATTGCAAACATGTTTCATTCATAATAGGCTGAATCAGGAACGATGAACTAATCATATTCACAAAAACAAGATAGGTCGAGTTCATACTAGCTTTTCTCATCTCAGTCAGTCCATCATATATCGTCATTATTGCCTTTCACTTGCACGACCGAACGGTGTGGATAATAATGATAGTGCACATGCATTAGACTAAGCTGGAATCTGCAAGCATTTAATACAGGCGAGAAGACAAGGTAATATGGGCTCTTGGTTAGATCAACAATAATGCATATGGGAGCCACTCAACATTTTCATCATGGTCTTCTCCTCACGACCCCCAAAGAACAAGAAAATAAAAAACTATTTACACGGGAAAGCTCGCAACAAGCAAAAAGAAGAACAAGAAATCTTTTTGGGTTTTTCTTTTAATTACTACTACTACAAGCATGGAAAGTAAACTAGCTAGAAGCTACAACTATTTTTTTGGTTTTTATTAAGGTTTTTCAAACACACAAGAAGAATGCTGGAAAAGAAAATAAACTAGCATGGATACTATAATGAAAAAGTATGAGCACCGACAACTAGAATGAGCATGTGAACATGAATGTAATGTCGATGAGAAATACGTACTCCCCCAAGCTTAGAATTTTGGCCTAAGTTGGTCTATGGCCACTGCTGGCCTCGCGGATATCCAAAGTTGTAGCTGGGGTCGTATTGAGACGCAACAGCTACTGCCTGACGAGTTGCAGCTTGGAGGCGAGCTGCCTCCGTCCTCCTCTCATATTCGTTTGCTTCCTCCCTGGTTATAACATATCTCCTTTTTGCCTAAAAGTCAAAGAAAGTAGGAGTAGGGAGGGCAATATGGACGGTGCGCCGTCTATCAAAGATTTGTCGGTATTGGAGGAATTGTTCATTCCTCTCAACAAACTGATGGCGAACCATGGTATTATAATCTAGGTAAGCAGGAGGTAACTCTATATCATTTCCATGTATGGGTATATTAAGATAATTATCTACACGAGTTGCATAAATTCCACCAAACAAATCTCCACTTATACTGTTGTGATGCAATCTTCGTGCAACAATGGCCCCCAAGTTATATTGTTTATCACCTAATACCGCACTCTTGAGGACACTAAGATCTGGAACGCACATGTGACAAGACTCATCTTTACTGTTAATGCATCTACTAACGGAGAGAGCAAAATAATGTATGGAAGTGAAATGAATGCTGCCTATGGTAGCTTGTGTGATTTCCCTAGATTCCCCCACAGTAATACTAGCAAGAAAGTCTTTATATTTAGATTTGCGAGGTTCACTAACATTGCCCCACCGCAGGAGTTTACAAGCAATATTAAAATCTGCTAGGTCCATGGTATATGATTTATCATAAAGATACAATAAAACAGTGTGAGAATTGTGTGAGGATGTAAATTTAAACCTTCTCACAAAGGAATCAGTTAGGTAGCGGTACTGCCGGCACTTATCTGACATGAAGTCCTCAAGATCAGCATTACGCATATACGCGTCAAATTCATCCTTGATGCCTGCTTGGACCATAAACTCTTCTGACGACCATTCACAAGGCCGCACTTGGGCCTCCCTCGGTGGTTCATCGTCCGTCTCACGTATCCCAAGCCTCGGTCCTTGCTTCCTTGAGGAACCACATTGGTACATTTTCCTAAACATTTTTGTTCGTCTGAAAAAATTTCTGAAATTTTTAGTGACTCGAAATAAAAGTGAACCAAACTCAACAAGATTGCTAGCAACTACTCCTACAAGTGGCTAGAGGCCATATCATGCATTAAAACTACTTTTGACCACATAAATTTGACATGCAAGCTCAAGAATAGGGTCACCTAAGCAGCAAAAATTTGCAATAAATAAAGCACTAGAACAAAAACTAATTGGACATTTGGAGGAGTCACATACCGAAGAACAATCCTCCAAAGCAGTTTTGTGGATGGAGCTTTGAGGAAGGAGATCGAAAATGGCAGCAAGATGAGCTAGAACTCGGGTTTGAGCTGTGGGATGATTTTTTATGGATGAAGACGAAGTGTGTGGGTGCTGGAATAAGTGTAGGGGGCCCACGTAGGGTCCACGAGGTAGGGGGCGCACCCCAGGGGGGTGGGCGCGCCATGGACCCTCGTGGCCAGGTGGTGTGCCCCTCTGGTGTGTTCTCAGTGCCAATAATTCTTAAATATTCTACAAAAAACATATTTCATTTTCAGGACATTTGGAGAAGTTTTATTTTCGAGGTATTTTTTATTGCAACAATAATTCAGAAAATAGACAGAAAATACTGTTTTTGCTCTATTTAATCTAAATAACAGAAAGTGAAAGGATGGTACAGAGAGTTGTGCTTTCTAACTTCATCCATCTCATGCTCATCAAAAGGAATCCACTAACAAGGTTGATCAAGTCTTGTTAACAAACTCTTTCTGAATATCATGAAACCGGAGAACTTTCGAATAAGACTAAGTTACCTCAACGGGGATATGCATGTCCCCAACAATAAGAATATCATATTTCTTCCTCACAGTAGGATGAGGGAATTCAAAACCTCCAATAGAATTGATACTGTTGACTTGAGGCTGTTTCCTCGGAAAGTGTACCGTATGCTCATTACCATTAACATGAAAAGTGGCATTGCCTTTGTTGCAATCAAAAACATCCCCTACAATATTGAAAAAGGGTCTACCAAGGATAATCGACATACAATCGTCCTCAGGAATGTCAAGAATAACAAAGTTCGTTAAAATAGGAACATTTGCAACCACAACACGCAAATCCTCACAAATACCGATAGGTATAGCAGTTGATTTATCGGCCATTTGCAAATATATTTCAGTAGGTGTCAACTTATTCAAATCAAGTCTACGATATAAAGAGAGAGGCATAACACTAACACCGGCTCCAAGATCACATAAAGCAGTTTTAACATAGTTTCTTTTAATGGAGCATGGCATAGTTGGTACTCCCGGATCTCCTAATTTCTTTGGTATTCCACCTTTAAAAGTATAATTGCCAAGCATGGTGGAAATTTCAGCTTCCGGTATCTTTCTTTTACTTGTAACAACATCTTTCATATACTTAGCGTAAGGATTCATTTTAAGCATATCAGTCAAACGCATACGCAAAAAGATAGGTCTAATCATTTCAGCAAAGCGCTCAAAATCCTCACCATCCTTTTTCTTGGATGGTTTAGGAGGAAAAGGCATGGGTTTCTGAACCCATGGTTCCCTTTCTTTATCGTGCTTCCTAGCAACGAAGTCTCTCTTATCATAACATTGATTCTTTGATTGTGGGTTATCAAGATCAACGGCAGGTTCAATCTCTACATCATTGTTATTGCTAGGTTGAGCATCAACCTGAACATAATCATTAACATTATCACTAGGTTCATGTTCATTACCAGATTGTGTTTCAGCATCAGAAAAAGGAATATCATTGGGATTCTCAGGTGTGTCAATAACAGGTTCACTAGAAGCATGCAAAGTCTTATCATTTTTCTTTTTCTTCTTTTTAGAAGGACCAGGTGTATCAATATTAGTTCTCTGAGAATCTTGCTCAACTCTCTTAGGGTGGTCCTCAGGATACAGAGGTTCCAGAGTCATTTTACCCCCTCTAGTCACAACTCTAACAACATTATCATTTTTATTATTATTTAATTCATTGAGCAAATCATCTTGTGCTTTAAGCACTTGTTCTAATTGAGTGGTAACCGTAGAAGCATGTTTACTAATAAGTTTAAGTTCACCTTTAACTCTACACATATAATCACTCAAGTGTTCAATCATATAAGCATTACGTTTCAATTGTCTACCAACATAACCATTGAAGTCTTCTTGTTTAACAATAAAATTATCAAACTCATCCAAGCATTGGCTAGCAAACTTAGTAGATGGGATTTCAACCTTATTAAATCTATAGAGAGAATTTACCTTCACTACCCGTGTCAGGTTATCAAGATCATGTATTTCTTCAATAGGTGGTAAATTCTTAACATCTTTAGCTTTAATACCTTTTTATTTCATAGATTTCTTTGCCTCTTGCATATCTTCAGGACTGAGAAATAGAATACCCCTTTTCTTCGGAGTTGGCTTAGGAGTTGGTTCAGGAAGTGTCCAATCATTATCATTACTCAACATATTATTCAATAGCAATTCAGCTTGATCAATAGTTCTTTCCCTGAAAACACAACCAGCATAACTATCCAGGTGGTCTCTGGAAGCATCGGTTAGTCCTTTATAAAAGATATCAAGTATTTCATTTTTCTTGAGAGGATGATCAGGCAAAGCATTAAGTAATCGGAGAAGCCTCCCCCAAGCTTGTGGGACACTCTCTTCTTTAATTTGCACAAAATTATATATTTCCCTTAAAGCATCTTGTTTCTTATGAGTGGGGAAATATTTAGCAGAGAAGTAATAAATCATATCCTGGGGACTACGCACACAACCAGGATCAAGAGAATTATACCATATCTTAGCATCACCCTTTAATGAGAACGGAAATAACTTAAGGATATAGTAGTAACGAATTTTTTCCTCACGAGTGAATAGGGTGGCTATATCATTCAATTTAGTAAGATGTGCCACAACAGTTTCAGATTCATAGCCATAAAAAGGATCAGAGTCAACCAAGGTAATTATCTCAGGATCGACAGAGAAATCATAATCCTTATCAGAAATACAGATAGGTGAAGTAGCAAAAGCAGGGTCATATTTCATTCTAGCATTCAAAGATTTTTCTTTCAGCTTAGCTAACAGTTTCTTAAGATCATATCTATCTATGCAAGCAAAAAGGTCTCTAGCAGTTTCTTCATCCATAACATAACCCTCATACACATCATGCAATTCATATATAGGGGGAGAATCTTCATCATCACTTTCATCAATATTATCAGTTTCAATAATTTCATTCTCTCTAACCCTAGCAAGTTGTGCATCAAGAAATTCACCTAATGGCACTGTATTATCAAGCATAGAAGTAGTTTCATCATAAGCATCATGCATAGCAGAAGTGGCATCATCAATAACCTGCGACATATCAGAATCAATAGCAGGTGTAGGTGTCACAAGTTTACTCAAAACCATAGGTGAATCAAGTGCAGAGCTAGATGGCAGTTCCTTACCTCCCCTCGTAGTTGAGGGAAAAATCTTGGTTCTTTCATCTTTCAAGTTTCTCATAGTGATCAACAAATATAAATCCTAGGTGACTCAAAGAATAAAGCTATGTTCCCCGGCAACGGCGCCAGAAAATAGTCTTGATAACCCACAAGTATAGGGGATCGCATCTGTTTTCGAGGGTAGAGTATTCAACCCAAATTTATTGATTCGACACAAGGGGAGCCAAAGAATATTCTCAAGTATTAACAGTTGAGTTGTTAATTCAACCGCACCTGGAAGACTTAATATCTGCAGCAAAGTATTTAGTAGCAAAGTAATATGGAAGCAGCAGTAACGGTGGCAAAACTAATAGTATTGGTTTTGTAGTGATTGTAACAGTGGCAACGGAAAAGTAACTAAGCAAAGATCAGTATGTGAAAAGCTCATAGGCAATGGATCAATGATGGATAGTTATGTCGGATGCGATTCCTCATGCAATAGTTATAACATAGGGTGACACAGAACTAGCTCCAGTTCATCAATGTAATGTAGGCATGTATTCCGAATATAGTCATACGTGCTTATGGAAAAGAACTTGCATGACATCTTTTGTCCTACCCTCCCATGGAAGCGGGGTGCTATTGGAAACTAAGGGATATTAAGGCCTCCTTTTAATAGAGTACCGGACCAAAGCATTAACACTTAGTGAATACATGAACTCCTCAAACTACGGTCATCACCGGGAGTGGCCCCGTTTATTGGCACTTCAGGGTTAACGCATCATAACACATAGTAGGTGACTATTAACTTGCAAAATAGGATCAAGAACTCACATATATTCATGAAAACATAATAGGTTCAGATCTGAAATCATGGCACTTGGGCCCTAGTGACAAGCATTAAGCATAGAAAAGTCATAGCAACATCAATCTTAGAACATAATGGATACTAGGGATCAAACCCTAACAAAACTAACTCGATTACATGATAAATCTTATCCAACCCATCACCGTCCAGCAAGCCTACGATGGAATTACTCACGCACGACGGTGAGCATCTTGAAATTGGTGATGGAGGAAGGTTGATGATGACGATGGTGACAGATTCCCCTCTCCGGAGCCCCGAACGAACTCCATTTCAGCCCTACTGAGAGAGATCAGGGCTTGGCGGCGGCTCCATATCGTAAAATGTGATGTATCCTTCTCCCTGCTTTTTTTCTCCCCGAACGAGAATATATGGAGTTGGAGTTGACGTCGGTGGAGCCTCAGGGGGCCCACGAGGCAGGGGGAGCGCCCTAGGGGGGGGGGCGCCCTGCACCCTTGTGGAGAGGGAGTGGCCCCCCAGTGTTGATTCTTTCTCTAGTAATTTTTATTTATTCCAAAACGTGTCTCCGTCAATTTCCAGGTCATTCTGAGAACTTTTATTTCTGCACAAAAATAACACCATGGCAATTCTGCTGAAAACAACGCCAGTCCGGGTTAGTTCCATTCAAATCATGCAAGTTAGAGTCCAAAACAAGGTAAAAAGTGTTTGGAAAAGTAGATACGATGGAGACGTATCAAGGACGAGCTAGTAGGTCCGAAGAATATAATAGTCAGTGTACTAAGCATTCCACTCGTGCGAGACATAACACAAATCCTAGATCTGAAATATTTTGGATGCGAGGAACAACTGCAAACCACATCCGCGCTAGTATAGGTAAAACCCTAGATCAAAGATATGTAGTAAAATCGGAGAAAATTAACCGTAGACGAACTTGAATCGTGACGGACGAAGGTCCAAGTTCAAATTGCACGTACCCTAGCTCACTGGCGTGCAGCAGCTATAGCGGCGCGGGGAAGAAGATGTCCCGCGACGACGAGGAAATACTCCGGTGACCACTTTCCGGTAGTTCAGCGGTGAAGGGGTCGTCGGTGTCGAGCTCAAGGTGGAGCACTGCGGCGAGGGTTTTGGAGGAGATGGCCACGGGGAGAAAGAGAAGTGAACGAGGAAGAGGGGGTAGTGCGGTTTTTATATGTGAATGGAAATAACCGCATGCTGTGAATCCGATCGAACGGCCTCAATTCAGAGACTATTGCAATTCAACGAATAGGATTTGATGGCAGTTGATGGATTGCACATGGAAACCGTCATAAAAGATCATGGTCCTGACTTGGGCGGGAAACCCCAAATTTTGGACAGCTTTCGCCAAAACAGATTAATGTTCGGACCAAATCTTAATCGTGGCCAAGGACACCAGATAAAGTTTCATTCCAGATAAAATTTGAGCATCAACATAGACTAGAAGAGATGAAACAGAGGGAAAACAGGGTTCTCGACATTTCACTCAGACAACGAAACACAAAAACTCGAGCAAATAGCTATGAGACAAATGCATTTGGACAAACACGAAACCTTTCGCTCGAAAAGAAATTCAATGAAAGTTAATCGTGGTGGCGTGACCCACCGTATAAGAACTATATGACCCCGAGCTTTGCACAATTATTGTGGCACCCAGTTAGTCTAGTTCTTCGTTAATGTATTGACACTCAGAAATAAAATTTCACTTTGTCAATATTTTCAGACTCTTTGAGCATTATGCACCCATTCCTTCTAAGATGTGGAAGTGTTAGCACAGGTGCCGAGGCCAGCTTACTGCACATTCGCGAAGTCCAGGATATTTAGCACACTCCATAACACATAAAATCTTTTCTCACCGAGAGGCTTGGTGAAAATATCAGTGAGATTGTCTTCGGTTGACGTGACTGATAACAATATCCTCTCGAGCAACATGATCGTGAATGAAATGGTGTCTGATGGCAATATGCTTCATGCAAGAATGCTGCATAGGATTATGTGCAATTTTGATATCACTCTCATTGTCACAATATAGAGGAATATTCTTGACCTTGATGCCATAATCCTTCAGAGTCTGCTTCATCCACCATAACTGAGTGCAACAAGCGCCATCAGCAATATATTCAACCTCAGCCGTGGAAAGAGATACACAATTCTACTTCCTTGATGACCAATAGACCAATGATCTATCGAGCAAATGACATGTCCCTAAAGTAGATTTCCTGCCAACCAAGTCACCAGCCCAATTTGAGTCTGAATATCCAATGAGATCAAACTGTGCTCCCTTAGGATACCATAAAGCTAAGATGGGGTTGTGAGCCAAATATCTCAGAATGCGCTTGAACGCTTGGTGATGCAATTCTTTCAGTGCAGCTTGATAGCGGGCACACATGCAAACACTCAACACAATGTAAGGTCTGGATGCACAGAGATAAAGAAGAGAACCAATCATCAAACGATAAGCTTTCTGATCATAATCCTTACCATACACATCTGCATCCAGCGTACCATTCGTGGGCAGAGGAGTTTTATAGCCCTTCATTTTGGAATCTTGCATTTTGAATTTCTTTAGGCATTCTTTTAGATATTTCTCCTGAGATATGAAAAATTCCATTTGCCTGTTGACGAATTTGTAGTCCGAGAAAGAACTTGAGTTCACCCATCATAGACATTTAATATTTATCGCACATCATTTTCCTGAACTCTAAGCTGCAAGCATTGTTAGTACAACCGAAGATAATATCATCCACATAGATTTGACATACGAATAGATCATTATCAACAGCACGAGTGAAAAGTGTGAGATCAGTGGATCCTGGCTTGAGTCCTTTGTCGAGCAAAAACTTCTTCAAAGTGTCATACCAAGCTCAAGGGGCTTGCTTCAGCCCATATAAAGCTTTCTTCAACCTGAAAACTTTGTTAGGAAACTCAGGATGTTCAAAGCTAGGTGGCTTCCTAACATAGACTTCCTCATAAATTTTACCATTGTGGAAAGCACTTTTCACATCCATTTGAAAAAGCAGGATATCATTGTAATTTGCATAAGCGAGAAGAATACGAATTGTCTCAAGACGTGCAACAGGAGCATATGTTTCACCTAGATCAATACCTTCTACCTGTGTGTACCCTTGAGCAACAAGATGTGCTTTGTTTCTCACCACAATGTTATTCTCATCTTGCTTATTGCGGAAGATCCATTTTGTGCCGATGATATTATGCTTCTTAGGATTCGGTTTGTCTACCAATTCCCACATGTCATTTAGTTCGAATTGCACCAACTCCTCTTGCATGGAATTCATCCAATCTAGATTATCCATGGCTTGTTCATACTTGGTGGGTTCTGCCAATGAAACAAAGGAGAAACTGCCACAGTAGTTAGCCAAACGAGTACATGAACGAGTTCTGGGTCGATAACCTGGATTCTCAAGTTCATCGAGAATTAGTGAAGGATCAACTCGATTGGCCGCTCGAGGATGAGCATTTTCTTCATGATGATCATTATCATTTTCATCACCATCAGCATTTGTATCATCATTCCCTTCAGGATTGCCAGTTTGATCAGCATTTGGAGTTTGATTGCCATTTGCATTCGGAGTGGCATTTGCTTCAGCAGTGGCTTGACGAGTTCTGCTTCAAGTCATAGGGGCATAATCATCAGAGGATTTAGGAGCATTTCCTTCGACTGGCTTGACGCTCCCAATGGCCATTTTCCGAATAGCATCTGAAATCGGTGTTTCATCTGTCACATTTGGTAGGTGCTCCTTTTGGGAGCCGTTAGATTCATCAAACCGCACATTTACCATTTCCATAACTTTCCCATGGCGAGAGTTATAGACACGATAAGTATGTGAGTTCGAGCCATAACCAAGAAGAAAACCTTCACGTGCCTTAGGTGCAAACTTGGAAGAATGATTCATATCAAGAATGTAGCAAGGTGCACAAAAAACACGTAGATAAGAAACATTCAGTTTCTTGCCAGTGATAAGTTCATATGAAGTTTTCTTAAGGAACTTGTGAAGATAAACAGGATTGACAACATGACAAGTAGTATTAATAGCATCAGCCTAGAAGCGAATGGGAGTTTTGTGCCCACTGAGCATTGTTCTCGCCATTTCAATGAGAGTCCCGTTCTTTCGTTCAACAAATCCATTCTATTGGGGAGTGTATGCTGTAGACAAATCATGAGTAATGCCATTATCATCGAGAAATTCATCGATACGAGTATTTTTGAACTCGGTTCCATTGTCACTTCTGACATTCTTAATTCACACATCATACTCATTCTGGGCCTTCTTGGCAAAGCTTTTGAAGATATCTTGGGTGTAGGTTTTGTCTTCGAGAAATAACACCCAAGTGTATCGAGAGAAATCATCAACAATAACCAGACCATAATGACTACCACCAAAATTTGCATAATTTTGAGGACCAAATAAATCCATATGAAGAATTTCAAGAGGTCTTGTCGTGGTCATAAAAGTCTTTGATGAGTGATGCTTCTTAGCAAATTTACCAACCTCACATGCAGCACAAAGACGATCCTTGTCAAATTTTACACCAGGAATGCCACGAAGATGATTTTTCTTCACCAGGGTCTACAAATTCCTCATACCTGCATGACCAAGTCTCCAGCGCCACAGCCAACCTTCGGTTGCTTTTGCAAGCAAACAAGTTTGGACCGAGGGACCCTTAGAGAAATCCACAATATAAAGATCTCCTTTTCTAATTGTAAGTGCATCTAGTGCCACCCCTAGTTGGTTTTGGAGTATTGATGACAAACCTAGTTGAGGGACTAATGTGTTTGTGAGAATTGCAGGATAACACAGGTAGAAGTCCCTCATTGATTCAGTTTTCCTACCAGAGATGACCCCTAAAAATGTATGAAGACATTGAAGTCAAAGGTGGTATATGAAGATATTCACATTGAAGACTATGACAAGAGAAGACACCGCATGAAGCCTATGGAGCTCGAAGGCTTAGATCTTTTGTAGTTCTTTTTCTTCTGTGTTGAGTCATAGGAACCATCGTACTGTTAAGTGGGGACCAAGAAAACCAGTCAGAATGACTGAAGTGATGCTTAAACATAACCTATGTCTTCGAGTGAAGAGTTTGAGAGCGAATCTTGTCGAGAGTCGGACAAGTCAGCTTTGCTTGTAGCCCAAGTAAAGTTGCCGTGTGAGTTTGAAATTTGACCGTTGGAACACGTGTCAATTCCTTAGTGACCCAGGGTCATTTCAGACAAATCAGGTTGGGTTGCCTAGTGGCTATAAATAGCCCACCCCCTACAACCATAAATGGTTGGCTGCTCAGATTCAGAGTATGGCTTTTGTCGTTTGAGATCAACCCACCTCGAAGCCTTTGAGAGAGAATTCCTTGCGAGGATAAAGCCCTAACCACCCAGAGCCAAAGAGAATTAGGCATCACTTAAGTCTTCTTGTCTGTGTGATCTGAAGACATATTACACTTGAGGACTGTGAATCCTCCAGCCGGTTAGGCGTCGCCTTCTGAGCATCCAAGAGACATTGTGGATTGCCGGTGAACGAAGTTTGTGAACGTTTGGGAGTCTACCTTGAAGACTTACCAGAGTGATTGGGCGAGGTCTGTGTGACCTTAGCTCAAGGGGAATACGGTGAGGACTGGGTGTCCTGAGCTGCGTGTTCAGGATTGGGTGTCCGGGACTGTGTGTCCTCAGGTTTAAATACCTAGCCGCCCTAACCAGATGTACAGTTGTCACAGCAACTGGAACTAGTCCAACAAATCATTGTCTTCAATGTGTCACTGGTTTCATCCTTCCCTTCCCTTTACTTACTGTTGGTCCTTGTGAAGTCATTGTATGATTGCACTATCTTTTATCTTCACTGAGTGACTGCGTTTTCTGTTTGGCTTCATAATATCTTCCTACCAGATCCTTACTACATTACTGCTATTAGTGATTGTGCTTTCACTCCATTGAATACTTGACTATGGCTTGCCTAGTGTAGTCTACCTTCCGCTACAGGGTAATAGGTTTATTTCTATCGTTTGTCCTCATAACTTCCATGTTTTGAAGACTTTCATATAAATCGCCTATTCACCCCCCTCTAGTCGATATAACGCACTTTCAATTGGTATCAGAGCAAGGTGCTCCCTTGTTCTATGTGCTTCGGTTTAACCACCTGGAGTTTTAGCTATGTCGACTGCAGGGATAATTAAAGTCTCCGCTGTGTGCCCCGTCTTTGATGGAACTGAATATCCCTACTGGAAGAATAAGATGCGCATGCATCTTGAAGCCATTGACGTTGACCTGTGGTATGTCGTCAAGAACGGCGTTCCCAAGGCTGGAGAAGGTGTCACTTCTGCTGATGTCAAGAAGTTCGTTCAACTGGACTCTACTGCCAAGAATATCATCTGTGGTCATCTGACCAAAGGACAGTATGGCTGTGTGAGTGCTTTGGAAACATCTAAGCTGGTCTGGAACTGGCTCTCCAAGGTCAATGAAGGCGTCTCAACCCAGAGAGATCAGAGAATCAGTGTCCTTCTGTAACACCCCGGATGTAACTTTCCCAATTAGTACTCCAACTCTTGCCGTTTCCGGCGTTAAGTTATATTTATTTCCTCGGGTTCGGGTTTTTGTCTCTGGGTGTTGTTGTCGTTGTCATGCATCTCATATCATGTCATCATGTGCATTGCATTTGCATACGTGTTCATCTCATGCATTCGAGCATTTTCCCTGTTGTCCGTTTTGCATTCCGGCGCTTCGTTCTCCTCTGGTGGTCATTTCTAGCTTTCTTTCATGTGTGGGGATTAAACATTTCCGGATTGGACCGAGACTTTCCAAGCGGCCTTGGTTTACTACCGGTAGACCGCCTGTCAAGTTTCGTACCTTTTGGACTTCGTTTGATACTCCAACGGTTAACCGAGGGACCGATAAGGCCTCGTGTGTGTTGCAGCCCAACACCCCTCCAATTTGGCCCAAAACCCACCTAACTCTGCTCCATCACCTAGAGCGTTCGATCACGATCGCGTGGCCGAAAATCGCACCTCATTTGGACTCTCCTAGCTCCCTCTATGCCTATTTAAACACCCCCCGATTTTCGGATCTCCTCCTACCTCCGAAACCCTAGAAATCGCCCATCCGCCGTCGGACGTGTCCGTACCCGTCGAACACGCCCGCGCCGCCGCGCCCAACCACCCAGGAGCCGCCACGTGGGCCTCCCGCCGCCGTTCACCGCGCGGGCCCGCTCGGCCCGTGGCCGGCCCCCACGGCCCGAGCCGCCGTCAGCCGCCGCCGCCGCAACGCGCCCGGCCCCGCCGCCTCGTTCGCCCGCGCCGCCCCTCTCCTCTCCCGCCGGCCGCCGCCCGCCGGATTCCCGCCGGCGCCGACCTCCGCTGCCGCCCGGCCCACTCCGCCGCCCGGCCGGCCTCGCCCCCACGCCGCCGCCCGAGCTCCGGTGGCCGCCGCCCCTCCTCACCGCCTCGCCCTCGCCGTTTCCTTGCCGGCCCCGGCCACCGCCGGCTCGCCAGAGCAGTGCGCGCCGCCGTCCTCGGTTCGCGTGCCTCGAGTCAAACCCTAGATCTGGGAGGTTGAATTTTCTCCAAGTCCCAGAAATTTCAGTCCATATGCACATGTTCGTAGCTCCGTAACTTTGCATCCCTAGCTCTGATTCATGCATATAGCATATCAAAATGTTCATCTCAGAGAGTACATCATTTCATTCCATTGCATCATTTTCATTTGAGCTCATCTTGATGCCCGAAATGCTGTTAGAAGAGGGCTACTTGAGATAATTGTCAGATCTGCTACTCCGTTTAGCACTTTTGTCATTTTTGCCATGATTAATGTGTGCATGATATGCCCTAATGCTCTACATGTGTTTTGTCAAGGGTTTTTTCACCTCTCCAGAGGTGCAACCCATGTATTTTTAGGATGTGTGTGGTGACTTGTGCAAGCTTGCAAAGTGGTGCACTTGCTAATTCTGTTTTCCGGGACTTAGTGATTTCACCAAGTCCTGGAGCTGTTTATCTCATGATGTCATATGTTCATGTTGTTACCTAGTGATCCGTGCCTCTTTTGAGGATGATCAGTAAGGGAGTTTTGTTAATATTGTAGTGTTATATCCATCCATGTCTTTTTTTGCAATTATGGAGCACCCTAGCTTGAGTCAATCGACCTCTACTTTTGCTACTTTGTGAATCTGGGCAGATTGTCAACTTGTTTGCAATTTTGCCGGTGATGTTGTAGTTGATCCGTGCATGCTATGCCATTGTTCTTGCCATATCTAGCTTGAATTTTGTGTCTTATTAATGGGTGTATGCTTGTCTTTCCATGACTTGCACCGTAGTGAGTGCATCAAGCTCGTAAACATGCCTACTTGAGTTATATTTCAGCATGTGTCAGTTTTCACTAAGTATGAAAACTGATTATGTTTTTGCTATGTTCACATGCTTGCAATTGTATTTTCTGATCCCTTTTGGCTCAAGGTCACTAAGGGACTTTTGTTAAGCTCTTTGAGTAGCTACATGCCATGCTTTACTTTGCCATGTTCAGATCCTGTAGTATGTAGTTTTGTTGCTCCGAAGAGGGCTACCTGATCTGAAATTCCAGACAAGTGTTAATTTCACTAAGTCTGAGATCTGTTTGCCATATGCATTTTTGCCATGCTTGTTTGAACCTGTTAATGGATGATTTGGCCGTAGCTCAGTGCTAGACTTTTGTTAAGAATCTTGTATGCATCCCTGCCATGTATTTTGTTGTCATGTTTGGGTGCTGTAGCATGTTCATCTCATTGCATTTAGATGCCTACTTGCTGTAAATCGCAGACCGGTGTCATTTTTGAATCGCTTGCCATTTCCAAACCGTAACTCCAATTCCGGCGTTCTTTATATCGTTTTCAAGCGATTTCATCTCATCTTTCCAGTGGCACACTTGGTTTCCCAAGTTGAGGCCAGGTTCATGCATTTCCTGTCATATCTTGCATTTTGCATCCCGCATCGCATCCCGCATAGCATATCATCTTTGCATTGTGTTGTTTGAGTTTGCACGTGGTTGATTGTATCCTTGTTGCTTGTCTTGTTTGGGTAGAGCCGGGAGACGAGTTTGCTAACGAGGAGCCCGTTGAGTTTGCTTTTGAGGATCCAGTCAACTCTGACTACTGTGCAGGCAAGATGATCATACCCTCGAAATCACTACTATCTTTGCTATGCTAGTTTGCTCGCTCTTTTGCTATGCCAATGCTACGATGCCTACCATTTGCTTGCAAGCCTCCCAAATTTCCATGTCAAACCTCTAACCCACCATTGTCCTGGCAAACCGTTGATTGGCTATGTTACCGCTTTGCTCAGCCCCTCTTATAGCGTTGCTAGTTGTAGGTGACGATTGGAGGCCGTTCCTTGTTGGAACATCATTTATTTACTTGTTGGGATATCATTATATTGTCTTGTTATCTTAATGCATCTATATACTTGGTAAAGGGTGGAAGGCTCGGCCTCTCGCCTAGTGTTTTGTTCCACTCTTGCCGCCCTAGTTTCCGTCATATCGGTGTTATGTTCCCGGATTTTGCGTTCCTTATGCGGTTGGGTTATAATGGGAACCCCTTGATATTTCACCTTGATTAAAGCTTTTCCAGCAATGCCCAACATTGGTCTTACCATTTTCCACCTAGCCTCTTTTTCCCTTGGGTTTCCGGAGCCCGAGGGTCATCTTATTTTAAACCCCCCCGGGCCAGTGCTCCTCTGAGTGTTGGTCCAAATAGAGCCACTTGCAGCGCCACCTCGAGGCAACTTGAGGGTTGGTTTTAGTTGTACGTAGTGTTCATCTGAGTGTGCCCTGAGAAAGAGATATGTGCAGCTCCTATCGGGATTTGTCGTCACATTCGGGCGGTGTTGCTGGATTTGTTTTAACCTGTCGAAGTGTCTTGAGTAACCGAGATACCGAGTCTGATCGGAATGTCTTGGGAATAGGTCTATTCCTTCGTTGACCGTGAGAGCTTGTCATGGGCTAAGTTGGGACTCCCCTGCAGGGATTTGAACTTTCGAAAGCCGTGCCCGCGGTTATGGGCAGATGGGAATTTGTTAATGTCCGGTTGTAGATAAATTGAACCTTAATTTAATTAAAATGAATCAACCGAGTGTGTTACCGTGATGGCCTCTTCTCGGCGGAGTCCGGGAAGTGGACACGGTGTTGGAGTAATGTTTGCGCAGGTTATTCTCTAGTTTCTCGATCGCGCTTGCTTCCTCTTCTCGCTCTCTTCTGCGTATAAGTTAGCCACCATATTTTGCTAGTCGCTTGCTGCAGCTCCACTCATATTTACTTTGCCTTACCTATAAGCTTAAATAGTCTTGACCGCGAGGGTGCGAGATTGCTGAGTCCCTGTGGCTCACAGATTACTATTACACCAGAGGCAGGGCCTGATGATTCCGCTCCAGGAGACGCGTATGAGCTCAAGTGGGAGTTCGACGAAGACTCTCAACGTTACTATGTTTCCTTTCCCAATGATCAGTAGTGGTGCCCAGTTGGGGGTGATTGGGACCGTTCTCGCTTGTTGGGTTCTCTTTTATTTTGGCGCCGTAGTCGGGCCATGAGTGTTTGGATGATGTAATGTTATTTATGTACTTGATTGACGTGGCGAGTGTAAGCCAACTATGTTATCTCCCCTTTATTATTATTTATATTACATGGATGTTGTGAAGATTGCCTAACTTGCGACATATGCCTTCAATGCAATTATGTCTCTAAGTCGTGCCTCGACACGTGGGAGCTATAGTCGCATCGAGGGTGTTACAAGTTGGTAATCAGAGCCTTCCCCGACCTTAGGAGCCCCATTGCTTGATCGTTTTAGCGGCCGAGTTGTGTCTAGAAAAATGTTTTGAGTCTTTAGGAATTATATATCGGAGAGCTTAGGAATTCTTTTTACTTCCCAGTCTCCTCATCGCTCTGGTAAGGCATCCTGACATAGAGTTTTGACTCTTCTCTTCTCAAATTTCACTAAATTTTTTTTTAGGATCACGCGGGTATCTTGGAATCATTCCGATGGTTTTATGATGAGAACATTGTCTTGGTGCCTCCTGTCAGGGGTTTAGTGGAAGTGTCCCGGGGAGTTGAGCTCTGAGGTGTTGTCATCATAATTTTATCGTTGTAGTTCTGGAATACCTGAGTCTAGTACGCCGACATCGAAAATCTCTTTTATGCAGTTCGTTGGTGAGATAACCTCGACACCACCCAGTACTGGGGCGGGAGTTCGGGAGTATCACCATAACTTGTATAACGGATGCTTTTCGAAGGTTGAGGTAGATGGTTTCCGAAGTTTTCTTGGTTATGTGTTGAAGGATGGATACAACTGGATGTAGGATTTGCTAGTTTGGGTGAGATATTATGCTTCCCCTGTATCCCCAACACCTGATTGCATAACCGGAAAGGTTCGGGAGTTTCATAGGTGGGAATTCTAGTAGCTCTAGTTCTTCTTCCACGGATATTGGTTTGAGATTGGGATTTCTTACCGATTATTCGTTCTTGATCCGTACCTTGTTGATTTATTTCTCTACCTTAATTCTACGTGGCTTCTCAATTTATGGATATGTGACCATTTCAAGAGGAATGCATTCGTTCATTTTGTTCGGATGTGAAGACTATATGTTGCAATTTTCATTCCGTTGGATTCAGCTTCAATATTTCTCTATCATTGTGCTAATGGTGGTCAACCTCTTCAGGATGGCTCCTCCAACGCGCACGACTCCGAATCCTGATCCGCCACCACCTCCACCTCCTCCGGAGGCATGGCAAGCTGTGATGGCCGCAACCAATGCAAACACACAGTTGATCATGCAAATTCTTCAAGAGCGCAATCAAGGCAACCAAGGGAATCAAGGCAGCAATCAGAGTCACTTTGCTTCACTCAACCACTTTCAGCAATTGTGTTGAGGCAATCGATGCTGAAGATTGGCTTGTGGATCTGTGTAAGCATTTCGAGTGCAGTAACGTCAGGCCTGAGGACTTTGTTAAGTTCGCTTCCTTCCAACTCAAAGATCAAGCTGCAGAATGGTTCCAGCAGTACAAGGATTCCAGAGGTGGACGTGTTATCACTTGGGATGATTTCCGTCGAGATTTCCGAGCTCATCATATCCCCCAGAGCATGGTCGAAAGCAAGCGTGAGGAATTCCGCAATCTGAAGCAAGGCTCTTTGTCTGTCTATGACTACAACACCTTCGCAACCTCTTCAACCGCTTCAAGCGAAATGACAATGAGAATGTCCAGCTCACATTTGACCGACTCACTAACATCACAAATGAGCTTCAAGCCCTCGGCGCTACTAAGATCACCAAGCATGAAGTCGTCAAGACACTACTGAGATCACTTGATAGTTCGTTTGACACCCTAGCCCTGATGATTCAAGAACGTCCTGATTTCAAGACACTCGATCCGTCTGACATACTTGAGAGGCTCAACACACATGAGTTTTAGCTTTCTGAGAAAAGAGATATCTACGGTCCAAACTATGGGCAAACTCGTGCCTTGAAGGCAAAAGATTTCTCCTCATCTGAAGAAGAATCTAACAGCAGTTCAGATGATCCTGAAGACATTGGAAGGGAACTTGCTATGCTTGTGAAGAAGTTCCAAAAATTCACCAAGAAGAAAGGTTTCAAAAAGTCTTCCCGATCAAGCTCAAGGAATGATGAAGCTTCTGCTCATGACTACAAGAAGAAAACATGTCACAAGTGCAAGAAACCTGGCCACTTCATCTCTAAGTGTCCGCAGTGGGACAATGAGAACAAAAAGAAGAAGAAGAGCAAGGAATATGACTCTGACGACAAGAAGAAGAAGAAATACTCAAAGTCTTCTTCCAAGTCTTCCTCAAAGTCTCCATCACACAAGAAGAGCTCATCTGGCAAGGCACGTGCGTTTGTTGGCAAGGAAATGGATTCAGAGGAGGAGTCTGCTTCTGAGGAGGCGGAGGTGGAGTCTGAGGAGGAGTCCGATTCAGGCGTCGCAAGTCTGGCTACAGCATACGTTGCCAAGTCCATCTTCAACACTGAAGACAATGACTTCATCACCGACACCGATGCAAATGACAAGGACTACTCCGCTCCTACCTACTGCTTCATGGCACGCGGTGCCAAGGTAAACACACGCACTACTCACTATCAAACATCTAGTGACGATGACTCTGATTGTGGTTCAAAACCCAGCTACAAAACACTTGCTAAAATTGCAACTGAACAACAGAAAGCTATGGAACATATTCAAAAACTGTTAGACAGAAGCGATGATCTGTTAGGTGCTGAAATGACTCGATCTGAGTCCTTAATTGAAGACATAAAAAATCTTCACGTTAAGTTTGAGGAACTTGAAAGTCGTCATGAAATGCTCTCAACAACTCATGAAAAGCTTTCCTATGATTATCTTCAAAGGAAGCAAGATCTTGAGAAATTGAGAGCGGCTCATGAAGATCTTCAAAAGGAAAACAAGTCACTTCGCGCTGAACAGATCAGCTCCGCTCAGGAAGGATTTGAACCACCATGTCTTAAATGCATTGAGCGTGATAATGCTACTACTGTTGCTGAATGTTCTACTGTTGCTACTGTTGCAATATCTTCAACTTCTGATGTGGGAACTAACCCCTCTGCTGAGGATTCCACTACTATTGCTGATGAGAATGCTAGGTTGAAGACATTGCTTAAAACAGGGATGTACAAAAGTCTTAAAGGGCATCAGACACTATGTGATGTCCTCAAAAAGCAGATCTTGAACCGAAACCCGAGGAAAGAGGGTGTTGGGTTCGTAAGGAAAATGGATGCTGATGGCTCTTACTGGAAACCTGAGCAGTACCCCAAAACCACATGGGTTGCCGCAAAGGAACTTCAGCTGATCCATCCAATCTATCTGGCTTCACTTGTGCTAACCCCATTGTCATCGATGAATCCTTTGATGCAAACTATAAACTGTTTAAGAATCAGAATGGTGAAGTGTTTGCCAGGTACATTGGTACTAACTGCAGGAATGGACCGCCTATGAAGAAGATCTGGGTGCCCAAAAGGTGTTTGGAAAATCTTCCTATGAATGTCATCATGACACCACATATGAAGAAGACAAACCCCAGACCACAGGCTTCATACGGCCCAAAGGCTTCATACAGACAGAGGACTCACCTGAGTCGCACTAACGCAAATGTTTTGCAGGGAAACCATACTCAGGCCTATGAATATGAGAGCGGTTCATCAAACCGCCATGTTCATAAGACCAAGAACTATTCTTCTTATTCTTATGAGTACTATTGTCCGCCTGCAAGACTGTTTGCTAGGGCTCCAAAGCCAAAGTTCTCAGATGCTGCACTTAGACTTATTGCTTTTAAGCCACCCTTGAAGATGTGGGTGGCTAAGAAAGCTTAACTCTCTTTTGCAGGGAAAGGTCTCCAGCACAAAATCGTCTGACGCTATTGCTGGGGACCTTAAACATCTTGTAGGGCGCAAGATCAAATGCCCGAATGGTCTTACTATGTACTTCGTTCTGGAATTGCTTGCTACTCTCCCTATTAGTCCTAATCTGGATCTAAGCTTTCATAACCCACTGGTTCGTCAAATGTTTTTGCTTCACAATTCTCTTCGTGAAGCCTATCCCCCTAACTGCACTGTAGGGTATGACACCAGCGTCTTCAGAATGGATTATTGATAGTGGGTGTACAAATCACATGACTAGCAAAAGAAGCCTTCTTATGGACTCAACCTTACGTCCATCCGACAAGAGCCACATCACATTTGCTGACACTGGTAAAAGTAAGGTATTGGGTCTAGGTAGAGTTGCAATCTCAAGGGATCAACACATGGATAAAGTCATGCTTGTTGAATCCCTTGGCTTCAACTTAATGTCTGTCTCAATGCTTTGCGATTTAAACATGATCGTAATATTTGGAAAATATCGTTGCCTTGTTCTAATAGAATCTGACAAGTCTCTAGTATTTGAAGGGTATCGAAAAGATGATTTGTACGTGGTAGATTTCTCAGCAGGACCACAGCTTGCCGTATGTCTTCTAGCAAAAGCTTCAGAATGCTGGCTCTGGCATCGGAGGCTTGGGCATGCTGGCATGAGGAACCTCCACACCCTTGCAAAGAAGAAGCATGTCATAGGCATCGAGGGCGTCAAGTTCAAGAAAGATCATTTATGCGGTGCCTGTGAAGCAGGAAAGATGACGAGGGCCAAACATCCCTCGAAGACAATCATGACTACTACTCGACCCTTCGAACTGCTTCACATGGATCTTTTTGGTCCCACTCATTACTCAACTCTTACTACTACTGCTTGTCTCTATGGCTTTGTCATTGTTGATGATTATTCTAGATATACTTGGGTGCACATAATCCTTTACAAGACTGAAGTGCAGGATGTCTTCAGACGCTTCGCGAATCGAGCAATGAACAACTATGGCGCCAAGATGAAGCACATTAGAAGTGACAATGGCACTGAATTCAAGAACACTGGCCTTGATACATATCTTGATACCTTGGGCATCACACATGAATTCTCAGCCCCGTACACGCCATAGCAGAATGGCGTCGTCGAACGCAAGAACAGAACACTCATTGAGATGGCCAGAACGATGCTAGATGAATACAAGACTCCAAGAAAATTCTGGCCTGAAGCCATTGATACTGCATGCCATACAATCAATCGTGTTTATATTCACAAGCTTCTGAACAAGACATCTTATGAGCTCCTTACTAACAAGAAGCCAAATGTTAGTTACTTCAGAGTATTTGGCGCCAGGTGCTGGATCAAGGACCCACATCACACTTCAAAGTTTGCACCAAAAGCACATGAGGGTTTTATGCTTGGATATGGAAAGGATTCGCACTCCTACAGATTCTTCAATCTCTTTCATTATAAAGTGGTTGAAATAGTGGATGTGCGGTTCGATGAGACCAACGGTTCACAAAGAGAGCACCTGCCAAATTCTAGATGAAGTTCCATCCAGTGAATCAATCAAGCTAATGGGAACTGGAGAAATTATACCTTCTGAAGCTCATCCTGAAGAAGAACTTATCATCTCCGCACCTGATCAACCTGAAGACAATACTCAGCCTGAAGACATTCCCTCTAACAACGAAAATGATCAGCAAGAGCAAAATCTTCGCCTTGTGCATCCTCGTGTTGCCAATGAAGTGAAGATTGAAAGAATAATTGATAGCATCAATGCACCCAGTCCACTCACTCGTTCGAGGGCATCTCAGCTAGCAAATTTCTGTAGGCACTTCACATTCGTCTCAATAACATAACCCAAGAAAGTTGAAGAAGCCTTCATGGAACTTGAATGGATTCAAGCTATGCAAGAAGAGCTTCAACAGTTTGAGCTGAATAATGTATGGGAACTGGTTAAGCGTCCTGATCCTCGGAAGCACAACATAATAGGCACAAAATGGACATACCGCAACAAACAAGATGAGCACGGTCAAGTTGTCAGAAACAAAGCTCGTCTCGTTGCTCAAGGATATACTCAAGTGGAAGGCGTTGACTTCGATGAAACATTTGCTCCTATGGCTAGACTTGAAGCCATACGCATACTGCTGGCCTATGCAAATCATCACAACATACTTCTTTATCAAATGGATGTGAAGAGCGCCTTTATTAATGGCAAGATTGAAGAAGAAGTGTATGTTGCACAACCACCTGGCTTTGAAGATCCAAAACATCCTGACATGGTATACAAGCTCAACAAGGCACTGTATGGCCTCAAACAAGCCCCTCGGGCCTGGTATGACACACTCAAATACTTCTTGAAGAGCAAAGGCTTCATACCTGGTTCCCTCGACCCCACTCTCTTCACGAAGACATATGATGGTGAACTGTTTGTGTGCCAAATATATGTGGATGACATTATCTTCGGCTGCACCAATCAGAAGTACAGTGAAGAGTTTGGATATATGATGCAAGAGCAATATCAAATGTCTATGATGGGAGAGCTGAAGTTCTTTCTCGGTCTTCAAATACGACAGCAACGCAACGGCATCTTCATATCTCAAGAGAAGTATCTCAAAGATTGCTTGAAGAAGTTCGGTATGCAAGACTGCAAAGGCTTCATGACGCCAATGCCAGCCAAGCATCATCTGGGTCCTGACGACAATGGTAAAGAGTTCGATCAAAAGGTATACCGCTCCATGATTGGTTCTTTACTTTATCTATGTGCATCTAGGCAAGATATTATGCTTAGCGTTTGCATGTGTGCTCGATTCCAAGCGGCACCAAAGGAGTCGCATCACTTAGCTGTGAAGCGAATTCTTTGATATTTGGCTCACACCCCAACTCTAGGATTATGGTATCCAAAGGGCTCAGAGTTTGATCTGGTTGGATTCTCGGATGCTGATTATGCTGGTGACAAGGTGGATGCAAGTCTACATCAGGCACATGTCATTTTCTGGGACGATCACTTGTATGTTGGTCTTCAAAGAAGCAGAACTATGTATCTCTCTCCATTGCTGAATCTGAATACATTGCTGCTGGATCTTGCTGCGCTCAGCTTCTGTGGATGAAGCAAACACTCAAGGACTATGACATTCATCTGAAGCAAGTGCCACTCTACTGCGACAACGAAAGCGCCATCAAGATTGCCAACAACCCAGTTCAGCACTCGAAGACAAAGCACATTGAAATTTGTCATCACTTTCTCAGAGATCATGTTGTGAAGGAAGATATTGATATCATACATGTCAACACTGAAGAGCAATTGCCAGATATCTTCACCAAGCCCTTGGATGAGAAGATATTTTGCAAGTTACGGTGTGAGCTAAATATCCTGGAATCCTCAAATGTCCTGTGATCAGGCACACATCCTAACCCTTATGCATATTGATGACTTAGATGCGCAACACACAACGTAAAGTATATCTTCAATCAATGAAGACATACATTCTAAGTGTGAATACATTAATGTGGAATTTGACTTCGGAGCGCCACGATAATTGTGCGCCGTGTCTGGGTCTAATACTACCTATACGGTGGGTAACGCCACCACCAAATGTTCTGTTTGAAGTGTTTCACTCATGGCGTTACATTTGCTATGTCTTCACATTTGGTTTGGCTTCAATCTCAACATGTTTTCGTGATTATCTTACTATGTTGATTATATATATATATATACTAGTGTTCTGTCCTCTACAGCATTAACTTATAGCTATGTCTTCTTGTTGAATCTTTTGAACTAAGTGAATGTGATCGGACCCTAACCTCTCTGTGCTTTCTATCTCAAACTCTATCTCTCCAAATCATATGCATTCTATTGAAACTATCGAATGTCTTCTCTGCGTCCTTGTCAGCAGAAGATACAGAGACAAACCTTAAGTCCGCTTTGAATGCTCATTCCTCCACATGAAACCTGGAGAAGTAGGAACGACCACCCGACAATCCAGGCGTGCGTGGGACGTGGAACAAACCCCAAAATTCTGCATGATGGCCACGTGTTCCTCAGATGCGAATCGCCAGGGGCACCTGTGTAATAACGCAGTGCCGCCCCTGTACCTATAAATATACACTTCACAGCGGTCATTATCTCTTCTTCCACTCTCGCACAAACCCTAGCGCCACCGCTAGCCCTCGACGACGCCGGCGACGAAGCGCTTCGCTGCCGCAACCTCTCCGACACCGTCTTCACGCCGACCGCGGACATCGTCCTCTCCGCCATCGCCGTAGGTGTCCTCCGTCGCCAAGTTAGGGCACGGAAGATCAAACTGCTCGGCCTCCTCTTCCACTCCGTCTAGCAGTTCTTAGTGTGGTAAATAAAACTTCCTTTTACGGCCCCGTTGATCCTATGGCTTTGTCACTTTCTACCACAAGCAGTTTCTATTCACACAAGTTAGATCTCTCTCATACTCCATCTCATAACATGCCTAGTATATTCACTTATGCTTCACAAAGTAGTTAGATTCCTCACTTGTACTGATCTCTGGATTCGTACAAATCTGGAACCAACTCCTTATCTATGAGTGAATGTCTTCGCACGATGAGGTCAATGTCTTCTAAATTGATTTATAGTCAAAATCTTGTGAGAATGCATATGACCTCTTCCGAGTAAATAGCATAAAACTACTACTTTACAGGCTAGGGTTCCAAAAAACTACCGGTTTCTAATTTTTCTCAGATAACTACCAAACGAGGGGTCGGCTGTTTCAAAAAACCCGAAACGCTGAGTGCTTATCAATTGATCGTGATTATGACAGGTGGGACCCACACATAGGAGAACCGTTTGTTTGAGTGCTACCTTACATGTAGGGCCCACATGTTAATATCTATGTAAGTTTTAAAAAAGCAATCAGGTCCCTATATCTTTTTTTAAAAGCAATCGGGTCCCTGATGTTTTCTGAAAAAAGCAATCAGGTCCTTGATGTTTTCGGGAAAAAGCAATCGGGTCCCTGATATTTTTCTGGAAAAAGCAATCAAGAACTGCGCCGGCAGCTCGCCGGCGGCCAGATCGCCGACCAAGCGAAAGGCGGCGGCTCGGCCGCCGTGTTCCTCGTCGCGATGACAGGCTTCTCTAGTCGGGCGACGGGCTAGGTGGAGGAGCTCCTGGCCATGGCGCGCCGCTGGTGGCGGCCCGAGCCCCTGGCCATGGCGCGGCTGGCGGCGGCCCTTGCTCATCGGCGCGCTCCTGGCCATGGCGTGCGACTGGTGGCGGCATGAGCCACTAGCCATGGCGCAGCTGGCGACGGCCCGAGCCCCTAGCCATGGCGCGCAGCTCGCGACGGCCTGAGCTCGCCATGGGGAGCCGGCGTAGAGGCAGCCACTGTCCCCGCGGCATCGTGCAGCACGGCTAGGCGGCGGGCATAGAGAGGTAGGAAAGAACGAGGTGAGGCGGGGCAACGGCCATGGTTGAGCCCCGGTGAGCGCCGGCAGCGGGAGGCTCACCGGCCGGAGGAGGCGGAGCCGCGAGGTCCAGCTCTGAAGCGAGAGGAGCACCAATGGATCCTGGTCTGAGAGCAGGGACCCGATTGCTTTTTGTGAAAAAAGCAAGGACCAGATTGCTTTCTTAAATTTGTGTGCAGGCCCACACTTAACGGTTAAACAAACGGTCAAACAATTAGAGCTCTTACGCATGGGGCCCACCTGTCATAATCACAATCAATTGATAAGCACTCAACGTTTTGGGTTTTTTGAAATAGCCGCCCCCTCGTTTGGTAGTTATTTGAGAAAAATTAAAAACCGATAGTTTTTTGGAACCATAGCCTGTAAAGTAGTAGTTTTATGCTATTTACTCGACCTCTTCCCCTTCCCTCGCACCTTAATGCTGTCACAGGTACATGTCCGTGGGAGAATCCCTTGGTTCTCATAGTCTGCATTCATTTGTAGAATTCTTATAGCATCATATCAATTCTCCCGAAGCCAGTTCCTGTCTGTCCAGCAAGCGAAAGCCCTTGAAGCCTTTGAACGTATTGAAGCCTTTCAGTTTAAAATTCATGGCTTCAGAGAAATCTGCAAGGAAGGGTGGCAGAAAGCATCGAGGAGAAACATCAAGAGATCTGCCTGATGACCTCTCAAAGCTGTACAAGACAGATCCTGAAGAGGATTACAATTAGCGCAAGACACGAATCCAATGGATTCGACGCTATTGGGCAGAACAGTGGTTCAAGTACAGATTTGTGACCAAGGAATATGCTGAAAAGAATGCCATCAAGCGACCATGGGGAGACATCCTCTACAAAAATCTTCAACCCAGGACCAGAGATGAAGCCATTGAACAAGGCTTCTATCCCTGCATGGTCCGTGGACCACAGCCTACGGATGCTAACCCATCGTCACTGCTATGGTGTCGTGACGACATTCTGTTCAAGCGCAACTTTCAGTTTGCCCAGAACTCAGCGAAGCAGAACAAGAAGACATTGGGACTAGACTTCAACCCTGGTCCTTCTGCTCCAAGGGCTGACGGCACCCGTGATGCAGAACCCAATGTCGTCGGTCCTTTCTACAACCTTGAAGGTCTCATCACCCATATCTTGGTTCAAGGGACAGCCGTGAATGAGCCTGCAGCTGACGCTGAATCAGATGAAGCGCCTGCAGCGCCGAAGCCAAAGAAGTTGAAGAAGCCTAAAGCTTCAAAGCCCGCCCCTTCACCAAAAATCTCACAAGCGAAGCCACTAGCAACTGCACCTCCTGAAGACAGTGTGCAGTCTGAAGATTTGTCACGCATCTCCAAGCCCCAGAAGGTCAAGATGCCTCTGCCACACACCGGCCAAGAGCTAACTGCTTCTGCCATTCTGCGCAATGATGCCATTGATCTATCAAGTGATGAAGATCTTGCAGATGACGCTCTTGAGCAACTCATCAAGAGCAAAGAAGAAGCAGAAATCTTCAATGATCTGCCGCTCTTTGATGTAACATTCATCCACAACTTCATTGATGAGTGGTTTGACACGCCAAACATCAGCTTCGAAGATCTCCAACTACCCATTGGCCTCAGTGTCGCCTTCCATGGCGCCATTGCTTCAGAGTTAGCCATCGCCCAACGCATTATTGAACTGAAGCAGAAGATTGACTTTGAGAAATCTCAGTTCAAGAAGCATATGGCCAAGCTCAGCGTGCAAGACGTGAAGAACTTCAAGATTATGCTGCACGAGTTCAAGGAAGCCTTTCTAAAGAAACGTGCAGAAGCTCAGGGTTCTCGTGAGCGCATGAAGGTCCTGACTGATAGGTGTGTGCAAGCCTACAATGAGGCTGAGAAGCGCAAGGCCATTGGGCGTCCTGGCATCGACCCCAGGATGGCTGCCAAGAAGAAGAAGAAGCCCGCTATGGCTGAACCTGAAGCACCAAGGCAGGAAGCAGCTCCCCTTGTCTTCCCAACTAGCATGACTGGCCCGAAGCCAAAGGCCAGGTCAACCGCTTCAGAACTGAAGAAGACCAGGACTGCTGAGGCTGAAGCAAGGAAGAGAAAACATCCTGAAGCCTCTGCTACTGCCCCCGCCAAGAAGAAAAGAAAGACCAAGAAGGAACGGGCTGCTCCCACAGAGCCCTTGATTGTTGAACCCATTTCCATGGTTCACCCCGACGCCGATTCACAAGAACGTCAACTGACTGTCCATGAGCCTGCTTTCACAGAGGCTCATGAAGCTGAAGACTTTCCAGCAGCTGATCCCATCGCTGCTGAAGACATTGGTCACCATGACCATGTTGAAGATGATACAACCCTTCCTCAGCTAGAGCACCAACAGGTATCATCGCCTGTGCTAACGCACAGCGAACTCATCAGCATTGGTCGTCCACTGACGCCAATTGCACAGGATGCTTCATGGGCGGATCGCCCACAAGAAGAAGAAGACTTTGAGGCCTAGCCAACACCAACTCCACATGCGTCACCTGCGTTGCGTAGGCTTCGCAAAGGTCCAAGGCCTCAAGTCTCTGCAACTGAAGATAAAACTGTTGAAGACAATCCGGCTGCATCAGCCGCTGAAGAAGAAGAAGAAGCGGTTCTCGAGGAGAACGTGATCGTGACCGACCCTCCTGCTCGTCAAGTGGAGGTTGAAATCTTGAGGCTGCCACCACCAACACCACTGAAGCCACTGACGCTGTCATGGCTGAAGCTAATGTGGAGCCCTCACCAACAAAAGCACCAGAAGTCAGCGAAGCCACTGATCCCACTGCTTCTGTTCCCGCGTCTGCTGCCGGTCCCCAGTTCGACTATCATGTTGAGCACATGCCTTAGGTACAGAAGCCAATCCCAAGATTTCCCAGGTTTGCCAGGTCCTGCATCAGCACCTGGCTCCTTCAATATCAATGGCTTCAGAGCAGACAACACATTCTTCAATAGCTCCAGGAACCCCTACTTAAGGGAAAGAATATCATCTGATCGGTTCTGGAGCTATCCGCAGCGAAGCTATTACTCATGCGTTCTTTACAACCAAGGTCGCATCTTCCCACACAAGCGCCTTGACATTGAAGCAATAGCTGGTCTGCCCTGTCTGGAAGAAGCTCTGGATTGCTTCAAAGAGGTTGGACTATTGCCATTCGTTACTGACCAAGAGCATTGGAATGAAGAGTTTCTGCTCCAATTCTATGCCACACTTCACATCCGCGGGTATAACAGAGATCCGAAGACTTGGGTCCTGGAGTGGATGACAGGAAATGTTCATCATGAAGCCAAAGCCTTTGACATCATTGAGATCACTGGTTTGCCCACTCCTGGCGATCTCTACGAGCATGGCTGTCAGCTTCATAGTGAAGCTGTTGAGAGCATCTTTCAGAAGACTGAACCTAATATGAGTCAGATGCTCAGTATGATGAAGCCATTGCCTCAAGATGCTGCTTATCCCACGGAGTTCTTCGTTGAAGACCTTGAGTATCTGCCAAGAACCATTTATCACATCATAAGGCGAACTCTCTGGCCAATCAAAGGACATTCTTCCCACGCCAAGCTGGAAGGTGCAATGAAGACTTTGGTCTTCTATATTCTTCATGGAAAATGCTTCAATACACAGGATTTCTTCATTCGCCAACTTGCTGCATCTGGCTCTGATCTGTTTGGTTTGAAGTTCTACGCCCCTTGGGTGATGCGGCTGATCAAACTTCACTCCGCTATCTCATATCAGCCCTCTGCCCGCAATCATCGGATCTTTTTGCCTGATGTGGATATGTCTATTGAAGCCATCTATCCTGAGCCTGCCAAGGAACCTCTAAGTCTTCAGAATGCAGAGCATCAAAGTTTTTCTCAGAACGTTGAAGGCGTTGAAGCCGTAACTCGCGTGTATCCTTTGGCTGGCACTACACGTGCACCGCATCCTGCTCTCACTGAAGCCACTGATAGCACCATTGCCCAACAACCCAAGAAGCGCACTCGTGTTCTCAATGACCGAGAGCTTCTGGTGGCTCTTCATCAAAAACAGGATAGGCATCATGACTGGCTGAAGCATCAAATGCAAAGCCTCTTGGTGGATGTTAATCGCATTCGCAATCTTGCCACCAAGAATGCCTTTGTTGCTCATGAAACCTCTCGACGCACATGGAAAGGGCTGATGCTGCTGTGTTCTGAAAATGATCTTCAAGAGGATGGCTTCTCTGAGCGATTCAAGTTTGACTCCACACCTCCTCGAAGGGCAGTGCTGCGACGAACTCCATCTCTTGAAGACTCTGAGTTCTCTTCCTCTGCTGCAACTGTGAATGCCAGAGTGATCAAGGATGAAGACGATGCTACTTCACCGCCACCTCCTTCATCACGCTTCGACTCTGCTCCAAGATCTTCTGCACCGCCAAACACCACCAACGACCCTGCTGCTTCACCTACTCTTCATGGGAACGAGTAGATGCTCTATGTCTTCAAACCTTTTTGGTCCTTACTGACAAAAGGGGGAGAAGCATATGAGTTTGATAGTCTTCAAGCGGGTCCATATGGGCGGGCGCTTTATATTTTGCTTCGTGCTTACAACTCTCTTTTTGCTACATTTGGTTCTTTGAGTTGTAACACTTAAACTCGATGGTCGTCTGCTACTTATTTGCCACCTTGTTTTGCGATGATAAATTCCGCATGTGCGGCGATAAATTTTGCACTTAGATCATTCTGCAGACGTCCATTTTCCATTATGCATGTCATTATCTTCACATACTTTCTCATGCATAGTAGATTGTCATCATAAGTTGAAGTGGATCTCCACAAGTACAACCTGCCATGTGCATTTGCATTCCAAAAGCAAATTACTTATATGCACATCTTCAGGGGGAGCCCTTGCAACTTATGAAGATAATTCCTTATCCATTACAATTTCACAGATTATATTCCCCGTTGAAAACTTCAACTAGTTTGTCATCAATCACCAAAAAGGGGGAGATTGTAAGTGCATCTAGTGCCACCCCTAGTTGGTTTTGGAGTATTGACGACAAACCTAGTTGAGGGACTAATGTGTTTGTGAGAATTGCAGGATAACACAGGTAGAAGTCCCTCATTGATTCGGTTTTCCTACCAGAGATGACCCCTAAAAATGTATGAAGACATTGAAGTCAAAGGTGGTATATGAAGATATTCACATTGAAGACTATGACAAGAGAAGACACCGCATGAAGCCTATGGAGCTCGAAGGCTTAGATCTTTTGTAGTTCTTTTTCTTCTGTGTTGAGTCAAAGGAACCATCCTACTGTTAAGTGGGGACCAAGAAAACCAGTCAGAATGACTGAAGTGATGCTTAAACATAACCTATGTCTTCAAGTGAAGACTTTGAGAGCGAATCTTGTCGAGAGTCGGACAAGTCAGCTTTGCTTGTAGCCCAAGTAAAGTTGCCGTGTGAGTTTGAAATTTGACCGTTGGAACACGTGTCAATTCCTTAGTGACCCAGGGTCATTTCGGACAAATCAGGTTGGGTTGCCTAGTGGCTATAAATAGCCCACCCCCTACAACCATAAATGGTTGGCTGCTCAGATTCAGAGTATGGCTTTTGTCGTTTGAGATCAACCCACCTCGAAGCCTTTGAGAGAGAATTCCTTGCGAGGATAAAGCCCTAACCACCCAGAGCCAAAGAGAATTAGGCATCACTTAAGTCTTCTTGTCTGTGTGATCTGAAGACATATTACACTTGAGGACTGTGAATCCTCCAGCCGGTTAGGCGTCGCCTTCTGAGCATCCAAGAGACATTGTGGATTGCCGGTGAACGAAGTTTGTGAACGTTTGGGAGTCTACCTTGAAGACTTACCAGAGTGATTGGGCGAGGTCTGTGTGACCTTAGCTCAAGGGGAATACGGTGAGGACTGGGTGTCCTGAGCTGCGTGTTCAGGATTGGGTGTCCGGGACTGTGTGTCCTCAGGTTTAAATACCTAGCCGCCCTAACCAGACGTACAGTTGTCACAACAACTGGAACTGGTCCAACAAATCATTGTCTTCAATGTGTCACTGGTTTCATCCTTTCCTTCCCTTTACTTACTGTTGGTCCTTGTGAAGTCATTGTATGATTGCACTATCTTTTATCTTCACTGAGTGACTGCGTTTTCTGTTTGGCTTCATAATATCTTCCTACCAGATCCTTACTACATTGCTGCTATTAGTCATTGTGCTTTCACTCCATTGAATACTTGACTATGGCTTGCCTAGTGTAGTCTACCTTCCGCTGCAGGGTAATAGGTTTATTTCTATCGTTTGTCTTCGTAAGTTCCACGTTTTGAAGACTTTCATAAAAATCACCTATTCACCCCCCTCTAATCGATATAACGCACTTTCACTAATCCCCTCAAAGACGAAGGTATTTTCAGAGGCCATGAAGACAATGGATTTGGATATGGAAAATGGAACTAGCATGCCTAGATCACATAGCTTGCCAACTGACATAAGATTGAATCCAAGAGATTGAACAAGTAGAACATCATCAACGGACTTGTCTTTGGATATAGCAATTTTACCTAGCCCAATTAGCTTTCCTTTGTTGTTGTCGCCAAAAGTGATATACTTTAGAGGAGAAGCAGTTAAATTGGGTACGACAAACAATGACTTGTCTCCGATCATATGACTAGTGCATCCACTATCCATTATCCATTCGGTACACCCGGAGACATTGTCCTGCAGAAGAATTAGTCTTTCTTAACCACCCACATCTTTGCATGTGGCTTAGAAACAAATGAACGAGCAGGATGTGATTTCTTTCGGTAAACATAGTTGTTGCCCGATGAAGTTCGACCATAGTTGAAAGAATAAGCATTGAAATTCCTTCCAGATGAATGATCATAGTGATTGTATGAGGTATGCATGTACTCATTTTGTCGAACCCTTTCTGCATGCATGGTTAGTCGAGTAGTAATAGGCAAAGCATCAATAGTTTTCTTAGGCACCCAAATTGCTTTCTTTTGGGGGCCATTTCTGCTATTTGGTCCAACATAGCGAGCAATAGCCTCACCATGTTGATTTTTGAACAACTTATAGTTGTCCAAAGAATCATCATCCGGATACTCAGGGATGGGAGAGTTATATGCCAAAAGTAATGCTGGATCGAGCGTTTTGCTCTTTGCTGGCACCCACACAATACGAGGATATTGATGAGGTTCCCAGTATGAACCATTTTCATTCAATTTCCTTTCAAAACGGATACCTTCCCTCCTGGGATTTTTGTGAAGAATAGATTTCTTCAGAACGTCACAAAGGGTTTGATGCCCTTTGAGAGATTTGAACATGCCTGCCCGAAGAAGATCCTTCAACCTAGCATTTTCATCAGAAACATAAGCATTTTACTCAAACGGGGGGTTAACACTAACAGATGATTCAACATTTGATTTAGCATTGGTTCGTTCAAGGCATTTTAAGCAGGGTGGAACAAACACTTCAGGTTTCTCCTTAAGTTATTGGGTGAGAAGAGAATTTTCCCTCATCAAATCTACATGAGGCTCTCTTAGCGCCTCGAGTTCCTATTTCCTTTTCAGGTAATCATAGGTCAATATTTCGTGGTCGGCCGAGAGAAATTTATGACGATTTGATAGTTCTTCCATTCGTGACTGGAAAGTAGCATACTCTTTGGTCAATGACTAATTTTTCTCCATCTCCTCAACCAACAACACTTCAGATTTCTGATGGTTTTTTCAATTTTCTCAAGAGAGTTTTGTTGAATATTGGCAATTTTGATCAACTTAGCATGGTCATCCTCATCAGAAGAATATTGATCACTAGAGTGAACCTTGTGATGTTTGGAGGATACCTTTTCTTTCGAGGCTTTGGCCATGAAGCGGTAGGCAGGAGATTCACCATTGCTTGATGGATTCCTGAATATATTTGTTGCGGGAGAAGAGTCACATGCTATGCCAGCCATGCCTAAGTCGGAATCCTCATCGGATTCATCAGCTTCTTCGGAGGCAGACGATTCTTCTTCATCAGAATGCATCTCCTTGCCGATGTACGCCTTGGCCTTGCAAGAGTTATTCTTACGGTTGGAGGACTTGGAAGGATTCCTTGAGGAAGATCTTGACGAAGATTTTGATGTGGAGTTGTCCTTCTTCTTGAAGAACTTCTTCATTTTCTTCTCATCATCGGAGTCGTAGTTCTTGCTCTTGCTTTTGCCTCGATTGTTGCCAGAATCATGTCTTCCACTTGCACGGATTTCAGCTTCCCAGAGAGGGCAGTCCGAAATGAAGTGTCCATGATTTTTGCACTTGAAGCAGGTGTATTCTCCCGTAGGCTTTGACGAAGATTTTGAACCGCCAGAATTGCTCGAGCCTTTCTTCTGGAACTAGCTCTTCTTGTGAAGACACCAGAATCTTTTCATGATTAGTGCGATGTCGGAGTAATGGGCCACGGGTAGCCTAACCCGAACCCCTGAACCTTTCAAGAGAACGGGGCCGGTTGCGCCCCTCAAGACTGCAAGTTAGATCTCCGCCTCCTGGCGGCCGGTTGGCTAAGCGGCCGACTGGCCGAAGGCGGCCGAGTTCCAGAAGACGGCATCACAACAGGCCGACTCCTGGTGAGCGGCCTCCAGAGAGGCCAGCCCCTAGCAGTCGGCTCATGGCACCCTCAAAGTCTGCGCCCTCATCAAGGAGAAAAGACAGAGCATGGCCGCAGGGTAGCCCACCCCCCGAATCCAGGGCAGGGCATGGCCATAGTGCCTCGTACGAGCGGAGATCTCCGCCCGGTGCGGCATTGTTGCCACTCTGCCCTTAACATCACTCCTGTCAGGAGAAGTACTATCCCCACTACCGCCTGTCGGTACGGCCCGAAGATGGTGGGCCCTGCCGGTCAGCGAGAGCCCGGAAGATGGCTAGGGACACACCAGTCGGATCCGAGGGAGGCCGGCTCCCAGCAGCCGGCCTGACCCTTCCTCGGGGCCCTACGCGCCATTAACCAGACAAGATGCAGTGTGGCTACAGTGATCTCCCGTCAGGAGGCAGGACTATAGCCACGCCTCCCTGACCAAGCATGTGTCATCAGCAACACAGCTATAGTAATCCGTAGCCGGCAAGACCCGCGAGCGGTGGAGGTGGCCTGTCGGCTTCGTACCAGACCAGCCGGCGAGGCCCACCAGGCGGTGGGCCCCAGCGGTCGGCGGAGAAGCTGGCGACCAGAGAGACTGATAGCCGAGCCCTACTCCCGGCCGGATTACCATTGTACCCCTGGGGGTAGGCCTATATATACCCCCCGAGGCACCCATGCAAAGGGTTCGGACCTATTAGGACTAGACTCCCACCTAGAGGAGGAGAGAGCGTACCTACCTCTTCCTCCTCTAGCAAAGAGCTCAAGGAGCACCATTGTACCACTTGCGCCATAGTGATCATGCAGAGACCCCGCAGAGCAGGACTAGGGGTGTTATCTCCTAGGAGATCCCCGAACCTAGGTAAAGTACGTCGACGTTCGTGTCTATGCCTCATCCCGCTTCCAGGCACCAGCGACGTTCTACTCGCTCCCACCATGATAAGCCATCCATTGGCATATGTCGCACCCAACCCCCGACATTTGGCACCCACCGTGGGGCGAGGTGCACCGTCTCCCGGAGACTTATTCTGGACGGGAACCCTGTTCCTTCCTGGCGAGCGCAGCCAGCCTGGCACGCCAGACGGCGTCAACGCCGACGCGCTGCACGACGAGAAGATTGCCTGCGCGGCAAGCTGCCTCGCCGGTCTTGTTGATGAGATTCGCCTCTCCGACGAGCTCGCGTCTGATGCGGGCACCGATGACCCCGAAGGCCGCCTCGTGGGCCTCCTCAATCAGCTCCATGTCGCCAGCGAGCCTGCTGCTGGCTTGGAGTCGGTTGGCTCCACCGATCCGATGTTGGTCGACTCCGACGCGGCTTCGCTCGACACGTTCCCTTCCAATGTGGTGGTCTACGATGAGCTGCTTCCTTGCACGGACAGCGGCGGCAGCACCGTCACGAAGGTGCTCGTGATCAGCCATGGCGAGCACTCTGGCGGAGGTGGCCAGGACCCGTTGCAAAAGGCAATGCAAGATTTGGCTGCGCCAATCCCGGAAGGCGCCGACACCGAGACACTAGAAGCACGCCGCGTCCAGCTCGTTGAGAGCGCCAACTGGTTGGCCAGCATGAGACGCCTTTCGGAGGCCTACCAGCGGGAGATGGACCGTGCTGTCGGCGGCATGCCGGCTCCTGGCGGGCCTAGCCGTGTTGGCTTGGTCCGGCAGCGTGGCGCGACCATCGCCAGCATGTTCGGGACAGATCGTCCCATCTACACTGCACCTGCGGAAAACATACGAGTTGCCCAGGCGGCAACACACAAGCTAGACAAGCTCGAGGGCGATGAGCATCGCCACATGACGGAGCGAGTTCAGCAGCTCCTCGATGCGGCTGCTGAGCAGCAAGATGCCGGGTGCCGCACCGAGGCGCCCAACCGGCGAAACAACGACCCGCCGCCTCACCGAGATCAAGGCGCGGCATCCCGGACGCCAACTGGTGGCGTCCATGATAGAAGAGACAAGGGGCTGGCTGCCAGTCGAACTCACGTCACCATCGAGCGCGACCAAGACGGCCGCCCGAGAGCAGTGCGGCGGCAAGACGACTGCCCGCCTCCTCCTCCCCGCGGGGAGAGGCGCATTTCCCCGCCGCCTGTTGATCACCCATCACTCGGCGACCGCCTTGTCCGTCGAGAAGGAATTGGAGAAAACGATGCCTGCCATCGGATCGACCGCCTCAATCAATCCCTAGCGCTAGAAGAGGAAGATGAGTTGGGTCCGCCTTGTTTTGGCCCCCGCATCCGAGATGACCCCTTTCCCAAAGGGTTCACTCTCCCAAGAGATACACCCAAGTACACCGGCTCCGTGAAGCCGGAGGACTGGCTGGTCGACTACTCCACAGCCGTCAGCATCGCCAACGGCAACAAGCGCGTTGCCGTGAAGTACGTTCCCCTCATGCTCCAGGGTACGGCCCGGACATGGCTAAACAGCCTGAAGCTCGCAGCATCAACAACTGGGTTGACTTTACTGAAGCATTCGTCCACAACTTTACCAGCACGTACAAGCAGCCACCCAAGCCTTGCCAGCTCTCCCTGTGCATCCAAGGCCCCAATGAGTCGACCGCGACTATCTCACACGCTGGGCCGAGCTGCGCAACTCTTGCAAGGGCATGCACGAGGTGCAGGCCATCGAGTACTTCACTTTCGGGTGCCGGGAGGGCACCCTCCTCAAGCACAAGCTCCTCTGCGACGAGCCGACGACCCTTGATGAACTGCTGATCATAGCAGACAAGTATGCCACGGCCGACTCCTCCATGAAGGCGGAGATTCAAGTCAATGTGTCGGGCAAGGTGGCCCCCCAAGCCCCTCGGACCCCGACTGGCGACGCTAGTCGGCGGCAACTACCAAACGACAACAAGCGCAAGGCCATGTAGCCAGCTCCCACGAGCTGGCAGGTGGCAACAGTCGAAGATCAACGGCTAGAAGGGCAGCCTCCTCCCAAATGCCAGAAGGGCGGCAAGCCTAACTGGCTACCCGCCTTCTCGTACGAGCAGACTCTCGATGCGCCCTGCAAGTTCCATAGCGGAGCGAAGCCGTCCAATCATACCACTCGGAAGTGCCATTGGCTCACCAGGATAGCCAAGGGTGACCGGCTCCAGCCCACTGCGCCTGCCGTCCCGCCGCCTCCTCCTCCACAGCAGCCGGCGGCTCGGCCGGGCGGGGCCATACAAGATGATTATACTGAGGAGCATGGAGCCTACGTCGTGTTCACCAGCGTGGCCCATGACAGGCGCAACAGGCAGCAGCAGCAACAAGAAGTAAACGCAGTAGCGTCAGAGACCCCGGAATTTATGCATTGGTTGGAGAAGCCCATTAGCTAGAGCAGAGCTGACCACCCGGAGGTGATGCCAAACCCCGTCTCTTATGCCTTGGTATTGGATGCCACGTTTGCCACAGAGAGGCGAGCTGCTCGTTTCTCCCGAGTCTAGATAGATGGCAGCAGCAGCATCAACATTCTGTACAAGGATACCATGGAGAAGTTGGCAATCAAGCAGAGACACCTTCAGCCCAGTCAGACTGTTTTCCATGGCATAGTTCCTGGCTTTTCCTGCTCACCGATCGGCAAGACTCAGATAGATGTCCTCTTCGGGGACAAAAATCATTTCCACCGAGAGCCAGTCTGGTTTGAGGTGGTGGACCTCGAGAGCCCTTATCACGCGTTGCTTGGCCGGCCTGCCTTGGCCAAGTTCATGGCGGTCCCCCATTATGCTTACCTGAAGATGAAGATGCCGAGCTCCAAGGGAATCCTGACCATAGCCGAGGACTACAAGAAGTCGTCCGCCTGCGCGGCAGAAAGCAGCCGGCTAGCCAAGTCCCTCGTGATCGCTACTGAAAAACGGCTCCTTGACCGGGTTGTGGCAATGGAAGGCAAGCAGCCAGAAATGTCACCCGACCCCAAGGAGTCGCAAGCCGAGGGCTCATTCAAGCCGTCCAAAGAAAGAAAGAAGATACCCTTGGACCCGGAGCACCCGGAGAGGTACGCTGTCATAGGTGCGAACCTCGATAGTAAATAGGAAGGTGAGCTTGTCGGTTTACTCCTTGAGAATCGAGACATCTTTGCATGGTCCCCTAAAGACATGCGAGGTATTCCGATAGATTTTGCCGAGCACAAGCTACACGTTTGATCTGATGCCAAGCCAGTCCGGCAGCTGTTGCATCGCCTGTCGGAGGAAAAGAGAAGAGTTGTTGGAGAAGAGATAACCCAGCTTCTAGCAGCCGGCTTCATCATGGAAGTATTCTTTCCAGAATGGTTGGCCAACCCAGTCCTAGTGCCGAAGAAGAACAAGCAGTGGCGCATGTGCATCGATTATACCAGCCTCAACAAAGCATGCCCCAAAGACCCATTTGCTCTGCCAAGAATCGACCAAGTGATTGACTCTACAGCCGAATGCGAGCTGTTGAGTTTTTTGGATGCATACTCCGGGTATCACCAGATCAAGCTGGACCCGGCCGACAGGATGAAGACTGCCTTCGTCACGCCATTCGAAGCCTTCTGCTACCTGACCATGACATTCGGCTTAAGAAATACCGGTGCCACTTTTCAGCGTTGCATGCAGAAATGTCTCCTCAAGCAACTTGGCAGAAATGCTCATGTCTATGTGGACGATGTGGTGGTGAAGACTGAGAAGCGTGGAACGCTACTGGAGGATGTCAAGGAGACTTTCGAAAACTTGCGCCGATTTCAGATCAAGCTCAACCCAGAGAAATGCGTCTTTGGGGTGCCAGCTGGCAAGCTTCTTGGTTTTCTGGTCTCAGAGCGTGGCATAGAGTGCAACCCTGTGAAGATCAAGGACCATCGAAAGGATCAAAGTGCCCACCCGACTGCTGGACGTGCAGAAATTTACCGGCTACTTGGCATCCATCAGCCGTTTCATCAAGTTGACTGGACGAGAAGGCTCTTCCCCTGTACCATCTCATGAAGAAGACCGCTTTTTTCGAGTGGAATGACAAGGCAGATGAAGCTTTTCTCCAGCTCAAGAAAATGTTGACCACCCCGCCTGTCTTGGCGGCCCTGACTCCTAAGGAGCCAATGTTCCTCTACATTGCCGCTACCAGCCGGGTGGTTAATACAGTCATAGTAGTCGAACGGAAAGAAGAAGGCAAAGCCCTACCAATCCAGAGGCCGGTTTATTACCTGAGCGAAGTACTGTCCGCCTCCAAGCAGAACTATCCCCACTATCAGAAGATGTGTTATGGCGTGCACTTTGCTACCAAGAAGCTGAAGCCATACTTCCAAGAGCACCCAATCACTGTGGTCTGCACAGCTCCGCTTGCCGAGATTATTGGAAGTCGAGATGCCTCGGGCCGAGTGGCCAAGTGGGCCATAGATTTGGTCCCCTACACCATCTACTACCAGCCTCACACTGCCATCAAGTCATAAGCACTGGCCGACTTCCTCGTCGACTAGGCCGAGACCTAGTACTTGGCGCGAGCGCCAGATTCCACCCATTGGTGGATGCATTTTGATGGTTCAAAAATGCGCATCGGTTTGGGAGCCGGCGTCGTCCTCGCTTCTCCCAAGGGCAACAAGCTCAGATATGCGCTGCAAATTCACCTTGCCGCTTCCAACAATGTTGCTGAATACGAATCACTCATTCACGAGCTCCGGCTTGCCAAGGAACTCGGCATTCGCCGGATCCTATGTTATGGAGACTCCGACTTGGTGGTCCATTAGTCATCAGGCATCTGGGACGCCAAGGATGCAAACATGGCCAATTACCGCTTCCTCGTACAGCAACTCAGTGGATACTTCGAAGGGTGCGAGTTCCTCCACGTGCCAAGAAATGACAATGAGCAAGCCGACGCCTTGGCACAAATTGGCTCCACCCGGCAAGTGATACGTCTCCGTCGTATCTACTTTTCCAAACACTTTTGCCCTTGTTTTGGACTCTAACTTGCATGATTTGAATGGAACTAACCCGGACTGACGCTGTTTTCAGCAGAATTACCATGGTGTTATTTATGTGCAGAAACAAAAGTTCTCGGAATGACCTGAAACTTCACGGAACAACTTTTCAGAAATAATAAAAAATCCTTGCAAAAGATGAAGGCCAGGGGCCCACCACCTGTCCATGAGGGCGAGGGGCAAGCCTGCCCCCCTAGGGAGCGCCCCCTACCTCGTGGCCCCCCTGGAGCTCCTCCGACCTCAACTGCAACTCTATATATTTGGTTTCAGGGAGAAAAAAACCAGAGAGAAGGATTCATCGCGTTTTACGATACAGAGCCGCCGCCAAGCCCTAAAACCACTCGGGAGGGCTGATCTGGAGTCCGTTCGGGGCTCCGGAGGGGCAATCCGTCGTCATCGTCATCATCAACCATCCTCCATCACCAATTTCATGATGCTCACCGCCGTGCGTGAGTAATTCCATCGTAGGCTTGCTGGACGGTGATGGGTTGGATGAGATTTATCATGTAATCAAATTTGTTTTGTTAGGGTTTGATCCCTAGTATCCACTATGTTCTGAGATTGATGTTGCTATGACTTTGCTATGCTTAATGCTTGTCACTAGAGCCCGAGTGCCATGATTTCAGATCTGAACCTATTATGTTTTCATCAATATATGAGAGTTCTTGATCCTATCTTGCAAGTCTATAGTCACCCATGATGTGTTATGATCCGTTAACCCCGAAGTGACAATAATCGGGATACTTACCGATGATGTCCGTAGTTTGAGGAGTTCATGTATTCACTATGTGTTAATGCTTTGGTCCGGTACTCTATTAAAAGGAGGCCTTAATATCCCTTAGTTTCCAGTTGGATCCCGCTGCCACGGGAGGGTAGGACAAAAGATGTCATGCAAGTTATTTTCCATAAGCACGTATGACTATATTCGGAATACATGCCTACATTACATTGATGAACTGGAGCTAGTTCCGTGTCACCCTAGGTTATGATTGTTACATGATGAACCGCATCCGGCATAATTCTCCTTCACTGATCCATTGCCTATGAGCTTTCCATATATTGTTCTTCGCTTATTTACTTTTCCATTGGTATTGCTATCGTCACTACAAAATACCAAAAACATTGCTTTTGCTACCGTTACTACTACTATCATATTACTTTGCTACTAAACACTTTGCTGCAGATATTAAGTTTCCAGGTGTGGTTGAATTGACAACTCAGCTGCTAATACTTGAGAATATTCTTTGGCTCCCATTGTGTCGAATCAATAAATTTGGGTTGAATACTCTACACTCGAAAACTGTTGCGATCCCCTATACTTGTGGGTTACCAAGACTATTTTCTGGCACCGTTGCCGGGGAGCATAGCTCTATTCTTTGAGTCACTTGGGATTTATATCTGCTTATCATTATGAAGAACTTGAGAGATCCAAAAACCAAGATTTATCCCTCAACTACGAGGGGAGGTAAGGAACTGCCATCTAGCTCCGCACTTGATTCACCTTCTGTCTTAAGTAAGCTTGCGACACCTAAACCTGCTTCTACTATTTGTTCTGATATGTCGCATGTTATTGATGATGCCACTTCTGCTATGCATGATACTTATGATGAAACTACTTCTATGCTTGATACTACTGTGCCACTTGGTGAATTTCTTGATGAACAACTTGCTAGGGTTAGAGAGAATGAAAATATTGAATCTGATAATACCGATGAAAGTGATGATGAAGACTCACCTGTTATTCCTAAGGGTTATGTTTTTGATAAAGAAGCTTTTTAGCTATTTTAGCCTTCAAAGATAGATACGAACTCAAGAGGTTATTAGCTAAATGGAAGCAGCAATCTCTTAATGCTAGAATGAAACCTGATCCTCCTTTTGCTACTTCACCTATCTTTGTTACTGATAAGGATTATGAATTCTATGTTGATCCTGATATAATTACTTTGGTTGAATCTGATCCTTTTCATGGCTATGAATTTGAAACTGTTGTGGCACATCTTACTAAATTAAATGATATAGCCACCCTGTTCACTAATGATGAGAGAACTCATTACTTTTATATCCTTAAAATATTTCTGTTTTCATTAAAGGGTGATGCTAAGATATGGTTTAACTCTCTTGATCCTGGTTGTGTGCATAGTCGCCAGGATATGATTTATTACTTCTCTGCTAAATATTTCCCTGCTCATAAGAAACAATCTACTTTAAGGGATATATATAATTTTGTGCAAATTGAAGAAGAGAGTCTCCCAGAAGGTTGGGGGAGGCTTCTCCAATTACTTAATGCTTTGCCTGATCATCCTCTTAAGAAAAATGAAATACTTGATATCTTTTATAGTGGACTAAACGATGCTTCCAGAGATTACCTGGATAGTTGTGCTGGTTCTGTTTTCAGGGAAAGAACACCAGATGAAGCTGAAATTCTATTGAATAATATGTTAACAAATGAAAATAATTGGACACTTCCTGAGCTAGCTCCTGAGCCTATTCCTAAACTAACTCAGAAGAAGAGGGGTATTCTATCTCTTAGTCCTAAAGATATGCAAGAGGCAAAGAAATCTATGAAAGAAAAAGGTATTAAAGTTGAAGATGTTAAGAATTTACCTCCTATTGAAGAAATACATGGTCTTAATTTACCGCCTGTTTAAGAAACATATGATCTCAATCCATTACCTATTGAAGAAGTACATGGTCTTGATAACCCGACACAAGTAGTAAAGGTAAATTCTCTCTATAGATATGATAAAGATGAAATACCATTTACTAAGTTTACTAGCCCATGCTTAGATGAGTTTGATAAATTTATGGATAAGCAAGAAGATTTTAATTCCTATTTTGGTAGACAATTGAAATACAATTCAAATATGCTTGAACACTTGGGTGATTATATGGCTAATGTTAAAGGTGAACTTAAACGTATTAGTAAACATGCTTCTATGGTTACCACTCAAGTAGAGCAAGTACTTAAAGCTCAAAATGATTTGCTCAATGAATTAAATAGCAAGAATAATGATAATGCTATTAGAATTATGACTAGAGGTGGTAGAATGACTCAGGAACCTTTGTATCCTGAAGGCCACCCTAAGAGAATTGAGCAAGATTCTCAGAGAAATAATGTGGATGCACCTAGTCCTTCTGAAAGGAAGAAAAAGAAAAATGATAGGACTTAGAATGCTTCTAGTGAACCCATTGTTGAAACACCTGAGAATCCAAATGATATTTCTATCTCTGATGCTGAAACACAATCTGGTAATGAACCTGAAACTAGTGATAATGTTAATGATAATTTTCATGATGATGCTCAACCAAGTAATGATAATGATATAGAAATTGAACCTGCTGTTGATCTTGATAACCCATAATCAAAGACTCAACATTATGATAAGAAAGACTTTGTTGCTAGGAAACACGGTAAGGAAAGAGAGCCTTGGGTTCAGAAACCCATGCCTTTTCCTCCCAAACCATCCAAGAAAAAGGATGATGAGGATTTTGAGCGCTTTGCTGAAATGATTAGACCTATCTTTTTGCGTATGCAATTAACTGATATGCTCAAAACCAATCCTTATGCTAAGTACATGAAAGATATTATTACAAATAAAAGAAAGATAACGGAAGCTAAAATTTCCACCATGCTTGCTAATTATACTTTTAAAGGTGGAATACCTAAGAAACTAGGAGATCCAGGAGTACCTACTATACCATGCTCCATTAAAAGAAACTATGTTAAAACTGCTTTATGTGATCTTGGAGCCGGTGTTAGTGTTATGCCTCTCTCTTTATATCATAGACTTGATTTGAATAAGTTGACACCTACTGAAATATCTTTGCAAATGGCTGATAAATCAACTGCTATACCTATCGGTATTTGTGAGGATGTGCCTGTTGTAGTTGCAAACGTTACTATTTTAACGGACTTTGTTATTCTTGATATTCCCGAGGATGATAGTATGTCTATTATTCTTGGAAGACCCTTTTTTAATACTGTTGGGGCTGTTATTGATTGCACTAAAGGCAATTTCACTTTTCATGTTAATGGTAATGATCATACAGTACACTTTCCGAGGAAACAACCTCAAGTTCATAGTATCAACTCAATTGGAAAAATTCCATCGATTATATTTGGAGGTTTTGAATTTCCTCTTCCTACTGTCAAGAAGAAATATGATATTTTTATTATTGGGGATGTGCATATCCCCGTTGAGGTAACATAGTGTTATTCAAAATTTCTCCGATTCCATGTTATTTGAAATGAGTTCGTTAACAAGACTTGATCAACCTTGTTAGTGATTCCTTTTGATGATCATGAGATGGATGAAACTAGAAGGCACAACTCTCTATACCATCCTTTTACTTTCTGTATTTATATTAAATAAAACAAAAACATTATTTTTCTATCTGTTATCTGGTTATCCGTGCAATATAAAAATACTCTGAAAATAAAAGTTCTCCAAAATGCCCTAAAATTTAAATATGATTTTTTTCTAGAATATTTGAGAATATTTGGCACCGAGAGCACAGCAGGGGGTCATCCACTTGGCCATGAGGGTGGAGGGCGCGCCCCCTGCCTCGTGGGCCCACGGTGGCCCTCCTCCACTCATCCTTTCACCCACACACTTCTTCTTCCTCCCACAAACATGAATATCCAGTTCATACCCGAGTCCAAGCTCATTTTGGTGCCATTTTCGATCTCCTTGCTCAAAGCACCTCTCGCAAAACTGCTTGGGGAGATTGTTCCTTGGTATGTGACTTTTGTTATAGTGCTTTATGCATTGCAAATTTATGCTTCCTAGGTGACCCTGTTCTTGAGCTTGCATGTCAAATTTATATGGTCAAAAGTAGTTTTGATGCATGATATAGGCTCTAGGCACTTGTAGGAGTAGTTGCTATCAATATTATTGAGTTTGGTTCACTTTTATTTTGAAGTTACTAAAAATTTCAGAATTTTTTTAGAGGAAAAATATGTTTAGGAAAATGTACCAGGGGGGCTCTTCAAGGAAACAAGAGCCCACGCTTGCAATGCATGATGCTGATGATGAGCCACCAAGAAACGCTCCAGTGCGTCCTTGTGAATGGCCTTCTGAAAACTTCATGGATCGAGCGGGGATTAAGGAAGAATTTAACGCATATTTGTGTAACGCTGATCTTGTGAGCTTCGAGGAAGAGAAGTGCAACCAGTATCACCATCTTACTAGTTCCTTTGGGAGGAGGTTTGAATTTTCATCTTCACGTAATTCTCCAACTGTCTTGTTTGATCTTTATGAAAATTCTTACACTATGTACTTAGAGGATTTTACCACTGCTTGCAAACTTCCACAATGGGGTAGTATCAGGGAACCTCGCAAATCTGAATTTAGAGATTTTCTTGCTAGTATAACTGTGGGGGAATCTAGAGATATAACACAAGCTACCATAGGGAGCATTCATTTTCCTTCTATACATTATCTTGCTCTCTTCATATGTAGATGCATTAACGGTAAATATGAAGCATGTCACATGTGTGTCCCCGACCTCAGTATTCTTAGGAGTGCTGCGTTGGGAGATAAATCTTATAATTTGGGAGCCATTGTTGCACGTAGGTTGCTGTGACGCCCCCGATTTGACCGTACACTAATCATGCACGCAAATGTGTACGATCAAGATCAAGGACTCACGGGAAGATATCACAACACAACTCTACAATTAAAATAAGTCATACAAGCATCATATTACAAGCCAGGGGCCTCGAGGGCTCGAATACAAGAGCTCGATCATAGACGAGTCAGCGGAAGCAACAATATCTGAGTACAGACATAAGTTAAACAAGTTTGCCTTAAGAAGGCTAGCACAAACTGGGATACAGATCGAAAGAGGCGCAGGCCTCCTGCCTGGGATCCTCCTAACTACTCCTGGTCGTCGTCAGCGGGCATCACGTAGTAGTAGGCACCTCCGGTGTAGTAGGGGTCGTCGTCGACGGTGGCGTCTGGCTCCTGGGCTCCAACATCTGGTTGCGTCAACCAGGTAGAAAGGATAGGGGGAAAAGAGGGAGAAAGCAACCGTGAGTACTCATCCAAAGTACTCGCAAGCAAGGAACTATACTACATATGTATGCATTGGTATCAAATGGAATAAGGGTATCATATGTGGACTGAACTGCAGAAAGCCGGAATAAGGGGGGGATAGCTAGTCCTTTCGAAGACTACGCTTCTGGCAGCCTCCGTCTTGCAGCATGTAGAAGAGAGTAGACTGAAGACCTCCAAGTAGCATCGTATAGCATAATCCTAACCGATGATCCTCCCCTCGTCGCCCTGGGAGAGAGCGACCACCGGTTGTATCTGGCACTTGGAAGGGTGTGTTTTATTAAGTATCCGGTTCTAGTTGTCATAAGGTCAAGATACAACTCCAAGTCGTCCTGTTACCGAAGATCATGGCTATTCGAATAGATTAACTTCCCTGCAGGGGTGCACCACATACCCCAACACGCTCGATCCCATTTGGCAGGACACACTTTCCTGGGTCATGCCCGGCCTCGGAAGATCAACACGTCGCAGCCCCACCTAGACCAACAGAGAGGTCAGCACGCCGGTCTAAACCTAAGCGCACAGGGGTCTGGGCCCATCGCCCTTAGCACACCTGCACGTTGCGTGCGCGGCCGGAAGCAGAACTAGCCCCCTTAATACAAGAGCAGGCTTACGTTCCAATCCGGCGCGCGCCACTCAGTCGCTGACGTCACGAAGGCTTCGGCTGATACCACGACGCCGGGATACCCATAACTACTCCCGCGTAGATGGTTAGTGCGTATAGACCAAATGGCCAAACTCAGATCAAATACCCAGATCTCGTTAAGCGTGTTAAGTATCCGCGAACGCCGACCAGGGCCAGGCCCACCTCTCTCCTAGGTGGTCGGAACCTGCCCTGCCGCTCCGCCTCAAAACTCCACTCGCGGGTGCTCCTCAAGCCGACCCGTCTTTAGTCACCACATGTATCATGTATAAAGTATATAGTATATACCCGTGATCAACTCCCGAGTGATCACGGCCCGATAGTATAGCATGGCAGACGGACAAGGATGTAGGGCCACTGATGATAAACTAGCATCCTATACTAAGCATTAGGATTGCAGGTAAAGGTAACAACAGTAGTAGCAAGGACAGGCTATGCATCAGTATAGGATTAACGGGAAGCAGTAACATGCTACACTACTCTAATGCAAGCAGTATAGAGAAGAGTAGGCGATATCTGGTGATCAAAGGGGGGGCTTGCCTGGTTGCTCTGGCAAGAGAGAGGGATCGTCAACTCCGTAGTCGTACTGGGTAGCAGCGGCGTCGGTCTCGGTGTCTATCGAGAGAAGAGGGGGGAGAAACAATAAATATTTAAGCAAGCATATGCATAGTGATGCATGACATGACAAGTAACGGTGCTAGGGGTGCCCTAATGTGGTATGAGGTGATACCGGTGAAGGGGGAAAACATCCGGGAAAGAATCCCCGGTGTTTCGCGTTTTTGGGCAGAGGAGGCGGAGGGGGAAAGTTGCAAGTTCGATAGGTTAGGGATGCGTGGCGGATGAACGGGCTGTGTATCCGGGTTAGTCTTGTCGTTCTGAGCAACTTTCATGTACAAAGTTTTTCCATCCGAGCTACGGTTTATTTTATATTAATTTTAAAAGATTTAAATCATTTTTAGGATTTATTTATTTAATTTAATCAACATTATCCAGAATAGTGTCTGCTGACGTCATCATGACGTCAGCATGACGTCAGTAGTTGACTTGGTCAACCTGACAGGTGGGTCCCGATCGTCATACTCTGTTTTAATTAACTAACAGTTAATTAGGTTAATTAGTGATTAGGTTAATCTAATTATAATTATTAAGTTAATTAACTCTTTGATTAATTAAATAATTAATATTTTAATTATTTTTAATTATTTATTTATCTATTATCTTTTTTTAAATCTTCTTTTTTTTTGCTAAAAACGTTCTGGTCGTGGGGCCCCCCTGTCATAGGCACAGGGGGCCTTAACGGGTTTTGGGCGCTGGGGCGACGGCTGTTGCCCGAACGGGCGCTGGGCGTGCTGGCGCCCGACTCGGAGGGGGGGCGAGCAGGCGCAGCTGCGACGCGGGAGCCGGCAGCAAGCAAGGGGCGGCGCCGGCGCGGCCTGGCACGGCGGAGCCGAGGCGGGAGGCGAGGTGACAGGAGGGGCGCGGCGTGACGGGGCAGAGGCGGCGCGGTTCAGGCGACGGCGCGGGGCAGGCAGCAGGGGAGGAGGCGTGCGCCGGGGCGAAGCCGTGGTGGGCAGCGGCAACATCGCTGCGGTGCGGCGTGTGCGCGATGCGGCGGGGAGCGGCGGGGCTGCTGCTGTGGCCGCGTGGGTGCGCGCGGGCGCCGGCGAGGCGCGGGCGTGCCGGAGTGCAGACGGCGCGGGCGCGGCGCGATGAGCGAGCGAGGGGGGAGAGAGGAGGTGCGCAGAGGCCGTGGCCTCACCGGAGACGTAGGGTCTAGGGCAGTGGGCGTCGGGGTGGTCGACGGGGACGGCGGCGAAGATGATGCAGGCCGGTGGGGAAGGGTGCCGGCGAGGTCCAGGCGGGGGAGGGGGGTGACAGCGTTCGGCGGCGAAGAGGGCGAGGCGGCGGCGTCGAGCCCGATCCGATCTAGATCGGGGGAGAATGGGGCGCGTTGTGGGGGGGGGGGGGAGGGGATCGTGGGGAGAGTGGGGGGATGGGGTTAGGGTTTCTGGCGCCCGAGGGGATTAGTAGCGGGCGCGGTTGGGCCGGCCTGGCGGCCCGGTAGCCTGCTGGGCCGAGGCCCAGCTCGGGGGAGGGGGGGTCTCTGTCTCTTTTATTTTTTTGTTGTTTATTTTCTCTTTTCTTTTATTTATTCTTTTAGTTCTTATTTGTTTTATTTTAGTTATATAAATCACAACAGTTGTGCCTAAATTTGTATCACTAATTATACCTCTACTACAAAAAGTTTAAACCCCTAAGTAAAATATTTTAACATTTTATAATTAACAAAAGGCATTTAATAATTTGTTATGTTGTTGTTTCATTCCCATTAGGGCATTTAAATATTTTATAAAAGTGTGGTTTCTCCACCATATTTACCTATGCATTATTTGATTCACTTCGAACATTTTAGTTTTAACATTTGAAAACTTTTATTGTCTGCCTATTTTTGAATTTGAAATTGAATCGGTTTTGAACTAACTCGAGATTAGAAACTATAAACGAGGTGACGTGGCATCATTAGCAAAGGATCACTGTAGCTTAATTACCCGGGCGTCACAATTCTCCTCCACTACGAGAAATCTCGTCCCGAGATTTAAGCGGGGAAGTGCAGGGAAGGGATTAGGTTGCGAATTTCTAACGGGTCTTGTTGGTCTTGGTTACTCTTCTCGAGGAGGTCGATCCATTACATTGTTGTCTTCACTTCTCTGCTTCAGGCCATCATGGTGATGTCGTTCTTTTCTCGGGAACTCCAACGTACTTACGAATAGGTAAGGGGCAGCTCGGCTACGACAGAATGCTTATGAGGGAAACAGGTTGGGGGTTAACCCATGAATGAGCATAAGATTATCTCTCGAGTTGAACATATCGAATACATCAAGAGTAAGGTACAAAGGTACAATAAGAGGTTCCAAGTGGATAGATAGTTGCTCGAAGTCTGAACCAGAGTGAGAAAGGGTTTCAGAGCAGCGAGAGTAAGTATTGCGTCTGATACCAGAATAGAGCATTAGGAAGGTGGCCCGTGAATTAAATACGAAGCCAAGCGCGAGGAATAACTTTGGGAACAGGGGGTGTACAGGAGAGTCAGGTTTCGATCCTGAGGAACTGTGGGTTATGGGCCCACAATGTGGGTTAAAAGTAGGAAAAGCGTTGACGTCTTGCACCATCATGCAAGCAAGGCATGTCAGAGGATAGCCTATCAGTTATGTCGGCAACAATGTCGGTACCAAGGGCGAGGGACGAAGAGAACCATTTTCCTGCTCGTTGAACGAGGCGGACCAATAGGCAAGGTTCTCGTCCATCGGTGGCTACCAGAATGTCATCAACAATAGTAGCAGGGTCTTATTGACAGAGTCGTACAACCGAGGTGTTTATATAAGCAGCGAATCATTACTGCTTAGATCATATAAACCACGAGAAAGTTTAAACAAGACAATGGAAAGGAAAATGTGATCATCAGATTTAAATAGAACAATGGAAAGAAAAATGTGTTTAAACACATATGTCAGGGGTATATCCTTCCCAAAGTCAAGCAGAGCATGATATCCAAGACAGGACATAAGGTAGAAAACCCTTTAGGTAAGGGGAGAGAGAAATTTCATGACATTACCCATACAACGGTGTTTGGATAATTGAGCAAGAAACATTTAGCATTGGATTTCAAATGTTCTTGTTGAAAATCGAAGTACCACAGACATGCTTCGAGATAGCATTGAAAAGGTCTTTAAGCAAAGATTGGACTTTGGAAACACAAAGGATCCATCAGGAATAACTTGTAGAATAAGTCTTATAATTTCCTCATGGACGAATGGATAACCTTGCTGAAAAGGAATCTATAACAATAGGGCCAACCGTCCAGGTGTGCTAGGCACGACATCACCTTACCGGGTCATATGAGGATCAATGTTATAACTCTTGAAAGTATGTTCCAACTATCATATCTGATCGAGATTCCGATCTGATCGGTGTTAGGAAACCTCAGACTCAAGATGCCTGAGAAGAAAAGGTGCAAGACAAATTGACGAGACGACATTGTAAGATTCTCGGGAATTGAACTGTGGAAGCAAGTTCCGAATCATGAGGTCATTATTAAATCAAGGATAGAATGAGGAGGTGGCTGATGGAATCAGCAACAATTCATCAAGATTAACAAAATATGGATTTCCACAATTAAGTGAACAAGGAGATAACATTTGTCAGATCAAATGATATAAGGAAGTATGGTCACGGAAAACATACACAATTAAACATTGGTTGAAAGGTGTGCCCAAAATATGGGTTGGGTTGCACGACCAATGTCAGAATGGTGATTCAATAATCAATAGTCTAAGAACGAACGGCCGACCATTAACTTCAAAGCAATAGGGTTGCTAGAAGGGCAGAATCCAAACAGCACCATTCACCTGTTGGTATCCCGGTTAGATCCAACACGGGGACCAAGAAAGAATGGTGATGGTGATAAGTATTACCTGTATCAAGAATTCTTAGGAGGTAGTGAAATTCTCACAACATTCTGGACATAAAAGATGGTAATACTCCAAGGTATCGAAGAATAATTGCTGGATAGCACGGGTCTCCAGGTATAACACAAAACACGAACAAGTTTGTGTTGGAGGGAAAGCAATAATGTTGTCGGTGATAACACAAATCATCGAGGGACAAGGATGGTTACATGTCATCATACATTTGGTTGATATTCTAGAAGGAATCAAAATGTTGTTTGATGACCACGACAAATTTAGTCGAGAGGCTCCACGAAGATGTAATCGATCGGCGATGACATCAAGTGAAAGGAATGATGAAGCGAATGGTTATTGGAACCATGGGTATGACACGAACTCGAAATCAAGTTTGCTGTTCAGGGAGAAATGATATGATGAGGAAAATCAACGTAAGCTTAGCTCATCGTCGAGAATTGTGCTCCGTGAAGGACCAGGTAGCACAGTTAAAATTTAGCACAATGATGATATAGCCGATCAGGCTAGGCATGACTTAAATGAATATTAACTCGTAAGCAACAACATTTACTTAAGAGTTATTGAATCAGAGTGCGGACTCGATTCACTATTCGATGTTCTCGGTTGACGACAACCCAGAACCTAGGAACAATTGGATCCGGAGAGTGATAATGGTTTATGAAGAACCCATAAGAAGTTATGATGTCCCATGATATTCCCGAGATACCAGGGTGTAATACTCGACGGTAGATCAAAGTAAAGGTTGGACTGGTGTATTGGTCCACACAAGACAAGTGCTTAAACTTGCCCGAGAAATGGGGTCAAAGAAGAACATATGGTCGGAACCACGATTGCAAGGATCAATTCACAGATACCAAATGATATTATATCAAGGAGGATAGTTATTATTGCAAGAAGCTTCCATGATAGGATATACATCGTGTCCATGGGCATGAACACAAGTTCAAGGTCGACTCCCACTTCTTCAATGCATAACCTTTCATTCACTGCTCTAGATAAAACTGATTTCAGTGTCAAAACCTACCCGGTGAATTATCAGAGGAGTATGACCCGTGAAAACTTTCGAGTTCACGCAGTTTTAGAGAAGGCATATGTTCAACCCATAGGGGCTTCTTAGAAACATATACCACAAGTTTCATGAGTAAATATTACCAGCTCGAAAGCAGAGCATGGTTGGCAAAAGGAGAGGATACAAATTACCAAAGGCATTATGTATCGGAGAAAGAACTCACAAGGTGATTAATTATGAAGGGCATTGTCGGATAATAATCCAACAGTGGATATGGTGACCCACAATGGAGCTCATGTGAGTATCGATACCCAATCAGAGGAAGAAAGAATGCAAATGCATCATTTTACAGAACATCTGAATAATTCAACGTTTAAATAACAAAGGAATTATGATTTTAAAATCAAGGGATCAGGAGCAAACGCTCTGATCAAGGACGGACAAGTTGAATAGACTTAGGGGTACAATCGATGGCAATCTGATTGGCCGAGGACCAGCTCACGTTTTAAATGACATCTGAGCTGGAAGGATGAATTCTACGATCTGAGTGAGGATTGCGAGAATTCGCAACATATTGAGTCAATGGACTCAAAATGATATTGACAAAGGTAGCCAATAAGATTACTATACTTATGGGATTAACCATAATGCAAGCAAGCAAGAATTTTAGGAGCAATAGGTTGCTCAGGATTTTCGGAAGACCGAATGGTATTTCGAAGAATTTTGTGAACTGCATGAATATCTGGGGATGAGCGGATACTCGATAAATGCGAGTAATTATCCGTAGTGGTATGCATGTGGCAAAGAACTGCAAGGCAGTAGGCACAAAGTATTCTCGGGGTATCTTATAATAACAAGATCGACTGGGAATAAAAGTAAGCACGTCAGGTCTAAATACTTATCCATAGGGATATTTCGGTGGTAGGGACTTGCAAAAGCAACGGCATAAGGTTTCAACAGAATATCGGAGAGTATCTTCGAAATCCTCTAGTGCAGCCAACGATCGTCTGGACTGAAGGGGGTTCTCTGGGAGAAAGTATTTTCGAGAACCTAAGTTAGATTTTTAGTAAATTTATTAAACCCGAATAGAAGAGAGATCAGAGTCCCAGAGTAAGGTTCGAGGAGTAAAAGATCCTAGTACCACCCGATGGCGACGTGGGCCCGTAAGGCACACAGCCAAGTTAGTAAAAGTTTTTGCAATGTCTAGACTCGACTTCGGCCAAGGAGTGTGGAAGGGGGGTTCCTACAGGCAGTCGGCTCTGATACCAACTTGTGACGCCCCCGATTTGACCGTACACTAATCATGCACGCAAATGTGTACGATCAAGATCAAGGACTGACGGGAAGATATCACAACACAACTCTACAATTAAAATAAGTCATACAAGCATCATATTACAAGCCAGGGGCCTCGAGGGCTCGAATACAAGAGCTCGATCATAGATGAGTCAGCGGAAGCAACAATATCTGAGTACAGACATAAGTTAAACAAGTTTGCCTTAAGAAGGCTAGCACAAACTGGGATACAGATCGAAAGAGGCGCAGGCCTCCTGCCTGGGATCCTCCTAACTACTCCTGGTCGTCGTCAGCGGGCATCACGTAGTAGTAGGCACCTCCGGTGTAGTAGGGGTCGTCGTCGACAGTGGCGTCTGGCTCCTGGGCTCCAACATCTGGTTGCGTCAACCAGGTAGAAGGGATAGGGGGAAAAGAGGGAGAAAGCAACCGTGAGTACTCATCCAAAGTACTCGCAAGCAAGGAACTATACTACATATGTATGCATTGGTATCAAATGGAATAAGGGTATCATATGTGGACTGAACTGCAGAAAGCCGGAATAAGGGGGGGATAGCTAGTCCTTTCAAAGACTACGCTTCTGGCAGCCTCCGTCTTGCAGCATGTAGAAGAGAGTAGACTGAAGACCTCCAAGTAGCATTGTATAGCATAATCCTAACCGATGATCCTCCCCTCGTCGCCCTGGGAGAGAGCGACCACCGGTTGTATCTGGCACTTGGAAGGGTGTGTTTTATTAAGTATCCGGTTCTAGTTGTCATAAGGTCAAGATACAACTCCAAGTCGTCCTGTTACCGAAGATCACGGCTATTCGAATAGATTAACTTCCCTGCAGGGGTGCACCACATACCCCAACACGCTCGATCCCATTTGGCCGGACACACTTTCCTGGGTCATGCCCGGCCTCGGAAGATCAACACGTCGCAGCCCCACCTTGACCAACAGAGAGGTCAGCACGCCGGTCTAAACCTAAGCGCACAGGGGTCTGGGCCCATCGCCCTTAGCACACCTGCACGTTGCGTACGCGGCCGAAAGCAGAACTAGCCCCCTTAATACAAGAGCAGGCTTACGTTCCAATCCGGCGCGCGCCACTCAGTCGCTGACGTCACGAAGGCTTCGGCTGATACCACGACGCCGGGATACCCATAACTACTCCCGCGTAGATGGTTAGTGCGTATAGACCAAATGGCCAAACTCAGATCAAATACCCAGATCTCGTTAAGCGTGTTAAGTATCCGCGAACGCCGACCAGGGCCAAGCCCACCTCTCTCCTAGGTGGTCGGAACCTGCCCTGCCGCTCCGCCTCAAAACTCCACTCGCGGGTGCTCCTCAAGCCGACCCGTCTTTAGTCACCACATGTATCATGTATAAAGTATATAGTATATACCCGTGATCAACTCCCGAGTGATCACGGCCCAATAGTATAGCATGGCAGACGGACAAGGATGTAGGGCCACTGATGATAAACTAGCATCCTATACTAAGCATTAGGATTGCAGGTAAAGGTAACAACAGTAGTAGCAAGGACAGGCTATGCATCAGTATAGGATTAACGGGAAGTAGTAACATGCTACACTACTCTAATGCAAGCAGTATAGAGAAGAGTAGGCGATATATGGTGATCAAAGGGGGGGCTTGCCTGGAGGGCCACTGATGATAAACTAGCATCCTATACTAAGCATTAGGATTGCAGGTAAAGGTAACAACAGTAGTAGCAAGGACAGGCTATGCATCAGTATAGGATTAACGGGAAGTAGTAACATGCTACACTACTCTAATGCAAGCAGTATAGAGAAGAGTAGGCGATATATGGTGATCAAAGGGGGGGCTTGCCTGGTTGCTCTGGCAAGAGAGAGGGATCGTCAACTCCGTAGTCGTACTGGGTAGCAGCGGCGTCGGTCTCGGTGTCTATCGAGAGAAGAGGGGGGAGAAACAATAAATATTTAAGAAAGCATATGCATAGTGATGCATGACATGACAAGTAACGGTGCTAGGGGTGCCCTAATGTGGTATGAGGTGATACCGGTGAAGGGGGAAAACATCCGGGAAAGAATCCCCGGTGTTTCGCGTTTTTGGGCAGAGGAGGCGGAGGGGGAAAGTTGCAAGTTCGATAGGTTAGGGATGCGTGGCGGACGAACGGGCTGTGTATCCGGGTTCGTCTCGTTGTTCTGAGCAACTTTCATGTACAAAGTTTTTCCATCCGAGCTACGGTTTATTTTATATTAATTTTAAAAGATTTAAATCATTTTTAGGATTTATTTATTTAATTTAATCAACATTATCCAGAATAGTGTCTGCTGACGTCATCATGACGTCAGCATGACGTCAGTAGTTGACTTGGTCAACCTGACAGGTGGGTCCCGATCGTCATACTCTGTTTTAATTAACTAACAGTTAATTAGGTTAATTAGTGATTAGGTTAATCTAATTATAATTATTAAGTTAATTAACTCTTTGATTAATTAAATAATTAATATTTTAATTATTTTTAATTATTTATTTATCTATTATCTTTTTTTAAATCTTCTTTTTTTTTGCTAAAAACGTTCTGGTCGTGGGGCCCCCCTATCATAGGCACAGGGGGCCTTAACGGGTTTTGGGCGCTGGGGCGACGGCTGTCGCCCGAACGGGCGCTGGGCGTGCTGGCGCCCGACTTGGAGGGGGGGCGAGCAGGCGCAGCTGCGACGCGGGAGCCGGCAGCAAGCAAGGGGCGGCGCCGGCGCGGCCTGGCACGGCGGAGCCGAGATGACAGGAGGGGCGCGGCGTGACGGGGCAGAGGCGGCGCGGTTCAGGCGACGGCGCGGAGCAGGCAGCAAGGGAGGAGGCGCGCGCCGGGGCGAAGCCGTGGTTTGCAGCGGCAACAACGCTGCGGTGCGGCGTGTGCGCGATGCGGCGGGGAGCGGCGGGGCTGCTGCTGTGGCCGCGCGGGTGCGCGCGGGCGCCGGCGAGGCGCGGGCGTGCCGGAGTGCAGACGGCGCGGGCGCGGCGCGATGAGCGAGCGAGGGGGGAGAGAGGAGGTGCGCGGAGGCCGTGGCCTCACCGGAGACGTAGGGTCTAGGGCAGTGGGCGTCGGGGTGGTCGACGGGGATGGCGGCGAAGATGATGCAGGCCGGTGGGGAAGGGTGCCGGCGAGGTCCAGGCGGGGGAGGGGGGTGACGGCGTTCGGCGGCGATGAGGGCGAGGCGGCGGCATCGAGCCCGATCCGATCTGGATCGGGGGAGAATGGGGCGCGTCGTGGGGGGGGGAAGGGGATCGTGGGGAGAGTGGGGGGATGGGGTTAGGGTTTCTGGCGCCCGAGGGGATTAGTAGCGGGCGCGGTTGGGCCGGCCTGGCGGCCCGGTAGCCTGCTGGGCCGAGGCCCAGCTCGGGGGAGGGGGGGTCTCTGTCCCTTTTATTTTTTTGTTGTTTATTTTCTCTTTTCTTTTATTTATTCTTTTAGTTCTTATTTGTTTTATTTTAGTTATATAAATCACAACAGTTGTGCCTAAATTTGTATCACTAATTATACCTCTACTACAAAAAGTTTAAACCCCTAAGTAAAATATTTTAACATTTTATAATTAACAAAAGGCATTTAATAATTTGTTATGTTGTTGTTTCATTCCCATTAGGGCATTTAAATATTTTATAAAAGTGTGGTTTCTCCACCATATTTACCTATGCATTATTTGATTCACTTCGAACATTTAAACTTTTATTGTCTGCCTATTTTTGAATTTGAAATTGAATCGGTTTTGAACTAACTCGAGATTAGCAACTATAAACGAGGTGACGTGGCATCATTAGCAAAGGATCACTGTAGCTTAATTACCCGGGCGTCACAGTTGCATCTGAATAGATTTAATGGAGATTTCTTTGTTGGAATTTATGCAACCCACTTAGCTGATTTTCTTGGTGTAACTATACGTAATGATGATATTGAATTACCTCCTGCTTACCTAGATTTTAATGCTATGGTTCACCACCAATTTGTCGAGAGGAATGAATCACCTCTCTAGTATCGCTTGATATTTGACAGGCGCCGTGTTGTCCATATTACTCTCCCTGCTCCTGCCTTCTTTGATTATCAGGCAAAAGGAAGATATGTTATTACCAGAGAGGAGGCAGATGAGTATGAGAGGAGGGCGGAGGCCTCTCGTCGCCATGCTGCAGCTCAGGAGGCGATAGCCGCTACATCTCAGTATGACCCGAACTACTATTATGGATATCTGCTAGGACAGCCGTGGCCATAGACCAACTTAGGCCAAAAGCCTAAGCTTGGGGGAGTACATATTTCTCACCGACATTACATTTATGTTCACACACTCATTGCTAGATGTCAGTGCTCATACTTTTTCATTGTATCATCCATGCTAGTTTATTTTACTTTTTATGTTTTCTTCTTGTATGTTTAATAAACTTTAAGAAAAACAAAAACAAATTTAGTTGTAGCTTTTAATTAGTTTAATTTCCATGCTTGTAGTAGTAATTAAAAAGAAAACCCAAAAATATTTCCTGTTCTTCTTTTGCTTGTTGGGAGCTTTCCCGTGTAAATAGTTTTATTTCTTTTCTTTTCTTTGGGGGTCGATAGGAGAAGACCATAATTAAATTATTGAAGTAGATCTTATATGCATTATTGTTGATCTGACAAAAGAGCCCATATTGCCTTGTCTTCTCTTGTTTATTGAATGCTTGCAGATTCCAGCTTAATCCAATGCACGTGCACTATTATTATTATTCACATCATTCGGTCGTGCAAGTGAAAGGCAATTATGACGATATATGATGGACTAACTGAGATGAGAAAAGCTGGTATGAACTCGACCTCTTTTGTTTTTTGTAAATATGATTAGTTCATCGTTCCCGATTGAGCCTATTATGGATAAACATGTTTGCAATGACAACTAGAGATCATAGTTTCTTGTGCCATGCTTGATTAGCTAGGAGCTTATAATGGTTTACCTTGCGTGCCAACATGCTATTAAAATGGTTACGATGTGGTATGATAGGGTGGTATCCTCCTCTGAATGATTTAAGTGACTTGACTTGGCGCATGTTCACGCATGTAGTTGAAACAAAATCAACATAGCCTTCACGATATTTATGTTCATGGTGGATTATATCCTACTCATTCTTGCATTCGGTGTTGATTAATTTTAATGCATGTTCATGACTGTTGTCGCTCTCTAGCTGGTCGCTTCCCAGTCTTTTGCTATCCTTCACCTGTACTAAGCAGGAATACTGCTTGTGCATCCAACTCCATAAACCCCAAAGTTATTCCATATGAGTCCACCATACCTACCTATATACGGTATCTACCTGCCGTTCCAAGTAAATTTGTATGTGCCAAACTCTAAACCTTCAAATAAGTATTCTGTTTTGTATGCTCGAATAGCTCATGTATCAACTAGGGTTGTCCGTATCTTCCATGTTAGGCGGGTTATTCTCAAGAGGAGTGGACGCCGCTCCTCACTCACGAGAAAGTGGCTGGTCACCGGGATGCCCAGTCCCATGCTTTATGCAAATCAAATCAAAATAATTGAAAACAAAACTCCCCCTGGGACTCTTGTTAGTTGGAGGCACTCGTTGTTTCGAGCAAGCCATGGATTGATGCTCGTTGGTGGAAGGGGGAGTATAAACTTTACCATTCTGTTTGGGAACCGCCTGTAATGTGTGTAGCATGGAAGATATTGCCATCTCTTGGTTGTTATGTTGACAATGAAAGTATACCGCTCAAAATATTATTCACCTCTATTTCAAAACCGAGCTCTGGCACCTCTACAAATCCCTGCTTCCCTCTACGAAGGGCCTATCTATTTACTTTCATGTTGAGTCATCCTCCTCTTATTAAAAGCACCAGTTGGAGAGCACCACTGTCATTTGCATTCATTACTGTTAGTTTACATTGAGTATGACTTGACTGGATCTCTTTTACCATGAATTACAATGTCTAGTCAGTCCTTGATCTTTAAAGGTGCTCTGCATTTATGTTTTGCGGTCTCAGAAAGGGCTAGCGAGATACCATCTTGTTATATCATATTATGATTGTTTTGAGAAAGTGTTGTCATCCGAGATTTATTATTATTGCTTGCTAGTTGATTATGCCATTGATATGAGTAAACTTGAGACCTATGCGTTATTGTGAATGTGGTTAGTTCATAATCTTTGCTGAAAATTTGAATGCTGGCTTTACATATTTACAACAAGAGCAAACAGAGTTTGTAAAAGTTTTTCTTTATCACTTTCAGTTTGTCAACTGAATTGCTTGAGGACAAGCAAAGGTTTAAGCTTGAGGGAGTTGATACGTCTCCGTCGTACCTACTTTTCCAAACACTTCTGCCCTTGTTTTGGACTCTAACTTGCATGATTTGAATGGAACTAACCCGGACTGACGCTGTTTTCAGCAGAATTACCATGGTGTTATTTATGTGCAGAAACAAAAGTTCTTGGAATGACCTGAAACTTCACGGAACTACTTTTCGGAAATAATAAAAAATCTTTGCAAAAGATGAAGGCCAGGGGGCCCACCACATGTCCACGAGGGTGGGGGCGCGCCTGCCCCCCTAGGGCGCGCCCCCTACCTCGTGGGCCCCCTGGAGCTCCTCCGACCTCAACTCCAACTCTATATATTTGGTTTCGGGGAGAAAAAATCATAGAGAAGGATTCATCGCGTTTTACGATACGGAGCCGCCGCCAAGCCCTAAAACCTCTTGGGAGGGCTGATCTAGAGTCCGTTCGGGGCTCCGGAGAGGGGAATCCGTTGCCATCGTCATCATCAACCATCCTCCATCATCAATTTCATGATGCTCACTGCTACTTCTTGAGCACTGCGTTGGATTTCCCCGAAGAGGAGAGGATGATGCAGCAAAGTAGCGTAAGTATTTCCCTCAGTTTTTGAGAACCAAGGTATCAATCCAGTAGGAGGCTACGCGCGAGTCCCTCATACCTACACAAAAACAATATCTCAACACAACCAACGCGCTTAGGGCTTGTCAATCCCTTCACAGTCACTTACGAAAGTGAGATCTGATAGAGATGATAAATGATATTTTTGGTATAGAGATGCAAAGTGAAAAGTAAAAGGCAAAGTAAAAAAGCAAATCAATAATAAAGTGATGGAGATTGATATGATGAGAAAGAGACCCGGGGGCCATAGGTTTCACTAGTGGCTTCTCTCAAGAGCATAAGTATTCTATGGTGGGTGAACAAATTACTGTTGAGCAATTGACAGAATTGAGAATAGTTATGAGAATATCTAGGTATGATCATGTATATAGGCATCACGTCCGACACAAGTAGACCGACTCCTGCCTGCATCTACTACTATTACTCCACTCATCGACCGCTATCCAGCATGCATCTAGAGTATTAAGTTAAAAACAGAGTAACGCCTTAAGCAAGATGACATGATGTAGAGGGATAGTTTCATGCAATATGATAAAAACCCCATCTTGTTATCCTCGATGGCAACAATACAATATGTGCCTTGCTGCCCCTTCTGTCACTAGGAAAGGACACTGCAAGATCGAACCCAAAGCTAAACACTTCTCCCATGGCAAGAACAACCAATCTAGTAGGCCAAACCAAAGAGATAATTCAAAGAGACTTGCAAAGATAACCAATCATACATAAAAGAATTCAGAGAAGATTCAAATATTATTCGTGGATAGACTGGATCATAAACCCACAATTCATCGATCTCAACAAACACACCGCTAAAAGAAGATTACATCGAATAGATCTCCACGAGAGAGGGGGAGAACATTATATTGAGATCCAAAAAGAGAGGATAAGCCATCTAGCTACTAACTATGGACCCGTAGGTCTAAAATAAACTACTCATACTTCATCAGAGGGGCTTGGATGATGATGTAGAAGCCCTCCGTGATCGATGCCCCCTCCGGCGGAGCTCCGGAACAGGCCCCAAGATGGGATCTCGTGGATACAGAAAGTTGCGGCGGTGGAATTAGGTTTTTGGCTCCGTATCTGATCATTTGTGGGTACGTAGGTATATATAGGAGGAAGGAGTATGTCGGTGGAGCTTCGAGGGGCCCACAAGGCAGGGGGCGCGCCCTAGGGGGGGGGGCGCCCTCCACCCTCGTGACCGCCTCGTGGCTTTCTTGACGGAGGGTCCAAGTCTCCTGGGTCTTATCTGATGAGAAAATCGCGTTCCCGAAGGTTTCATTCCGTTTGGACTCCGTTTGATATTCTGTTTCTCCGAAACACTGAAATAGGCAAAAAACAGCAATTCTGGGCTGGGCCTCGAGTTAATAGGTTAGTCCCAAAAATAATATAAAAGTGGAAAATAAAGCCCAATATAGTCCAAAACAGTAGGTAATATAGCATGGAGCAATCAAAAATTATAGATACGTTGGAGACGTATCAAGCATCCCCAAGCTTAATTCCTACTCATCCTCGAGTAGGTAAATGATAAAAACAGAATTTTTGATGCGAAGTGCTACTTGGCATAACTTCAATGTAAATCTTCTTAATTGTGGTATGAATATTCAGATTCAAAAGATTCAAGACAAAAGTTCATGTTGACATAAAAATAATAATACTTCAAGCATACTAACAAAGCAATTTTGTCTTCTCAAAATAACATGGCCAAAGAAAGCTATCCCTACAAAATCATATAGTCTGGCTATGCTCTATCTTCACCACACAAAGTATTTAAATCATGCACAACCTCGATGACAAGACAAGAAATTGTTTCATACTTTTGACATTTTCAAAACTTTTTCGATCTTCACGCAATACATGAGCGTGAGCCATGGATATAGCACTATATGTGGAATAGAATGGTGGTTGTGGAGAAGACAAAAAGAGGGGAAGATAGTCTCACATCAACTAGGCGTATCAACGAGCTATGGAGATGCCCTTCAATAGATATCAATGTGAGTGAGTAGGGATTGCCATGCAACGGATGCACTAGAGCTATAAGTATATGAAAGCTCAACAAAAGAAACTAAGTGGGTGTGCATCCAACTCGCTTGCTCACGAAGACCTAGGGCATTTTGAGGAAGCCCATCATTGGAATATACAAGCCAAATTCTATAATGAAAAATTCCCACTAGTATATGAAAGTGACAGAATGAGAGACTCTCTATCATGAAGATCATGGTGCTATTTTGAAGCACAAGTGTGGTAAAAGGATAGTAACATTGTCCCTTCTCTCTTTTTCTCTCATTTTTTGTTTGGGCCTTCTGTCTTTTTTATGGCCTTTTTTTCGTCCGGAGTCTCATCCTGACTTGTGGGGGAATCATAGTCTCCATCATCCTTTCCTCACTTGGGACATTGCTCTAAAAATGATGATCATCACACTTTTTATTTTTCTTACAACTCAAAAATTACAACTCAATACTTAGAACAAAATATGACTCTATATGAATGCCTCTGGTGGTGTACCGGGATATGCAATGAATCAAGAGTGACATGTATGAAAGAATTATGAACGGTGGCTTTGCCACAAATACGATGTCAACTACATGATCATGCTAGCAACATGACAATGATGGAGCGTGTCATAATGAACGGAACGGTGGAAAGTTGCATGGCAATATATCTCGGAATGGCTATGGAAATGACATGATAGGTAGGTATGGTGGCTGTTTTGAGGAAGGTATTTGGTGGGTGTATGATACCGACGAAAAGTGCGCGGTATTAGAGAGGCTAGCTGTAAGTGCATCTAGTGCCACCCCTAGTTGGTTTTGGAGTATTGACGACAAACCTAGTTGAGGGACTAATGTGTTTGTGAGAATTGCAGGATAACACAGGTAGAAGTCCCTCATTGATTCGGTTTTACTACCAGAGATGACCCCTAAAAATGTATGAAGACATTGAAGCCAAAGGTGGTATATGAAGATATTCACATTGAAGACTATGACAAAAGAAGACACGTTATGAAGCCTATGGAGCTCGAAGACTTAGATCTTTCGTAGTTCTTTTTCTTTTGTGTCGAGTCATAGGAACCACCGTACTGTTAAGTGGGGTCCAGGAGAACCAGTCAGAATGACTGAAGTGATGCCTAAACCAAAAAACCTATGTCTTCGAGTGAAGACAATGAGAGCGAATCTTGTCCAGAGCCGGACAAGTCAGCTTTGCTTGTAGCCCAAGTAAAGTTGCCATGAGAGTTTGAAATCTGACCGTTGAGACACGTGTCAGTTCCTTAGTGACCCAGGGTCATTTCGGACAAATCAGGTCGGGTTGCCAAGTGGCTATAAATAGCCACCCCCTACAACCATAAACGGTTGGCTGCTCAGATTTCAGTGCACCGCTTTTGTCGTTTGAGAGCAACCCACCTCGAAGCCTTTGAGAGAAAATTCCTAGCGAGGAGAAAAGCCCTAACCACCCAGAGCCATAGAACATTGGGCATCACTTAAGTCTTCTTGTCTGTGTGATCTGAAGACTTATTACACTTGAGGACTGTGAATCCTCCAGACGGTTAGGCGTCGCGTTCAGAGCATCCAAGAGACATTGTGGATTGCCAGTGAACGAAGTTTGTGAAGGTTTGGGAGTCTACCTTGAAGACTTACCAGAGTGATTGGGTGAGGACTATGTGACCTTAGCTCAAGGAGAATACGATGAGGACTTGGTGTCCTGAGCTGCGTGTTCAGGACTGGGTGTCCGGGACTGTGTGTCCTAAGGTTTAAATACCTAGCCGCTCCAACCAGACGTACAGTTGTCACAGCAACTGGAACTGGTCCAACACATCATTGTCTTCAACGAGTCACCGGTTTCATCTTCACTTCCTCTTTCTTACTGTTACTCATTGTGAAGCCATTGCATGCTTGCTCTATATTTTGTCTTCACAACGTGAATGTATGATCTGTTTGGCTTCATAACTTCATAACTTCTTCCTACCTGATCCTTATTACACTACAGCTGTTTGTCTTTGTGCTTTCACTCTATTGAATACTTGACCATGGCTTGCCTAGTGTAATCTAACTTCCGCTGCATACTAATAGGCAAAATCTTCGCTGTTTGTCTTCATAACTCCCACGTTTTGAAGACTTTCATAAAAATCGCCTATTCACCCCCCTCTAGTCAATATAACACACTTTCACTAGCAATGGTGGAAGGAAGGAAAGCGCGTATAATCCATGGACTCAACATTAGTCATAAAGAACTCATATAATTATTGCAAAAATCTAGAAGTTATCAAAGCAAAGTATTACATGCATGCTCCTAGGGGGATAGATTGGTAGGAAAATACCATCGCTAATCCCTGACCGCCACTCATAAGGAAGATAATCAATAAATAAATCATGCTCCGACTTCATCACATAACGGTTCACCATACGTGCATGCTATGGGAATCACAAACTTTAACACAAGCATTTCTCAAATTCACAACTACTCAACTAACATGACTCTAATATCACCATCCTCATATCTCAAAGCAATTATCAAGCATTAATTTTTTTTCTTAGTATTCAACGCACTCAAAAGAAAGTTTTACAAATCTTGAATACCAAGCATATTATTATTAAGCAAATTACCATGCTATTAAGACTCTCAAAATAATCTAAGTGAAGCATGAGAGATCAATAGTTTCTATAAAACAAATCCACCACCATCCTCTAAAAGATATAAGTGAAGCACTAGAGCAAAACTATAAAACTCAAAAGATATAAGTGAAGCACTAGAGTAAAACTATAGAGCTCAAAAGATATAAGTGAAGCACATAGAGTATTATATCAAATTCCAAATTATGTATGGCTCTTTAAAAAGGTGTGCACAGCAAGGATGATTGTGGTATACTAACAAGCAAAGACTCAAATCATAAAAGACACTCCAAGCAAAACACATATCATGTGGTGAATAAAAATATAGCTCCAAGTAAAGTTACCGATAGAAGTAGACGAAAGAGGCGATGCCTTCCGGGGCATCCCCAAGCTTTGGCTTTTAGGTGTCCTTAAATTATCTTGGGGGTGCCATGGGCATCCACAAGCTTAGGCTCTTGCCACTCCTTGTTTCATAATCCATCAAATCTTTACCCAAAACTTGAAAACTTCACAACACAAAACTTAAAGTAGAAAATCTCGTGAGCTCCATTAGCGAAAGAAAGCAAATGATCACTTCAAGGTACAGTAATGAACTCATTATTTATTTATACTGGTTTTAAACCTACTGCATTCCAACTTCTCTATGGTTTATAAACTATTTTACTAGCCATAGATTCATCAAAATAAGCAAACAACACACGAAAAACAGAATCTGTCAAAAACAGAACAGTCTGTAGTAATCTGTAGCTAGCGCAAGATATGGAACCCCGAAAATTCTAAAATAAATTGCTAGACGTGATAAATGTATCTATTAATCATCTGCAAAAAGAATTAACTAAATAGAACTCTCCAAATAAAAGTGACAGCAGTTCTCGTGAGCGCTAAAGTTTCTGTTTTTTACAGCAAGATCAAAAAGACTTTCCCCAAGTCTTCCCAACGGCTCTACTTGGCACAAACACTAATTAAAGACAAAAAACACAACCAAAACAGAGGCTAAATAATTTATTTATTACTAAACAGGAGCAAAAATCAAGTAATAAAAATAAAATTGGGTTGCCTCCCAACAAGCACTATCGTTTAACGTCCCTAGCTAGGCATAACAAGCAACAATAGATCTAGGTATTGCCATCTTTGGTAGGCAATCCATAAGTGGATCTCATGATAGATTCATATGGTAATTTATTTTCTTTCTAGGGAAGTGTTCCATGCCCTTTTTTAATGGAAATTGATATCTAATATTCCCTTCCTTCATATCAATAATTGCACCAACCGTTCTAAGGAAAGGTCTACCGAGAATAATAGGGCAAGAAGGATTGCAATCTATATCAAGAACGATAAAATCTACGGGCACATAATTCCTATTTTCAACAATAATAACATGATTAGTTCTTCCCATAAGTTTCTTAATAGTGGAATCTGCAAGGTGCAAGTTTAGAGAGCAATCATCAAAATCACAGAAATCTGGCAAATCACACAAAGTTTTGGGAATAGTAGAGACACTAGCACCCAAACCACACAAAGCATAAAACTCATAATCTTTAATTTTAATTTTAATAGTAGGTTCCCACTCATCATAAAGTTTTCTAGGGATAGAAACTTTCAACTCAAGTTTTTCTTCATAATATTGCATCAAGGCATCAACGATATGTTCGGTAAAGGCTTTATTTTGACTATAAGCATGAGGAGAATTTAGCACGGATTGCAACAAGGAAATACAATAAATTAAAGAGCAATTTTCATAATTAAATTCCTTGAAATCCAATATAGTGGGTTTAGCAACATCTAGGGTTTTATTTCTTACAATCCCACTTTTATCAATTTCACCATCAAGATCTAAATACTCCGAATTTTTAGAACGCCTTCTAGGTAAAGGTGGATCATATTCAGTCCCATCATTATCAAGATTAATATTGCAAAACAAAGATTTAATAGGGGACACATCAATAACTTTTAGATCTTCATCTTTATTTTCATAGGAATTGGAAGAACACGCTTTAATAAAGGCATCTTTCATAGCACACGTCCTAGCGGTTCTTTCCTTGTACTCATCAATGGAAATTCTCATGGCTTTGAGAGACTCATTGATATCATGCTTAGGAGGAATAGATCTAAGTTTTAAAGAATCAACATCACGAGAAATTCTATCAACGTTCCTAGCCAAATCGTCAATCTTAAGCAATTTTTTCTTCAATCATAGCATTAAAATTCTTTTGCGAAGAAATAAATTATTTAATATTAGATTCAAAATCAGAGGGCATCTTATTATAATTTCCATAAGAATTGTTGTAGGAATTACCATAATTATTAGAGGGATTACTAGGATAAGGCCTAGGATTGAAATTTCCTCTATACGCGTTGTTACCAAAATTGTTCCTACCAACAAAATTCACATCCATAGATTCATTATTATTCTCAATCAAAGTAGACAAGGGCATATCATTAGGATCAGAAGAAACACTCTTATTAGCAAATAATTTCATAAGTTCATCCATCTTTCCACTCAAAACATTAATTTCTTCTATCGCATGCACCTTTTTATTAGTAGATCTTTCAGTGTGCCATTGAGAATAATTAACCATAATATTATCTAGGAGTTTAGTAGAATCTCCTAAAGTGATTTCCATAGAAGTGCCTCCCACGGCCGAATCTAAAAGATTTCCAGAAGCAAAATTCAATCCGGCATAATTTTTTTGTATAATCGTCCACAAATTCAAACCATGAGTAGGGCAATTACGTATCATTAATTTCTTTCTCTCCCAAGCTTGTGCAACATGTTCATGATCAAGTTGCTTAAAATTCATAATATATTTTCTAAGAGAGATGATCTTAGCGGGAGGAAAATACTTAGAGATAAAAGCATCTTTGCACTTGTTCCATGAATCAATACTATTTTTTGGCAAAGATGAAAACCAAGCTTTAGCACGATCTCTAAGCAAAAAACGAAATAGCTTCAATTTAACAATATCATTATCGACATCTTTCTTCTTTTGCATGTCACACAAATCAACAAAGCTATTAAGATGGGTAGCAGCATCTTCACTAGGAAGGCCGAAAAACGGATCTTTCATGACAAGATTCAGCAAAGCAGTATTAATTTCACAAGATTCAACATTGGTAAGAGGAGGAATCGGAGTGCTAAGGAAATCATTATTGTTGGTATTGGTGAAGTCACACAATTTAGTATTATCTTGAGCCATCGCGACAAATAAGAAATCCAACACACGAGCAAGCAAACGGGCAAAACGAGGCAAATAGAGAAAGAGGGGGAGGATTGAGAGAGAGAGGGCGAATAAAACGGCAAGGGTGAAGTGGGGGAGAGGAAAACAAGAGGCAAATGGCAAATAATGTAATGCGGGAGACAGGGATTGTGATGGGTACTTGGTATGTTGACTTTTGCGCAGACTCCCCGGCAATGCCGCCAGAAATTCTTCTTGCTACCTCTTGAGCACTGCGTTAGATTTCCCCGAAGAGGAGAGGACGATGCAACAAAGTAGCGTAAGTATTTCCCTCAGTTTTTGAGAACCAAGGTATCAATCCAGTAGGAGGCTATGCACGAGTCCCTCGTACTTACACAAAAACAATAGCTCAACGCAACCAACGCGCTTAGGGGTTGTCAATCCCTTCACGGTCACTTACGAAAGTGAGATCTAATAGAGATGATAAATAATATTTTTGGTATTTTTGGTATAGAGATGCAAAGTGAAAAGTAAAAGGCAAAGTAAAAAAGCAAAGCAATAATAAAGTGATGGAGATTGATATGATGAGAAAGAGACCTGGGGGCCATAGGTTTCACTAGTGGCTTCTCTCAAGAGCATAAGTATTCTACGGTGGGTGAACAAATTACTGTTGAGCAATTGACAGAATTGAGCATAGTTATGAGAATATCTAGGTATGATCATATATATAGGCATCACATCCGAGACAAGTAGACCGACTCCTGCCTGCATCTACTACTATTACTCCACTCATCGACCGCTATCCAGCATGCATCTAGAGTATTAAGTTAAAAACAGAGTAACACCTTAAGCAAGATGACAAGATGTAGAGGGATAGTTTCATGAAATATGATAAAAACCCCATCTTGTTATCCTCGATGGCAACAATACAATGTGTGCCTTACTGTCCCTTCTGTCACTGGGAAAGGACACCGCAAGATCGAACCCAAAGCTAAACACTTCTCCCATGGCAAGAACAGCCAATCTAGTAGGCCAAACCAAACTAATAATTCGAAGAGACTTGCAAAGATAACCAATCATACATAAAAGAATTCAGAGAAGATTCAAATATTATTCATAGATAGACTGGATCATAAACCCACAATTCATCAGTCTCAACAAACACACCGCTAAAAGAAGATTACATCGAATAGATCTCCACGAGAGAGGGGGAGAACATTGTATTGAGATCCAAAAAGAGAGGAGAAGCCATCTAGCTACTAACTATGGACCCGTAGGTCTAAAATAAACTACTCACACTTCATCGGAGGGGCTTGGATGATGATGTAGAAGCCCTCCTTGATCGATGCCCCCTCCAGCGGAGCTCGGGAACAGGCCCCAAGATGGGATCTCGTGGATACAGAAAGTTGCGGCGGTGGAATTAGGTTTTTGGCTCCGTATCTGATCGTTTGTGGGTACGTAGGTATATATAGGAGGAAGGAGTATGTCGGTGGAGCTTCGAGGGGCCCACGAGGCAGGGGGCGCGCCCTAGGGGGGCGTCCACCCTCATGACCGCCTCGTGGCTTTGTTGACGGAGGGTCCAAGTCTCCTGGGTCTTATCTGATGAGAAAATCGCGTTCCCGAAGGTTTCATTCCGTTTGGACTCCGTTTGATATTTTGTTTCTCCGAAACACAGAAATAGGCAAAAAACAGCAATTCTGGGCTGGGCCTCCGGTTAATAGGTTAGTCCCAACAATAATTTAGAAGTGGAAAATAAAGCCCAATATAGTCCAAAACAGTCGGTAATATAGCATGGAGCAATCAAAAATTATAGATACGTTGTCACTCACCGCCGTGCGTGAGTAATTCCAATCGTATGCTTGCTGGACGGTGATGGCTTGGATGAGATTTATCATGTAATCGAGTTAGTTTTGTTAGGGTTTGATCCCTAGTGTAACACCCCTAGTGTCATGCTACAGTAATCTCATGCCTAATGATGTTATGTCATCATAATTATTTTGATAATACTCACTTTGCTTCAAACCAAACTCAAATCCAAATTCTATGGCCAAGTCAAATCATAATTCTACAAACAGTAAAGCTAATATGTTCACAATATTCTATAAATTCTCCTGACCTTTGTCAAGTTGAATCCAACTTAAATTGACTCACAAATAATTTCCTAGGATTTCAATAAGTGGTCCAAAGGCTTTTAAATTGGCCTTTTCAATTAATCAAATCTTCTCAACCTTTACAAATGCCTTGAAAACTTTTGTGCAGCCCTAGAATATTGCATAGCATTTTTGTGCATAGTTTGAGCTCCGACAATAATCAATTACTATCTAAACTAAATAGGAAACACTAGCACTTTTAAAAAAAGGAAGAAAATCCCCCCTCTTTTCCCTATGGACCTAAACCTACAGTCCACCACCTATCCCACTAGGCCTTGGCCTAGCTAGCAGCAAAAACAGGTCCAGCCCACCCCTGCCATCCCCAACCTCCTGCTACAGGGAGGCAGGGGGGTCGTGGCACCCATCGGCATGCCATGGCCGCGCCGTGCCTTGCGTGGAGGCCATCCATAGCCTCCCCCCTTGCCTACAAGGGCCCCGCCTCCCTCTCGCTGGAAACCCTAGGACACTTTCCCCTTCGCCTCTCGCCCTCTTGCTCAATCTCGAGCTCGTCCGCCACTGACATCGTCGTGCCACCGTCGTTGTCGCCCACCGCATCCACCCGGAGCCGCGCCAAGGCGACCAGGAGCTCCACCACGGTCGTCTGCGTCGCCTGAGGCCGCCCGCTGGAGCCCAGCGCCTCTGCATCAAGCTCGTCGATGCCGTCTTCAACCTCTGCCCCGCCGGACCTCGCCGCTCAATTCGCCGCCTCCGGTGCTCCCTCGGCCTCACTGACCTCCCCAGCCGTACCAATGTGAGCCCCTACACCGATTCCCCCTTTCCCACCATCGAATCTTTTGTCGTAGGCCGTTGCATCACCGTGCCCGAGCTCCGGGTAAGCTCGCGGCCGCCGCGCCCGTGGCCGCACTCTCGCACGCCTCCGGCTTCCTGGCCTCGCCCCTGCGCTGTCGGCGCGTGCATCGGCTGCACCAAGGACCTGCCCGCTCGCGCTCGTCGCTCCCCGCCCGCGCGCCAGCTGCACGTGCGCGAGCGCCCACGCCCGCGTGCCTGCTGCTGGCGATGCTACTGCGTTCGGCTGCTCCTCACCGCTTGATGCGCGCGCGGACTGCTTTGCTGCTGCTCGTGCCGCCGCTGATGCTACTCCCTGCTACTGCTCCTAATCCCAGCCGCTGCTTCTTCTTACTACTGCCACTATCGCTAGTTGCTACTGCTACTCTGTTGCCGCTACTCTGCTGAAGTTATGTTGCTGCTGTTGATTGCTACTGTAGATGCTACTAGTTAGCTTTTGTTTTTCTGCAATGACTAACCCTCTAAACTGTCCCTAATCAGTGGTTAAACAACTGTCAAAAAGGCTAAGAAAAATATGAGGAGAATGTATACTTGACAAACTTTATTTTATCCCACTAGACCAAATCCTTTTGATGAATAGTATAAATCCTACAAAAATCACAAAATGGCATCTTATGTTAATAACTCCTAGCCTACTAACTTGTGTGTGTTGTGTGTGTGCGCCTCGTGCATGTGGCCAGAGTAGTGGCCGACCCTTGCTTAGATTAGTACTACTAGGTGTTAACTAGTGGCTAGAATAGTCTATGTACAGATGACATGTGGCCTCTTTTATTTAAAATCCTAATTAATAGTTTGTGCCAATGACAAGTAGGGCCCAATGCACTGTTCATTGGTTGACTAGTAAAAGTGTTGACCGAGTCAACCCAGCTCCTTGACCCCACATGTCATTGAGTGTGGCTAGCCCCTTGCTGAGTTAAAAAACCATTTCACTGTTTATAATTCAAATTAAATAAATTGAAAAAAATCCTTTAAACTTTAGAATTCTTATAAAATAAACTATAGCTCGGATGGAAAAACTTTGTACATGAAAGTTGCTCAGAACAACGAGACGAACCCGGATATGCAGCCCGTTTGTCCGCCACGCTTCCCTAGCATAGCAAACACACAACTTTCCCCCTCCGGTTCATCTATTCGAAAACGCGAAACACCGGGGATACTTTCCCGGATGTTACCCCCCCTTCGGCGGTATCACCTCCTACCGCGTTAGGTCACACCCGACACATCTTATTGCCATGTTATGCTTTGTGGTGCAATGTTTGCTTTATATTTATTGTTTCTTCCCCCTCTTCTCTCCGGTAGATCCCGAGACCGATGCTGCCCTTGTGATCGCCTGCGTCGACGACGACCGCCCTCCTTGCCAGAGCAACCAGGCAAGCAAACCCCCCCTTGCGTATTCCGATATCGCCCATTTCTTTCCCTCTCATGCTTGCATTAGAACTGCTACTGCTTTCTGTATGATCCTACTCTGATGCATAGCCTGTTTTCGTTACCTGCTTTCATACCTTACCTGCTTATCCTAAACTTCTTAGTATAGGTTGGTTAGTGATCCCTCAGTGACCCCCAGCTTGTCCCAGTTGCCTCGCTTTATGTTCGATGACTCGATCAATGTGATCGACGTCCAGGCCCCGACACCGCACATCACCCCCTTAGTTATACGACACTACAGAGTTATTATCGAGTGCCGAGGGTGAACCCCATACATCACTCCTGATGAGATCTCTGTAGTGTAGCTATACGGTCGAGGTCATCGAGGGTGATTTCCTCCTTTACCACTTCCGTTACCACTCTGTCGTGCAACCCCTCAAGTGTGAACCTCGAGGGTGGATCCTCTTACATTCACCTTGATGATAACATCGAGTGGGATTCACCGGGGGTGATTCCTCGGGTTTTCCCCTTGGTGTTAGACACACAGTTACTATGGTTACTATGACTTTACACTGAGCCATGTTACTAAAGACGGGTCGTCCCTGAGGGGTACCCGTGCGAGCTTAATAGCAAGTGATGTGGAGTCGGGTTGACCTGGAAGGTGCCCGCAAGATACTTACGAGGCGTGGCCGGGCATTCTTAGCCCTTGCTACAAGTACTCGAGACGGGGCGACGGGGTCACATCGATCGTGAGTCTCTGCTCGTTATCGCGCGTTCCTAATCCACTACGATTTGGATATTTGATCCAAGGGGCCTCTGGCCTATATGCACTAACCATCTACGCGGGGACAGTTATGGGCACTCGACATCGTGGTATCAGCCGAAGCCTTCGTGACGTCAGCGACTGAGCGGCGCGCGCCGGATTGGACCGTAAGCCTGCTCTTGTAATAACAAGGCTAGTTCTGCTTCCGGCCGCGTTCGCAACGTGCAGGTGTGCAAAGGGCGATGGGCCCAGACCCCTGCGCCATAGGATTTAGACCGGCGTGCTGACCTCTCTGTTGTGCCTAGGTAGGGCTGCGACGTGTTGATCTTCCGAGGCCGGGCATGACCCAGGAAAGTGTGTCCGGCCGGAGTTAATCGAGCGTGGTGGGTAAGTTGGTGCACCCCTGCAGGGAAGAAAACATCTATCGATAGCCTGTCCTACGGTAACGGACACTTGGAGTTGTATCCCAATCGATACAACTAGAACTGGATATTTGTGATGAGAAACGGATGGTGATGAGAATTGGATTGTGATGATAACTGGATAGTATGGCTCTGGGATTGCTTTCTCGCAGGGAGTCGAGAAAGGATCTCTGGCCGAGGTTGATTACACTACTACTACTTTACTTTATGCTACTCTACTCCCTCCTATTGCTGCAAGATGGTGGTTTCCAGAAGATGCTAGTCTTCGATAGGCTAGGCTTCCCCCTTCCCTTCTGGCATCCTGCAGTTTATTCCATAGATACAACCCATCCCTTTGATACAGATACATACTTAGTTTAGATCTGATGTAAGTCTTGCGAGTACTTTGGATGAGTACTCACGGTTGCTTTGCTACCTCTTTTCCCCCATACCCGTTGATGCGACCAGATGATGGATCCCAGGAGCCAGACGACACCACTGATGAATACTTCTACCCCGAGAGTGCCAACTACTATGTGACGACTACTGACGACTTGGAGTAGTTAGGAGGCTCCTAGGCAGGAGGCCTTGCCTTTTTGATCAATGTTTCTTTTATGCTAGCCTTCTTAAGGCAAAACTTGTCTAACTTATGTCTGTACTCAGATATTGTTGCTTCCGCTGACTCTTGTGTTTTCGAGCTTATGTATTCAAGCCTTCGAGGCCCCTGGCTTGTAATATAAAGCTTGTATTATTTTAATTTGTGTCTAGAGTTGTGTTGTGATATCCTCCCGTGAGTCCTTGATATTGATCGTACACATTTGCGTGTATGATTAGTGTACGATTGAATTGAGGGCGTCACAAGTTGGTATCAGAGCCGACTGCCTGTAGGTAGCCCCCTTTCCAACTCCTTGGCCGAAGTTGAGTCTAGTCACTACGAAAACTTTTACTAACATGGCTGTGTGTCTTATGGGCCCACATCGCCATTTGGGTGGTATTAGGATCTTTTATTCCTCGTCTATACTCTAGGACTCTGATCTGGCTTCTATTCGGGTTAAATGATTTTACTAACTCAAACATTAGGATCTCGTGATCACATCCGCCCGGAGAGCCCCTTATTTCAGATGATCGATTGCTGCATCAGAAGATTCCGAAGTTACTCTACGATATTCTGTCGAGACTTTGTGCCTGTTGCCTTGCAATTCCCTACCACCGAAATATCCTCATGGATAACTACACACACTTGCCAATCTTACATTCTATCCCACTGATCTTGTTATTACCAGATGCCCTGAACTGCTCTCCTTTGTTCCGAGGATCCTTTGAGCTTACCGCCTTGCAGTTCCTTGTCATCTGAATACCCCTATGAATAATTCCTCTCTATTACCGAAGATTCTTCATCCCCAGTTGTTTGAGTGTTTCACAAAAAATCTTCGAAATCCTATTCGTTCTTGTGAAAATCCTCAACAACCTATTGTTCTTGAATTTCTTGCTTGCTTGCATTATGGTAAATACCATAAGTCTAGTAATCTTATTGTCATCTTTTGTCATTATCATTTTGAGTCCGTTGATACAATATGTTGCGAATGCTCGCAATCCTCAATCAGATGCTAGAATTCATCCTTCCGACTCAGATGTCATTTTAACATGTGCTGAATCTCGATCAATCAAATCGCCATCGATTGTACCCCTAAGGCTATTCTACCTATCCATCCCTAATCAGAGCATTGCTTATGATCCCTTCTCTTGGAAGTCATAATTCCTTTGCAATTGGGCTTTGAGTTAGTCAGTTGTTTATATAATCTGATCTCCTTGCATTCTTTCTTCCTCTGGTTGAGTACTGATGCTCACATCAGATCCCTTGTGGACCACCAGACCCCTTTTTCGGATTTTATCCGACAACGTCCTCCACATTCAGTAACCTTGTAGCCTTTTCCTCGGATACATAATGCTTCTAGTAAATTGTATCCTCCGCTTTCGCAAGCATGCTCTACTACCGAGCTTGTGTTATTATTCTTGAAATTTGTGATCTATGTTCCTAAGATGCCCCGATGGGTTGAACCTATGCCTTCCCTAATCCGCGTGAACTCAAAAGTTATGCGGATTATGCTCTACTAGCTTTTTGTCAGATAAAATTTTCAATACTACAACTTCATCAAGAGCAAGAAGTAAAATGAAATGTTATGCATTGTAGAAGTGGGAGTCGACCCTGAACCTTGTGTTCATGCCCACGGACATGGTGTGGGACTTATCATGAAAGCTTCTTGCAAGGATATTTAATCATATGAATAATTCTTCCAGTATCGTGAATTGGATCCCTTGTAGTTATGGTCCCAACCATATTTCCTCCTTGATCCCATTTACTGGGTAAGTTACAATTACTTATCCTCTGCAAATCATTCCCCGCCCAACCTCTACTCCGATTTACCTTCTGGGATTACACCTAGTACTTGATACTGGGAAGCTTTATACCCCACCGCGTCATTCCTAGCCTGAACGGCTATATTTTTATCATGTCAACTTTTTAACTGTGCTACCTGGTCCTTATGCCCGGAGAAACTTCCGACGATGAGCTAAGCTTACGTCGATCTTCCTCATCTTATCATTCGCCTTGAACAGCAAGCTTAATTTCGAGTTTGTGTCGTACTCATGGTTCCAATAACCTTTCGCTTCATCATTCCTTTGACTGGATGTCATTGCCGATCAATTACATCTTCATGGAATCTCTCGACAAATGTGTCGTGATCATCATCAACATTCTGAGCTTTTTCAGGATATCAAACAAATTAATGAGGGGAAATACAATCCTTCCCCTCGATGATTTATGTTATCATCGACAACATTCTTGCCTTCCCCAACACAAACTTGTTCATATAATTTCCGAAATACATCCTTTTTGGCATGCCGATGGATTGTGGTTGAACCCGTCGGACACACTCTTATCTTTTCCCTACTAAAATTGTATGACTTATTTTCTAAGTTGTTCCCGATGGATCCTTGGTGTATCCAAAGTCTGACCTTTGCTTGAAACCATGTTAATGCTATCTCGAAGCATGTCTGTGGTGATCCGATCTCCAATGAGAACATTTGAAGCACGATACTAAATTTTCTTTATCCATTATCCAAACACCGTTGTATGGGTAATGTCAGGAATTTTCTCCCCCCTTACCTAAATGGTTCTGTACTTCTATCCTGTCATGGATATCATGCTCTGCTTGTCCTTGGGAAGGATATACCCCTGAAATATGTGTTTAAACAAAGTTTTCCTTTCCATTGTTCTGCTTAACCTGATGATCACATTTTCCTTTCCATTGGTTTGTTTGACCTTTCTGGTGATCTATATGATATAAGCAGAATTATTTCCCTGCTTATGTAAATACCTCGTTGTACAAACTGTCAGTAAGACCCTGTTACTATTGTGGACGACTTTCCGGTAGCCACCGATGGACGAGAACTTTGCCTATTGGTCTGCCTCGTTCAACGAGCAGGAGAATGGTTCTCTTCGTCCCTCGCCCTTGGTACCGATGATTGTTGCTGACATAACTGGCAGGCTACCCTCTGACATGCCTTGCTATCATGACCGTTCAAAATGAATAGTGCCTTTCCTTCTTTTAACCCACATGGTGGGCCCATAACCCACAGTTCCACAGGATCGAAACCTGACTCTCCTGTACAACCTTGATGCCGAAATATTCTTTACACTTGGCTTAATATAATGTCACGAGCCACCTTCCGAGAGATGATCTATTCCCGATGCTCTGAACCCATTTCTCACACTCTATTCAGGTATCAATTGTTTGTCCATTCGGTTGTAACTTCTTATTGTACCGTCATACTTTGCTCTTGACGTTATTAAGTTTCAGCCCGAGAGATACTTCTGCATCATTCCCTGAATTGTTCACTAGATAATAAACCCTTTAAGGGTCAGTTCTCTGAAGTTACTCTTTACTTCCCCACTTAAATCTCGGGACGAGATTTCTTGTAGTGGAGGAGACTTGTAACACCCCCAGTGTCATGCTACAGTAATCTCATGCCTAATGATGCTATGTCATCATAATTATTTTGATAATACTCACTTTGCTTCAAACCGAACTCAAATCCAAATTCTATGGCCAAATCAAATCATAATTCTACAAACAGTAAAGCTAATATGTTCACAATATTCTATAAATTCTCCTAAGCTTTGTCAAGTTGAATCCAACTTAAATTGACTCACAAATAATTTCCTAGGATTTCAATAAGTGGTCCAAAGGCTTTTAAATTGGCCTTTTCAATTAATCAAATCTTCTCAACCTTTACAAATGCCTTGAAAACTTTTGTGCAGCCCTAGAATATTGCATAGCATTTTTGTGCATAGTTTGAGCTCCGACAATAATCAATTACTATCTAAACTAAATAGGAAACACTAGCACTTTTAAAAAAAGGAAGAAAATCCCCCCTCTTTTCCCTATGGACCTAAACCTACAGTCCACCACCTGTCCCACTAGGCCTTGGCCTAGCTAGCAGCAAAAACAGGTCCAGCCCACCCCTGCCATCCCCAACCTCCTGCTACAGGGAGGCAGGGGGGTCGTGGCACCCATCGGCATGCCATGGCCGCGCCGTGCCTTGCATGGAGGCCATCCATAGCCTCCCCCCTTGCCTACAAGGGCCCCGCCTCCCTCTCGCTGGAAACCCTAGGACACTTTCCCCCTTGCCTCTCGCCCTCTCGCTCAATCTCGAGCTCGTCCGCCACTGACATCGTCGTGCCACCGTCGTTGTCGCCCACTGCATCCACCCGGAGCCGCGCCAAGGTGACCAGGGGCTCCACCACGGTCGTCTCCGTTGCCTGAGGCCGCCCGCTGGAGCCCAGCGCCTCCGCATCAAGCTCGTCGACGCCGTCTTCAACCTCTGCCCTGCCGGACCTCGCCACTCAATCCGCCGCCTCCGGTGCTCCCCCGGCCTCACTGACCTCCCCAGCCGTACCAATGTGAGCCCCTACACCGATTCCCCCTTTCCCACCGTCGAATCTTTCGTCGTAGGCCGTTGCATCACCATGCCCGAGCTCCGGGCGAGCTCGCGGCCGCCGTGCCCATGGCCGCACTCTCGCGCGCCTCCGGCTTCCTGGCCTCGCCCCCGCGCTGTCGGCGCGTGCACCGGCCGCACCAAGGACCTGCCCGCTCGCGCTCGTCGCTCCCCGCCCGCGCGCCAGCTGCGCGTGCACGTGCGCCCACGCCCGCGTGCCTGCTGCTGGCGATGCTACTGCGTTCGGCTGCTCCTCACCGCCTGATGCGCGCGTGGACTGCTTTGCTGCTGCTCGTGCCACCGCTGATGCTACTCCCTTCTACTGCTCCTAATCCCAGCAGCTGCTTCTTCTTACTACTACCACTGTCTGTAGTTGCTACTGCTACTTTGTTGCCGCTACTCTGCTGAAGTTATGTTGCTGCTGTTGATTGCTACTGTAGATGCTACTAGCTAGCTTTTTTTTTCCTGCAATGACTAACCCTCTAAACTGTCCCTAATCAGTGGTTAAACAACCGTCAAAAAGGCTAAGAAAAATATGAGGAGAATGTATACTTGACAAACTTTATTTTATCCGACTAGACCAAATCCTTTTGATGAATAGTTTAAATCCTAAAAAAATCACAAAATGGCATCTTATGTTAATAACTCCTAGCCTACTAACTTGTGTGTGTTGTGTGTGTGCGCCTCGTGCATGTGGCCTGAGTAGTGGCAGACACTTGCTTAGATTAGTACTACTAGGTGTTAATTAGTGGCTATAATAGTCTATGTAGGGATGACATGTGGCCTCTTTTTTTTAAAAGCCTAATTAATAGTTTGTGCCAATGACAAGTATGGCCCAATGCACTGTTCATTGGTTGACTAGTAAAAGTGTTGACTGAGTCAACCTAGCTCCTTGACCCCACATGTCATTGAGTGTGGCTAGCCCCTTGCTGAGTTAAAAAACCATTTCACTGTTTATAATTCAAATTAAATAAATTGAAAAAAATCCTTTAAACTTTAGAATTCTTATAAAATAAATCGTAGCTCGGATGGAAAAACTTTGTACATGAAAGTTGCTCAGAACAACGAGACGAACCCGGATACGCAGCCCGTTCGTCCGCCACGCATCCCTAGCATAGCGAACACACAACTTTCCCCCTCCGGTTCATCTGTTCGAAAACGCGAAACACCAGGGATACTTTCCCGGATGTTACCCCCCTTCGCCGGTATCACCTCCTACCGCGTTAGGTCACACCCGGCACATCTTATTGCCATGTTATGCTTTGTGGTGCAATGTTTTCTTTATATTTATTGTTTCTTCCCCCTCTTCTCTCCGGTAGGTCCCGAGACCGATGCTGCCCTTGTGATCACCTGCGTCGATGATGACCGCCCTCCTTGCCAGAGCAACCAGGCATGCAAACCCCCCCTTGCGCATTCCGATATCGCCCATTTCTTTCCCTCTCATGCTTGCATTAGAACTGCTACTGCTTTCTGTATGATCCTACTCTGATGCATAGCCTGTTTTTGTTACCTGCTTCCATACCTTACCTGCTTATCCTAAACTGCTTAGTATAGGTTGGTTAGTGATCCCTCAGTGACCCCCCAGCTTGTCCCAGTTCCTCGCTTTATGTTCGATGACTCGATCAACGTGATCGACGTCCAGGCCCCGACACCGCACATCACCCCCTTAGTTGTACGACACTACAGAGTTATTATCGAGTGCCAAGGGTGAACCTCATACATCACTCCTGATGAGATCTCCGTAGTGTAGCTATACGGTCGAGGTCATCGAGGGTGATTTCCTCCTTAACCACTTCCGTTACCGCTCTGTCGTGCAACCCCTCAAGTGTGAACCTCGAGGGTGGATCCTCTTACGTTCACCTTGATGATAACATCGAGTGGGATTCACCGGGGGTTATTCCTCGGGTTTTCCCCTTGGTGTTAGACACACAGTTACTATGGTTACTATGACTTTACACTGAGCCATGTTACTAAAGACGGGTCGTCCCTGAGGGGTACCCGTGCGAGCTTAATAGCAAGTGATGTGGAGTCGGGTTGACCTGGAAGCTGCCCGCGAGATACTTACGAGGCGTGGCCGGGCATTCTTAGCCCTTGCCGCAAGTACTCGAGACGGGGCGACGGGGTCACATCGATCGTGAGTTTCTGCTCGTTACCGCGCGTTCCTAATCCACTACGATTTGGATATTTGATCCAAGGGGCCTCTGGCCTATACGCACTAACCATCTACGCGGGGACAATTATGGGCACTCAACATCGTGGTATCATCTGAAGCCTTCGTGACGTCAGCGACTGAGCGGCACGCGCCGGATTGGACCGTAAGCCTGCTCTTGTATTAAGGGGGCTAGTTCTGCTTCCGGCCGCGTTCGCAATGTGCACGTGTGCAAAGGGCGATGGGCCCAGACCCCTGCGCCATAGGATTTAGACCGGCGTGCTGACCTCTCTGTTGTGCCTAGGAAGGGCTACGATGTGTTGATCTTCCGAGGCCGGGCATGACCCAGGAAAGTGTGTCCGGCCGGAGTTAATCGAGCATGGTGGGAAGTTGGTGCACCCCTGCAGGGAAGAAAACATCTATCGATAGCCTGTCCTATGGTAACGGACACTTGGAGTTGTATCCCGATCGATACAACTAGAACTGGATATTGGTGATGAGAAACGGATGGTGATGAGAATTGGATTGTGATGATAACTGGATAGTATGGCTCTAGGATTGCTTTCTCGCAGGGAGTCGAGAAAGGATCTCTGGCCGAGGTTGATAACACTACTGCTACTTTACTTTATGCTACTCTACTCCCTCCTGTTGCTGCAAGATGGTGGTTTCCAGAAGATGCTAGTCTTTGATAGGCTAGGCTTTCCCCTTCCCTTCGGGCATCCTGCAGTTTATTCCACATATACAACCCATCCCTTTGATACAGATGCATACTTAGTTTAGATCTGATGTAAGTCTTGCGAGTACTTTGGATGAGTACTCACGGTTGCTTTGCTACCTCTTTTCCCCCATACCCGTTGATGCGACCAGATGACGGATCCCAGGAGCCAGACGACACCACTGATGAATACTTCTACCCCGAGAGTGCCAACTACTACGTGACGACCGCTGACGACTTGGAGTAGTTAGGAGGCTCCCAGGCAGGAGGCCTTGCCTTTTCGATCAATCTTTCTTTTGTGCTAGCCTTCTTAAGGCAAAACTTGTCTAACTTATGTCTGTACTCAGATATTGTTGCTTCCGCTAACTCTTGTGTTTTCAAGCTTATGTATTCGAGCCTTCGAGGCCCCTGGCTTGTAATATAAAGCTTGTATTATTTTAATTTGTGTCTAGTGTTGTGTTGTGATATCCTCCCGTGAGTCCTTGATCTTGATCGTAAACATTTGCGTGTATGATTAGTGTACGATTGAATTGAGGGCGTCACACCTAGTATCCACTATGTTCTAAGATTGATGTTGCTATGACTTTGCTATGGTTAATGCTTGTCACTAGGGCCCGAGTGCCATGATTTCAGATCTGAACCTATTATGTTTTCATCAATATATGAGAGTTCTTGATCCTATCTCGCAAGTCTATAGTCACCTATTATGTGTTATGATCCGTTAACCCCGAAGTGACAATAATCGGGATACTTACCGGTGATGACTGTAGTTTGAGGTGTTCATTTATTCACTATGTGTTAATGCTTTGGTCCGGTACTCTATTAAAAGGAGGCCTTAATATCCCTTAGTTTCCATTAGGACCCCGCTGCCACGGGAGGGTAGGACAAAAGATGTCATGCAAGTTCTTTTCCATAAGCACGTATGACTATATTCGGAATACATGCCTACATTACATTGATGAACTGGAGCTAGTTATGTGTCACCCTAGGTTATGATTTTTACATGATGCACCGCATCCGGCATAATTCTCCATCACTGATCCATTGCCTACGAGCTTTCCATATATTGTTCTTCGCTTATTTACTTTTCCATTGCTATTGCTATCATCACTACAAAATACCAAAAACATTACTTTTGCTACCGTTACCACTACTATCATATTACTTTGCTACTAAACACTTTGCTGCAGATATTAAGTTTCCAGGTGTGGTTGAATTAACAACTCAGTTGCTAATACTTGAGAATATTCTTTGGCTCCCCTTGTGTAGAATCATTAAATTTGGGTTGAATACTCTACCCTCGAAAACTGTTGCTATCCCCTATACTTGTGGGTTATCAGCAAGCAATACCAACCGGCGTCGCATTGCAACGACTCCTCAAACCGTCCATCAAGCCATCACCTGAGTCAGATTCCATCTTTGTGCCAGCTCCTCCCAAAGCAGTCGGATCCGACTTAAGAGCCCCAGCAGCCGGCACGAGAACTTCGGCAGGCTGCCCGGGGACTACAGCAGTCGCACCTGGCCCTGGGACCTCAGAGCCCGGCCCGGGGACTGCGGCAGTCGGCCCGGGGACTTCATCAATTCACCAAGCGACGACCGACTCCAACCCACCGCCTCCCAGCCCGACCACCCTCGTGCAAGTTGCAGTCCTGGCAATCGAAGAAATTGCAGCACCTTTGTGGGCCCACCCCATCCTCAATTTCTTGGTAAACAAAAAACTGTTGACTGATGAGATCTCGGCCCGACAGGGGCAACGTCGGGCAGCAGCATACACAATCGTCAACAGAGAACTTGTGAGGCGCAGCGCACTAGTGTTTACTAGCGCTGCGTGGAGCCGGAGCAAGGCCAAGCAATCCTCAAAGATATCCATCAAGGCGAGTGTGGTCACCACACGGCTTCAAGGGCACTTGTTGCCAAAGCTTTTCGCCATGGTTTTTTCTGGCCGACTGCTCTAGAAGATGCCAAAGACTCGGTCCAGAAATGCAAAGGGTGCCAGAAGTTCCGCTCGAAGCCACATCAGCAGGCTTCTGCACTCAAGACTATCCCCATTGCCTGGCCCTTTGCTGTCTGGGGCCTGGACATGGTGGGACCATTCAAAACAGCATGAGGTGGCCTGACTCATCTGCTTGTTGCAGTGGACAAGTTCACCAAGTGGATAGAAGCAAAACCGATCAAGAAATTGAATGGTCCGGCTGTTGTGACTTTCATCTCCGACATCACCATCCGGTACGGCATACGACACAACATCATCACTGACAATGGTACAAACTTTGCCAAAGGTGCCTTGGCCCGTTTCTGCGCGACGTAGGGCATCCGACTGGACCTAGCGTCTGTTGCTCATCCACAGTCAAACGGCCAGGTGGAGCAAGCAAACGGCCTTATTTTATCCGGCATCAAGCCCCGACTGTTTGAGCCTCTAGAGCGTTCAGCCGGCTGCTGGCTCGACGAGCTACCAGCCGTCCTCTGGAGTCTGCGCGCAACCCCTTTCTTCCTCATCTACGGTGCCGAAGCCGTCATCCCGACGGACATAGAATTTGACGCCCCTCGAGTCACCATGTACACCGAAGAGGAGGCAGAAGAAGCACGACAAGACGGCATCAATCTGCTGGAAGAGGGCCGGCTGTTGGCACTCAGCCGGTCCACCATCTACCAGCAGAGTCTGCACCGATACTACAACCAAAAGGTCAAGGCAAGATCTTTTCAAGAAGGAGACCTTGTGCTCCGGCTGATCCAGCGCACAGTCGGCCAGCACAAGCTCTCAGCACCTTGGGAAGGCCCCTTCTTCATCAGCAATGTGTTAGGCAACGACTCCTACTACCTCATCGACACTCAGAAGCCTCGAGCATCAAAAGAGACGACTCCAGCAGGGAGACGGAGCGTCCATGGAATGCGAATCTCCTTCGAAGGTTTTACAGTTAAAAAGTAGTATGCATCTCACCGACTTTTGTATTAAATACGAAGACTCCGGGTCCCTCGAGAAGAGCTCGGGGACTACCCTCCTTTATTTATAAGACAAGTATTACGCCTGTCGTTTGTGTTATTTTCATTAATCCGTCTAGCGCCGGGCTCGACCAGTCGACCCGGGGACTTACCGCCTTGTACTATGAAATGCTTCCTGCAGCCGGACAAGTAATGTGTTGGAACCCAAGCCTTCTCCTGCTAGAAGCCGTAGCTCGCAGAGCGACTGTTCGGTTGGCAGGAGTTAAGGCAGAAAGGGTGACCACATGAAAAATGGCTAAGAACCCAAAGCATAAACATACTCCAAGTCGGCTTCCCGCCTCGCCGACCGGATGTCAAAGCAGCCGACCGGCCGGTTTCTACTTAACTTGCCAAGAAAACTCTAGCCGACTCCCGAAAGTGGCTAAGTACTTGACCCAGCCACAGTCTGCAGAGCGACTGTTCGGCTGGCAGGACGACAACCAAGGGAAGGCGGCAAAGGGAAAAGCCCAAAGAGCAGAAAGCAAGGGAAGATAGGACTTAGATAAGATATTTACACATCAAAAGGCCCTTGGCCGACATCCAACATAAGTTTGAAATACACCCCATGGGTGGAACTGTGCGAAGTTAACAAAGTTTGTTGAGACTAATAAGCAGGAAGAAATAAAAGTAAATTGCTAGCCTAGGAAGCAGCAGGCGGGTTCGGCGGAACGGTGGAGTCGGTGGCGCCAGCTGGTCGAGCGGCCGGCTGGTCGGTCTCTGCTTGGTCTCCTTCAGTAGCGGCCGGCTCGCTCGGACATGGCTCGTTGCTGGAGGCGCGGTTGAGTTGAGGCTAGCCATCCGCTCCAACCTCTGGCGGCTCCTCTTCGACCTCCTCCTCCTCCTCCTCGTCCTCTCCCTCGTCGCTGGAGTCGATCACCTCGGCTGAGTCCTCACCCGCCTCGGGGTTCAGCCCAAACCACTCTCGCGGTGCCTCGGCGCCGTTCTCGGCCAGCTCCGGGATGAAGATGCCGGTGTCGGTGTAGTGAGCGATGGCTGCCGCCTGCTTGACGAGTTCGCCCTCCACTGCCACCAGCTCCTCCTGGGCTTCCTGTCGGAATGTGGTCAAGTGGGATAGATTTAGCCTAGGGTACCACACCTTGACAAACTCCAAGGCCCGACGTGCTCCGGCCCGGGCCGAGGAGCCCTTCCACGCCTCAAGGCGGCCAGCCGCCACCTCCAGCCAGTCGGCAGTCCGACTTGGGGTGCGCGGGGCCGGCATGTCGGGCCACAGGGCGGCGATGGCCTAGGCGCCGACACGCTGAAGGCGGCGCAACATCCGATGAGTCGGCCGAAGACGATCCTGGATGCTGAGAAGTTGCTCGCGAAGAGTACGAGGGGCATTGGCGGCGATCTCCTCGCCTTCTGCCCTTCGTCCTTCGCGGTCGGCCTCGATAGCCTGGTTGGCGGCGATCTCCTCGCCTTCTGCCCTTCGTCCTTCGCGGTCGGCCTCGATAGCCTGGTTGGAGGCTCCAGAGTGACCTGTGAAGATGTCTGCCAGGACCAAAAGCAAAGAGTCAAAACAAAAAAAGAAGCTGGCTTGATCAGAGGCTGATAGTTTCAAAGAAGAGTAAAGAAAGCTGCTTACCATCGACCATGTCCTCGATCTCGCCAAAGCCGGCCGACAGCATCGCCTCCTTGTCGGTCCAGGCGGAGCGTTCGATCTCGAACTCAGCAAGACGACCCGCCTCCTTGTCCTCCACCTCCTTTTGGGCCCTTTGGAGAAGCTCCACCTGCTCCGCCAGTCGTGCAACCAGCCGGTCGCGCTCTTCGGCTAGCTTGCCGCAGTCCACCTCCTTGACATGAAGCATGGCGTTGGCTTCGCCCAGTTGCTGTTGAAGGGTGGCCTTGGTTTCTGCAAGAAGTAGAAAAATAAAGAGACGACAACAATCAGCAAAGATAGAAGAAGTTGCCAGGAAGATCCGGCCCGACTACTCAGTAGTCGGCCTGAATCTCGGGGACTACAGCCCACGGGTGCGCCAGCGCGCCCCCGCAGAGAAAGAAGAAGACTTACTCCGACTGTTCGACAAGTCGGCGGCACGTTGATCCAACTCCCGGACTCTGGAGTTGAAGGCGGCCGCACGGAGGTTATGATAATCCTGCAGCAAATATATTAGTGCTTGGAGCTCGCTAATTAGAGTTCCGGGCCGCCTGCTCAGGAGCCGGCCCGCAACTCAGGGGCTACACCCAGTGGGTGCGCTGGCGCGCCCACACGAAGCAATACAAGAATTAAAAACAAAGAAGCAAGAAGCATACCTAGACGACCTCTCGCGACTCCAGGAACGCCTTGTTGCAGAGCTTGAGAGCGTCAGCCTTGGCACGGAGTTTGGCTTGAATGTCCAGAATCGCCTTTTTCAGAGGGCCCGTCCCGCCTCCCCACACCCACCCAGTGGGCGCGGCGCTGGTCGCCTCGGTTTCCAGGATCGAGGAGCTTGTGGTGCTGGCCTCTAGTGGGCGCGGCGCCGAGGCCGTCGGATGGTGGTGGAAGCCATGACGGGGTACCTCATTAGGTGCCCGTGACGCAAGCCATGACGACCAAGGGCGCCAGGCGGGTGCCAGCCCGCGCAGTGTCCTCCTTTCCTCTTTGCTGCAAAGGGGGCAAGCGCAGCCGCGGAGTACCGAGGCATCAGGCAAAGGTTGCCATTTCGGTGCAACAAGACCAAGACCGGGAGGACTGCAAGACGGAGGTCATCGTGGAGCCCAAGACGGCGTCACCACCAGAGCTTTGCGCAGGCGAAGACTACTTTTGTCAGGGTAGCTGGTACTAGATGTCCCCCTTCAAATTAGCCCGCCATTGTTGGCTCCCTTCCCACTCGATATTTGGGAAGAGGACCAGGGCCTCTATAAATAGGACCAGCCACCCACAGAGCAAAGGGGTTCTAGAGAGGAGGTTCTTGAGAGAGGGGTTCGATCAGAGCGAGAGAGAGAGAAAGTTTGCTGAACTCCTCCCAGCAGTTCATCGCCCCAACCAAGAACAGACCCTCGCGAGGCTGTTCTTCCTTGTATTGTTCATCATCATTAGCCCAAGAGGCAATCCACCACACCACACACTGGAGTAGGGTATTACACCACAACGGTGGCCCGAACCAGTATAAACCTCGTGTCCCTCGTGTTATTCTTTCCATAGTTTAGATCTTAGCGAGGCGGAGGGGTGCAGGAAGGTAGGAAGCGAGATCTCCGCGCGCACCCCAGTGTTCGAACCTCAAGGGTCTGCCGGAACCCGAAATCCGACATTTGGCGCACCAGGTAGGGGTGCACCGGAGTTTTCTCTTCCGCCACCGCCACGGCCTGCCTCGCGATGAGTAGCGCGTCGCCCGCTCCGGCCGCCGGTGCCGGCATGGGGGCCAGTGGGCTCTGAGCCCTGGCCCCAGCCCTGCAACGGGTACGGTGGCTGGACAAGCTCAAACCAACGATGCCGCCGCGCTACGGCGATGCGACAGATCCGCTGGCCTTCTTGCTGGCGAGCGAGGAGGCCCTCCTCGAAGCCGGAGGTGACGATAGGGTCGTGGCCAACTGGCTCGCCATGGCCCTCACTGGCGCTCCGCGCACATGGCTGCTCCACCCGCCGGCAGCCTCCGTGGCTTCTCGGGAAGAGCCCCGCAACCTCTTCCCCGCCCATCGCGCTACACCAACACCCCCGGTCGTCGCGGCCCTCCTGGGCGGCTCCCAGGCGCCGCCTACAAGTCACCATGTCAAGCCGTTCATCCGTCGGGTCAGCGCCGCTTCCACGCGGCTGGGGGCTCCCCTGGACCGGGTGGCGCCCGAGACCGGTCTGACCTTCAGCTCGGAGGACCACCCCTCCAACTCGGCCTGCTCGGATGCGCTCCCCATGCTATGCACCCCCACCATCTGCCAGGTGGCCGTCACCAGAACCCTCATTGATGGCGGTGCGGGCCTCAGCATGCTCTTGGTCGAGGCCTTCAACCTCCTCTGCATACCCCTGGAACGGCGGCAACCCAGCCGGCCCTTCTTAGGCGTTGGGGGCGGATCGTCCAGCTCCTTGGGACAGATCCGGCTCCCAGTAACCTTCGGCACCTACGACAACTTCCGCACGGAGCTGGTCGACTTCGACATCGCCCCCATCGGCCTCCCCTACAACGCCATCCTCGGCTACCCAGCGCTGGCCCAGTTCATGGCCGCGGCGCACCCGGCGTACAACCTCATGAAGATGCCCGGGAGCAGCAGTGTCCTCACCGTGCACGGGGACACCAGGGACGCGCTGCGAGTGCTCAAGCTCGCCTTCAAGATGGCGGCGTCGGCACAGCCCGCCGACTTGGAGACCCCCGAGCCCAAGGGGGCTGCACCCGCCAAGAAGAAACAGTTGTTCACCCAAGACAAGGCAGAAACCAAGAAGATACTCGTCGATGAGGACGGGTCCACCAACGCCACTTTCACCATAGGCGCCCACCTCAAACCCGAGCAGTAGGAGGCCCTAGTCAGGTTCCTGCGCGCAAACAAGAAGGTATTCGCTTGGGAGCCTGACCAGTTGGCAGGGATCCCTAGGAGTGTAATCGAGCATCACCTCAACGTGTGCCCCAACGTGCGCCCTGTGAAGCAGAAGGCCAGGCGGCTGTCCACAGAAAAGCAGGCCTTCATCATCCAAGAGACCCGCAAATTAGAAGCCGCTGGGGTCATTCGCGAGGTCCGATACCCGGATTGGTTGGCCAACCCTGTCGTTGTGCCAAAGAAGGGAGGGAAGGAGCGCATGTGTGTCGACTTCACCAACCTCAACAAAGCATATCCGCAAGATCCGTTCCCGCTCCCCTGCATCGACCAGATCGTCGATTCCACTACGGAATGCGACCTGTTATGCTTCTTGGATGCCTTCTTTGGGTATCACCAGAACAAGATGGAGGTAGAAGACGTCGAGAAGACAGCCTTCCTAACCCCGTGTGGGGTGTACTGCTACACATGCATGCCATTCGGGCTGTGTAACGTAGGGGCGACCTTTCAGCAGCTGATGCACATAACCTTGGGCCCATAGCTCGGGAAGAATGTTGAAGCTTACGTCGATGACATTGTGGTAAAGTCTCGGGAGGCCAGGACCTTGATACAAGACCTGGAGGAAACCTTCGCGAGCCTCAACACAGTGAACCTACGGCTCAACCCAGAGAAGTGTCTGTTCGGAGTCCCCTCGGGAAAGCTCTTGGGTTTCCTCGTGTCCCACCGAGGCATCGAGGCTAACCCGGAAAAGGTCAAGGCGGTGGAAGACATGAGCCCACCAAAGACCCTCAGAGAAATGCAGAAGCTCACGGGGCGCGTGACCGCGCTTGGGCGCTTCATCTCCAAGTTGGGGGAATGAGCGCTGCCCTTCTTCCAGCTAATGAAGAAAAAGGGGCCCTTCGAGTGGACTGAAGAGGCCGCCAAGGCGTTCCAGGATCTCAAGAGATACCTGACCAGCCCATCGGTCATGGTGGCTCCGCGCCCTCAAGAGCCCCTGGTGCTTTACCTCGCCGCCACTCCCTACTCCGCCAAAGCAGCCTTGGTGGCAGTCAGAGAGGAGCGTCGAATCAAAACCGCGGCAGCAGCCCGGGACAAGGCAGAACAGGAACAAGGAAGGCCCACAGAAACCGCCATCGCGGCTAAGGAGGATCAGCCGCCGCAGAGGGGCGCACCGGAGGCGGAAGAGGCCCCTCTCCCAGATGGCCAGTCTCAGGAGGCCTCATTGCCTCAAGAGGCGCCATGGTCTCCCATGGGAGCCACCAGCACTGACGCACTCCACCTCGTTGAGCACCCAGTGTACTTCGTCAGCACGGTGTTGCGGGATGCAAGGGCACGGTACCCCATGCCTCAGAAACTCCTCCTCGCGCTACTGGTGGCCTCGCGCAAGCTGCGACACTATTTTTAGGGTCACCCCATCAAGGTCGTCTCGTCATACCCCCTGGAGAGAGTGCTCAGGAGCCCTAACTCAGCTGGAAGGGTCGCTGAGTGGAACATAGAACTGCAAGCATTTCAGCTCGAATTCAGCACGACCAAAGTCATCAAGGGAGCAGCATTGGCGGATTTTGTGGCAGAATGGACGGAGGCGCCAGGCCTCAAGGCCGACGAGGATCGGTCCCTATCCCCGGGAAGCGAGGCGCCAGAAGGCTGGGTCATGTACTTCGATGGGGCGTTCTCCAGGCATGGCGCTGGGGCTAGGGCGGTGCTTATATCGCCCACTCAGGACAAGCTCTGTTACGCTGTGCAGCTCTGTTTCCAGCAAGGTGAAAAGGTCTCCAACAACATAGCGGAGTATGAAGGTTTAATAGCGGGCTTGAAGGCCGCAGCTGCCCTGGGGGTGAAACGCCTCACCATCAAGGGCGATTCACAGCTCCTTGTCAATTTCTCCAACAAGGTGTACGAGCCGAAGGATGAGCACATGGAAGCTACCTTGCGGAGGTCCGCAGGATGGAGAAGCAGTTCTGGGGGTTGGAGTTGCAGCATGTGCCCCGTGGCACCAATCAGGAGGCCGACGACATCGCAAACGGGCGTCCAGGCGGTTACCTCAGGAGCCTGGCATTTTCGAGGAGCGGCTCTTCAAGCCCTCAGCCCTGCCGTCATTATCAAACACGGCTCAGCCTCGGGAGGAGCTCCCCCAGCCACCCACCTCAGGAGCTCCGGACTGTGGCCCAGCCTCAGGAGCACGCCTGCTCCTGACGATGGAACCTCAGGAGGGATGTTGGATCGTGGAGCTTCGGAGTTACTTAACACAAGGGACCCTGCCGGAGAAGGAGGAGGAAGCGGAGCGAGTGGCACGCCAGGCCACGGCATACTGCATCAAGGATGGAGAGCTCTACCGGAGCGACCAAACGATGTATCCCTGCGCTGCATCTCTAGGGAGCAAGGGAAGGAACTGCTGGAAGATATACACGGCGGAGACTGTGGACGTCATTCATCATCACGGACCCTCGTCGGCAAGGCGTTCCGCAGTGGGTTTTATTGGCCCACCGCGCTCAATGACGCCGTCGAACTAGTGAAAGCTTGTGAGGCCTGCCAGTTCCACGCCAAGCAGATCCGTCAGCCAGTAGGAGGCTTGCAGACTATACCCCTTTCGTGGCCATTCGCAGTCTGGGGGCTGGACATCTTGGGCCCGTTTCCTCGGGCGCCAGGGGGCTACCGCTACCTCTACGTCGCCGTGGACAAGTTCACCAAGTGGGCTAAAGTAGAGGCTGTCCGCACCATTCCCGCGGGTTTCGCGGTCAAGTTCATCAAGGGCATCGTGAGCCGGTTCGGGGTGCCGAACCGCATCATCACGGACAACGGTTCGCAGTTCACCAGTAACCTCTTCAAAACATAATGTGCTAACCATGGAATGCAGATATGCTACGCTTCGATGGCGCACCCCCGAAGCAACGGCCAGGCCGAGCGAGCCAACGCGGAGGTCCTGAGGGGCCTCAAGACCAGGACGTTAAAGAAGAAGCTAGAGGCCTGCGGCAGAGGTTGGTATGACGAGCTTCAGTCCTTGTTGTGGTCCATCCGCACAACCGCGACCAAGCCAACTGGAGAGACCTTGTTCTTCCTGGTCTACGGAGCCGAAGCGGTCCTCCCTCACGAGGTCAGACGTCGCTCCGCGCGGGTCCTGGCATTCAATGAGGCGCAGCAGGACGCCATGCGGGGGATGGACCTCGTGTTGGGGGAGGAACGTCGCCGAGAAGCCGCGCTACGAGCGGCGAGGTACCAACAAGAACTGCAGCGATATCACTGCCGCAACATCTGCCCTAGAACTCTCGAGGTAGGAGACCTCGTGCTCAGGCGGGTTCTCTCCAGGGAGGGGCTGCACAAGCTCTCTCCCATGTGGGAGGGCCCGTTCAAAGTTGTTCATGTTTCCAGGCCCGGCTCCGCGCGCTTGGCGACTCAGGAGGGGGTGCCAGTCCAGAACGCATGGAACATCCAGCACCTCCGGAGGTTTTACCCCTAAATAGGCCCGGAGCCTATGAAGAAGGCAAATGCCTGTGAAGCTATCGCGTTTTGGAAAAGGCCCAGAGCCTGTGAAGAAGGCGAATGCCTATGAAGCTATCACGTTTTGGAAAAGGCCCAGAGCCTGTGAAGAAGGCGAATGCCTGTGAAGCTATCGCGTTTTGGAAAAGGCCCAGAGCCTGTGAAGAAGGCAAATGCCTGTGAAGCTATTGCGTTTTGGAAAAGGCCCAGAGCCTGTGAAGAAGGAGAATGCCTGTGAAGCTATCGCGTTTTGGAAAAGACCCAGAGCCTGTGAAGAAGGCGAATGCCTATGAAGTTGTCGCATTTTGGAAAAAGGCCCGGAGCCTGTGAAGAAGGCCAACGCTTGTGAAGCTCGCCGCCCGTGACACTCTCACGTAATAATGAGTTGGGGCTGTACACACCCCGGAGTCTCAGGAGCGCCGGCCTCAGGCCCTGGGGCTCCCTCCCACGCCCAGTGGCAGCACTTAGCTCCGCGCTGGTGAGAAGACGTCGAAGACTAGATTAGGTGCCGGACGCGGCTTTTCATTTGCTTTCCGCAGTTGGCTTGTTCCTTCTCATTCGAAGTTTTATTGAAGTTGTTGCCGTCTTTGGCTTGTGGTTCTTTGACTTTTCACTCTCCTGCCTCGATTTCTCTTGTGCAAGGCCTCGCGAGGGGGGGGGGGCAGCCGAGCGCCCTCGCGAGTGTTCCTATCCTAGTCGTTCAAAGGGTTCGCGACCTGGGCCCATTACAGGAGCACCCCTCCAGTCCGTGCCCCACGGGCACCGCGACACAAACACAGGGCCTGGGTCGATCGCCCCCCACGGCCGGGGCCGGGAACTATCCACATGCGGGCATGTAGCCGGAAGGTACAATAACGGAAGCAAAACGATGATTAAGAGTAATAACCCAAACACGCCCCCGCGGGGCTCCACACTACTGTCTTTTTTACGCAGGAAAAAGGAAAGGAAAGAACAAATCAGGTGCAGCTCGCCTCACACCGGCCCGCAGGGAAGACCCGAGCTGCCTCTGGAGCTCAGGCAGACTCCCTCTCGCGCTTCACCAGGGCGCGACAGCGGGCGGACACGCTACCACCTCCCGAGTAGATACGATGGCGTGGAGGCTGACCGCGGCCACCGCTAGAAGAGTCGCCGCCTGAAGAAGAACCGGAGAAGCTTGAGGAACCCTGAGCACCGCCAGCCGCGCGAGCGCTGCCCTCTCCATCATCGCTGGAGCTGGGTTCCCATTCGCGGTCGTCACCCTCGGGGAAACACCTTGCGCGGCGACCATCTTCCCCAAACACCCTCACGTAGAGGGTGGCATCGCCGTCGAACTTGAAGTGCAGGGTGCACCGATGGCTCAGGCCACACGCGCGGGCAAACGTCTGCCTAACGTGGGCCAGGGACAGGCTCCCGGCTGCGGAGACCTCCAGTGAGACCCATGAGGCCCGGCTGCAGCAGCCGTCGGCCTGAAGCCAGAGGCCGCCTGGGGCACCGGCCAGGAGCTCGCCAAGGAGGAAGTGAGGAAGTGGAAGCCGGGTGCTAGTCGGCTCCGCCGACCACACGACGAACTCTGGCAGCACTTCAGCAGCGCGAAAGCGCGGCCTAGGGGGACGCGCAGCCGGAGCGCGCCCCCCGGCCGCAGCAATCCGCCCGTCGCTGTGCTGAAAATCACTTCCACGGCCGCGGGGAGCTACCGTGGTGGCCACAGGATGTTTGCGAGGGTGCCCTCGGCCGCGCTTGGGCGGGGGAGAGGCGGGCTCAACCTGGCGAGCCTTCCCCTTCTCTGCGGCCGAGAACCTCCTCGACGGGGCCATGAAGAAGGAGAAGCAAGGGGGGATGAACTGGAAGGGCGCGCGCCGATCCGTACTTATAGCTGGCGAGGGCCAACCGACGGCCCCCATGATCGCAGGTAATTATGACCCTCTTTACATGCAGGGACTTGTCCAATCTGTGTAGTTACATGCAGGGACTTATAGCTGGGGAAGTGGAGACGCCCATGTCCAATCAACCGCCATGCGGCGCCCAAGGCCGCAGGCTGTTAGGGCCCGCGGCGCTTCGCTCTTGCCCTCCGCCTCCCTGCACGGCCAAGCCTGGGCGCGCCTTGGGCCCGGGGGCTACTGTCGGCGTTCTGGGAATGGGGGTCCCCAGACTTGCCTGCCTGCGGCCTGCGGCGTGGCTCAAAAGGGGGCCCAGCACGGCCCATCTTCACCAACACAGACCCGAGACCCTCGTGAGGGGCCAAGCCTCGCGGGGCGGACGACGCGGAGCTTCCTCAGGCACGGCCTCATCAGGCTGGCTCACGAGGAGGCGGAGAGACCAAGGCGGGGTACCTCACGAGGTGCCCGTGACGCAAGCCATGACGACCAAGGGCGCCAGGCGGGTGCCATCCCGCGCAGTGTCCTCCTTTCCTCTTTGGTGCAAAGGGGGCAAGCGCAGCCGCGGAGTACCGAGGCATCAGGCAAAGGTTTCCATTTTGGTGCAACAAGACCAAGACCGGGAGGAATGCAAGATGGAGGTCATAGTGGAGCCCAAGACGGCGTCACCACCAGAGCTTTGCGGAGGCGAAGACTACTTTTGTCAGGGTAGCTGGTACTAGCTGTCCCCCTTCAAATTAGCCCGCCATTGTTGGCTCCCTTCCCGCTTGATATTTGGGAAGAGGACCAGGGCCTCTATAAATAGGACCAGCCACCCACAGAGCAAAGGGGTTCTAGAGAGGAGGTTCTTGAGAGAGGGGTTCGATCAGAGAGAGAGAGAGAAATGTGGCTGAACTCCTCCCAGCAGTTCATCGCCCCAGCCAAGAACAGACCCTCGCGAGGCTGTTCTTCCTTGTATTGTTCATCATCATCAGCCCAAGAGGCAATCCACCACACCACACACTGGAGTAGGGTATTACACCACAACGGTGGCCCGAACCAGTATAAACCTCGTGTCCCTCGTGTTATTCTTTCCACAGTTTAGATCTTAGCGAGGCGAAGGGGTGCAGGAAGGTAGGAAGCGAGATCTCCGCGCGCACCCCAGTGTTCGAACCTCAAGGGTCTGCCGGAACCCGAAATCCGACAGCCGCCCACTGCGCCGCCCCCTCCCTCGGCGTCTTCCTCCAAGGCCGCCGCCCCCAAGTCGGGGTCGTCCACGTCGCTCTCCGCTCATTCGAGGAGAAATTGACGCTCCGGCCCCGCGGCGCCGACTGTCGGCTGGAGGAGGGTGCTCTGCTCGGAGAGCCGGTTGGTCAGGCTAGACAAGCGGATCTCGGCAAAAAGGAAGAAAGAGAGAGAGAGGGAAAGGAAAATTACCATAGGCAGGGGGGTTGGCGCGAGAATACGGCTCCTTGCCGAACTGCCACTTTTCCGTGAGCTTGCAGTTCGCGAGGTAGTTCACCATATGAGCTACCTCTTTGTGAGGCATCTCTTTGGTGCACAACCGGCTTGGGTCCCGATGCCCGCTCATCTGATGGATCATGTGAGGGCGGCCCTGGAGCGGGAGCACTCGACATGCCACAATGGCAGACAGCAAGTCGGTCCCGGTCAGGCCCTCTGAATGCACAAGCACCCGGAGCCGTGCGATGGCGGCGGCTCCAAAAGGCGATAGTGTCTTGGCCCGGTACGACCAGTTGGGCCGCCTCCCGCCCGGCGGGCCGGCACCGTAAGCCGGCAGGTTGACCCAGTCACCCTCCGTGAAGATCCTCTTCATGTAGAAGTATGACTGCTGCCACATCTTCACTGTCTGGATCAGCGTGATGGGAGGAAATGGATTGTTGCCCCCGGCCTCCGCACTACGATGAAGGCGCCGCACTGAGCCGTCACCCCCGCGATGACGGTGCCGAGCTTGGTGTAGAAGAACTCCCCCAGAGCTTGATAATGGGGAGGACGCCGAGGAAGCCTTTGCACAGAGTGACGAAGGCGGACAGCAACACCACCATGTTCGGGGTGAGGTGGTGCGGCTGGAGGTTGTAGAATTCAAGGAAGGCCTGGAAGAAGCCGCTCGCCGGCAGGCCGAGGCTGCGCAGGCAGTGCGAGCGGAAGACGACCCGCTCGCCCTCCTCCAGCGCCGGCGAGATCTCCCCCTCTGGCACGAGGCGAACCTTCACGTGGTCTTGGCTGGGCAGTCGCCACGTCTGGCGGCGGAAGACGATGTGGTCTTCATGAACTGTGGAGCCGTCCCAGGCTCCGGCGCGCGCCATAGGGACGAGAGGTTGACGGACGAGCTCGATGGAGACGAGCAGCGGCAGCGCTCCGGCAGGCTCGGGGTGCTGCGGCGAGAAGAAAAAGGAAGGAGGGAGAGTGGGGTAGAGGGGCACACGTGCTTTGCCGCTCCCTCTCCTCCTCCTACTTATAGCCTGCGGGCTATGAAGCCGAGGGGGTGGGCGTCAGATCGTGGGATTTACTGTGCCCATGACCCCATGCTCCCGCCTTTACCGCACGGGTACTGCCTGCAGTAACTCCATGGGGAAACCCAACTGCCCCGGCACGGTCGCAGCGGATCCGCTCGCGGCCCGGGGCCCGGTAGTGGCGGGGCCGGCCTGCGGTCGCGTCCCGTCACGCGTGTGGGTGGGCAGGCCGGCCCGGCTGGCCGGCGCCATGTGGCACGCCCACGACGGGCGACGGGCAAAGGAGCTTGGCAAGCACGCCACCTCGTTCCCACCAAAGCATTCGAGATCCCAGAAGGACCCGACTGGACCTATCCGACTCCTGCCCGCCGGCTCCCCGGTAGTCGGATGGAGCTTCCTTCAGAGCACCCGGGGAGGAAACTGTTGAGGCTCCCCGGTTCGGCGAACCGTGGTCCTTCACCAGCTTCGGGGACTACTGTCGGAGTAATGGGCCACGGGTAGCCTAACTCGAGCCCCTGAACCTTTCAAGACAATGGGGCCAGCTGCGCCCCTGAAGACGTCAAGTTAGATCTCCGCCTCCTGGCGGCCGGTTGGCTAAGCGGTCGACTGGCCGAAGGCGACCGAGTTCCAGAAGACGGCATCACAACAGGCCGACTCCTGGTGAGCGGCCTCCAGAGAGCCGGCCTCTAGCAGTCGGCTCGTGGCGCCCTCAAAGTTTGCGCCCTCATCAAGGAGACAAGACAGAGCATGGCCGCAGGGAAGCCCACCCCCCCCCCCGAATCCAGGGGCGGGCGTGGCCACAGTGCCTCGTACGAGCGGAGATCTCCGCCCGGCGCGGCACTGTTTCCACTCTGCCCTTAACGTCACCCTTGTCAGGAGAAGTACTATCCCCACTACTGCTTGTCAGTACGGCCCGAAGATGGTGGGCCCTGCCGGTCAGCGAGAGCCCGGAAGACGGCTGGGGACACACCAGTCGGATCCGAGGGAGACCGGCTCCCAGCAGCCGACCTGACCCTTCCTCAGGGGCCTACGCGCCATTAACCAGACTAGATGCAGTGTGGCTACAGTGATCTCCCGTTAGGAGGCAGGACTGTAGCCATGCCTCCCTGACCAAGCACGCGTCATTAGCAACACGGCTACAGTAATCTGTAGTCGGCAAGACCCGCAAGTGGCGGAGGCGGCCTATCGGCTCCGTACTAGACCAGCCTACGGGGCCCACCAGACGGCGGGCCCCAGCGGTCGGCGGAGAAGCCGGCGACCAGAGAGACTGACAGCCGGGCCCTACGCCCGGCCGGATTACCATTTTACCCCTGGGGGGTAGGACTAGACTCCCACCTAGAGGAGGAGAGAGTGTGCCTGTCTTCTTCCTCCTCTAGCAAACAGCTCAAGGAGCACCATTGTACCACTTGTGCCATAGTGATCATGCGGAGACCCCGCAGAGCAGGACTAGGGGTGTTATCTCCTAGGAGAGCCCTGAACCTTGGTAAAGTACGTCGGCGTCCGTGTTTACGCCTCATCCCGCTTCGAGGCACCGGCGACGTTCTACTCGCTCCCACCATGATAAGCCATCCATTGGCATATGTCGCACCCAACCCCCGACATGCGAGATCTTTGTTGAGCCTTTCTGGGTCATCTGAATCTTTTTCGGCATTTCCATCGGAGGAAGAATCAACCACAACCTTGAGAGCATGATTCTTGTATTGGCTCGACCCATAGAGATCTCTTTGCTCTTCTTATTCCTCGTGGGTGTTTAGTCTTTCCATGATATCAACAAAGTCGAGGGTTTTGAAATCAGCACATTCACGAATCATCAAGACAAGGGTGTCGAATGAACTGTCAAGTGATCGAAGCAATTTCTTCACAACTTCATGGTCAGTGATGTCTTTGGCGCTGAGACCTTGAAGCTCATTTGCTATGTCACTTGGGCGATCAAAGGTTTGCTGACAGCTCTCATTTCCAATGCGCTCGAATCAATTGAATTTTGCTCGAAGGGTATCAATCCGAGCTTCTTTCTGAGTTGAAACTCCTTCATTTATCTTCTTGAGGATGTCCCACAAATCCTTCGCAGTTTCACACTAACGATACCGAAGAAATTGCGCTCGAGAGAGATGGCCACCAATTTCATCTTTGGCTTGGGCATCCATCCGAATGAGTTTCTTCTCTTCGTCAGTGGGGGCTTGAGGTATTGCAACGGTGAATCCCAACTGCACCACATTCCACATGTCATCATCTATCGCCCGGAGATGGATCTTCATCTTCTCCTTCCAGAAGGGATAGTCCGTCCCATCAAAGATGGGGATCTTGAGATGCGGCTTGTAGCTCACTGAAGACATACTTAAACTCCAAAGTTGTTAGACTAAAATGAGCAGAGTCAAGGAGTACCTTGCTCTGATACCAATTGTTGGAATGAAGTATGTCTATCGGAGGGGGGGAGGGGGTGAATGGGAGTTTTAATTTTTCTTCGGAAAACTCAAAACTATCAGAGCCCAGCAGCGGAAACGAATGAAAAACAGACTACAGCGAGCTAAAACTAAGTATCGAATGGAAACTAAACATTCAATGAAAAAAATCACATGATGGAAAAGATATTTAATGGAAACATGACACTACAAAAAAAGACACATCCGTGACATTTTTGGCTGAATGAATTTTTTCCTGTCATGCTTATGACACTTCTATGATGAGAATTGTGACAAAAGCACGTATCATCATAGATGTGGCGGGCTCCTACTTCTATGACAAAAATTCATGACAGAAAATGGGCTTTTCGTCCTGGGCGGGCCGGGGACGCACCTGCATGACATTATTTGGGCCGTCCATGAAGGAAAAAAATCATGGTAGAAGCGAGAGCGAGGAAAATATCGGGGAGTTCCCGGTTACGGTGGGTGATCAGGGCCGAGCGATGCATGGAGGTTTGCGTATATCTCTCGTACACGTACGTGCATGTGTGCAAAGTGTTGGGCTCTAACTGAACCAGAGTGAGGTGTTCACTTACTGAACCCGAGCGACTGCACTAGCTACGCGCGTTACCAAACTCGAGCGATCGATCCCTTGGCTGTTAACTGAACCCAATCGAGCGATTCCTTCACTACTACTGCAGCTAACTGAAGCCGATCGAACCTGCTGCCTCTTGATGAAAAGTGACCAATGTTGGGGGTTGGATGAACAGTTCTTGATGGGGGTTGGATGAACATGACCCCATGGTAGTAGTAGGCCGTTGCCACTAGATGAACACGACCCTAGAGGAGGTGTGGGTGGATGAACAGTAGCCGGTGGAGGGACCCTATGGAGGGCTGGTTGAACAGGACCCCATGGAGGGCTGGTTGGACAGTAGCTGGTGGAGGCTGGATGAACAGGATCCTGTCAATGAACAGTAGCTGGTGGAGGCAGGAGAAGTCAATGGTGGATGAACAGTAGCAGGTGGAGGTTGGAGGAAGTCAATGGTGGAAGAACAATAGCCCGTGGAGACCCATTTTGCGGTACGCCACACCCCTCTCGATGAACAGGACCCCATTTCGACCGTAGGTGCTCCAACACAAGTTCGTTTCCTCTGTTTTGCGGTACGCCACACCCTTCCCGATCAACAGCACCCTGTTTCGACTATAGGACCTCGAACACAAGTTCGTTTCCTCCGTTCTGCGGTACGCCAGACCCCATTTCAATCATAGGAGCTCGAACACAAGTCTGTTTCCTCCGTTTTGTGGTACGCCATACCCTGCTTTGTTTGTTCCATCCAAGTCGGTTGGCTGCCGATGAACATGACGCATTCCGTTGCCTCCTGATGAACACGATGCAGTTTCGCCGTTTCGACCCAACCGGTTGGCTTCCGATGTACATGACATCGTTGCTGCCGTATGTTGCCTCTTCATGTACACGAGCCCTGTCTGTACGTATGCATGACTAGGCGTTCGAGACCCCGCCCGTATGTATGTACGTGGCCGTATTTTTTGGCATGTGGTTGTATGTACGTGTACACAGTTTAGAAGGGACTGCCTGAACTGCTACGTCGGGGGCTCTAGTACTACACGTGTCCCTGCTTGCTCGGCCACGGTTCATCATTGGAGAGAGACTGATTGACTAGTATGTACATACATGTTCGCGACCAGACAAACAACGCTACGTATGCATCGATCGGGTGGGTCCCAGCTGTCAGGGAGGACAAGGACGCATTTCCTTGCATGCAAAGGTATAGCTGGTGGGTCCCAGCTGTCAGGGGGAAGAATCATGTTTTTGCCTGTAATATGGACGATCTTCCTTACGTGCAAAGATGTAGCTCATGGGTCCATCTATCAGCCTCACTGCGTAGAGTCCTCTTTTGATGGCTGTCGTTTGTTGACCACGCCGCGCGGACAACACCGAGGCGGTGGATGACGGCGAGGCCTAGGAAAGGAACGACGCGGATGCAGGGAAGACGAGGCAGGTGGATGCCCATGCGGAGGGGAGTACGAGGGTTCACTGGTTCGGCTGCAGTGTGTGGCTGCCGTTACTGGAGAATAACAGGAAGTGTTGGTAAGTAGAGGAATGGCCTAGACGGTGATGGGAGTAGGGTGGGCCGGTGAGTCCTGCGCGGCAGCACAGAAGGCCACGACAGGCGGTAGCAGGCGGTACCGTCGGCGGTGGTTTGGGCAGCTGAAGCAAGAATATGCGAGATTGAAGAAACATGAGATCCGTTGGATGGACATCCAACGGCCATTGCTGCTAAAATCGTGCGTTGACTATAAGTTGAGCCTTGTGTAATCGTCAACTTACTAGGCCCACAAGTGTGTGGCCGAGAACATATAGCCCATTTGTGATTTGTAATAATGTACAAACCCATTTTCGAATTCTAATGGAATTTACTAAAGCCCATTTACAGTTTGTTAAAATTATAGCCCATTTTCTAGCCAGGACAACGATTAAATTTCAACCAACCACTCAAAACAGAATTCAATAAAATTTCCCACATTTTGATGGGATCCAAAATATTTTTATCTCGAAATTTTGAGTCAGATTAAATATAATTTCAAAACAAATTTTACATAAAAATCCAACGAAATATTGCGCACGCAATAGGTAATGAAATTCAAAATCCAATAATAATATTTTTTAACTAATTACGTGTTTGGTGTATTTTTATAGTTACAACCCAGTTTTTATAATTACATCCCATTTATTATTTCTTAAAGCCCGTTTTCTTGTTAAGCCTGATGCTTCCCTCCTAGGAAAGATTTTCAGCCCAGCGGGGCGGAGAGTAGCAAGTTGACCTGGGCTGGGTATTCCTCAGAGAAAGTGTAGCTAGGCTGGCCATTTTCACCTTGAAAAAATTAATATATGTTTTGGATATTTGGTTGACATAAAACAATAGTCTAGGCTAGACGGGCCACATCACGCCTAGTTGATACCCTGCTCCTCTGAACAACAACAAAAACACCGCTCAAGAAAAACTCTGCTCACACCTCAAACACACAAATACTGCTCGAGCTACTGGGTCCCGGCTGTCAGCCGCTCCTTGTGCAATTATCTCGTTTATTAACTATATAGGTTGACAATGGTGTGGAACCATGATCTCAGGAAACCAGGAGGAAGCAAAAAAAAAATTATAGTTGTATATAATAAGGAGGCACTTGCGTACGTGTGGCTATGGCCCTGGTGGGTCCCCACTGTCATCCTCTCCAAGTTAAGTCATCTCATGATTCATCTTGTTTGTTGAGCATGTTGACAACATGAGACGGTGGCGCCACGGCGAGCGCAACAACTCGAAGGACAACGGAGAGGGCCTCGCAGGCCCTATGGATGGTCTGATACAGCGCCCTGCTCATTCAGGAAGCCAGGATCATAGGGACACATGTCCGCGACGACATTGTTGTTCGCTTGTTTGCTGGCGATTCGTCCTTCCATGAGCCGATGCTCGTTGAGGATACTTAGGTTGCTGCACAGGTCCTCCTATGCTGGTAGGTCTTTCGCTATTAGGGCATCGAAGTGCGGCCGCACTTGCTCTATGGTGAACACGGCATGAACCGGCTTGGGCAGTGGCGCCGGCTCCTGGTCGGAAGCCACACCCATCGTCTGATTGTCGTCGCTGAGCTCGGCGAGCTCGCTGGCGAGTGAGCATGTCCGACTGCTGGACCAAACCGCTACCAAGCATGAATCTGACCGCCCTGGCCCACCCAGACCCTCTCCCTTGACCGCACGCGCTTTTCGCCCGAAACAGTCAGTGCCCCCGCGCAGCTTCCTGGTGCAGATCATTGCTCCGCATTTAAACGACACAAGTGCCATCCGTCTGTCCATTTGCTGCCCACATTAATGATACACGGTTGCCGAGGCGGCTACTCCGGCGTCGCCCGTCCGTCCCTCTGCCGTCCACCATTGCTATATAAACAGCTGCGCCGGCCATAGCCACAGTCATCCACCTCTATTCCCTTTGTCTTGTCCATACCACTCCCACCATGGATTCCTCGCGCTCCAGCGCTCTTCCGGACGGGCTGCTACTTCTTGAGCTTGTGTTGGTTTTTCCCTTGAAGACGAAAGGGTGATGTAGCAAAGTAGAGATAAGTATTTCCCTCTGTTAGAGAACCAAGGTATCAATCCAGTAGGAGGTACAAGCAAGTCTCCAATCTATGCACCTGCACAAACAATCAAACACTTGCACCCAACGCGATAAAGGGGTTGTCAATCCCTTCACGGTCAATATCAAAGGTGAGATCTGATAGAGATAGGTATAAAAGATTACTAAAACGTAAAACTAAATAAAAGTAAATAAATTACAGCAACATGTTTATGTGTTTTTTGGTTTATAGATCTGAAAATATATGATGGAAAATAGACCCAGGGGCATAGATTTCACTAGAGGCTTTTCTCTTGAAGGCAAATAATACGGTGGGTAAACAAATTATGGCCGAGCAATTGATAGAAAAGCGCAAACTTATGATGATATACAAGGCAATGATTATGCATATAGGCATCACGTCTGTGTCAAGTAGACTGACTCCTGCCTGCATCTACAACTATTACTCCACACATCAACTACTATCCAACATGCATCTAGAGTATTAAGTTCATAAAGAACGGAGTAACGTCTTAAGTAAGATGACATGATGTAGAGGGATAAACTCAAGCAATATGATGAAAACCCCATCTTTTTATCCTTGATGGCAACAATACAATACGTGCCTCGCTACCCCTACTATGTCACTACGTGAGGACACCGCAAGATTGAACCCAAAACTAAGCACCTCTCCTATTGCAACAAATACCAATCTAGTTGCCCAAACCAAACGGATAATTCGAAGAGAAATACAAAGATATAAAATCATGCATATAAGAATTCAGAGGAGATTCAAATAATATTCATAGATAATCTGATCATAAATCCACAATTCATCGGATCTCGGCAAACACACCGTAAAAGAAGATTACATCGGATAGAATTCCAAGAACATCGAGGAGAACATGGTATTAAAGAATATATAGAGAGAGAATAAGCCATCTAGCTACTACCTATGGACTCGTAGGTCTATGGTAAACTACTCACACTTCATCAGAAGGGCAATAGGGTTGATTTAGATGCCCTCCGTGATAGAATCCACCTCCGGCAGATCACCGAAAAAGGCCCCAAGATGGGATCTCACGGGAATAGAAGGTTGAGATGGCGTAAAAGTATTTTCATGGATGCTTCTAAGGGTTTGGGAATATTTGGGAATTTATAGGACTCAGAGGGAGGTCAGTGGACTCCCGAGGGGTCTACCAGCCAGGGGTGCCCCCCTAGGGCGCACTGCTACCTCTTGAGCATGCGTTTTCCCTTGAAGAGGAAAGGATGATGCAGCAAAGTAGTGTAAGTATTTCCCTCAGTTTTTGAGAACCAAGGTATCAATCCAGTAGGAGATAACACGCAAGTCACCTAGTACCTGCACAAACAATCAAGAACCTCGCAACCAAAGCGATAAAGGGGTTGTCAATCCCTTCATGGTTACTTACGAAAGTGAGATTTGATAAATATAGTAATATAAATATTTTTGGTATTTTTGTTGTATAGATTGGAAAGTAAAGATTGCAAAATAGTAAATGCGATGCGATAACAAAAGAGATGCAATAAAATAAGAAAGAGACCCGGGGGGCATAGGTTTCACTAGTGGCTTCTCTCATGATAGCATGTATTACGGTGGGTGAACAAATTACTGCGGACCAATTGATAGAAGAGCGCATAATTATGAGAATATCTAGGCAATGATTATGAACATAGGCATCACGTCCGTGTTAAGTAGACCGAAACGATTCTGCATCTACTACTATTGCTCCACTCATCGACCACTATCCAGCATGCATCTAGAGTATTAAGTTCATAAGAACAGAGTAATGCTTTAGGCAAGATGACATGATGTAGAGGGATAAACTCAAGCAATATGATATAAACCCCATCTTTTTATCCTCGATGGCAACAATACAATACGTGCCTTGCTGCCCCTACTGTCACTGGGAAAGGACACCGCAAGATTGAATCCAAAGGTAAGTACTTCTCCCGTTGCAAGAAAGATCAATCTAGTAGGCCAACTAAACCAACAATTCGAAGAGACTTGCAAAGATATCAAATCATGCATATAAGAATTCAGAGAAGAACCAAATATTATTCATAGATAAACTTGATCATAAATCCAGAATTCGTCAGATCTCGACAAACACACCGCAAAAAGTATTACATCGAATAGATCTCCAAGAACATCAAGGAGAACTTTGTATTGAGAACTAAAGAAAGAGAAGAAGCCATCTAGCTAATAACTATGGACCCGAAGGTCTGTGGTAAACTACTCACACATCATCGGAGAGGCTATGGTGTTGATGTAGAAGCCCTCCGTGATCGAATCCCCCTCCGGCAGGTCGCCGAAAAAGGCCCCGGATGGGATCTCGCGGGTACAGGAGGTTGCGGCGGTGGAAAAGTAGTTTTGTGCCTCCCCCTGATGTTTTTAGGGTATAAGAGTATATATAGGTGAAAGAAGTATGTCGGTGGAGCTCCGTGGGGCCCACGAGGGTGGAGGCGCGCCTACACCCTGGGCTCGCCCTCCTATCTCGTGGAAGCTTCGCAGAGTTCCAGACTTGCACTCCAAGTCTCCTGGTTTGCGTTTGTTCCAAGAAAGATCCTCGCGAAGGTTTCGTTCCATTTGTATTCCATTTGATATTCCTTTTCAGCGAAACACTAAAATAGGCAAAAAAAAACAGAAACTGACACTAGGCCTCCGGTTAATAGGTTAGTCCCAAAAATAATATAAAAGAGCATATTAAATCCCATTAAACATCCAAAACAGAAAATATAATAGCATGGAACAATAAAAAATTATAGATACGTTGGAGACATATCAAGCATCCCCAAGCTTAATTCCTACTCGTCCTCGAATAGGTAAATGATAAAAATAGAATTTTTGATCTGGAATGCTACCTAACATAATTTTCAATGTAATTTTCTTTATTGTGGCATGAATGTTCAGATTTGAAAGATTCAAGACAAAAGTTTAACATTGACATAAAAATAATAATACTTCAAGCATACTAACCAAGTAATTATGTCTTCTCAAAATAACATAGCCAAAGAAAGCTCATCCCTACAAAAATCATAAAGTTTGGCCATGTTTCATTTCTATCACATAAAATGCTCCCATCATGCACAACCCCGATGACAAGCCAGGGAATTGTTTCATACTTAGCCTTTTCAAACTCTTTCAACTTTCACACGATATATGAGCGCGAGCCATGGACATAGCACTATAGGTGGAATAGAATGGTGGTTGTGGAGAAGACAAAAAGGAGGAATATAGTCTCACATAAACTAGGCGTATCAATGGTCTATGTAGATTCCCATCAATAGATATCAATGTGAGTGAGTAGGGATTGCCATGCAATAGATGCACTAGAGCTATAAGTGTATGAAAGCTCAACAAAAAAAACTAAGTGGGTGTGCATCCAACTTGCTTGCTCACGAAGACCTAGGGCAATTTAAGGAAGCCCATCTTTGGAATATACAAGCCAAGTTCTATAATGAAAAATTCCCACTAGTATATGAAAGTGACAACATGAGAGACTCTCTGTCATGAAGATCATGGTGCTACTTTGAAGCACAAGTGTGGAAAAAGGATAGTAACATTGCCCCTTCTCTCTTTTTCTCTCATTTTTTGTTTTTTTGTTTGAGCCTTCTCTTTTTTATGGCCTCCTTTTTTTCATCCGGAGTCTCATCCCGACTTGTGGGGGAATCATAGTCTCCATAATCCTTTCCTCACATGGGACAATGCTCTAATCACGAAGAGCATCACACTTTTATTTACTTACAACTCAAGAATTACAACTCGATACTTAGAACAAAATATGACTCTATGTGAATTCCTCCGGTGGTGTACTGGGATGTGCAATGAATCAAGAGTGACATGTATAAAAAATTATGAATGGTGGCCATGCCACAAATACGATGTCAACTACATGATCATGCAAAGCAATATGACTATGATGAAGCGTGTCATAATAAATGGAATGATGGAAAGTTGCATGGCAATATATCTCGGAATGGCTATGGAAATGCCATAATAGGTAGGTATGGTGGCTATTTTGAGGAAGGTAAATGATGGGTTTATGGTACCGGCGAAAGTTGCGCGGCACAAGAGAGGCTAGCAATGGTGGAAGGGTGAGAGTGCGTATAATCCATGAACTCAACATTAGTCATAAAGAACTCACATACTTATTGCAAAAATCTACAAGTCATCAAAACCAAACACTACGTGCATGCTCCTAGGGGGATAGATTGGTAGGAAAATACCATCGCTCGTCCCCAGCCGTCACTCATAAGGAAGGAACTCAAAGAACACCTCATGCTTCAAATTTGTCACACAACGGTTACCATACATGCATGCTACAGGACTTGAAAACCTCAACACAAGTATTTATCAATTTCACAATTACTCAACTAGCATGACTCTAATATTACCATCTTTATATCTCAAAACAATTATCAAGTACTAAACTATTCAATGCACTATATATGAAAGTTTTTATTATACCCATCTTGAATGCCCATCATATTAGGACTAATTTCATAACCAAAGCAAATTACCATGCTGTCCTAAAAGACTCTCAAAATAATATAAGTGAAGCATGAGAGATCAATAATTTCTATAAAATAAAACCACCACCATGCTCTAGAAAGATATAAGTGAAGCACTAGAGCAAAATTATCTAGCTCAAAAGATATAACTGAAGCACATAGAGTATTCTAATAAATTCCGATTCATGTGTGTCTCTCCCAAAAGGTGTGTATAGAATGGATGATTGTGGTAAACTAAAAATCAAAGACTCAAATCATACAAGACGCTCCAAGAAAAACACATATCATGTGGTGAATAAAAATATAGCCTCAAATAAAGTTACCGATAGACGAAGACGAAAGAGGGGATGTATTCCGGGGCATCTGTAAGTGCATCTAGTGCCACCCCTAGTTGGTTTTGGAGTATTGACGACAAACCTAGTTGAGGGACTAATGTGTTTGTGAGAATTGCAGGATAACACAGGTAGAAGTCCCTCATTGATTCGGTTTTCTTACCAGAGATGACCCCTAAAAATGTATGAAGACATTGATGTCAAAGGTGGTATATGAAGATATTCACATTGAAGACTATGACAAGAGAAGACATCGCATGAAGCCTATGGAGCTCGAAGACATAGATCTTTCGTAGCTCTTTTTCCTCTTCCTTGTTGAGTCATAGGAACCACTGTACTGTTAAGTGGGGTCCAAGAGAACCATTCAGAATGACTGAAGTGATGCTTAAACAAAACCTATGTCTTCGAGTGAAGACTATGAGAGTGAATCTTGTCCAGAGTCGGACAAGTCAGCTTTGGTTGTAGCCCAAGTAAAGTTGTCGTGTGAGTTTGAAATCTGACCCTTGGAACACGTGTCAGTTCCTTAGTGACCCAGGGTCATTTCGGACAAATCAGGTCGGGTTGCCTAGTGGCTATAAATAGCCCACCGCCTACAACCATAAACGGTTGGCTGCTCAGAGTTAGTGTACGGCTTTTGTCGTTTGAGAGAAACCCACCTCGAAGCCTTTGAGAGAGAATTCCTTGCGAGGATAAAGCCCTAACCACCCAGAGCCAAAGAGAATTAGGCATCACTTAAGTCTTCGTGTTTGTGTGATCTGAAGACATATTACACTTGAGGACTGTGCATCCTCCAGCCGGTTAGGCGTCATGTTCTGAGCATCCAAGAGACATTGTGGATCGCCGGTGAACGAAGTCTGTGAAGGTTTGGGAGTCTACCTTGAAGACTTACCAGAGTCATTGGGCGGGGTCTGTGTGACCTTAGCTCAAGGGGAATACGGTGAGGACTGGGTGTCCTGAGCTGCGTGTTCAGGACTGGGTGTTCGGGACTGTGTGTCCTCAGGTTTATATACCTAGCCGCCCTAACGAGACGTATAGTTGTCACAGCAACTGGAACTGGTCCAACAAATCATTGTCTTCAACGAGTCACTGGTTTCATCCTTCCCGTCCCTCTACTTACTGTTACTCCTTGTGAAGTCATTGTATGATTGCACTATCTTTTGTCTTCACTAAGTGACTGCGTGTTCTGTTTGGCATCATAATATCTTCCTACCTGATCCTTACTGCATTGCTGCTATTAATCATTGTGCTCTCACTTGAATACTTGACTATGGTTTGCCTAGTGTAGTCTACCTTCCGCTGCATGGTAATAGGTTTATTTCTATCGTTTGTCTTCGAAACTTCCATGTTTTGAAGACTTTCATAAAAGTCGCCTATTCACCCCCCCTCTAGTCGATATAATGCACTTTCAATTGGTATCAGAGCAAGGTACTCCCTTGTTCTGTGTGATTCGGTTTAACCACCTGGAGTTTTAGCTATGTCGACTGCAGGGATAATCAAAGTCTCCGCTGCGTGCCCCGTCTTCGATGGAACTGAATATCCCTACTGGAAGAATAAGATGCGCATGCATCTTGAAGCCATTGGCGTCGACCTATGGTATGTCGTCAAGAACGGCGTTCCCAAGGCTGGAGAAGGTGTCACTGCTGCTGATGTCAAGAAGTTCGTTCAACTGGACTCTACCGCCAAGAATATCATCTGTGGTCATCTGACCAAAGGACAGTATGGCCGTGTGAGTGCTTTGGAAACATCTAAGCTGGTCTGGGACTGGCTCTCCAAGGTCAACGAAGGCGTCTCAACCCAGAGAGATCAGAGAATTAGTGTCCTTCGCATCCTCTTCAACCGCTTCAAGTGAAATGACAATGAGAATTTCCAGCTCACGTTTGATCGCTCACTGACATCACAAATGGGCTTCAAGCCCTCGGCGCTATTGAGATCACCAAGCATGAAGTCGTCAAGACACTACTGAGATCACTTGACAGTTTGTTTGACACCCTAGCCCTGATGATTCAAGAACGACCTGATTTCAAGACACTCGATCCGTCCGACATACTTGAGAGGCTGAACACACATGAGTTCAGCTTTCTGAGAAAAGAGATATATACGGTCCAAACTATGGGCGAACTCGTGCCTTAAAGGCAAAAGCTGTCTCCTCATCTAAAGAAGAATCTGATAGCAGTTCTGATGATCCTGAAGACATTGGAAAGGAACTTGCTATGCTTGTGAAGAAGTTCCAAAAATTCACCAAGAAGAAAGGCTTCAGAAAGTCTTCACGATCAAGCTCAAGGAATGATGAAGCTTCTGCTCATGACTACAAGAAGAAAACATGCCACAAGTGCAAGAAAACTAGCCACTTCATCTCTGAGTGTCCGCAGTGGGACAATGAGAACAGAAAGAAGAAGAAGAGCAAGGAATATGACTCTGACGACAAGAAGAAGAAGAAATACTCAAAGTCTTCTTCCAAGTCTTCCTCAAAGTCTTCATCACACAAGAAGAGCTCATCTGGCAAGGCACATGCGTTTGTTGGCAAGGAAATGGATTCAGAGGAGGAGTCCGCTTCTGAGGAGGCGGAGGTGGAGTCTGAGGAGGAGTCCGATTCTGGCGTTGCAAGTCTGGCTACAACATACGTTGCCAAGTCCATCTTCAACACTGAAGACAATGACTTCACCACCGACACCGATGCAAATGACAAGGACTACTCTGCTCCTACCTACTGCTTCATGGCACGCGGTGCCAAGGTAAACTCACGCACTACTCACTATCAAAATCAAGTGACGATGACTCTGATTGTGGTTCAAAACCCAGGTACAAAACACTTGCTAAAATTGCAACTGAACAACAGAAAGCCATGGAACATATTCAAAAACTGTTAGACAAAAGCGATGATCTGTTAGGCGCAGAAATGACTTGATCTGAGTCCTTAATTGAAGACATAAAAAATCTTCATGTTAAGTATGAGGAACTTGAAAGTCGTCATGAAACGCTCTCAACAACTCATGAAAAGCTTTCCTATGATTATCTTCAAAGGAAGCAAGATCTTGAGAAATTGAGAGCGGCTCATGAAGATCTTCAAAAAGAAAATGAGTCACTTCGTGCCAAACAGATCAGTTCCGCTCAGGAAGGATTTGAACCACCATGTCTTAAATGCATTGAGCGTGAAAATGCTACTTCTGTTGCTGAATGTTCTACTGCTGCTACAGTTGCAATATCTTCAACTGTTGATGTGGGAACTAACCCCTCTACTGAGGATACCACTGGTATTGCTGATGAGAATGCTAGGTTGAAGACATTGCTTGAAATAGGGATGTACAAAAGTCTCAAAGGGCATCAGACACTATGTGATGTCCTCAAAAGACAGATCCTGAACCGAAACCCTAGGAAAGAGGGTGTTGGGTTCGTAAGGAAAATGAATGCTGATGGCTCTTACTGGAAACCTGAGCAGTACCCCAAAACCACATGGGTTGCTGCAAAGGAACCTTCAGCAGATCCATCCAATCTATCTGGATTCACTTGTGCTAACCCCGTTGTCATTGATGAATCCTTTGATGCAAACTATAAACTATTTAAGAGTCAGAAAGGTGGAGTGTTTGCCAGGTACATTGGTACTAACTGCAGGAATGGACCACCTATGAAGAAGATTTGGGTTCCGAAAAAAGTGTCTGGAGAATCTTCCTGTGAATGTCATCATGACACCACACGTGAAGAAGACAAACCTCAGACCACAGGCTTCACACGGTCCAAAGGCTTCATACAGACAGAGGACTCACTTGAGTCGCACTAACGCAAATGTTTTGCAGGGAAATCATACTCAGGCCTATGAATATGAGCGCGGTTCATCAAACCGCCATGTTCATAAGACCAAGAACTATTCTGCGTATTCTTATGAGTACTATTGTCCGCCTGCAAGACTTTTTGCTAGGGCTCCAAAGCCAAAATTCTCAGACGTTGCACTTAGAGTTATTGCTTCTAAGCCACCCTTGAAGATGTGGGTGGCTAAGAAAGCTTAACTCTCTTTTGCAGGGAAAGGTCTCCAGCAGAAAACCAAAATCGTCTGACGCTATTGCTGGGGACCTTAAACATCTTGTAGGGCACAAGATCAAATGCCTGAATGGTCTTACTATGTACTTCGTTCTTGAATCGCTTGCTACTCTCCCTATCATTCCTAATCTGGATCTAAGCTTTCATAACCCACTGGTTCGTCAAATGTTTTTGCTTCACAATTCTCTTCGTGAAGCCTATCCCCCTAACTGCACTGTAGGGTACGACACCAGCGTCTTCAGAATGAATTATTGATAGTGGGTGTACCAATCACATGACTGGCAAAAGAAGCCTTTTTATGGACTCAACCTTACGTCCATCCGACAAGAGTCACATCACATTTGCTGACACTGGTAAAAGTAAGGTATTGGGTCTAGGTAGAGTTGCAATCTCAAAGGATCAACACACGGATAAATTCATGCTTGTTGAATCCCTTGGCTTCAACTTAATGTCTGTCTCAATGCTTTGCGATTTGAACATGATCGTAATATTTGGAAAATATCGCTGCCTTGTTCTAATGGAATCTGACAAGTCTCTAGTGTTTGAAGGGTATCGGAAAGATGACTTGTACGTGGTAGATTTCTCAGCAGGACCACAACTTGCCGTATGTCTTCTAGCAAAGGCTTCAGAATGCTGGCTCTGGCATCGGAGGCTAGGGCATGCCGGCATTAGGAACCTCCACACCCTTGCAAAGAAGAAGCATGCCATAGGCATCGAGGGCGTCAAGTTCAAGAAAGATCACTTATGCGGTGCCTGTGAAGCAGGGAATATGACGAGGGCCAAACATCCCTCGAAGACAATCATGACAACCACTCGACCCTTCGAACTGCTCCACATGGATCTTTTCGGTCCCACTCATTACTCAAATCTTACTACTACTGCTTGCTTCTATGGCTTTGTTATTGTTGATGATTATTCTAGATATACTTGGGTGCATATAATCCTCTACAAGACTGAAGTGCAGGATGTCTTCACACGCTTCGCCAATCGAGCAATGAACAATTATGGCGCCAAGATAAAGCACATCAGAAGTGACAATGGCACTGAATTCAAGAACACTGGCCTTGATACATATCTTGATACCTTGGGCATCACACATGAATTCTCAGCCCCGTACACGCCACAGCAGAATGGCGTCGTCGAACACAAGAACAGAACACTCATTGAGATGGCCAGAACGATGCTAGATGAATACAAGACCCCAAGAAAATTCTGGCCTGAAGCCATTGATACTGCATGCCATACAATCAATCATGTTTATCTTCACAAGCTTCTAAACAAGACATCTTATGAGCTCCTTACTGGCAAGAAGCCAAATGTCAGCTACCTCAGAGTATTTGGTGCCAGGTGCTGGATCAAGGATCCACATCACACTTCAAAATTTGCACCAAAAGCACATGAGGGTTTTATGCTTGGATATGGAAAGGATTCACACTCCTACAGAGTCTTCAATCTCTCTCATTATAAAGTGGTTGAAACAGTGGATGTGCGATTTGATGAGACGAACGGTTCACAAAGAGAACACCTGCCAAATGTGCTAGATGAAGTTCCATCCAGCGAATCAATCAAGCTGATGGGAACTGGAGAAATCATGCCCTCTGAAGCTCAACCTGAAGAGGAACTCATCATATCCGCACCTGATCAACCTAAAGACAATGCTCAGCCTAAAGACAATCCCTCAACAACGACAATGATCAGCAAGAGCAAAATCTTCGTCCTGTACATCCTCGCGTTGCCAGTGAAGTGCAGATTGAGAGAATAATTGATAGCATCAATGCACCAGGTCCACTCACTCGATCAAGGGCAACTCAGCTAGGTTTTTGTGGTCACTTCGCATTCGTCTCAATAACAGAACCCAAGAAAGTTGAAGAAGCCTTCATGGAACCTGAATGGATTCAAGCTATGCAAGAAGAGCTTCAACAGTTTGAGCTGAACAATGTATGGGAACTGGTTAAGCGTCCCGATCCTCGGAAGCACAACATAATAGGCACCAAATGGATATACCACAACAAGCAAGATGAGCATGGTCAAGTTGTCAGAAACAAAGCTCGTCTCGTTGCTCAAGGATATACTCAAGTGGAAGGCATTGACTTCGATGAAACATTTGCTCCTGTGGCTAGACTTGAAGCCATACGCATACTGCTGGCCTATGCAAATCATCATAACATGCTTCTATATCAAATGGATGTGAAGAGCGCCTTTCTCAATGGCAAAATTGAAGAAGAGGTGTATGTTGCACAACCGCCTGGCTTTGAAGATCCAAAACATCCTGACATGGTATACAAGCTCAACAAGGCACTGTATGGCCTCAAACAAGCCCCTCGGGCCTGGTATGACACACTCAAATATGTCCTGAAGAGCAAAGGCTTCATACCTGGTTCCCTAGACACCACTCTCTTCACGAATACATATGATGGTGAACTATTTGTGTGCCAAATATATGTGGATGACATTATCTTCGGCTGGACCAACAGAAGTATAGTGAAGAGTTTGGATATATGATGCAAGAGCAATATCAGATGTCCATGATGGGAGAGCTGAAGTTCTTCCTCGGTCTTCAAATACGACAGCAATGCAACGGCATCTTCATATCTCAAGAAAAGTATCTCAAAGATTGCCTGAAGAAGTTTGGTATGCAAGACTACAAAGGCTTCACGACGCCAATGCCAGCCAAGCATCATCTGGGTCCTGACGACAATGGTAAAGAGTTCGATCAAAAGGTATACCGCTCCATGATTGGTTCTTTGCTTTATCTATGTGCATCTAGGCCAGATATTATGCTTAGTGTTTGCATGTGTGCTCGATTTCAAGCGGAACCAAAGGAGTCGCATCACTTAGCTGTGAAGCGAATTCTTCGATATTTGGCTCACACCCCAACTCTAGGATTATGGTATCCAAAGGGCTCAGAGTTTGATCTGGTTGGATTCTCGGATGTTGATTATGTTGGTGACAAGGTGGATCGCAAGTCTACATCAGGCACATGTCATTTTCTGGGACGATCACTTGTATGTTGGTCTTCAAAGAAGCAGAACTGTGTATCTCTCTCTACTGCTGAATCTGAATACATTGCTGCTGGCTCTTGCTGCGCTCAGCTTCTGTGGATGAAGCAAACACTCAAGGACTATGGCATTCATCTGAAGCAAGTGCCACTCTACTATGACAACGAAAGTGCCATCAAGATTGCCAACAACCCAGTTCAGCACTCGAAGACAAAGCACATTGAAATTCGTCATCACTTTCTCAGAGATCATGTTGTGAAGGAAGATATTGATATCATACACATCAACACTGAAGAGCAATTGGCAGATATCTTCACCAAGCCCTTGGATGAGAAGAGATTTTGCAAGTTACGGTGTGAGCTAAATATCTTGGAATCCTCAAATGTCCTGTGATTAGGCACACATCCTAACACTTATGCATATTGATGACTTAGATGTGCAACCCACGAAGAAAAGTATATCTTCAATCAATGAAGACATACATTCTAAGTGTGAATACATTAATGTGGAATTTGACTTCGAAGCGCCATGATAATTGTGCGCCGTGTCTGGGTCTAATACTTCCTATAAGGTGGGTAACGCCACCACCAAACTTTCTGTTTGAAGTGCTTCACTCATGGTGTTACATTAGCTATGTCTTCACATTTAGTTTGGCTTCAATCTCAACATGTCTTCATGATTATCTTCACTATGTTGATTATATATATATATACTAGTGTTCTGTCCTCTACAGCATTCACTTATAGCTATGCCTTCTTGTTGAATCTTTTGAACTAAGTGAATGTGATCGGACCCTAACCTCTCTATGCTTTCTATCTCAAACTCTATCTCTCCAAATCATATGCATTCTATTGAAACTGTCGAATGTCTTCTCTGCGTCCTTGTCAGCAGAAGATACAGAGACAAACATTAAGTCCGTTTTCAATGCTCATTCCTTCACCTAAAACCCGGAGAAGTGGGAACGACCACCCGACAATCCAGGCATGTGTGGGACGTGGAACAACCCCCGATATGCTGCATGATGGCCACGTGCCCATCAGATGTGAATCGCCAGGGGCACCTGTGTAATAATGCAGTGCCGCCCCTGTACCTATAAATACATGCCTCACCACAGTCATTATCTCTTCTTCCACTCTCGCACGAACCCTAGCGCCACCGCTAGCCCTCGACGACGCCGGCGACGAAGCGCTTCGCTGCCGCAACCTCTCCGACATCATCTTCACGCTGACCGCGGACATCGTCCTCTCTGCCGTCGCCGTAGGTGTCCTCCGTCGCCAAGTTAGGGCATGGAAGATCGAACTGCTCGGCCTCCTCTTCCACTCTGTCTAGCAGTTCTTCGTGTGGTAAATAAAACTTCCTTTTTACGGCCCCGTTGATCCTATAGCTTTGTCACTTTCAACCACAAGCAGTTTCTATTCACACAAGTTGGATCTCTTTCATACTGCATCTCATAACATGCCTAGTATATTCACTTATGCTTCACAAAGTAGTTAGATTCCTCACTTGTACTGATCTCTGGATTCATACAAATCTGGAACCAACTCCTTATCTATGAGTGAATGTCTTCGCATGATGAGGTCAATGTCTTCTAAACTGATTTATCTTCAAAATCTTCTGAGAATGCATATGACATCTTCCCCTTCCCTTGCACCTTAATGCTGTCACAGGTACATGACCGTGGGAGAATCCCTTGGTTCTCATAGTCTGCATTCATTTGCAGAATTCTTACAGCATCATATAAATTCTCCCGAAGCCAGTTCCTGTTTGTCCAGCAAGCGAAAACCTTTGAAGCCTTTGAACGTATTGAAGTCTTTCAGTTTAAAATTCATGGCTTCAGAGAAATCTGCAAGGAAGGGTGGCAGAAAGCGTTGAGGAGAAACATCAAGAGATCTTCCTGATGACCTCTCAGAGCTGTACAAGACAGATCCTGAAGAGGATTACAATCAACGCAAGACACGAATCCAATGGATTCGACGCTATTGGGCAGAACAGTGGTTCAAGTACAGATTTGTGACCAAGGAATATGCTGAAAAGAATGCCATCAAGCGACCATGGGGAGACATCCTCTACAAAAATCTTCAACCCAGGACCAGAGATGAAGCCATTGAACAAGGCTTCTATCCCTGCATGGTCCGTGGACCACAGCCTGTGGATGCTGACCCATCATCACTGCTATGGTGTCGTGAAGACATTCTATTCAAGCACAACTTCCAGTTTGCCCAGAACTCAGCAAAGCAGAACAAGAAGACATTGGGACTAGACTTCAACCCTGGTCCTTCTGCTCCAAGGGTTGACGGCACACGTGATGCAGAACCCAATGTCATCGGTCCTTTCTACAACCTTGAAGGTCTCATCACTCATATCTTGGTTCAAGGGACAGCCGTGAATGAGCCTGCAGATGACGCTGAATCAGATGAAGCGCCTGCAGCGCCGAAGCCAAAGAAGCTGAAGCAGCCAAAAGCTTCAAAGCCTGCCTCTGCAGCAAAAATCTCACGGGTGAAGCCACTGGCAACTGCACCTCCTGAAGACAGTGTGCAGTCTGAAGATTTGTCACGCATCTCCAAGCCCCAGAAGGTCAAGATGCCTCTGCCACACACCGGCCAACAGCTAACAGCTGCGGCCATTCTGCGCAATGATGCCATTGATCTGTCAAGTGATGAAGATCTTGCAGATGACGCTCTTGAGCAACTCATCAAGAGCAAAGAAGAAGCAGAAATCTTCAATAATCTGCCTCTCTTTGACGTGGCCATCATCCACAACTTCATTGATGAATGGTTTGACACGCCCAACATCAGCTTCGACGATCTGCAACTTCCCGTTGGCCTCAATGTCGCCTTCCATGGCGCCATTGCTTCAGAGTTAGCTATCGCCCAGCGCGTTGTTGAACTAAAGCAGAAGATTGACTTTGAGAAATCTCAGTTCAAGAAGCATATGGCCAAGCTCAGCGTGCAAGAAGTGAAGAACTTCAAGATTATGTTGCACGAGCTCAAGGAAGCCTTTCTCACGAAACGTGCAGAAGCTCAGGGTTCTCGTGAGCGCATGAAGGTTCTGGCTGACAGGTGTGTACAAGCCTACAATGAGGCTGAGAAGCGCAAGGTCCTTGGGCGTCCTGGCATCGCCCCCAGGATGGCTGCAAAGAAGAAGAAGAAGCCCGCTACGGCTGATCCCAATGCACCAAGATAGGAAGCAGATCCCATTGTCTTCCCAACCAGCATGACTGGCTCGAAGCCAAAAGCCCGGTCAACCGCTTCAGAGCTGAAGAAGACAAGGACTACTGAGGCTGAAGCCAGGAAGAGGAAACATCCTGAAGCCTCTCCTACTGCCCCCTCCAAGAAGAAGAGGAAGACCAAGAAAGAACGGGCTGCTCCCACAGAGCCTTTGATTGTTGAACCCATTTCCATGGTTCATCCTGACGCTGAACGCCAACTGACAATCCATGAGCCTGCTTTCATAGAGGCTCATGAAGTTGAAGACTTTCCAGCAACTGATCCCATCGCTGCTGAAGATATTGGTCACCATGACCATGTAGAAGATGGTGCAGTCCTTCCTCAGCTCGAGCACAGCGAACTCATCAGCATTGGTCGTCCTCTGACGCCAATTCCTCAGGATGCTTCATGGGCTGATCGTCCACAAGAGGAAGAAGACTTTGAGGCCCAGCCAACACCAACTCCACAGGCATCGTCAGTGTTACGCAGGCTTCGCAAAGGACCAAGGCCTCCAGTCTCTTAGTCTGAAGCTAAAGCTGCTGAAGACATTCCGGCTGCATTAGCCGATGAAGAAGAAACCCCAGAAGCTCCTACTCCCCCATCCCACCAAGAAGCTGTTCTCGAGGAGAACGTGATTGTGACTGACCCTCCAGCTCATCAAGTGGAGGTTGAAAATCTTGAGGCTGCCACCACCAACACCATTGAAGCCACTGACGCAGTCGTGGCTGAAGCTAATGTGGAGCCCTCACCCACAAAAGCACCAGAAGTCAGCGAAGCCACTGATCCCACTGCTTCTGTTCCTGCACTTGCTGCCGGTCCCCAGTTCGACTATCATGTTGAGCACAAGCCTCAGGTACAGAAGCAATCCCAAGATTGCCCAGGTTCCCAGGTCCTGCATCAGCACCTGGATCCTTCAATATCAATGGCTTCAGAGCAGACAAAACATTTTTCAATAGCTCCAGGAACCCCTACTCAAGGGAAAGAATATCATCTGATCAGTTCTGGAGCTATCCGCAGCGAAGTTATTACTCCTGCATTCTATACAATCAAGGTTGCATCTTCCCACACAAGCGTCTTGACATTGAAGCAATAGCTGGTCTGCCCTGTCTGGAAGAAGCTCTGGATTGCTTCAAAGAAGTTGGATTGCTGCCATTCGTCACTGACCAAGAGCATTGGAATGGAGAGTTGCTGCTCCAATTCTATGCCACACTTCACATCCGCTGGTATAACAGAGATCCGAATACTTGGGTCCTGGAGTGGATGACAGGAAACGTTCATCATGAAGCCAAAGCCTTTGACATCATTGCTGGTCTGCTCACTCCCGGCGATCTCTACGAATCTGGCTGTCAACTTCACAGTGAAGTTGTGGAGAGCATCTTTTAGAGGCCTGAACCTAACATGAGTCAAATGCTCAGTATGATGAATCCATTACCCCAAGATGCTGCATATCCCAAAGAGTTATTTGTTGAAGACCTAGAGTATCTGCCAAGGACTATTTATCACATCATAAGGTGAACTCTCTGGCCCATGAAAGGGCACTCTCCACATGCCAAGCTGGAAGGTGCAATGAAGACTTTGGTCTTCTATATTCTTCATGGAAAATGCTTCAATGCACAGGACTTCTTCATTCGCCAACTTGCTGCATCAGGCTCTGATCTGTTTGGCTTGAAGTTCTACGCCCCATGGGTCATGCGGCTGATCAAACTTCACTCCACTATCTCATATCAGCCATCTGCTCGCAATCATCAGATTTTTCTGCCTGATGTGGATATGTCTATTGAAGCCATCTATCCTGAGCCTGCCAAGGAACCTCTAAGTCTTTAGAATGCAGAGCATCAGAGTTTTTTCTCAGAACATTGAAGGAGTTGAAGCAGTCACTCGTGTGTATCCTTTGGATAGCACTACACGTGCACCGCATCCTGCTCTCACTGAAGCCACTGACAGTACAACTGCTCCACGACCCAAGAAGCGCACTCGTGTTCTCAATGACCGAGAGCTTCTTGTGGCTCTTCATCAGAAACAGGATAGGCATCATGACTGGCTGAAGCGTCAAATGCAAAGCCTCTTGGTGGATGTTAATCGCATTCGCAATCTTGCCACCAAGAATGCTTTTGTTGCCCATGAAACCTCTCGCCGCACATGGAAAGGGCTGACGCTGATGTGTTCTGAAGATGATCTTCAAGAGGATGGCTTCTCTGAGCGCTTCAAGTTTGACTCCACACCTCCTCGAAGGGCAGTGCTGTGACGAACTCCATCTCTTGAAGACTCTGAGTTCTCTTCCTCTGCTGCAACTGTGAATGCCAGAGTGATCGAGGATGAAGACGATGCTACTTCACCGCCACCTCCTTCAGCACACTTTGACTCTGCTCCAAGCTCTTCTGCACCACCAAACACCACCAACGACCCTGCTGCTTCACCTACTCTTCATGGGAACGAGTAGATGCTCTATGTCTTCAAACCTTTTTGGTCCTTACTGACAAAAGGGGGAGAAGCATATGAGTTTGATAGTCTTCAAGCGGGTCCATATGGGCGGTGCTTTATATTTTTCTTCGTGTTTACAACTCTCGTTTTGATACATTTGGTTCTTTGAGTTGTAACACTTAAACTCGATGGTCGTCTGCTACCTATTTGCCATTTTGTGATGCGATGATAAATTCCACATGTGCGACGATAAATTCCGCACTTAGATCATTTCGCAGACGTCCATTTTCATTATGCATGTCATTATCTTCACATACCTTCACATGCATAGCGGATTGTCATCATAAGTTGAAGAGGATCTCCACAAGCGCAACCTGCCATGTGCATTTGCATTCCAAAAGAAAATTACTTATATGCACATCTTCAGGGGGAGCCCTTGCAACTTATGAAGACAATTCCTTATCATTTAAAATTTCACATATTATATTCCCCGTTGAAAACTTCAACTAGTTTGTCATCAATCACCAAAAAGGGGGAGATTGTAAGTGCATCTAGTGCCACCCCTAGTTGGTTTTGGAGTATTGACGACAAACCTAGTTGAGGTACTAATGTGTTTGTGAGAATTGCAGGATAACACAGGTAGAAGTCCCTCATTGATTCGGTTTTCTTACCAGAGATGACCCCTAAAAATGTATGAAGACATTGATGTCAAAGGTGGTATATGAAGATATTCACATTGAAGACTATGACAAGAGAAGACATCGCATGAAGCCTATGGAGCTCGAAGACTTAGATCTTTAGTAGCTCTTTTTCCTCTTCCTTGTTGAGTCATAGGAACCACCGTACTGTTAAGTGGGGTCCAAGAGAACCATTCAGAATGACTGAATTGATGCTTAAACAAAACATATGTCTTCGAGTGAAGACTATGAGAGCGAATCTTGTCCAGAGTCGGACAAGTCAGCTTTGCTTGTAGCCCGAGTAAAGTTGTCGTGTGAGTTTGAAATCTGACCATTGGAACACGTGTCAGTTCCTTAGTGACCCAGGGTCATTTCGGACAAATCAGGTCGGGTTTCCTAGTGGCTATAAATAGCCCACCCCCTACAACCATAAACGGTTGGCTGCTCAGAGTTAGTATGCGGCTTTTGTCGTTTGAGAGCAACCCACCTCGAAGCCTTTGAGAGAGAATTCCTTGCGAGGATAAAGCCCTAACCACCCAGAGCCAAAGAGAATTAGGAATCACTTAAGTCTTCGTGTCTGTGTGATTTGAAGACTTATTACACTTGAGGACTGTGCATCCTCCAGCCGGTTAGGCGTCGCGTTCTGAGCATCCAAGAGACATTGTGGATCGCTGGTGAACGAAGTCTATGAAGGTTTGGGAGTCTACCTTGAAGACTTACCAGAGTGATTGGGCGAGGTCTATGTGACCTTAGCTCAAGGGGAATACAGTGAGGACTGGGTGTCCTGAGCTGCGTGTTCAGGACTGGGTGTCCGGGACTGTGTGTCCTCAGGTTTAAATACCTAGCCGCCCTAACCAGACGTACAGTTGTCACAGAAACTGGAACTGGTCCAACAAATCATTGTCTTCAACGAGTCACTGATTTCATCCTTCCCGTCCCTCTACTTACTGTTACTCCTTGTGAAGTCATTGTATGATTGCTCTATCTTTTGTCTTCACTAAGTGACTGCGTGTTCTGTTTGGCTTCATAATATCTTCCTACGTGATCCTTACTGCATTGCTGCTATTAGTCATTGTGCTCTCACTTGAATACTTGACTATGCCTTGCCTAGTGTAGTCTACCTTCCGCTGCATGGTAATAGGTTTATTTCTATCGTTTGTCTTCGAAACTTCCACGTTTTGAGGACTTTCATAAAAATCGCCTATTCACCCCCCCTCTAGTCGATATAACACACTTTCAGCATCCCCAAGCTTAGGATTTTGGTTGTCCTTGAATTTTACCTTGGGGTGCCATGGGCATCCCCAAGCTTAGGCTCTTGCCACTCCTTGTTCCAAAATCCATCAAATCTTTACCCAAAAACTTGAAAACTTCACAACACAAAACTCAACAGAAAATCTCATGAGCTTCGTTAGTATAAGAAAACAAACCACCACTTTAATGTACTGTAATTAACTCATTCTTTATTTACATTGGTGTTAAATCTACTGTATTCCAACTTCTCTATGGTTCATACCCCTGATACTAGCCATAGATCCATCAAAATAAGCAAACAACACACGAAAAACAGAATATGTCAAAACAGAACAGTCTGTAGCAATCTGGAGGTTTCGAATACTTCTGTAACTCCAAAAATTCCGAAAACTTAGGCCGACCTAAATAATTTGTATATTAATATACTGCAGTTGGAATTGGTATTTTATTGCTCTCTGGTAAAAACTGAAAATTATTTTCGTGAGCGCATGCTTTCTGTTTTTATCAGCAAGATCAAATAACAATCACCCAAGAAGATCCTAAAGGCTTTACTTGGCACAAACACTAATTAAAACATAAAAAACACAATCATAATAGAGGCTAGATAAATTATTTATTAATAAACAGGAACAAAAAGTAAAGAACAAAAATAAAATTGTGTTGCCTCCCAACAAGCGCTATCGTTTAACACCCCTAGCTAGGCATCTATAATTTTAATGATGCTCACATGAAAGATAGCAATTGAAACACGAAGGGAGCATCATGAAGAATATGAAAATCACATCTAAGTCTAACATACTTCCTATACATAGGCATTATATAAGCAAACAAATTATCAAGACAAGCAAAAAACTAGTGTATGCAAGGAAGGAGAAAGAAACAATAACAATCTCAACATAATGAGAAGTAATTTAGTGACACGAAAATTTCTACAACCATATTTTAGTCTCTCATAATAATTACATGTAGGATCATAAGAAAATTCAACAAAATAGCTATCACCTAAAATATTTTCAACACGATCCACATGCATGCAAAGTTGACACTCTTCCAAAATAGTGGGATTAACATTAACTAAAGTCATGACCTCTCCAAACCCACTTTAATCAAAAAATTCATAAGATTGAACATTCTCCAAATATGTGGGATCTAAAGTTGACACTCTTTCAGAACCACTTTCAATGATATTGCAAACACTATTATCAATCTCATATTCATCATGGGGCTTAAATAAATTTTCAAGATCAAAAGAAGAATCACCCAATCATGATCATTGCAATAAGTAGTGGACATAGCAAAACTAGCATCCCCAAGCTTAGGGTTTTGCATATTATTAGCACAATTGACATTAATAGAATTTATAATAACATCATTGCAACCATGCTTTTTATTCAAAGATCTATCGTGAATCACTTCATAAAGCACTTCGTCACAATTTTTCAGATTCACGAATTTCAAGCAAAACCTCATAAAGATAATCTAGTGCACTCAACTCACTAGCAATTGGTTCATCATAATTGGATCTTTTAAAAAGATTAGCAAGAGGATGAGGATCCATATCAATATATTTTTAGCAAGTGAAGATGCAAGCAAATAGAAGGCACATGGTAACACGAGCAAACAGAAGGGCGAACAGAAGAGGGGCGAGGAAAAGGCAAAGGTGAAGTGGGGGAGAGGAAAACGAGAGGCAAATGGAAAATAATGTAATGCGAGGGAGAAGAGTTTATGATGGGTACTTGGTATGTCTTGACTTGAGCGTAGATCTCCCCGGCAATGGCGCCAGAAATCCTTCTTGCTACCTCTTGAGCATAAGTAGGTTTTCCCTTGAAGAGGAAAGGGTGATGCAACAAAGTAGCATAAGTATTTCCCTCAGTTTTGAGAACCAAGGTATTAATTCAGTTGGAGATAACACGCAAGTCACCTAGTACCTGCACAAACAATCGAGAACCTCGCAACCAATGCGATAAAGGGGTTGTCAATCCCTTCACGATCACTTATGAAAGTGAGATCTGATAAAGATAGTAAGATAAATATTTTTGGTATTTTTGTTGTATAGATTGGAAAGTAAAGATTGCAAAATAGTAAACGAGATGCAATATAATAAGAAAGAGAGTCGGGGGCCATAGGTTTCACTAGTGGCTTCTCTCATGATAGCATGTATTACGGTCGGTTAACAAATTACTGCCGGGCAATTGATAGAAGAGCGCATAATTATGAGAATATCTAGGCAATGATTATGAACATAGGCATCACGTCTGTGTTAAGTAGACCGAAAAGATTCTGCATCTACTACTATTACTCCACACATCGACCGCTATCCAATATGCATCTAGAGTATTAAGTTCATAAGAACAGAGTAATACTTTAGGCAAGATGACATGATGTAGAGGGATAAACTCAAGCAATATGATATAAACCCCACCTTTTTATCCTTGATGGCAACAATACAATACATGCCTTGCTTCCCCTACTGTCACTAGGAAAGGACACCGCAAGATTGAACCCAAAGCTAAGCACTTCTCCCATTGCAAGAAAGATCAATCTTGTAGGCCAACCTAAACCGATAATTCGAAGAGACTTGCAAATATATCAAATCATGCATTTAAGAATTCAGAGAAGAACCAAATATTATTCATAGATAAACTTGATCATAAATCCACAATTCATCGAATCTCGACAAACACACCGCAAAAAGTAGTACATCGAATAGATCTCCAAGAACATCGAGGGGAACTTTGTATTGAGAACTAAAGAGAGAGAAGAAGCCATCTAGCTAATAACTATGGACCCGAAGGTTTGTGGTAAACTACTCACACATCATCGAAGAGGCTATGGTGTTGATGTAGAAGCCCTCCATGATTGAATCCCCCTCTGGCAAGTCACCAAAAAAGGCCTAGATGGGATCTCATGGGTACAGAAGGTTGCGGCGGTGGAAAAGTGGTTTCGTGGCTTCCCCTGATGTTTTTAGTGTATAAGAGTATATATAGACGAAAGAAGTACGTCGGTGGAGCCCCGTGGGGCCCACGAGGGTGGGGGGCGCTCCTCCCCCCTGGGTGCGCCCCTCTCTCGTGGAAGCTTCACGGAGTTCCAGACTTCCACTCCAAGTCTCCTGGTTGGCGTTTGTTCCAAGAAAGACCCTCGTGAAGGTTTCGTTCTATTTGGATTCCGTTTGATATTCCTTTTCTACGAAACACTGAAATAGGCAAAAAAACAGAAACTGGCACTGGGCCTCCGGTTAATAGGTTAGTCCCAAAAATAATATAAAAGAGCATATTAAAGCCCATTAAACATCCAAAACAAATAATATAATAGCATGGAACAATAAAAAATTATAGATATGTTGGAGACGTATCACGCGCCCCTACGGCTTGTCGTTGCCTCGTGGGTCTTCTGACTTCATCTGCAAGTCTCGTAGATGTCTTCTGGTCCAAGAAAAATCATCAGAAGGTTTTATTCCGTTTGGACTCCGTTTGATGTTGCTTTTCTGCAAAACTCAAAAACAAGGAAAAAACAGAAACTGGCACTGGGATCTGGGTTAATAAGTTAGTCACGAAAATAATATAAAATGGCATATTAATGCATATAAAACATCCAAAACAAATAATATAATAGCATGGAACAATAAAAAAAATTATAGAAATGTTGGAGACGTATCAAGCATCCCCAAGCTTAATTCCCGCTCGTCCTCGAGTAGGTAAATGATAAAAACAAAATTTTTGTTGTGGAATGCTACCTAACATATTTATCCATGTAATTTTAGTTATTGTGGCATGAATATTCGGATCCATAATATTCAAAACCAAAGTTTAATATTGACATAGAAACAATAATACTTCAAGCATACTAATATAGCAATCATGTCTTCTCAAAATAACATGGCCAAAGAAAGTTATCCCTACAAAATCATATAGTCTGGCTATGCTCCATCTTCATCACACAAAGTATCAAATCATGCATAACCCCGATGACAAGCCAAATAATTGTTTCATACTTTTAATTTTCTTAAAATTTTTCAACTTTCACGCAATACATGAGCATGAGCCATGGATATAGCACCATAGGTGGAATAGAATATGGTGGTTGTGCAGAAGACAAAAAGAAGGAGATAGTCTCACATCAACTAGGCATATCAATGGGCTATGGAGATTCCCATCAATAGATATAAATGTGAGTGAGTAGGGATTGCCATGTAACAGATGCACTAGAGCTATAAGTGTATGAAAGTTCAAAAAGAAACTAAGTGGGTGTGCATCGAACTCGCTTGCTCACGAAGACCTAGGGCAAGTTGAGGAAGCCCATCATTGGAATATACAAGCCAAGTTCTATAATGAAAATTTCCCACTATTATATGAAAGTGATAACATAGGAGACTCTCTATCATGAAGATCATGGTGCTACATTGAAGCACAAGTGTGGAAAAAGGATAGTAGCATTGTCCCTTCTCTCTTTTCTCTCATTTTTATGGTGGGCTTCTTTGGCCTCTATTATTTTCTCATGGGCTTATTTGGCCTCTTTTTTTGTAAAGTCCGGAGACTCATCCCAACTTGTGAGGGAATCATAGCTTCCTTTATCCTTTCCTCACATGGGACAATGATCTAATAATGATGATCATCACACTTTTATTTACTTAGAACTCAAGAATTACAACTCGATACTAGAACAAATATATGACTCTATATGAATGCCTCCGACGGTGTACCGGGATGTGCAATGACTCAAGAGTGACATGTATAAAAAATATGAAAGGTGGATTTTCGACAAATACGATGTCAACTACATGATCATGCAAAGCAATATGCCAATGATGAAGCGTGTCATAATAAACATAACTATGGAAATTGCATGGCAATATATCTCAGAATGGCTATGGAAATGCCATAATAGGTAGGTATGGTGGCTGTTTTGAGGAAGGTAAATGGTGGGTGTAATGCACCGGCGAAAGTTGCGTGGTACTAGAGAGGCTAGCAATAGTGGAAGGGTGAGAGTGTGTATAATCCATGGGCTTAACATTAGTCATAAAGAACTGACATACTTATTGCAAAAATTTATTGGTTATTATAACAAAGTAATAGACGCATGCTCCTACGGGGATAGATTGGTAGGAAAATACCATTGCTCGTCCCTGACCATTACTCATAAGGAAGACAATCAATAAATAAATCATGCTCCGACTTCATCACATAATGGTTGACCATACGTGCAGGCTACGGGAATCACAAACTTTAACACAAGTATTTCTACCAATCCGCAATTACTCACTAGCATGATGTAATATCACCATCTTTATATCTCAAACAATCATAAGGAATCAAACTTCTCATAGTATTCAATGCACTTTATATGGAAGTTTTTATTATATCCCTCTTGGATGCCCATCATATTAGGACTAAATTCATAACCAAAGCAAATTACCATGCTGTTTAGAGACTCTCAAAATAATATAAGTGAAGCAAGAGAGTTCAACAATTTCTATAAAATAAAACCACCGCCGTGCTCTAAAAAGATACAAGTGAAGTACTAGATCATAATTGCCTAGCTCAAAAGATATAAGTGAAGCACATAGAGTATTCTAATAAATTCATGATTCATGCTTGTCCCTCTAAAAAGGTGTGTACAGCAAGGATGATTGTGGCAAACTAAAAAGCAAAGACTCATATCATACAAGACACTCCAAGAAAAACACATATCATGTGGTGAATAAAAATATAGCCTCATGGATTGAAGACGAAAGAGGGGATGCCTTCCAGGGCACCCCCAAGCTTAGGCTCATGGTTGTCCTTGAATATTACCTTGGGGTGCCTTGGGCATCCCCAAGCTTAGGCTCTTGCGACTCCTTATTCCATAGTCCATCAAATCTTTACCCAAAACTTGAAAACTCCACAACACAAAACTCAACAGAAAACTCGTGAGATCCATTAGTATAAGAAAATAAATCACCACTTTTGGTACTGTTGTGAACTCATTCTTTATTTATATTGGTGAAATATCTACTTTATTGCAACTTATCCATGGTTCATACCCCCCGACACCACCCATAGATTCATCAAAATAAGCAAACAGCACATAGAAAAACAGAATCTGTCAAAATCAGAACATTCTGTAGTAATCTGTAAACTTAGAAGACTTCTGTAACTCCAAAAATTCTGAAAAATTCAGACAACAGAGGAAATTTTTATATCAATCTTGTGCGAAAAGAATCAGTTTTTTATCGTGCTTCTGTGAAAAATGAAGATTATTTTACCGGGCGCAAAAGTTTCTATTTTTCAGCAAGATCAAATCAACTATTACCGTAAGCCATCCCAAAGGTCTTACTTAGCCAAAACACTAAGTAAAACACCAAAATGCATCTAACCAGAGGCTAGATGAAAAATTTATTGAAAAACAGAACCAAAAAGGCAAAAATAAAAAATAAAATTGGGTTGCCTCCCAACAAGCGCTATTGTTTAACGCCCCTAGCTAGGCATATTGCAGTAGATCTAGGTATTGACATAATAGTAAGGGAGATCATCCATGCTCATCTCATACTCCCTTCTTTCAGTGAAAATTTTCCTTTGTGGTAAGCAAAAATAATCAAAAGGGCTATATTTAATAGGATAGGGATCCCTAAGATCAAGTGCGGGAGGAATTGGTTCCTCCTTTGGCCCCTTATAGTTTATAATCAACCCATCATTATAAGCTTTCCCTTGGTGAAACTTCATAAGCTTATCTCCTAGCATGAACCCTAGTCCGTTGTTTTGTATAGCAAAATTATCATTAAGTCCAGAGATCTTATCAACCAAAACCTCAGTAGGGACTCATTTTCTCAAATTTTCATTATAGGCAACAGAATTAGGAGATTGCAATCTCATTATTTCCTCCTGATTAAAAAGGATATCCTCTATGGGAGGACAACCAACATTTATTTTGTGATGAGCAAAGATTTCGCTAGCTTCTTTCATGATAAATCTAAACTCGTGAGCTAAAAATATAGTGGCGGCACGCTTAATGGGAGAATGCTGAATATTAGAGAACTCTAAGAAAATCCTTTGTATGCAACGATGCATATGAACAAATTGCCTTTCGAGTTCAATTATGAGCAAATTTATCGCATCCGCAAGACTATTAGTTTTATTGAGAATAGATCATCCTAACATAGGTAGCGTGCCAGCACAAGTAAAGAAATCTTGAATACGACCTTTTCCAATAATATTACTGCTACCTATGCGATTTTTTTAGTATGCATGATAGTAGGTTCTTCATGAGGATTATTATTAGCAAAGTCATCAAAATTTTCCTCAAGATTACTACTATCTTTTTCGACGAAAACCTCCTTAGATTCAGACATGGTGGTAACAACCGATCTAGCAAATGAGCAAACAAAAAGCAAACGAAAAGACAAACGGGAGAAGGGCGAATAAAAAGGCAAATCTTTTTGAATTTTTCTAAAAATCGTTTTAGAAGTGAGGAAGAGGAAAACGAGATGCAAATGGCAAATAATACAATGCAAGAGATGAGAGTTTATGATAGGTACTTGGTAGGCTTGATGTAGATCTCCCCGCCAACGTGCCAGAAATTCTTCCTGCTACTTGTTGAGCTTGCGTTGGTTTTTACCTTGAAGAGGAAAGGGTGATGCAAGAAAGTAGAGATAAGTATTTCCCTCAGTTAGAGAACCAAGGTATCAATCTAGTAGGAGGCACAAGCAAGTCTCCAAGCTATGCACCTACACAAACAATCAAACACTTGCACCCAATGCGATAAAGGGGTTGTCAATCCCTTCACTGTCAATAGCAAAGGTGATATCTGATAGAGATAGGTACAAAATATTACTAAAACGTAAAACTAAATAAAATTAAATAAACTGCATCAACATATTTTTTGTTTATAGATCTGAAAAATATGATGAAAAATAGACCCGGGAGCCATAGGTTTCACTAGATGCTTCTCTCTTGAAGGAAAAACAATACGGTGGGTAAACAAATTACTATCGAGCAATTGATAGAAAAGCGCAAAGTTATGACGATATCCAAGGCAATGATTATGCATATAGGCATTACGTCTGCGTCAAGTAGACCGACTCCTACCTGCATCTACTACTATTACTCCACACATCGACCGCTATCCAACATTCATCTAGAGTATTAAGTACATAAAGAACAGAGTAACACCTTAAGTAATATGACATGATGTAGAGGGATAAACTCAAACAATATGATGAAAACCCCATCTTTTTATCCTTGATGTCAACAATACAATATGCGCCTCGCTACCCCTACTATGTCACCGGGTGAGGACACCGGATTGAACCCAAAACTAAGCACCTCTCCCATTGCAAGAAATACCAATCTAGTTGGCCAAACCAAAACGATAATTTGAAGAGAACTACAAAGATATCAAATCATGCATATAAGAATTTAGAGGACATTCAAATAATATTCATAGATAAACTGATCATAAATCCACAATTCATCGGATCTCAACAAACACACCACAAAAATAGATTACATCGGATAGAACTCCAAGAACATGGAGGAGAACATGGTACTGAAGAACATAGAGAGAGAAGAAGCCATCTAGCTACTAGCTATGGACCCGTAGGTCTGTGGTAAACTACTCATGCTTCATCGGAAGGGCAATAGGGTTGATGTAGATGCCCTCCGTGATCGAATCCCCCTCTGGAAGATCGCTGGAAAAGGCCCCAAGATGGGATCTCACGGGAACAGAAGGTTGCGGCGGCGGAAAATTATTTTCGTGGATGCTTCTAAGGGTTTGGGAATATTTGGGAATTTATAGGACTCAGAGGGAGGTCGGTGGACTCTCGAGGGGCCCACAAGCCAGGGGCGCCCCCTAGGGCGTGCCCCTACGGCTTGTCGTCGCCTCGTGGGTCTTCTGACTTCATCTCCAAGTCTCGTAGGTGTCTTCTGGTCCAAGAAAAATCATCATAAAGTTTTATTCTGTTTGGACTCCGTTTGATATTCCTTTTATGCGAAACTCAAAAACAAGGAGAAAATAGAAACTGGCACTAGGCTCTGGGTTAATAAGTTAGTTCCAAAAATAAAATAAAATAACATATTAATGCATATAAAACATCCAGAATAGACAATATAATAGCATGGAACAATAAAATATGATAGATATGTTGGAGACGTATCACTGAGGGACGACGGACAAGAAGGAGATGCCAGCCATTGTTTCCAACTGGCTGGCCGGTAGGCAGCTGGAGGACGATGACGTCCCAATAGAGAACATGGTAGTCGACAATCTGGCGCCAACCCCCTCCTCCACACCATCCTCGCCGGTGCACTGCACCATGACCATCGACGAGGCCTGTGCCCAATACATGGACGTCCCATTCAAAAATATCAAACATATGTCTTCTTGCTAACATCAATGAGCAAAATTTGACAAGGTTTTCCCATTCCAAAATAACAAATGTGTGTCTTTGCATACATCAATGAGCAAACTTTGACAAGGTTTTCCCATTCCAAAATATCAAATGCCTACGATTGTGGAATGGGCGGGGTTTGCCATCAGTTCGTACATTGACATGTCACCTTGTGCTAAATAAACCAGATGTTCTTTTTGTGCAGTTCCACTAAAATCAACCGACTTCACGCGTAGCTTGTATGGTTTTGCCTTTATATGTTGCAACGCCTTGAACATATACATGCCTCCTTTCTTGTAGCTAATTTTGTGGCTGGAACTGGCAATGAATGATTCAAGAACATTCGATGTATTGTGCATGATGAAGTATAATGGAGGGCACGAACCATCAGAACATTTTCTGCAGTTCTCATTGAAATCAAGCTCAGCATCCCTGTTTGCCTATATACAAAAGATCGATTAGTATAAGGCAAACTATACTATGTATTGACAGTTTAAACATGCAACCTACATAATCCATACAAAGCACACATTTAAAAAAAATGGAACTCATCGGAAAGAATCCTAAACATCATTGTATTGGCCATCACAGCAACAAAGATGGAGATCCGTGAGTCCTTGTGAGTTGAAGTTAGTTTGTTCTTGTGGGCAGTAATGTAACCATCCTTCAACTGCTTCCTTCTGATAAGAAGAGGATGATCCTGTCATGCAAAGACAAGAGAACAACTAAATGCTAGCATCCCTGCTTGCTTGAAAAAAGGAAAGGAAATATTTAAAACAACACAGGTGTAGCACTTCTCAAGGACAATACCACTTTCTCATGACAATAGCTAAACAGTAGCACAATACCAATAGAGAAGACAAAGCTGAATCATATGGATGAAATCCGTGGACCAGTACCAACCTTTGTCAGGAGGCTTATTGTGTAGAGCATACAGATGAAGCACTTCTCGGGAACCATCCATTATTATCTACTGTGGTTTCCATGCTTACTATATACTCCTCGATTAGTTTAATGTTTCCAACATCTTCTTGTGCAGTTCCACTAAAATATATGTTATCTTCAAAGAACATCCCTGTTTGCGCAAATAGAGATAAATACATATTACATTAAGAGTGTCATCAAATCAGTGGCAAAACAATTGCTCGTTCCAGCCATAGCAATAAATTAAGATGCAAAACCATATCATTACTTGTGTCATCATAGTTCCAGTGCTTCACTACAACATCGGGAGTTGATTTTTATTTTTCTTCCGCTTGTTATTCCCCTTCATCACTTGGTTCAATAACAGACAAGCTTTGCCTTCAATGTAAGATTTGGCATGTCAATTAGGGAGCACAAGCATAGCACTAAACAACAACATTAATTTTCTGATGACACTAGCAAAATACAGGCCAACAGTTGTGAAATATCATTATCTTACCTTAATGGGATATTACGGTACACGTCCAGATTGGAAGTCTGGTCTCCATTTGTGTAGTTCACTAAAACCAAGCAACATTACCATATAAGTAGCACAACCACTGGTATGCGTCGGTGCTATACACATGGTTTTAACCCCTTTCCGCTACGACATTTGGAACCGTCAGCAGGTGAGTGTGGGTGATAGGGGGGGTCCTTCCCACACGACCCAGAAACCGTCGGGGATAAGCCCTCCTGGCATACAAGTTGGGGAAAAATGAGACCGTGTGCGATCGGGCGAGGCATCGAAACACACGGTGAATCCTAGAAAAACATTTCCGTTCGTATCTATATCACACACAGTCAATCCAAGGAATATGTTTCCGTTTGTATGTACATCCCACACAGTCAATCCATGTACATCCCACATAGGTTTATGTATAGGCTCGTGTGTGATAGGTGTAACTATCACACATGCTCTGCCTTGGTTAACAATTTGCTTTTATCAACTATATCACACATGATTTGATGAAGAAAACTGTGTGGCATTGGGCAATTCATCACAAGCGCTTTTACTGCTAGAACCGTTTGCAAAGTTCCATGACACATTTAGCAGGTTTATTAGTTTACAATTAATAATTCCAGTATTATGCAAATTCACATTTCATATCGAACAACTGCTTGCCAATTTCATATCAGGCACATAAATATATTTTAACATCACAGTACGATAGCTACCTAAAAACTGCACAATACATCATATAGCTAGTTCAACTTCATAAGAACAATATTAGAACAATATATTCATTTCCCTAATCAAGATCATCTAGGCTCGTCTTATCCACTTCTAATTTCAGTTCAATAAGAACCAGTTTTGCAATGGCCAACTGGGAAAGTGCCTCCTCCTTCGCCAACACCATCTTAGCAAAGTCTGATTTTAAAAATCTGAGCTCATTCTCCACCTTCCTCGTTTTATCTCGCATCTTCAAATATTCTTCAGCATTGACAACACTTTCTCTAAAACTACCTCTATTCTCTACCTCATACATGCTCTAGAGCTTTGCCAGGCACATCTTCAAAGACTGTGGCCACTCTTGATCAACCCACTCTAAGTAAGAACACTTCCGTTCATCCTATAATATTGAACACTAGATCAGTAACAATTGTAGGGGAAATGGGTTTATAGCAACATAGAAAATCCCAATACTTATCTTGAAAAACAGAAGAAACAGGTTAATTATGACATATCTTCTCAAAAAGATCAATGTGCAAATAAATTAATTGCTATTGAGACAACAACCAGATTCTGAAACATCAGAAGCTATAATTAACTATAACAACAATACAAGTTCTTACTCATGTACTACTATAAATAACAAATTGAAAATTTTATGAGGGAGGTAAATATAACTGCAACAACATAGCGGCAATGTTTGGATGACAACAAATTGATACTAACAGGTGTGTACATGCACAAATTTAGTAACATAGAACCTATAGCACTAAGGCCGTCCACTATGTATGCCAAAACTGGTGTAAAGACAACTGTTGCTACATGTCGCACCGGTGCCCTGCATTGGCGAGCCGATGCAGCGGGAAAAAATCAGGGACCCGGACTCCGGAGCACCTAGTTGCTCCGATGCCCAGTTCCTCCGTGCCATAAAGGTTTAGCATTTTACTGCTTGGCTGCTCGGATGTGTGGACCAAAGTTGGCTGCACAAAGTGCTCAAGAGGTGCCAAATAATTTTCTAATGGCACCGCTGATGAGATGGCAACATTTTTAGATACTAGGTACAAATTGTGACATTGTCTTAGGATGCGTTTGGTTGAAGGTGTGGTATGAAAGGGTTGGGACCGTGATAGTGTCTGAATCACATTTAACAAATGATTTGTAACAACGAAAGAGGGACCTTCTCTGCACATGCCAGAAACTTCCTCCCACCGTCCATAGATTCAAATGCAACTAGCTTCACGCATGGAGATTGATGGTGACAATGAGCAGACAGATCTTTAGCCACCCCGCTCCATTCATTGCAACTGATGGTCCTAGGGAGCTACGAGGAAGAAATGACTCAAATCGACCGCCTGGTTAAAATCCTTCATTCCAAGTCATAGTCTGAGAGAGAGAAGAGAGGCATACCTGGGTGGTGAAGGAGTCATCGTCGGAGATGGAACCGCTACAGAGGTCATTGAAGAAGACCATGGCGACCCCGGCGGTAGGATGCGAGACAGCGAGAGCGAGGAAGCAAGCGAGGAAGCGGCTATAGCTTAGGAAGGAAGGAAGGAGGAAACATGGTGATAACCCACAAGTATAGGGGATCAATTGTAGCCTCTTTCAATAAGTAAGAGTGTCGAACCCAACGAGGAGCTAAAGGTACAGATATTCCCTCAAGTTCTATCGACCACCGATACAACTCTACACACGCTTAACGTTTGCCTTACCTAGAACAAGTATGAAACTATAAGTACTTTGTAGGTGTTGTAGGCTAGGTTTGCAAGATAATAAAGAGCATGCAAATAAAAGCTAGGGGCTTTTTAGATAAAGACACAACTAAATTAGTTTCAGTAGAGAGCTTTCTGTCACGAGAAAGTTATTTGTCCCTAGACAATCGATAACTAGACCGGTAATCATTATTGCAATTTTATTTGAGGGAGAGGCATAAGCTAACATAATTTCTCTTCTTGGATCATATGCACTTATGATTGGAACTCTAGCAAGCATCCGCAACTACTAAAGATCATTAAGGTAAAACCCAACCATAGCATTATAAGGCATCAAGTCCTCTTTACTCCCATACGCAAACAACCTACTTACTTGAGTCTGTGCTTCTGTCACTCACGCCACCCACCATAAGCAAATCATGAACATATTGCAAACCCTACAGCGGGGATCCCTCACACATGCGCGACACGGAGAGCACCATAGGACAACACCAATAATAAAACATGCAACTCAAACCAATCACGATCGTCAATTAACCCATAGGACAAAACAGATCTACTCAAACATCATAGGATAGCCATACATCACTGGGAAATAATATATAGCATTGAGCACCATGTTTAAGTAGAGATTACAAGGGGTAAAAGAGGGGTTACACCGCTGCATAGAGGGGGGAAGAGTTGGCGATGACGTCGGTGAAGTTGTTGGTGTAGATCGTTATCACGATGATGGCCCCGGCGGTGTTCCGGCGCCACCGAGAGAGAGGGGGAGAGAGACCCCTTCTTCTTCTTCTCCTTCCCTGACCTTCCCCATAGATGGGAGAAGGGTTTCCCCTCTGGTCCATGGCCTCCATGGTGGCGGAGGGGCGAGAGCCCCTTCGAGATAGGATCTCTCTCTCTCTCTGTTTCCTTCTATTTCTGCGCTCCAGATTCTGGCCTTTCACCGTTCCTTATATTCCCGGAGATACGTAACTCCGATTGGGATGAAATTTTAACATTATTTGTATCCGGATATTGGATTTCTTGCAGCGAAAGAAGGGCACCAACCGCCTTACGAGGTGGCCACGAGGGTCAGGGGTGCACCCACCCCCTCGGACACGCCCCCTGCCTCGTGGCCCCCTCGGGCATCGTCTCGCGTTGATTCTTCTTCCCAAAAATCACATATATTCCAAAAAATCTCCGTAAGTTTTTATCCCGTTTGGACTCCGTTTGATATGGATTTTCTGCGAAACAAAAAACATGCAACAAACAGGAACTGGCACTGGGCACTGGATCAATATGTTAGTCCCAAAAATAGTATAAAAAGTTGCCAAAAGTATATGAAAGTTTTATAATATTGGCATGAAACAATAAAAAATTATAGATACGATGGAGACGTATCAACATCCCCAAGCTTAATTCCTACCCGTCCTCGAGTAGGTAAATGATAAAAAAGATAATTTTTGATGTGGAATGCTACCTAACATAATCTTGATCATGTAATCTAATCATGGCATGAATATTAAGACACGGGTGATTCAAAGCAATAGTCTATCTTTTGACATTAAGACAATAATACTTCAAGCATACTAATAAAGTAATCGTGTCTTCTTAAAATAACATGGCCAAAGAAAGTTCATCCCTACAAACTCATATAGTTTGTCTATGCTCCATCTTCATCACACAAAATGTTCAAATCATGCACAACCCCGATGACAAGCCAAGCAATTGTTTCATACTTTAGTATTCTCAAACTTTTTCAACCTTCACACAATACATGAGCGTGAGACATGGACATAGCACTATAGGTGGAATAGAATATGATGCTGGAGGTTGTGTGGAGAAGATAAAAAAAGAAGAAAGTCTCACATCGACGTGGCTAATCAACGGGCTATGGATACGCCCATCAATTGATGTCAACGCGAAGAGTAGGGATTGCCATGCAACAGATGCACTAGAGCTATAAGTGTATGAATGCTCAAACTGAAACTAAGTGGGCGTGGATCCAACTTGCTTGCTCATGAAGACCTAGGTCATTTGAGGAAGCCATAGTTGGAATATACAAGCCAAGTTCTATAATGAAATTTCCCACTAGTATATGAAAGTGATAACTCAAGAGACTCTCTATATGAAGAACATGGTGCTACTCTGAAGTACAAGTGTGGTAAAATGATAGTAACATTGCCCCTTCTCTCTTTTCTCTCATTTTTTTGTGTTTTTTAGTCCAAAGTCTCATCCTGACTTGTGGGGGAATCATAGTCTCCATCATCCTTTCCTCACTAGGGCAATGCTCTAATAATGATGATCGTCACACTTTTATTTACTTACAACTCAATATTACAACTCGATGTCTAGAACAAAGTATGACTCTATATGAATGCCTCTAGTGGTGTACCGGGATGGGAAATGATCTAGCGTAGCAATGACATCAAAAACTGGACAAGCCATGAAAACACCATGCTAGCTATCTTACCATCATGCAAAGCAATATGACAATGAATTCTCAAGTCATGTATATGAAGATGATGGAAGTTGCATGGCAATATATCTCGGAATGGCTATGGAAATGCCATAATTGGTAGGTATGGTGGCTGTTTTGAGGAAGATATAAGTAGGCTTATGTGTGATAGAGCGTATCGTATCACGGGGTTTGGATGCACCGGCGAAGTTTGCACCAACTCTCGATGTGAGAAAGGGCAATGCATGGTACCGAAGAGGCTAGCAATGATGGAAGGATGAGAGTGCGTATAATCCATGGACTCAACATTAGTCATAAATAACTCACATACTTATGGCAAAAATCTACAAGTCATCAAAACCAAGCACTACGCGCATGCTCCTAGGGAGATAGATTGGTAAGAAAAGACCATCGCTCTTCCCCGACCGCCACTCATAAGGAAGACAATCAAAGAAACACCTCATGCTTCAAATTTGTTACACAACGGTTACCATACGTGCATGCTATGGGACTTGCAACCTCAACACAAGTATTTCTCAAATTCAGAATTACCCACTAGCATGACTCTAATATCACCATCTTTATATCGCAAAACTATTGCAAGAAATCAAACATATCATGTTCAGTGATCTACAAGTTTTATGTAGGATTTAATGACTAACCATGTGAATGACCAATTCCTGTCAACTCTCTAAATAGATATAAGTGAAGCAAGAGAGTTTAATTCTTCCTACGAAAGATATGCCCATGCTCTAACAAATATAAGTGAAGCAAAAGAGCATTCTACAAATGGCGGTTTCATATGTGTAGGGAAATAGGCAATCCAAACTTCAAATGATATAAGCGAAGCACATGAAGCATTCTATAAAGCCATACTCAAAAGATATAAGTGAAGTGCAAAGAGCATTCTACAAATCAACCATGGACTATCTCATACCAGCATGGTGCATCAAAGAAAAGTGAAAACTAAATGCAAAATACGAACCATTCAGAAAAAAAATTGACCGTTCAAAAAAAAGAAAAATACGCTCCAAGATTTGCACATATCACATGAACGAAACGAAACCGAAAACATACCGATACTTGTTGAAGAAAGATGGGATGCCTTCCGGGGCATCCCCAAGCTTAGACGCTTGAGTCTCCTTGAATATTTACTTGGGGTGCCTTGGGCATTCCCAAGCTTGAGCTCTTGCCTCTCCCCCTTCTCCTCATATCTGGACCTCCTCGATCCTTGATCACTTAATCCACAAAAAACTCAACAGAAAGTTATGTAAGATCCATTAGTATAATAAAGAAAATCACTACTCTAAGTATTTTCGCAAACCAATTCATTTTTTGTTTTTGCATTGTAGCTACTGTAATATAACTTTTCCATGGCTTAATCCACTGATAGAAATCAATAGTTTCATTAAAACAAGCAAACAATGCATCAAAAATAGAATCTGTCTTAAACAGGACAGTCTGTAGTAATCTGAACATTCACCATACTTCTAGTACTCCAAAAATTCTGAAACAATTAGGAAAAATAAACTATTTGTATATAAAGACAGTGCAAAAAGTTTCAGAACCGCTTGACAATCCAGTAAAAAAATGTAAAATCGCGCACTACAGCCAAAGTTTCTATTTTGCACCGCACAAACCAACAAGCAATGTAAACATCCTAAAGGCAAATCTTGGCACATTATTTTTATAATACAATGGAATTGTACAAGGGGATAATTATTTTTGTTGAAAATTTTGTGTAATCAAGATTCACAAAGTTTGCATGAGCATGAACAAAGTTCAAGGAGCTCCCTCACTTCAACAATGCTTGTCTCTCTCACTTTCACTTTCCTTTTTGAAAAGTTTTGGGTTCCCCTCTTTATTTTTTTGTTTTTAAACTCTATAAATGCACTCAACAGAAATAAATGACTCTCTAAAACTTCCGGGTTGTCTCCCTGGCAGCACTTTCTTTAAATCCATTAAGCTAGGCATAAGGTGCTCAAGTAACGAATCCACCCGGATCCCAAGGTATATCAAAGCCAATTTGAATTAGATTTGGCATTTAGTAGTGAGCACAAAGCAACATATATAAAGCAATGACAAATTCTAACTCTCTTCCTATGCATTGTCATGTCATACAAGAACAATTCATGCACATCAAGTAAAGGCCAATGCATAGCATAAGAAGTTTCTTCCAATTTTATCATGTTGGAAACATAGAGAGGCGGAGATGTAGTTCCTCTCTCATAATAATTGCAAGTAGGAGCAGCAAGAACATGCATATTATATTCATCAAAATTATCATGTGCAATGGTAAAAGGCCACCCATCAATATAATCCTTAATAAGTGCAAACTTCTACAATATAGTGTAGTTTGGAGAATTCAATATAATAGGACTATCATGTGTGGGTGCAATAGCAACAATTTCATGTTTTAACATAAGGAACAACAGAAAGTTCATCTCCATAAGCATAATTCATATTGGCATCTTGGCCACAAAAATAGCAAGCATCAAGTTCATCAAAAAGGGATATTTCAAACGATTCAACGGGATCATAGCAATTATCATGGCATTCATCCTTCGGTAAGAATGAAGGGACATTAAATAATGTATGAGTTGGAGAGTTACTCTCATTAGAAGGTGGGAACGGGTAGCTAATCCAATCTTCCTCCTTTTGTTCTTCGCTCTCCTCATCATCTTTATCATCCAATGAGCTCATAGTTTCATCAATTTGTTCTTCCATAGACTCCTGCAAAATATTAGTCTCTTCTCGGACAGCGGAGACTTTCTCAATAAATTCATCAATATCATAGTTGTATTTATAAGTCTCATAGAAATATTTAAGGATAGCTAAATTTTTGGGTCTATAAACTGAATCATCAAAATCTTCAAACTCTTTAAACAAAGATTCAATTTCACAAGCACCCTTAAAAGCAACAAATTCTTTGTAGCGACCCGACCTCAAACGGTTAAGTCTCTGTGTATCTGTGTGATACGTCTCCAACGTATCTATAATTTTTGATTGCTTCATGCTATATTATATTCTGTTCTCGATGATTAATGGGCTTTGTTATACACTTTTATATTATTTTTGGGACTAACCTGTTAACCGGAGGCCCAACCCAGAATTGCTATTTTTTTTGCCTATTTTAGAGTTTCGCAGAAAAAGAATATCAAACGGAGTCCAAACGGAATGAAACCTTCGGGAATGTGATTTTCAGTACGAACGTGATCTGGAGGACTTGGACCCTACGTCAAGACATCAACCAGGAAGGCACGAGGTAGGGGGGCGCGCCTACCCCCCAGGCGCGCCCTCCACCCTCGTGGGGCCCATGTTGCTCCACCGACGTACTTCTTCCTCCTATATATACCTACGTAACCCCAAACTACCAGATACGGAGCCAAAACCCTAATTCCACCACTGCAACCTTCTGTACCCGTGAGATCCCATCTTGGGGCCTTTCCCGGAGCTCCACCGGAGGGGGCATCGATCACGGAGGTCTTCTACATCAATACCATAGCCTCTCCGATGATGTGTGAGTAGTTTACCTCAGACCTTCGGGTCCATAGTTATTAGCTAGATGGCTTCTTCTCTCTTTTTGGATCTCAATACAAAGTTCTTCATGATTCTCGTGGAGATCTATTCGACGTAATCTTCTTTTCTGGTGTGTTTGTTGAGACCGATGAATTGTGGGTTTATGATCAAGTTTATCTATGAACAATATTTAAATCTTCTCTGAATTCTTTTATGTATGATTGGTTATCTTTGCAAGTCTCTTTGAATTATCAGTTTGGTTTGGCCTACTAAATTGATCTTTGCTGCAATAGGAGAAGTGCTTAGCTTTGGGTTCAATCTTGTGGTGTCCTTTCCTAGTGACAGTAGGGGCAGCAGGGCACATATTGTATTGTTGCCATCGAGGATAACAAGATGGGGTTTATATCATATTGCATCAGTTTATCCCTCTACATCATATCATCTTACTTAAAGCGTTACTCTGTTCTTTTGAACTTAATACTCTAGATGCATGCTGGATAGTGGTCGATGTGTGGAGTAATAGTAGTAGATGCAGGCAGGAGTCGGTCTACTTGTCTCGGACGTGATGCCTATATACATGATCATACCTAGATATTCTCATAACTATGCTCAATTCTGTCAATTGCTCAATAGTAATTTGTTTACCCACTGTAATACTTATGCTCTCGAGAGAAGCCACTAGTGAAACCTATGGCCCCCGGGGTCTATTTTCCATCATATTAATCTCCCGTTAACAAGCTATTTCTTGTACCGTTTTTATTTTGCTTTATTTACTTTGCATCTTTATCATAAAATTACCAAAAATATTATCTTATCATATCTATCAAATCTCACTTTCGTAAGTGACCGTGAAGGGATTGACAACCCCTTTATTGCGTCGGTTGCGAGGATTTTATTTGTTTGTGTAGGTGTGAGGGACTCGTGCGTGGCCTCCTACTGGATTGATACCTTGGTTCTCAAAAACCGAGGGAAATACTTATGCTACTTTGCTGCATCACCCTTTCCTCTTCAAGGGAAAACCAATGCAATACTCAAGAGGTAGCAAGAAGGATCTCTGGCACCGTTGCCGGGGAGTCTGCGCAAAAGTCAACATACCAAGTACCCATCACAAACCCTTATCTCCCGCATTACATTATTTGCCATTTGCCTCTCGTTTTCCTGTTCCCCACTTCGCCCTTGCCATTTTATTCGCCCTCTCTTTTCTGTTCACCTCTTTTTCGCATGCTTCTTGTTTGCTCGTGTGTTGGATCGCTTGCTTGTCGTTATGGCTAGTCCCCTATCTTCTCCGTTGTCTCCCGAAAATGAAGTTCTTAATTTAAGCAAAGACAAGGAGAAAACTTAAAAGATGCTTGGTTTAGAATGATGGGATTTTATCGTAATTGCACCCTAGAGGTGAATTTTAGAATTCTGCTTCCCAACTTTTATGTTGGATTGAATATGTCTCATAGACAACTCTTGGATTGCGTTGCCAAAGGCAATTTTATTGAAATTGAACCCAGTATTGCGCATGAAATTATAGTGGGTATAGAGGGAACACTACCTCAACAAAAGGGGCCTCATCATACCCAAGAAGAAACGCAAGTTTTTGAGAAAATTTGTGAAGTAACCAAGATTTTACAAAAAACTCTTGAACCTCTTAAGAGTGTTAGCGGGAATCTCCACCGCATGAATATGTTGATTACCCTTTGCAATAAGCGGTTGGACTTTTTAGATCTCAAAATTTCCGAATATGAAGGGAAACTTAAAGAACCTCCCGCATTCGAGCATAACTCCGCTAAAAAATTAAAGACCCAAGATGATATTACCTAGATCTATCCTTGCTATTATGCCTAGCTAGGTCCGTTAAACGATAGCGCTTGTTGGGAGGCAACCCAATTTTATTTTTATTCCTTGATTTTTTTCTCCTGTTTAGTAATAAATAATTTGTCTAGCCTCTGTTTTGGTTATGTTTTTTGTGTTTAATTAGTGTTTAAGCCAAGTAGAACCGTTGGGAAGACTTGGGGAAAGTCTTTTTAATCTTTCTGTAAAAAACAGAAACTTTAGCGCTCACGAGAATTGCTGCCATTTTTATTTGGAAGGTGATATTTAGTTAATTATTTTTGCAGATGATTAATACATAAATTCCTCACGTCCAGAAATTTATTTTAGAATTTTTGGGGTTCCAGAACTTGCGTTAGCTACAGATTACTACAGACTTCTGTTTTTGACAGATTCTGTTTTTCTTGTGTTGTTTGCTTATTTTGATGAATCTATGGCTAATAAAATAGTTTATAAACCATAGAAAAGTTGGAATACAGTAGGTTTAACACCTATATAAATAAATAATTAGTTCATTACAGTACCTTGAAGTGGTGTTTTGTTTTCTTTCGCTAACGGAGCTCACGCGATTTTCTACTTTAAGTTTTGTGTTGTGAAGTTTTCAAGTTTTGGGTAAAAGATTTGATGGATTATGGAAAAAGGAGTGGCAAGAGCCTAAGCTTGGAGATTCCCATGGCACCCCAAGATAATATAAGTACACCTAAAAGCCAAAGCTTGGGGATGCCCCGGAAGGCATCCCTCTTTCGTCTACTTTCATCGGTAACTTTACTTGGAGCTATATTTTTATTCACCACATGATATGTGTTTTGCTTGGAGCGTCTTGTATTATTTGAGTCTTTATTTTTTAGTTTACCACAATCATCTTTTCTGTACACACCTTTTGAGAGAAACACACATGCTTCAGAATTTATTAGAATACTCTATGCACTTCACTTATATCTTTTGAGCTATATAGTTTTTGCTCTAGTGCTTCACTTATATCTTCTAGAGCATGGTTGTTGATTTGTTTTATAGAAACTATTATTCTCTCATGCTTCACTTATATTATTTTGAGAGTCTTAAACAGCATGGTAATTTGCTTAAATTGCGAAATTAATCCTAATATGCTAAGTATTCGAGACTAGTAAAAAACTTTCTTATGAGTGTGCTAAATACTAAGAGAAGTTTGATGATTGATGATTGTTTTGAGATATGGAGGTAGTGATATTAAAGTTGTGCTAGTTGAGTAGTTGTGAAATTGAGAAATACTTGTGTTGAAGTTTGCAAGTCCCATAGCATGCACGTATGGTAAACGTTATGTAACAAATTTGAAACATGAGGTGTTCCTTGATTGTCTTCCTTATGAGTGGCGGTCGGGGACGAGCGATGGTCTTTTCCTACCAATCTATACCCCTAGGAGCATGCGTGTAGTGCATGGTTTTTGATGACTTGTAGATTTTTGCAATAAGTATATGAGTTCTTTATGACTAATGTTGAGTCCATGGATTATACACACTCTCACCCTTCCACCATTGCTAGCCTCTTCGGTACCGTGCATTGCCCTTTCTCACATTGAGAGTTGGTGCAAACTTCGCCGGTGCATCCAAACCCCGTGATACGATACACTCTTTCACACATAAACCTCCTTATATCTTCCTCAAAACAGCCACCATATCTACCTATTATGGCATTTCCATAGCCATTACGAGATATTGCTATGCAACTTTCCACCGTCCCGTTTATCATGACACGTTCATCATTGTCATATTGCTTTGCATAATCATGTAGTTGACATCGTATTTGTGGCAGAGCCACCATTCATAATTTTTCATACATGTCACTCTTGATTCATTGCTATCCCGGTATACCGCCGGAGGCATTCAGATAGAGTCATACTTTGTTCTAGTATCGAGTTGTAATCATTGTGTTGTAAATAAATAGAAGTGTGATGATCATCATTCATAGAGTATTGTCCCAAAAAAACAAAGGCCAAAAAAAGAAGGCCCCAAAAAATAGAAAATAAAAAGGGACAATGCTACTATCCTTTTTTTCCACACTTGTGCTTCAAAGTAGCACCATGATTTTCATGATAGAGAGCCTCTTGTTTTGTCACTTTCATATACTAGTGGGAATTTTTCATTATAGAACTTGGCTTGTATATTCCAACAATGGGCTTCCTCAAATGCCCTAGGTCTTCGTGAGCAAGCAAGTTGGATGCACACCCACTTAGTTTCTTTTGTTGAGCTTTCATGCATTTATAGCTCTAGTGCATCCGTTGCATGGCAATCCATACTCCTTACATTAACATCAATCGATGGACATCTCCATAGCCCGTTGATTAGCCGCGTTGATGTGAGACTTTCTCCTTTTTTGTCTTCTCCACATAACCCTCATCATTATATTCTATTCCACCCATAGTGCTATATCCATGGCTCACGCTCATGTATTGCGTGAAGGTTGAAAAAGTTTGAGATTACTAAAGTATGAAACAATTGCTTGGCTTGTCATCAGGGTTGTGCATGATGAGAGCATTCTTCTGTGACAAAAATAGAGCATGACTAAACTATATGATTTTGTAGGGTTGAACTTTCTTTGGCCATGTTATTTTGAGAAGACATAATTGCTTAGTTAGTATGCTTGAAGTGTTATTGCTTCTATGTCAAGATTAAACTTTTATCTTGAATCTTTCGGATCTGAATATGCATACCACAATTAAGAGGGTTACATTAAAAAATTATACCAAGTAGCATTCCGCATCAAAAATTCTGTTTTTATCATTTACCTACTCGAGGATGAGCAGGAATTAAGCTTGGGGATGCTTGATACGTCTCCAATGTATCTATAATTTTCGATTGCTTCATGATATATTATATTCTATTTTCGATGATTAATGGGCTTTGTTATACACTTTTATATTATTTTTGGGAGTAACCTATTAACCGGAGGCCCATCCCAGAATTGCTGTTTTTAAGCCTATTTCAGAGTTCCGCAGAAAAAGAATATCAAACGGAGTCCAAACGGAATGAAACCTTCGAGAACGTGATTTACAGAACGAACGTGATCCAGAGGACTTGGACCCTATGTCAAGACATCAACCAGGAAGGCACGAGGTAGGGGGCGTGCCTACCCCCCAAGCACGCCCTCCACCCTCGTGGGGCCCATGTTGCTCCACCGACGTACTTCTTCCTCCTATATATACCTACGTACCCCCAAACTACCAGATACGGAGCCAAAACCCTAGTTCCACTGCTGCAACCTTCTATACCCATGAGATCCCATCTTGGGGCCTTTTCCGGAGCTCCGCCGGAGGGGGCATCGATCACGGAGGGCTTCTACATCAACACCATAGCCTCTCCGATGATGTGTGAGTAGTTTACCTCAGACCTTCGGGTCCATAGTTATTAGCTAGTTGACTTCTTCTCTCTTTTTGGATCTCAATACAAAGTTCTCCATGATTCTCGTGGAGATCTATTCGATGTAATCTTCTTTTGCGGTGTGTTTGTTGAGACTGATGAATTGTGGGTTTATGATCAAGTTTATCTATGAACAATATTTGAATCTTCTCTGAATTCTTTTATGTATGATTGGTTATCTTTGCAAGTCTCTTTGAATTATCAGTTTGGTTTGGCCTACTAGATTGATCTTTCTTGCAATAGGAGAAGTGCTTAGCTTTGGGTTCAATCTTGCGGTGTCCTTTCCCAGTGATAGTAGGGGCAGCAAGGCACATATTGTATTGTTGCCATCGAGGATAACAAGATGGGATTTATATCATATTGCATGAGTTTATCCCTCTACACCATGTCATCTTACCTAAAGCGTTACTCTGTTCTTTTGAACTTAATACTCTAGATGCATGCTGGATAGCGGTCGATGTGTGAAGTAATAGTAGTAGATGCAGGCAGGAATCGGTCTACTTGTGTCGGACGTGATGCCTATATACATGATCATACCTAGATATTCTCATAACTATGCTCAATTCTGTCAATTGCTCAACGGTAATTTGTTTACCCATCGTAATACTTATGCTCTCGAGAGCAGCCACTAGTGAAACATGTGGCCCCCAGGTCTATTTTCCATCATATTAATCTCCCATCAACAAGCTATTTCTTGTGTCGTTTTTATTTTTGTTTATTTACTTTGCATCTTTATCATAAAAGTACCAAAAGTATTATCTTATCATATCTATCAGATCTCACTTTCGTAAGTGACCGTGAAGGGATTGAAAACCCCTTTATTGCGTTGGTTGCGAGGATTTTATTTGTTTGTGTAGGTGCAAGGGACTCGTGCGTGGCCTCCTACTGGATTTATACCTTGGTTCTCAAAACTGAGGGAAATACTTATGCTACTTTGCTGCATCACCCTTTCCTCTTCAAGGGAAAACCAATGCAGTGCTCAAGAGGTAGCACTGTGCCATCCCTGGATCAGTATGCTGGCACACACAGTACATCAATGTATATGTCAAAGTGCAATCACATGTATAAATAATGTAAAATTGATATATACCTCATAATTCTTATCGAAAACAAACAATCGGGTGTGGAGTCCCATCAACGCCATATTGCATATAGTATAGTTTATCATCTGTTTTTCTTACAATGATCTTACCGGTACATTCAATGTACGGACCTACACGACTGCAACGTCTCATGTTGCAGATATCTTTCTTCCGATGAGTAAGAGTACGGTACAGGTTTACGGTCTACACTCAACCTGCCGATGGCGTTGATGGGACTCCACACCCGATTGTTTGTCTCCGCTGAGACTTATGAGGTATATATATATATCAGTTTGACGTTATTTATACATGTGATTGCACTTTGATATATATATTGATGTACTGTGTGTGCCAACATACCGATCCAGGGATGGCACAGATACACAGAGACTTGACCGTCTGAGGTCGGGTCGCTACAGATATGGTATCAGAGCACATGTTGACTGTAGGACGTGACCCTAGAAATCGAGAAGCCATAGTACAAGATATCTCTAAAACTTTATTTTCAAAAAGACCCTTACTTCTCAGCTTTTCTGATTTTATCAACTAGTCCATCTTATCTGGTTAGAATATACCCCATTCCCTTTTGACCACACGGCGGATCGACTGAAGCCGCTCCAAGAAGGACAAGATATCGGACAACTGATGACCTTTTCAGAGTAAAAAGAGGATTTCACCATGCATTAAAATAGTTGAAGCTACAACAGTTGAAGACCCCAATAGGAATGACCTTTGTTTTGTACTACTCTCATAACACCTGATTTCTTTTATTGAACCTTCCTTATTTCAAACTATAGATGGAGAGCTATGTTCTGAACAAAAGAGAACACTACGAGAAGGTTCTTGGAAGCCCTTCCTTGTCGAGCTAGTCAGGCTGCTGAAGCTACCGATTCCTGAGATCAAGGCAACTAAGAGGACGTCTAGATCATGGGGAGTCAAGACCCAAGTTTTTGGCCGTAAAGAAGACCCCAAGACTGTAGACATCAGCTTTGGAACTATAAATGGTGACTATGATATGGGCATCAACACTGCCATCCATGATGCTATTGCACGCTTATGCTATCGTCATCGTGCTGCACTAAACCCACACTTCTTTGGAAGGATTGGATGGAAGAAGTTTTATGGAGCAACTATTGCCTTGACGGAAGCGCAAAAGATGAAGTTCTCCCCACTATTATTGTACAATCAAGATCTATAACAATACGTCAAGAATCTTCAGATGGACCTCCTGGAAGCCCTGTTTGACAATGAAGCACTACGAGAAGAGGTCGAGACTCAGAGACTGAAGGTAGAACCTCGAGATCCCGAGAATGCGTCAGGAACTGAAAAGCAGCAGGACCATGTCTCATGCTAAGGACGTTGAGATCCAAAAGCTCAAGGAACAACTTCAGGACGTACAGGGTCGTCACAAGAAACTCCGCGTCGACAGGGAAAATCTAGCAGAAGAATTGGAGGAGATCAAGTCCACACAGAAAAAGCCCCAGTGGGGAAAATGACCAAGTTCCCGATAAATTAGCTTAGTAGTAGCCCACCCTGAGAGAAGTAAAGATGAACGCTTTCTCGATTTAAGTATCTGACCATACCAACATATGTGGATGGCGATACTATAGAATTGATTGAATAAATGAATGCTTGGTTGCTATTTTTTGTGTTTTGTTAATGGTTGGATAGATGCGATATTCGTAGGCTTGTAGTTATTTCAACCTTGAGAGACGTAAGTTACGGAAGAATGGTAGAAGGCCTTCATATGGGAAAAACATTAGGAATTGGAGACTCCCGGGCATTGAAGACCTGAAGAAATGAACACTTAGAAACGAAACCATAGTAGAACGGCCCATTACAAATGGTACTTTTTTATTTTGAGCTAGGATTTGTTTGTTGATGGGTGAGTATTTGCTTTCTCTTTCTATCCCAACCAGACCCCGAAACCTTGAACCCATGGACAAGCTGAACACCAAACTTTTCTGGAGACAATTAAATTTTCCCCATGGAGATCCATTCTTTGTTCTGAGTACCCCTCTTATCCTACACATGCAGATGACAACCCTTTATGAGTCTTTCCTCAAGGGCCTGGAAACGATCATGACCCTGACAAGTGATCGTGATTACCCGAAGATCCTGAAGGACATGATGAAGCATATTCACCTTGAAGGAGATGCAGTCTACGAAGGCTACCCCTTGATGCAAAAGGGAGTGGAACTTTGGTATGTGGAGGTACACCTCCACCGTATGAAAGGAGTTTGCCCAAAGATGATGGGGCAGTACTTTTTCATCTCACGTGTACCACAAGCAACTTTCTTCGACGCTGTTCATGAAGCAGCCATGGAAGCCATACGCCAGATCGGATAAATACTTGAAGCAAGATTCTGTTATACTCAGCAATGCCTAAGAAAAGTGCATGCAGAGATGATGGAGGTGAAGCTCAAGGCCACTACGATGAAATAGAAGATTGAAGATTTCAAGGCGCATGTCGCACAATTTCAGTGGGACTGAAGAATACTCAAGGAGGAAAAATGAATAAAGTTGGACGTAATGCCTGACCATACCAAACCATGTGGATGGCAGCATTTGTAATAAAGTACCTTTTGGAAATTGGATCTACGAAAGTGGTTAAGGATGTAATAAAAGATTTGATATGAAAATAATATGATTTATGGATAAACTAGTGCATTTAATTTTAGGTGTGTTAGTACTTCATAAAGCCATAGGATCAATGAAGAAAGAAATGTGTTATTCATGACGGTCCATAGAAGGGAGCTGGACCAAATAAGTTGGAATCTTGTATAATCATCACCACAAGGGTATGAAGAAATGAAGCACTAATGGATTTAAAGGAGGTGTAATGTTGGAATATGGAATAAGAGTAACACCAAGGATGAGTTAAAGTTGTACAAGTGTTGAAGTGGGCCCATAACCCACATGCCCGGGAATTAATAAGGGTCAAGTACTCTCTAGAAGAAGAAATTTTGGAAGAAGTTGTGATTTCATCAGCAGACGTTTCATAGGAGATTGCACAAAAATCCAAGAGTTTTGAAGAACGATAGATGTTTTGTTCAGCTTGCAGAAATAATGGAATTACCCAAACCCAGCTCGTGGACAAGAGAAATTCTGCAATGCTTATGAGAATGCTCGAGTGTTAGAAATGGGAGATTCGCTAAACCTTATACAGAGTAATGATTTGTGTGCGGAATGGATTGATCACCATACCGACTTACTCCGATCATTTGCTCTTGCTATTTAGAATGGTAAATCTAAGTGACTTACCCATAGTAGAGAGACGACGATGGCAAACCTTGTTTAAACCCTAGAATGGTAGAACGATGAAACCCTACACAGGCAACCGTTGCCAATCGTAGGTTATATGGTGAGATTTAGCCCAGACCCATTTTCTGCAGGAGTAACCATTAATTGTTGACCACCATGAGATTTTTGATAGTTGTTTAGTGCTGGCGACAGACCCGTCAACTAAGAAGACTCATCCTCGGAAGAACCTCACCAGGATTGAGAGGACACAAGATTTTGAGAAAAGGGGGTTATGCCCCTACCGGAAGAGCCTCAGTGAAGGAATTATCCTAGAGAATATGAGAAGACCCACATCGTTTGGGTACATGAGTTTTCTTGTAATCATAACCCTTATTTTAAGTGTGGTAGCACACTAGACCATTCCGTTCAATGGATTTGCTGGAAGACCCCCAAACCATAACCTTTTCTTGCTAGCCTCTCCGAATCTCGAGGACGAGATTCATTTTAAGTGTGGTTGGTTTGTAACATCCCAAAATTCTAAATTTTGGAATGTTATATTAAATAATTACTTTTGATTGTTTGTTTGATTGTTGTGTATTTTATTTGCCTCTAATAATATGTTCATGTTTTAGGATTATTTTTCCTGAACATTTTGATATATAATATGAGTATATTATTTTTTTAGTTTTGCTTAGTTTATTTTTTTTTTGTTCTCTGTTTAAAAGAAAAAGGGAAAGAAGTCTTTTTAAAAGGCTGAAGCCGAGTCGTCCAGGCCACCTCTCTCTCTCCCCGCGGCCCAGCTCGCCCAGCAGCTCGGTCCCGTGCCCGAAAGCTCTTTGCACCGGCTGCCCGATACCCTCGCTCTCCCACCTTTCTCACTGACGCCGGGCCCCACTCCTCATCTTCTTGCTCGGGATGCCAGGCCGAACCCAGTGGCCGTTCATCACGCCGCCGTATCCCGGAGCTCTCGGGATCGCTGAGCTCCTTCGCCCAACCCCTCCTCCAAGGCTTCCCCCTATAAAAACCCTTGCCCCTCGTCCGATCCCCCCTAAATCCCCCTGGCCCTCTCTCTCATCTTGCCAGATTCGCTCGCCGGAGTTGCCCGAGCTCGCCGCCGCCATTGCAGTCCCCCTGCTCCCTACAGCCATCCCCAAGCCTCTCCACCACCACCATTGCAACCGCCGTAGTCGTGTGCACCTTCCCGTGTACTCGCTGGAGCTCTAGGACAACCGGAGCGCCCCCACCACCGACGCCCGAACTCCAACGCCGTCTCCACCTTGCCGTCGACCTCCTCCGTCCACCTACGCCACCACTTCGAGCACCGATGGACTCATCGTCGAACTCCGCGTCCGCCCATGCCTTCGCCGGAGATCTCCGACGACCGGAGCATCGCCGCCGCCAACGTCCGAGCCGCATCGCCGGCGACCACCACCGCTGTAAGCTCCGACGACCTCCCTTCGTTAGATCTTTAATGTACGGTCTAGATTAGAACGGATCGAATAGTTATTTTATTAGATCGGTTTTAGTGTGGTTTATTTACGGTTAGTTCGATTTAGATCTAAACCAGTTCACTGGTTTTCTTTTATTCGTACGCGCGTTAGCGGTTTGGTTATACATCGGTCAAGCGCGGTTTAGCGATGGATCACCCACCATTTAGCCCAGTAACAGCCCACCACGTAGCACTTGTCCGATTTGGTTTTTTTTTTGTTCTATTAAAAAAACAGGAATAGTTTCAATCTTAGATTGCTTATATCGTTTAGGTTTTAAGTCCAAATTGAATGATTCTTTTCGCATTAGATTCAAAATTTCTTGAAGTTTCTGGTAGTGCCATTGGATTTCAAATTTGAGTAGTTTAAAATCTTGTTTGATGAAATTTATTCAAATCACTATTTTGGCCGTATTATTAGTTTTATAAAATATTTTTGATTGATTCTTTTTGCTAGGTTTTTTTATTGTTTTGTCGATACAGTAGCTTATATTTATTTATTTTTTGTTTATTTTAATTAGGTTTTGGCGGTGAAGTTGTTGGTGTAGATCGTTGTCGCGATGATGGCCCCGGCGGTGTTCCGGCTCCACCGGGAGACAGGGGGAGAGAGCCCCCCTTCTTCTTCTTCTTCTTCCTTGACCTTCCCCCTAGATGGGAGAAGGGTTTCCCCTCTGGTCCATGGCCCCTCCGAGATTGGATCTCTCTCTCTGTTTCCTTCTGTTTCTGCGCTCCATATTCTAGCCTTTCACCGTTTCTTATATTCCCGGAGATCCGTAACTCCGATTGGACTGAAATTATAACACGATTTGTATCCGGATATTGGCTTTCTTGCGGTGAAAGAAGGGCACCAACCACCTTACGGGGTGGCCATGAGAGTGCCTCGTGCCCCCTCGGGCATCGTCTCACATTGATTCTTCTTCCCGAAAATCACATATATTCCAAAAAAAATCTCCGTAAGTTTTTATCCCGTTTGGACTCCATTTGATATGGATTTTCTGCGAAAGAAAAAACATGCAAAAAACAAGAACTAGCACTGGGCACTGGATCAATATGTTAGTCCCTAAAATAGTATAAAAAGTTGCCAAAAGTATATGAAAGTTGTATAATATTGGCATGGAACAGTAAAAAATTATAGATACAACGGAGACGTATCACATGGGAAATGTGACTTGTGGTCGGGGAGAAAACGGGGTGGGGAAGGGGGGGTGGTAGATATTTTGGTGGTAGGCCAAAAATTTCGAAATGTGGAGGGAAACTTTGCGTGCGGTGCCGCTAGACACCATTCACTTTGAACGATTGTGTGGATCGCAAACGATTATTCTGCTTTACACGCATGGGATGAGTTTGATAATTCAAAGTTTGGTGGAAATTTCCCCGGGTACGTCATTGCATAAACTTCGCTTGCTAATTTGGGCACACAAAAGTGCGTACAGCACACATACCACACTTACTGAATCAACCAATTTTATTAATTAAACAGAGCCAGTTGATCTAAACATTGCTCTAACAAAAGACCAACATTAAAAAAAGCCTAAGTACGCATAATTTTAACAAATCCGCCATCGCACCGGTCTATGCATCGCCGATGTGAGATGAGACGTCGATGACTTGTCCTGGCGAAATGCCGCCGTTGGTGGACTCCGCGTCCCCCCTGCTGAAGTCGACTGTGTCCTTTTCCTCGGCGCCGCCCTCAAGGTTGTAGTACTCGTAGTAGTGGCTGCGCCAGAGCTCGCGTTGGTACTCCACCGTCGATTCCTCGATGGGCACACTCTTCTCTACCTCAACCTCGGCCACGCGCAACTCCTACTCCTGACGCTCCTCGATCTCCGCCTCCTCCTGCATCTCCAGCTCCCGCTCAGCGAACTCATGAGGAAGCAGGTACTCCATGGTACCACCGCCTTTTCAGACGTGGGTTGCATGCTGGATTCCGAGGTGGCCTGGAATATCTTGGCATGTGCGTACTCAATCTTGGCGTGGATGGCCTCGACCCGGGCCAGGGCTACATCGGCGGAACGAACGGCAGCTCGAGCGCTCTTGGTATTTGTAGCCACCATCGTAGTTGCAGCTGCAGCCATCTCCGCTGCTGTAGCTGCCCTGTCGTTTGCCGTCGACGCCCTCTCAGCAGATGTGGCCGCACTCAATGCGGATACGGCGGCACTTTCGGCACAGGCGGCGGCGCTCGGCGAGGACGCAACCATCGTACGGGCCTTCACGAAGCGTTTCCACGATGTCATCTTTGCAAGAAGGGTGTGTGGGAATGGGGATCGAGATTCGTCGATTCGGGGGTTGCCAGCACTAGAGAAGACGAGCCGACGAAGCTTAAGGAGGAAGACTTAAATAGACCCAGAAATTTTCATCGCAAAAGGTTCCTACAAAAAAATTGTGTCTGATGTTCTGGATATTTTTTATTAGCTGTGAACGATGAAATTGGAGTAAAGTGGCAACGGATGGTGTTTTAAATGTACGAGAAAATTTGTAGTACTAGTACAACTGTCATGTCAAATTTTGGAAAATTTCAGGGGTCATTTAACTTTTTAAAACATTTAAGTGATTTTCTAGCCATTTAATGACTGTAATTGAAATTTGAACTACATGTACATGTAACAGCTAACCATAACGGTTTGAAAAGTCATATTTTGTGTAGTTTTATGAGATTTAATTCCACGTGCAGTAAATTGGAAGGAATTTTCAAACATATTGGTCTAATGGCTATGACACAATTAAGCATGGAATGCCATGGCATTTAAATTTCATTTTTTTTTAAAAAGATCAGAAACACATGAAACCTTGCTTAATTTAATGTCATGCCACCAAGATGATGTGATAAAAAAATTGGCATGTTTGACGAAAGTTTGGACACACAACCCTCACAAACCGAAGCAACTCACTAGAAGGCTCGTGGTTCCGAAGGGATACTTGTACCCGTCGGTGCTATACAAACGGTTTTTAACCCCTTTCCGCGATGGCATTTGGAACCGTCGCCTAGTGAGTGACGGCGATAGGGGGTGATACGTCTCCAACGTATCTATAATTTTTGATTGTTCCATGCTATTATATTATCAACCTTGGATGTTTTATATGCATTATATGCTATTTTATATGATTTTTGGGACTAACCTATTAACCTAGAGCCCAGTTCCAGTTTCTGTTTTTTTCCTTGTTTTAGAGTATCGCAGAAAAGGAAAATCAAACGGAGTCCAATTGACATGATACTTCACAGAACTTATTTTTGGACCATAAGAAGCCCACGGAGTATCAGAGTTGGACCAGGAGAGTCCTGGGCTGCCCACGAGGGTGGGGGGCGCGCCCCCTGCCTCGTGGACAGCCCGGAGGTCCACTGACGTACTTCTTCCTCCCATATATACCCATATACCCTAAAAACTTCGGGGAGCACAATAGATCGGGAGTTCCGCCGCCAGAAGCCTCCGTAGCCATCGAAAACCAATCTAGACCCGTTCCGGCACCTTGCCGGAGGGGGAATCCTTCTCCGGTGGCCATCTTCACCATTTCGGTGCTCTCCATGACGAGGAGGGAGTAGTTCTCCCTCGGGGCTGAGGGTATGTACCAGTAGCTATGTGTTTGATCTCTCTCTCTCTCGTGTTCTTGAGGTGGTACGATCTTGATGTATCGCGAGCTTTGCTATTATAGTTGGATCTTATGATTTTTCTCCCCCTCTACTCCCTTGTAATGGATTTAGTTTTCCCTTAGAAGTTATCTTATCGGATTGAGTCTTTAAGGATTTGAGAACACTTGAAGTACGTCTTGCGTGGGATAACCGTGGTAACAATGGGGTATTCTATGATGCACTTGATGTATGTTTTGGTGATCAACTTGCGGGCTACATGACCTTGGGAATCTATGCATAGGGGTTGGCACACGTTTTCGTCTTGACTCTCCGGTAGAAACTTTGGGGCACTCTTTGAGGTTCTATGTGTTGGTTGAGTAGATGAATCTGAGATTGTGTGATGCATATCATATAATCATACACACGGATACTTGAGGCGACATTGGAGTATCTAGGTGACATTAGCGTTTTGGTTGATTTGTGCCTGAAGGTGTTATTCTAGTACGAACTCTAGGGCTGTTTGTGACACTTATCGGAATAGCCCAACGGATTGATTGGAAAGAATAACTTTGAGGTGGTTTCGTACCCTACCATAATCTCTTCGTTTGTTCTCCGCTATTAGTGACTTTGGAATGACTCTTTGTTACATGTTGAGGGATAGTTATATGATCCAATTATGTTATTATTGTTGAGAGAACTTGCACTAGTGAAAGTATGAACCCTAGGCCTTGTTTCAACACATTGCAATACCGTTTGTGCTCACTTTTATCATTAGTTTCCTTGCTATTTTTATATTTTCAGATTACAAAAACCATTATCTACTATCCATATTGCACTTGTATCACCATCTCTTCGCCGAACTAGTGCACCTATACAATTTACCATTGTATTGGGTGTGTTGGGGATACAAGAGACTCTTTGTTATTTGGTTGGAGGGTTGTTTGAGAGAGACCATCTTCATCCTACACCTCCTACGGATTGATAAACCTTAGGTCATCCACTTGAGGGAAATTTGCTACTGTCCTACAAACCTCTGCACTTGGAGGCCCAACAACGTCTACAAGAAGAAGTTTGTGTAGTAGACATCAAGCTCTTTTCTGGAGCCGTTGCTGGGGAGGTTAGCGCTTGAAGGTATATCTTTATATCTTGCAATTGGATCTTTTTGTTTCTTGTTTTATCACTAGTTTAGTTTATAAAAGAAATTATAAAAAATGGAATTAAGGGTACCTCATATGCTTCATCTTTTTAATGTCTTTCATGAGAATAAGGATTCTGATTATTGTGCTCAAGTGCTAGAAGAAAAATGCATTAGAATGTTTGGCACTAAATATTTGAATGATGAGCATGATTGCAATGTTGTTAGTATGAATTCCTTGAATATCCATGATGCTAATGATATGCAAAGCCACAAGCTTGGGGAAGCTATGTTTGATGATGAAGATGATATTTTTTCCCCCAAGTTTTGATGAGAAAATTTATTATGATGAAAGCATGCCTGCTATTTATGATGATTATATTGATAAAAGTGGATTTGAAGAGGTCATGACTTTATTTTGTGATGAATCCACTATTCCGGAAGAGGTTCCACTTGATTATGAGAACAAAGTTGCTATCTATGACGATTATTGATGACTTGTATACTATAAAGAATAATGATATCCATGAAACTTGTCATCATGATTTTAGTTTTCCATTGGATTATGCCTCACATGATAATTATTTTGTTGAGTTTGCTCCCACTATTATTCATGAGAAGAATTTTGCTTGTGTGGAGAGTAATAAAATTTCTATGCTTGTAGATCATGAAAAGAATGCTTTAGGTGCTGGTTATATTGTTGAATTCATTCATGATGCTACTGAAAATTATTATGAGGGAGGAACATATGCTTGTAGTAATGGCAATAATACCAAGTTTCCTCTCTATGTGCTTAAAGTTTTAAAGTTATGCTTGTTTTGCCTCCCTATGCTAGTTGATTATTGCTCCCATAAATTGTTTGCTCACAAAATCCCTATGCATAGGAAGAGGGTAAGACTTAAATGTTCTAGTCATATTGTTCATGATGCTCTCTTTATGTTTCAATTCTTATCTTTTATGTGAGCATCATTGGAATCATCATGCCTAGCTAGGGGCGTTAAACGATAGCGCTTGTTGGGAGGCAACCCAACTTTATTATTGTTCCTTGATTTTTGCTCCTGTTTAGTAATAAATAATTTATCTAGCCTCTGTTATTATTGAGTTTTTATGTTTTAATTAGTGTTTATGCCAAGTAGAACCGTTGGGAAGACTTGGGGAAAGTCTTTTTAATCTTGCTGTAAAAAACAGAAACTTTAGCGCTCACGAGAACTGCTGCCATTTTTATTTGGAAAGTACTATTTAGTTAATTCTTTTTGAAGATGATTAATAGGTAAATTCCTCATGTCTAGAAATTTATCTTAGAATTTTTGGGGTTCCATAACTTTTCTTTAGTTACAGATTACTACAGACTGTTCTGTTTTTGACATATTCTGTTTTTCATGTGTTGTTTGCTTATTTTGATGAATCTATGGCTAGTAAAAGAGTTTATAAACCATAGAGAAGTTGGAATACAGTAGGTTTAACACCAATATAAATAAATAATGAGTTCATTACAGTACCTTGAAGTGGTGTTTTGTTTTCTTTCGCTAACAGAGCTCACGAGATTTTCTATTTTGAGTTTTGTGTTGTGAAGTTTTCAAGTTTTGGGTTAAGTTTTGATGGACTATGGAATAAGGAGTGGCATGATCCTAAGCTTGGGGATGCCCAAGGAACCCCAAGGCAATATTCAAGGACAACAAAGATCCTAAGCTTGGGGATGCCCCAGAAGGCATCCCCTCTTTCGTCTTCGTTCATCGGTAACTTTACTTGGAGCTATATTTTTGTTCACCACATGATATGTGTTTTGCTTGGAGCGTCATTTTCTTTTCTTTTGTTTTGCTTGCTGTTTGAATAAAATACCAAGATCTGAAATTCTTAAATGTTAGAGAGTCTTCATATAGTTGCATAATTACTCGACTACTCATTAATCTTCACTTATATCTTTTGGAGTAGTTTGTTGTTGCTCTAGTGCTTCACTTATATCTTTTTAGAGCAACAGTGTTGGTTTTATTTTATAGAAATAGATGAACTCTCGTGCTTCACTTATATTATTTTGAGAGTCTTTAGAACAGCATGGTAGTTTGCAGTACAAGAAATCAGTTAATACATGACGGATTTCCGGTGGCGTTCTAAGAATCCGTCATGAACTGGCCTAGTACGGTCCCAGAGCCCGCCGAAGCCCGCTGGAGCCCGTCTAACCCATTCCTCGTATAAAATCTAACCCTAAGCCTCTCCCTGCCCCCATCTCATTATCCCTTCGCCGCCGCCCCCATCATCTCCTTCCTTCTCCCTGATCCACTCCTTTCCGTCATCCGCTCACCGACCGCTCCGACGGTCTCTCCTTCCTCCACCCAATCCCCACCTCCAGGCCACTCCCGTACTTCCTCCACTCATAATCCTAGTGGAAACCATCACCCCTACACACCATCGTCTACTATCCCTTCTGCCCAATCTTCACGAGGATGGTTGATCCGCAGCATGTGTTGCTGATCTGCCTAGTTTGACGGCCGCAGCAGCCCGACTGATGAGATCCGCGTCTTGGGCGCGCGTAGATCCAACATGGGCTCAACCCCCATTGTTGGCCTTGTTGGAGCGGAGCGACCGTGCGGTGGCCGGTCTATGACAATGTCTCGCGGGAGGCCGTAGCCCTCGCCGCCACTGGATTCTGGTACAGCTCCCGCCCCTTCTGTTGGCTTCCTCGATGCCATGGCCTCATTCTGCTGCTTCGACCACAGGTCAGTTTCATTTGCCTAAGCCGGTAGCCATGACAGCCATTCGTGGGCATGTTGGTAAGCCTAAGGCCGGTGCGTGACCTCCCTCTTCAATCGATTGCTTAAGCTTGGCTACTGCCTTCTCCAAATCTTAGGGTGTGTGTGTCCATGCTGACATGGCGCCGACAGCGTCTATCGAGGGCTACAATGTGTATATGAGTGAGATGTGTGTGCGTGCAGTAGCCGGTGTGTTGTGTTTGTGGGTTTCCTCTGAATCTTTAACACTGAATTTTCTCTGTATCTTTACACTGCAGGGTACCTAGTAGAGACAGGAGGCAGGTCGACCTCCTTGATTATGATCTCTGTTTTTTCGGATGTAGGTCTATGTGGTGCCGTAATTTTGCTGAGATACCCTGCCTGCACTGTAAAGATATAGAGAATTAATTTAGTTTAATTTTCTCTGAATTTATATGAGGCCTAGGTGGTCGGCCTGCCATAGTTTGTTGTACACACTGCCGGTGGTGTACTATTGCGGAGGTTGACCTGGCTTGTCTAATACTAGTAGGCAGGTCGACCTGCCATAGTTTCTTATACACGCTGTAGTTCACTGAATTAAACATGAGTTGAAGAAACTACAGTAGTTCATCAACCAGCTGCACTGGGCTATGTGGGCTTCTATCAAGATCTAATTTAGTTTAATTTTCTACCAAGATCTAATTCAGTTTATATTTTTTGACAGTTTGATGTGTCTCTGTTCTGTAAATCAATATAATTAAATGTTCTATATGCATTCAGTTTAGTTTTCTATCAAAATATAATTCAGTATGTATCAATGTAATCAGGTGGTGAATAATTTCATCAAATAGGAGACATAATTTCTGTTACTGTATTAATATGGCGACATGTTCTGTTTAGAGGTTTCTCCATACACTTCTGTCCATATTGTCAACTGCAGCTCATTGAATATATATAACCAGAATTAAGTTTAATCTGAATCTAAGAAGAAAATTATGTTGGTACAGTGGCAGTCCTATAGCTGTAATGCAGAGGTTTAAACTTGTTCATTTGTGTACTAAGCACATGTAGTACTGCTACTATTAGTTGTGCGCCTACTAGTACTAGAACCAATGCCATGTAAGTTCACTCTCCCTCAACCTGGAGGCACGCACCAAGCTAGCAGTTGCCAACACAGTGACACATATTTCTTCAACTCATGTGCTCCCTGCCAGGTCGACCTCCATAGTAGTTTTGCCGACAAGTAAGGATTGATGTCTACTCTCTGATCCTAAATCTTTTCCCTGATGTTTTCCCATCTTTTTTATGATCAATTAACACTGTAATCTCCTTGATTATGATTTCTGTTTTTCAGGATGTACGTAGGTCTAGGCGGTGCCATAGCAGCTGTGCCGCTGCATGGCGCAAAATAGAGCTCAAGAGGGCGGCCGTGATAACTGTGGTGGAGCTGCTCTGTGATCATCCAGGGGTTGGCTCTATTGCCACTCCTATGATTTCTCCGGTATTTACATTCCCCAGCTCAACTGCTACTGAACTGCACCTATTTAGTTGATTTAGTTCTGAGTTAGGCATTTTTCACCATGATGTGATTTTTTACTAATTTGTTTGTGCCCCTTGGATCTTGGTGAAATTTATCATCTCATGCACTTGAATTAAAGTAACCCCAGCATGCATGTTTTTAAGAGCAATAGTTTATACATCTATCCAGTATCTCCTAAGAGAACCATTTGCCACTTAGTTCTATAGATTTATTAGTGGCCGCACCTTATAGTTATTTTGCATGCCATTTGAAGTTAACTTGTCAAGCAGTTGTTTTTTACAAGTGTAAGTGCCTCGGATAAACATTTAGTTTCACGTGTATACATCTTGACACATGAAAATTTGAATGCCATTTTGCCGTCGGGTTTATATGGCCTCAACTGCTACTGACTACTTGTGTTCTCTGATGTATGTTCTATTACGTTGTCACTTATATGTCAACTTGATTAGACTTTCATTTAACCCACTTTTATTTGGATTAATTTTAGGTAACCTCACTTGATTAGATACTTTGTTATTCTCGTATGTAGGCACAGTAAAATTTAAGAAATTTGGACAACTGTTAATTTACTTTTGAAGTTTGTTCTTATTCTCTTATTTCTATTGTCTACTACTATCTAATGTTGTTGTAAATATGTTAGGTATGATTGGGTAGCAGGCTTCTTGGTGCTGGCCATCACAATCCGCCATGACATGATACTTACCATTAGGAGGGCTGATGACAAGAACCTGAATAACAAGCTCAATAGTATCATATGTTCTGTTGTTGTAAATTGGATTGTATTGGTTCCTAACCTTGTTGTGTGATATATTTTGGCAATATATTTTGTAAATTATCATTTCATGGAGGATTTTGTAAGTTGATGTGGTATATATAAAAATGGATGGATGCATATTGAATATTTGTGCAATATATGATCATTCTTTGGAAATACTTGGTCTTGGCCCAGAGTTGGTATTATGATTTGTGTAATGCATTAGGCTAAAATATGTACTGGTTCAAAATTGGTGCAGCAGATGTGTGGTAACGAAATTTAAATTGTGCCAAATTCCACAACGATTTATGTGACGAAAAATAATGTCCACGTAGGCAGCCACGTCATTCCAATTGGTCGATCGAAAATCCTACGTGGCGTTGGTCCTGTGACAGCTTGTTCCGTCATGAATGGTTGGGCCTATTTTGGGCTGGGTGGGCTTTAGGGAAGATCCATGACGGTCAAGGACTGTCATGGAAGGCCTAATGTCAAATTATGACTCGATATACAAGACGGATTTCAAATCCGTCATTGATGGGCACCCATGACAGTTTTGCACTGATGCGTGATGGACAAGGACTGTCACGTATTAACAGGTTTCTTGTAGTGTTGCTTTGGTTATGAAACTAGTCCTAATATGATGGGCATCCAAGAGGGATATAATAAAAACTTTCATATAAAGTGCATTGAATACTATGAGAATTTTGATGCTTGATAATTGTTTTGAGATATGAAGATAGTGATATCAGAGTCATGCTAGTTGAGTAGTTGTGAAATTGAGAGATACTTGTGTTAAAGTTTGTGATTTTCGTAGCATGCACGTATGGTGAACCGTTATGTGATGAAGTCAGAGCATGATTTATTTATTGATTGTCTTCCTTATGAGTGGCAGTCGGGGACGAGCGATGGTCTTTTCCTACCAATCTATCCCACTAGGAGCATGCGCGTAGTACTTTGTTTCGATAACTAATCAATTTTTGCAATAAGTATGTGAGTTCTTTATGACTAATGTTGAGTCCATGGATTATACACACTCTCACCCTTCCACCATTGCTAGCCTCTCTACTACCGCGCAACTTTCGCCGGTACCATAAACCCACCATATACCTTCCTCAAAACAGCCACCATACCTACCTATTATGGCATTTCCATAGCCATTCTGAGATATATTGCCATGCAACTTTTCACCGTTCCATTATTATGACACGCTCCATCATTGTCATATTGCTACGCATGATCATGTAGTTGACATCGTATTTGTGGCAAAGCCACCATTCATAATTCTTCCATACATGTCACTCATGAGTCATTGCACATCCCGGTACACCGCCAAAGGCATTCATATAGAGTCATATCTTGTTCTAAGTATCGAGTTGTAATTCTTGAGTTGTAAGTAAATAAAAGTGTGATGATCATCATTATTAGAGCATCGTCCCAGTGAGGAAAGGATGATGGAGACTATGATTCCCTCAAAAGTCAGGATGAGACTCCGGACGAAAAAAAGAGAGGGCAAAGAAGCCCAAAAAAAGAGGCCATAAAGAAAAGAGAGAACACCCAAATAAAAAATGAGAGAAAAAGAGAGAAGGGGGAATGCTACCATCCTTTTACCACACTTGTGCTTCAAAGTAGCACCATGATCTTCTTGATAGAGAGTCTCCTATGTTGTCACTTTCATATACTAGTGGTAATCTTTCGTTATAGAACTTGGCTTGTATATTCCAATGATGGGCTTCCTTAAAATGCCCTAGGTCTTCGTGAGCAAGCGATTTGGATGCACACCCACTAGTTTCCTTTGTTGAGCTTTCATACATTTATAGCTCTAGTGCATCCGTTGCATGGCAATCCCTACTCACTCACATTGATATCTATTGATGGGCAACTCCATAGCCCGTTGATACGCCTAGTTGATGTGAGACTATCTTCTCCTTTTTGTCTTCTCCACAACCACCATTCTATTCCACCTATAGTGCTATGTCCATGGCTCACGCTCATGTATTGCGTGAAGATTGAAAAAGTTTGAGAACATCAAAAGTATGAAACAATTGCTTGGCTTGTCATGGGGGTTGTGCATGATTTAAATATTTTGTGTGGTGAAGATAGAGCATGGCCAGACTATATGATTTTGTAGGGATAGCTTTCTTTGGCCATGTTATTTTGAGAAGATATGATTACTTGGTTAGTATGCTTGAAGTATTATTATTTTTATGTCAATATTAACTTTTGTCTTGAATCTTATGGATCTGAATATTCTTGCCACAATAAATAGAACTACATTGATAAATATGTTAGGTAGCATTCCACATCAAAAATTCTGTTTTTATCATTTACCTGCTAGAGGACGAGCATGAATTAAGCTTGGGGATGTTGATACGTCTCCAACGTATCTATAATTTTTGATTGTTACATGCTATTATATTATCAACCTTGGATGTTTTATATGCATTTATATGCTATTTTATATGATTTTTGGGACTAACCTATTAACCTAGGGCCCAGTGCCAGTTTCTGTTTTTTTCCTTGTTTTAGAGTATCGTAGAAAAGGAAAATCAAACGGAGTCCAATTGACCTGAAACTTCACGGAAAATTATTTTTGGACCAGAAGAAGCCCACCGTGTATCAGAGTTGGACCAGGAGAGTCCCGGTCTGCCCACGAGGGTGGGGGCGCGCCCACCCCCTGGGCGCGCCCCCTGCCTCGTGGACAGCTCGTAGGTCCACCGACATACTTCTTCCTCCCATATATACCCATATACCCTAAAAACTTCGGGGAGAATAATAGATCGGGAGTTCCGCCGCCAGAAGCCTCCGTAGCCACCGAAAACCAATCTAGACCCGTTCCGGCACCTTGCCGGAGGGGGAATCCTTCTCCAGTGGCCATCTTCATCATCCCGGTGCTCTCCATGACGAGGAGGGAGAAGTTCTCCCTCGGGGCTGAGGGTATGTACCAGTAGCTATGTGTTTGATCTCTCTTTCTCTCTCTCTCGTGTTCTTGAGGTGGTACGATCTTGATGTATCGCGAGCTTTGCTATTATAGTTGGATCTTATGATGTTTCTCACCCTCTACTCCCTTGTAATGGATTGAGTTTTCGCTTTGAAGTTATCTTATCGGATTGAGTCTTTAAGGATTTGATAACACTTGATGTATGTCTTGCATGGGATAACCGTGGTGACAATGGGGGTATTCTATGATCCACTTGATGTATGTTTTGGTGATCAACTTGCGGGTTCCGTGACCTTGGGAATCTATGCATAGGGGTTGGCACACGTTTTCGTCTTGACTCTCCGGTAGAAACTTTGGGGCACTCTTTGAGGTTCTATGTGTTGGTTGAATAGATGAATCTGAGATTGTGTGATGCATATTGTATAATCATACCCACGGATACTTGAGGTGACATTGGAGTATCTAGGTGACAATAGAGTTTTGGTTGATTTGTGTCTTAAGGTGTCATTCTAGTATGAACTCTGTGTCTATTTGTGACATTTATAGGAATAGCCCAACGGATTTATTGGAAAGAATAACTTTAAGGTGGTTTCGTTCTCTACCATAATCTCTTCGTTTGTTCTCCGCTATTAGTGACTTTGGAGTGACTCTTTGTTTCATGTTGAGGGATAGTTATATGATCCAATTATGTTATTATTGTTGAGAGAACTTGCACTAGTGAAAGTATGAACCCTAGGCCTTGTTTCAACACATTGCAATACCGTTTGTGCTCACTTTTATCATTAGTTACCTTGCTGTTTTTATATTTTCAGATTACAAAAACCATTATCTACTATCCATATTGCACTTGTATCACCATCTCTTCGCCGAACTAGTGCACCTATACAATTTACCATTGTATTGGGTGTGTTGGGGACACAAGAGACTCTTTGTTATTTGGTTGCAGGGTTGCTTGAGAGAGACCATCGTCATCCTACGCCTCCTACGGATTGATAAACCTTAGGCCATCCACTTGAGGGAAATTTGCTACTATCCTACAAACCTATGCACTTGGAGGCCCAACAACGTCTACAAGAAGAAGGTTGTGTAGTAGACATCACGGGGGGTCCTTCCCACACGACCCAGAAACTGTCGGGGATATGCCCTCCTGGCACACACACTCGGCAAAATGAGGTCGTGTGTGACCGGCGAGCGCTCAAATACAGAAATACGTACAGTAGAGCTAAAAAAAAATACAATTATACAGGCGAAATTGTTTCCGGTCGCAAGTCCATGCCACACAGTCAGTCCCCGCTAAATGTTTCTGTTCATATGTACATCCCACATAGTCGCTCTAGGGAAAACGTTTCCGTTCATAGGTACATCACACACAATTTTTCCCGTTAAATCATTTGTGATAGAGTTGCCATTGCACACGATATTAACAATTTTATCGTTTGCGTTATTGAATGCATCACACACGGTCCGTAGAAGAAACTGTGTGGCAAAGGCTGTCCATCACACATAGTTTTTATGTGGTGAACGTTTGCGCAAGGTGGCCTAACGCAAACAGTTTTCAAGAGAAAGTCGTGTGTGATTGTTCATTGATCCAACACGGTTTATTCCTAGAAACTGTGTGCGTTGCCTGAGGTCACCACCCACGATATTTTTTCAATAACCGTTTGCAATAGCAAAACTCAATTAGCAGGCTAATTGCCCTATTATTAATAATCCATTTATTAATCTAATTGACATTCATATTAAGCACATAATATATTTCATTTCCATATTAAGGTAGCAAAATTTCATAATTGGAATGCATCAGAGTACAAGATGATATAGCTTCTGCACTCAGCTACCGCATTACACAACTGCACCAGCACCATGTTTCACATGCAACATGTCGAACCTTTCGAAAGTAGCATCATAGACGGTATATAGACAAATGCATCTCAGCTGGAAAACTGTTGAAGCGGAAAGCGAATATTGATCCTTCATTCATGTTGAAGGTCTTTGCAACTTTAGGCCAATGCCTATGGATGATTGACCGTCCGTCCTACATCCTCTTCAGAAACACTTCAATATTGAACCTTGGGTGTTGTATGAAAACCTTCCTCGCCTCCTGATCATAGAAGTGGTTTGAGAGGTAACCATCAGTGAACTGCTTTGGAAAGGCCTCAAAACAAGGATGTGCATAAATATCTTCTCTATATTGGAAATGGGGTAAAGGAATAAAAAGGCAAGGTATAATAGTTAGTACCATCTTGTATTGAATTGATGTCTTCTTCATTGTGTAGACAAAGATCTTGTTGTTTTTTGTCGCTAATTTCATTATCCTAACAATCTTTCTGAGTTTCTTGACTTGATTGATATTCATGGACAACTCATTTCCCCATATGCAAAAAGGATCAAACTATGGGTCAAAACCTCTGACAACAGGACCAACATGTGCAATACCAAATTGTTAAAAACCAAAATATTAGAATGGTTCCTGGAATTGCATAATAATGTGCTATTAGACAACAGACCATGCATGTGCAGTTAACTAAAACCACAACAAATGAACCAAACATTAACTGAGCACCACATTGCACAATATAACTTACTCCTAATAGAAGATCAGTCAGTTAACCAAACCAAGCATGCTTAACAACTTGGAAATATAGCAATTGTATTTGTTTCTCATGTATTTAGTACAGCCGAATTCGATTTATGTCTCACATGGTATACAATAACAGAATGAAGCCACAACAATTGAACATCGCATTTCAGAACTGAACCAAGCAGTTAACTAAACACCAAAACAAATGAACCAAACGTTAACTGAGCACCACATTGCACAATATAACATACTCCTAATAGAATATCAGATAGTTAACCAAACCTAGCATGCTTAACAACTTGGAAATATAGAAATTGTATTTGTTTCTCATGTATTTAGTACAGCCAAATTCGATTTATTTCTCACATGGTATACAATAACAGAATGCAGCCACAACAATTGAACGACGCATTGCAGAATTAAACCAAACAATTAACTAAACACCAGAACAAATGACCCAAACGTTAACTGAGCACTACATTACACAATATAACATACTCCTAATAGAAGATCGGACAGTTAACCAAACCAAGCATGCTAGACAACTTGGAAAATTGCACCCTAAAGAATTGAACATCACATTTGCAGAATTGAACCAAACAGTTAATTGAACACCATATTGCACGACATATAGACCATATACTCTAGAGCAGAACATTGCATGGTAAAAGTAGATAGCACAATTCACTAGAATTTGTTAAGGAAAGGCAGTAGCTGATACGTCCATTTTGCATCATATTTTCTTACTGTTATTTATGATGTTTTTATCCATAATAATGAATTTTTTGGAGTAATTCTAATGCCTTTTCTCTCATAATTTGCAAGGTACACACCAAGGGGGAGAATTCTGGTAGCTGGAAATCTGGACCTGGAAAAGCTACATCAGGCCACCTATTCTGCACAACTCCAAACAAGCTGAAACTTCACAGGGATTTTTTATTGAATATATAAGAATTATTGGAGCAAATAACTACCAGAGGGGGGCCACCAGGTGGGCACAACCCACCTGGGCGCGCCAGGGCCCCCTGGCGCATCCTGGGGGCTTGTGGCCTCCTTGGCCCACCTCCGGTGCCCATCTTTTGGTATAGAAGTCATTTTTACCTAAAAAATAAGAGGAGGACTTTCGGGATGAAGTGTCGCCGCCTCGAGGCAGAACTTGGGCATGACCACTTTTGCCCACCGGCGGAGCGATTCCGCCGGGGGAACTTCCCTCCCGGAGGGGGAAATCATCGTCATCATCATCACGAAGAACTCTCCCATCTTGGGGAGGGCAATCTCCATCAACATATTCAACAACACCATCTCCTCTCAAACCCTAGTTCATCTCTTGTGTTCAATCGTGTTACCGGAACTATAGATTGGTACTTGTGGGTGACTAGTACTGTTGATTACATCTTGTAGTTGTTTACTATATGGTTTATTTGGTGGAAGATTATATGTTCAAATCCAATATGCTATTTAATACCCCTATGATCATGATAATTTGTGAGTAGTTACCTTTGTTCTTGAGGTCACAGGAGAAATCATGTTGCAAGTAATCATGTGAATTTGATATGTGTTCGATATTTTGATAGTATGTATGTTGTGATTCCCTTAGTGATGTCATGTGAACATCGAATACATGACACTTCACCATTTGGGCCTAAGGGAATGCATTGTGGAGTAGCAATTAGATGATGGGTTGCGATAGTGACAGAAGCTTAAACCCCAGTTTATGCGCTATTCCGTAAGGGCCGATTGGATCCAAAAGTGTAATGCTACGGTTATAATTTATTCTTAATACTTTTATCGTAGTTGAGGATGCTTGCGGGAGGGTTAATCATAAGTACGAGGTTTGTTCCATTAAGAACAACACCTAAGCACCGGTCCACCCACATATCAAATAATGAAAGTAGCAAACACGAATCAAACCAACATGATGAAAGTGACAAGATGAAATTCCCGTGTACCCTCAAGAACGCTTTGCTTATTATAAGAAACCGTTTTGGCCTGTCCTTTGCCTCAAAACGATTGGGCTATCTTGCTACACTTTTGTGACGCCCCTGATTTGACCATACACTAATCATAGACGCAAACGTGTACCATCAAGATCAGGGACTCACGGGAAGATATCACAACACAACTCTACAAATAAAAATAAGTCATACAAGCATCATATTGCCAGGGGCCTCGAGGGCTCGAATACAAGAGCTCCATCATAGACGAGTCAGCGGAAGCAACAATATCTGAGTACAGACATAAGTTAAACAAGTTTGCCTTATGAAGGCTAGCACAAACTGGGATACAGATCGAAAGAGGCGCATGCCTCCTGCCTGGAATCCTCCTAAACTACTCCTGGTCGTCATTAGCGGGCTGCACGTAGTAGTAGGCACCTCCCGAGTAGTAGAAGTCGTCGTCAACGGTGGCATCTGGCTCCTGGACTCCAACGTCTGGTCGCAACAATCGGGTATAGAAAGGGGGAAAAAGGGGAGCAAGGCAACCATGAGTACTCATCCAAAGTACTCGCAAGCAAGGAGCTACACTACATATGTATGCATTGGTATCAAATGGATTAAGGGTATCATATGTGGACTGAACTACAGAATGCCGGAATAAGAGGGGGATAGCTAGTCCTTTCGAAGACTACGCTTCTGGTAACCTCCATCTTGCAGCAGGAGAAGAGAGTAGATGGTAAGTTCACCAAGTAACATCGCATAGCATAAACCTAACCGGCGATCCTCTCCTCGTTGCCCTGTTAGAGAGCGACCACCGGGTTCTATCTGGCACTTGGAAGGGTGTCTTTTATTAAGTATCCGGTTCTAGTTGTCATAAGGTCAAGGTACAACTCCAAGTCGTCCTGTTACCGATGATCGCGTCTATTCGAATAGATTAACTTCCATGCAGGGGTGCACCACATTTCCCAACACGCTCGATCCCCTTTGTACGGACACACTTTTCTGGGTCATGCCCGGCCTCGGAAGATCAACACGTCGCAGCCCTACCTAGGCACAACAGAGAGGTCAGCACGCCGGTCTAAATCCTATGGCGCAGGGGTCTGGGCCCATCGCCCTTTGCACACCTGCACGTTGCGAACGCGGCCGGAAGCAGAACTAGCCCCCTTAATACAAGAGCAGGCTTACGGTCCAATCCGGCGTGCGCCGCTCAGTCGCTGACGTCAGGAAGGCTTCGGCTGATACCACGACGTCGAGTGCCCATAACTGTCCCCGCATAGATGGTTAGTGCGTATAGGCCAATGGCCAGACTAGATCAAATACCAAGATCTCGTTAAACGTGTTATCTTGAAATAACCGTGAACGCCGACCAGGGCCAGGCCCACCTCTCTCCTAGGTGGTCTCAACCTGCCTTGTCGCTTCGCCACAAAGATCCACACAGAGGGCCATCAGGAAAGTATGTCCTTCCAGCCCCCAATTCGTGAATCAACCGCGGGTACTCCTCGAGCCAACCCGGGTTTAGTCATCACATGTATCATGTATAAAGTATATAGTATATACCCGTGATCACCTCCCGAGTGATCACGGCCCGATAGTATAGCATGGCAGACGGACAAGAATGTAGGGCCACTGATGATAAACTAGCATCCTATACTAACCATTAGGATTGCAGGTAAAGGTAACAACAATAGTAGCAAGGGCAGGCTATGCATCAGGATAGGATTAACGGAAAGCAGTAACATGCTACACTACTCTAATGCAGGCGGTAGAGAGAAGAATAGGCGATATCTGGTGATCAAAGGAAGGTCTTTCCTGGAAGCTCTGTTGTACAGGAAGAAGGGTCGTCGGTGACGTAGTCATACTCAGCGGCATCAGCGCCGGTCTCGGGGTCTACCGGAGAAGAAGATGGGGGAAGAAACAGTAAATGCGCAGCAAACAAAGCATCACAAAACATAACATGGCAATATGCAGTGCTAGGTATGCCCTAACGCGGTGGAAGATGATACCGACGAAGGAGGAAACATCCGGGAAGGTATTCCTGGTGTTTGGCATTTTCGGACAGATGAACCGAAGGGGGAAAGTTGCGTGTTCGCTATGCTAGGGATGTTCGGCGGACGAACGGACTGCGTATTCGGATTCGTCTCGTCGTCCTGAGCAATTTTCATGTACAAAGTTTGTCCATTCGAGTTACAGATGAATTTCTACGAATTTTCGAAGATTTAATCAGCTATTTGGAATTCTTGAAAATTGTTCAGTTTTTAAACTTCACTTAGCTGTTTTCCAAAAGCTATAACTATTGTTGTGCCCATCCTATGGATTAGTGCCTTATATCAATACTTACTAATTTCTTGTGATCTACAAGATGGTATTAATTGCATCACTGTTAGAGTTCATTTGCCTAATCAAAATTTTGCTTGAAAAGTGCCACTTGTTGTTAATTCCAGAAACTGTTAAAATATACAAACATAGGATTTTGTGATTTTCACAGGATTTAATCCATGCTTTATTTGAATCTGGTCCAATGGAGTAACTTGGAGCTTGTCAAGTGTACTACCTGCTCATATTTGTTTTAGTCCCGTTAACAATTGTTTAGCCACCGTTTAGGGGTTGTCCCAAGGGCTAATCAGTGCAATATTCCTAAAGCTAGCAATAGCTACAGTACACATCCATATTAGTAAAGGGGTAGCGGTGGTGGCTAGAAGCGATGGCAGAACGTAGAACAGGGAGCAGCAACGGCGCTCGGGGGCGCCAACGGGCGGCGACAAGCAGCGCTGGGCGGGGCTGCCGATACTTGGGAGCATGGGCGTGGCCGGACTGTGGTCGGCGGTAGGCGGCGGGGAAGGCCACAACAGTAGGCTGCGGGGCGAGGTGGTGCGCAGGGCGGAGCAGAGGGTGCCGGCCCGTGGTGTGGGGTGGACGACGGAGGCGGCGAACGTCCCTACGGTGTGGGCAGGGGTTGGCCGGGGCGACGGCTGTAGCAACGGCCAAGCGTTTGCAATGGCGGGGCAGGCGGGGGTACACGCGGGTGGACGCGGGCGAGTAGCGGCACATTGAGCAACAGTCGCGGCTAGCAGCACTGAGCAGCAGACAGCGTGTACACGGGAGCAGCAGCAAGGTGCGGCAGCTCGAGCGAGCTCCAGCCATGGCGGACAGGGGAGCTATGGCTACGGCGGTGGCGTGCTCGAGCTCGAATCTGAGCTAGTTCAGAAGCAGAAATGTGCAGGCGCTCATATCGGAGCACACGAGTGGCTCGGGGAAGGTTTAGAAGCGCAGACGACGGCGACCGACGAGGTTGAATGGCGGCGACCGAAGGAAGGGGATGAGGTCGATCCCGGTGATGTGGTCCACTCCATCTCGATCCAGTCCTTCCAGTCGACGCAGACGAGGGAGGCGATGCTCCAGGTGTGATCTCAGCCGGTGGGGAGCTCGGTGCGCGCGGGAATAATGGTGGCCATGGCGATGACGGCGTTGGCCGAGCGATGCGGGAAGAAAGCGGCGCGAGGGAGGGGGAAGAGTGGGGGCTAAGGTTCGACCACAGCGTCGAGGGAGGTCTTTTGTTACTACTATCGTTACTTGCTCGTTACAAATTATCTTGCTATCAAACTACTCTATTACTTACAATTTCAGCATTTGCAGACATCACCTTACTAGAAACTACTTGTCATTTCCTTCTGCTCCTCATTGGGTTCGACACTCTTACTTATCGGAAAGAGCTACAATTGATCCCCTATACTTGTGGGTCATCAGTAGCTAGCAAACTAAACATGGGTCCTTATAGTGAGCTAATAAGACAAGCTACTCATTTTCGGAGATATCAATGAAGATTGGCTCCTTGGACATGGAAGAGGGCGAGGCCTCCGCTTCATGGATGCCCTCGTCATAGTGGTGAGTTGCCTGAGCCGCTCCGAGCACCAACCTACTGGCTCTCGTCATGAGGTAAGCACGTGCACACTGAGAAAACACCTGTAGTCTTCATCGAAGGCATTGACGGTAGCCTCGTGAAAACGCCACGAACTTTCATTTAAAGCATCCAACAGCGTCGCGGTGTCGGTGCACGAGGTGTTGATGGTGGCCTCGACGGCGAGGTGCTCCTGCAAGATCTGGGGGTCGGCATGAATGGCAGCCATCGTGACCTCATCCGCGCGTGCGGCCGCGATTTGTTTCTCCGCTGCCAAATGCTCCTTGAGACCATGGCTTAGGGCGGCGCTTATTTGGTGGAGGGGTTGGTGATTTGGGTGGAAGTTGTCACGCTCGTGCCGGCGGTCATGGCATGTGGGATGTGGAAGGAGGAGGAGAATGGGGGTCGGGTGTGGATTACCTGCGTGGATAGGCGAGGCCGAGCAGCGTGAATGAGGGTCGCCGGCGAAGAGGCGGCGCTGCAAGCAATGAGTGAAGGTTTCAACTTGGAAAGGAAGGCGAAAACAGGGGAAATGTGGCCTTTGGTAATGGGGAGTGGGCGGGGAGGTAGATATTTCTACGGAAGCCGAAAATTTGGAATTGCTTCAGCGAAAAAACTGGCGTGCAAAATGTCATCAGACACGGTCCCTTATTCAGAGCTGGCTATGGACTGTAGCCGTTGCACTGTCTCGTGTAAGCCGTATGCATACTATAATCCGATGGTGCTATAAGATATTTTGTGCTGCATCTCACACGGTTGGTGATAATAAACTGTGTGGGATCTACTTGATTTTTCGTCTTGATTTGTATTACATAATGGGGTCACAGCGGCAATGGACGGTGTTTGAAAATCTAGACCTTTTATCTGCAGTGAACATGGAACTATATTTGTGTCGTAAAAAAATTGGAATTATTCAGGGTTCGTTTGGAAATTTTATACATTAAATTGGTTTTCTAGCCATTTCAGGTGCACAATTCAAAATTAAAGCACATGCACATGGTCCGGTGCACCAACATGGGTTATAAAATCATATATGTGTCCATGGGTTTATGCTTATGTCCCATGCAAGAAATGGGGATGAATTTTGAACACCACGGCACCGTGGCTCTCTGACAAATGTTGAGGTACTTGCTTTTGTAATTCTAGTAAATCCAAAACCCGTCTGAAATTCACGAACCTTGGCATGCTATCATGGAATGGCATCAACATGCTGGGGTAAAAAATATTGTACCATTTGGGGTAGGTTGTGGTATAAGCTTCTCACAAACCAGAGCTTCTCACAAGAAAGCCTCATGGTTCCGTTAGGAAAAAGTGTCACCTTTGTTGACAAAACGATATTCGTCACCTCTTCTTCATTTCAAATTTTTTCCTGGTGTCAACATAGAACTACTGGAGTGTCGTGTTAAATTTTGGATTTTTTCGGGGATCGTTTGGACATTTTTATACGTTAATTGAGTTTTCTAGGCATTTATGTGCATAATTCAAAATAGAACTACATGCACATGCTCCATCCATAAAAACGGGTTGCAAAATCAAATGTTTGTCCTTGGTTGCATGCTTAGGTCCCATGCAAGAAATGGGAATGAATTTCAAACACCCTGCCACGGTCTGAAATTCTAGTAAACATTGAGATACCTGGTTTTTAAATTCTAGTAAATCCAAAGCTCGTCTGAAAGTCATGAAACTTGGCATGCTATCATGGAGCAGCATCAACATGCCATGGTAAAATTTTTGTCCCATTTGGGGCAGGTTTGGGGATATGCTTCTCACATACCAGAGCTTCTCACAACAAGCCTGATGGTTTCGGTAGGGAACGTCCCACCTTTGGGGATGAAACGATATCCATTGCCTCTTATTGCTTTCAAATTTTTTCTCGTGTCAACATAGAGCAACAGGAGCGTTGTGTTAATTTTTGAGATTTTTCGAGGTTCGTTTGGACATTTTTATGCATTAATTGAGTTTTCAATGCATTTATGTGCATAATTCAAATTTGAACTACATGCACATGCTCTAATGCATATAAATGGGCTGAAAAATCAAATCTATGTCCTTGGGTGCATGCTTAGGTCCCATGCAAGAAATGGGAATGAATTTCAAACACCAGGGAACCGTTGATTGCCGGCAAAACGTTGAGATACTTTGTTTATAAACTCTAGTAAATCCAAAACTCGTCTGTAATTCATGAAACTTGGCATGCTTTCATGGAATGGCACCTGACATGCTGTGGTATTTTTCGTGTCCATTTTGAGAGAAGGCACACTTGACTAATAGCCAACAAAGGCATTTTGAAAAAAATAGCTGCCAATTTAATATCTCAAACGTTTGTATAATTCAAATAATGTGCGTTCTGTTAACCATTCACGTGACGCCACATGTCTTTGTTTTAATGGCCATAGGAGGTGCCATGTGGACAGCTACTTGACCTCGACTGAACGGGAGGCGTGCGAGCGGAGTCCGGTGCGCAGGCTGACCGAGCAGCGTGCAAGCTGTCCTCTCATGTGTAGGATCACTGGGAAGCGTGCGAGCTGTACGCTGTGCATTCTCACTGGGAAGCGAGCCCATTGCCTTCCATGGCCGCCCGCCTTCCTCTCCATTAATGGCGCCTGAGCCGCTGTTTAATACAAGCGGCCTTACTGTTCGCCTCACATTCCCCTCCCCCCGTAGACCTCCACCAACGCCATAGTGCAGAATGGTCATCTGCCACTAGTCTTCAAGTTTGGTGAAGTCGACTCCGAGCCGGAGGAGATAGAAAATAAGGAGGAATGGGGCCTCATGGACATGGCCTAGAACGAGCTGGCCACGGCGGTTGCTGCCCCTGCTCCCGTCCCAGCTCCCATCCCCACGCCGGCGCTAGCGAGCATCCCCATAGCATTAACGAGCTGGTCGCCAAGCACTATCGCAGAGCTGGAAGCCGCGGGCATCAGCAAGGTCTCCGCGGACCCGCGCGAGCTCATGTACATGCCAGCGCCAGTGCCCGTGCGCGCCCCTCCACCCACCGTGGCGCCGACCCCGTGGGTTTGGCTGCACCCACCGTGCCCGTGCCCCTACCCGTGCGCGCCCCTCCACCTACCGCGACGCGGTCCCCGTGCGTTTGGCTGCACCCGCCATGCCCGTGCCTGCGCGCGCGCCTCCCTCAGCGGCATGGGACGCTGCTGTCGACCGCTACTTCTCAGCGGCGCCAGTTGCCGTCCTCCCGCGCCCCGCCCGTTGGTCGCGCGACGACATGATGTTTGATTTACAAGTGAAGAACATTTTGTGCTGCCATGAAAACTTCAACAACGGCGTCCCGGAGGACGACAACGACGGCGCGGTACGCCGCCTCCGTCGCCACCGAAAATAGTGTTTTTGGGGTTTAATACTGTATCTCGAATTCTCAATCATATGAATATAAATTTGCAGTGTGACTAAATGAAAGATATGGTTTCAACTAACTTGCGTTTTTCTCTCTTAATGTACAGACTTATCAAACAATTTTCTTTTGAAAAAAAACGTCAATGGTTTTTAAATATAAAACACTCATCGCAAATGTTTTAGTTAGAACACCCATATGCAAACCGACAGCTTCCCCAGGAAGCCAAGGAAAAATGTGCCAATCAGGATTTGTGCAGCTCTTGATCACAAACATTTTAGATAGAACACCTACATGCAAAGTGAGAGCTATGGTCTTCCCTCGCAGTGCAGGATTTGTGCATCCCTTCAACGAAACGGTTGTTTTGGATGACCCATGTGCAACCACGTAGAATCAATTGGGTAAGATTTGCATCTGTCATTTTGGGTATGCTGCCATTTGTCAAACTTGAAAGATTGACATTTGTTTATCTAGTAACGTTGCCATTTGTCAACCTTGTAACACTACGATTTGTCAAAATATGCAGCTAAAAATCGCTAGCACTATCTAATTTTTGCAACTAAAATCAGTATCACTGTTCATATGGACACCACTAGCAGGCGTGAGTTGATGGGCGCATATGCAAATGTACCATTGATTACATACAACAAGTCACCAACCCACAACGACACCAAGGATACACGTTTGATTATAGATCATTTCCAACAAAATATTCTAGTAAAGTAAAGTTTTTCTCACACAACAAGTAACAAAGAAATGAAATGAACTTCAGCTCAACCACTTGTCGTCATTGTAAACACTTGCTTTGAAACAGAAGTGATTCTCTGGTAAGGGCCAGCTACTATCAATCTCGAGACCATCGTAGGACTGATCATCCAGGCTGAAGCGGGCTATGTCAGGACCAATATTGTGATGGTAGGGAAGCATAGCAATGACCGAGGTATAGATACAGTTGCTTCTCATAAATGGTAGTAACATTGTGTCAATAGAAACTGGATCTCCTTTCACCATCATTCGATAGTTTTGTCCAAGGAAGAGCGAGTTTCCTCCAAGACTTTTAATACTGAACCAAGGAGAAGGTGTTTGTGCTAGTACACTAGTATCCATCCCGAATACCGTGCAATGGATGTTGGAATAGGTCCGGAGAGTGCGACCATGCGAGACAACACCTGCTTCCTTATTAACATTAGCAGTGCCCTATATACAGACAAGAAGAGGTGATCCATCATAATAAGTTTCCGGGCGCCACTAAGTATATGTGTTCTTCTCGTCCTCATGCTCGTGATCATCAGCATCGTCATCTCCCCCTTGGTTATAAAAATTTTCAAGTATAGGTGGTGGAATGTTCACAGGACCTTCGAAACACAAGAAGGTTAATTAGTAAAGGGAAACTAGCTAACCCGCATGCATGTGGATGAAACAACTATAATTACGGTGGAAGACAAACGTACTAAAAGCATCAGGATTTCATGCAAAAATAGTGGCACGATTGGTTGCAGCAAACACAAGACCCTCGCATTGAATTGCACCACAGTAATCATCCGTGTACATAAATTGATTTTTGAGCAATATCGATCGAGGCGTGGAAGTAAGGACGACAACAAGCTTGTCGAAGATAGCAACAACTTCATAGTTCGTGTAATCCCAAGAGTGGTTGGGAACTCGACAAATTGCTATCTTTCATAGACGACAGTCACCATGATCGTATTTGAACTCACGTAGAATATCGGTGTACTCAACCTCTGGGCAGTCTTAGATTTTTGGAAGTGGAACCCGGTGATGAGTGTACACATTGACAAGTTCCCACTCACAGTTGTACCCAATATAAACAACCCAATCTCCATTTGCGCCTGCCCAAGCCTTTCCCTCAAGCGATGGCATCTTAACATCACATGTATCATTATCAAGAGGCATCAACTTGCACAAGGCGAGGCTTCCGTCGCCCCCGCGCCAGTCAGCAGGGACACGACAAAGAAGATAGGGGAGATCAAACCATTCCTGGACTCTTGGGTTGCTTGTAATGATGTTATTAGTTGAGTCGAGAATGGCCTTGAACGAACCTGCCATGCTAGCCAAGGTGATCATGTGGCACCGATCACTAAGTTCCTCCACCACGTCATCTTTCAGATCGGGGCAAGAATAACGGGGTCGTTTCTGGCCTGTTCCATCCATGGAGAAGATGATCGAACAATGGCAGAAGGAAGGGTGAAGGCAAATGGAGGGAGGAAGAGCGTGCGATAGCAGTTCCAAATCGAGAGGGAAAGGCGAAGAGGCGGTAGACGGTTGCCACCACTACAAAAAAATACACTTCCGTGATGATACGTGTTTGTCACAGTAGGTCACGTTTTCTATCATGCATGTACATCCATGAAAAATTTATGACAGAATCAAGATAGTCATACCTGTGCTGTCATAGAAGTGTTCCATGACATTACCAAAATTATCATCACAGAAGTGTCCACTTCCATGACGATAAATCGCGCGTCACAGAAGTGCTTTCGTCAAGGGTGACCGACATGTGGCATCCACCGTAGCGGAACACCGTTAAGCTATCGAGTCCGGTTTTGGATCCGATAACCCGTTAACAGCCCTGACCAATGGGGATTTTCCACGTGTAAAATCATCATTGGCTGGAGGAAACACGTGTCGGCTCACCGTTGGGACAGATGCCATCCACTCATTGGACCCAAAGCGCCTATGATACGTCGACACGTGGCACGGCCGAACAGAGGCCCATTCCTGTGAAAAGGCCGGCCCATTTGACTTGGTCAAAAGGTGGCGGGCCAGCCCATGGCAAGCCTGTTAATGGCTTGTTCGCATATAGCCCATTTATAGCCCGCTAACCTAGGGCCCATTTACGGCCTATCCGAATTAGGCCCAGTAGCGTCATCTGGGCCGTCCAATATAATTCCAGCCCATTTTAACTTCCGGCCCATGTATGGCCCATGACGTCTTTCGGCCCATATGAGGCCCTTAGTAACCCTCGGCCTATTAACGGTACGTGGTGAAACTGGCCCGTAATGAACAGTGTATCACTTTATACCCATTAACGGCCCATTATTCCGTTGGGCCGTTTCTAGCCCATGTTATCTTTCGGCCTTCTCAGGGCCCATTTATTCTTGGGCTCATTTCTAGTATTCGTTTGCTTACGGCCCGTTACTGTCATTTTCCGCTTGTGGGCCAAATTCAGCCCGTGGTTAGAGTCGGCCCGTTTGTGGCCCGTTAATACGTTGGGTCGTTTTCATAGCATCATCAAATATGACCGATTAACGACGGCCCGTTTTGGTCGGCCCATGAATGGACGATTTCAACTCTAGCCCATTTACGGCCATAATGTGGTCTATTATTGGCCCATGTTTGGCCAACCGATCATACGACCCGGAGAAGGCCCATTGATGATACGGTCCGTAGAAGGCCCATTGTGCCTACGACTCGTATAAAGGCCCATTGTTTCTACACCCCGTAGAAGGCCCATTTTTCTACGGCCCATAGGAGGCCCATGTTAACTACAGTAAATATGTAGCCCATGGTTATTGTGGCCTAGTTTTAAAAAATAGGTTATTGCGGCCACTAGCAAACCGCGGAAAAAGAACTGCACTGACTACAAGAAAACAAATAAACAAGACAATAAGGAAATAAATTAGCAAGCAACTTATGCTAGGCTATCACGGCTATTACACATATTACATCCACTGGGCATCAAAGTTCGCCACCAGTGCAAATATAGGGAACAAAGCAGCATATAAATGCCGCAGCAAAACAAATTCAGAAGTGAAACCACTTTAGAAGAGTTCAAGAAACAATATCCTGGGTATCCATAATGCTAGCAAGATGCTTAGCAAGCTTATTAACTTTCTCTTGTTTGGCACTTAAATCCTCCAGCACTTGCCGTTGCACCAGGAAGTATGCATCTGAATTCTGCAGGGACTTCCTTAGTCTTTGGGCTTCCTGTCGCATAACATCTGATCGATGTCTTTCAACTTGAAGTTGAGACTCAAGAAGCCGAACTGATTCAGGCAGCGAGTTCGAAGAGCTGGTGCCAGCAGTAGTAGCCATTAACTCAAACACTACATCAAGACATGACTTTGGGGTTGTCTCAGTGTCTTCAATATAGTTTTTATCAGCTTTGTTGGAGATTAACAGGGATGTCTCACTATCTTGAACCTTATCTGCATTACTTCCTTTACCATTGCATAACAGGGTACTCTTCTCCAATATTTTATCCGCGTTCTTGAAGATAAACAAACAAACACATCACAGGTTTACAATGTAGTATATGAAACTCATTTTGGTAAACCAGTTCAGTAGTAAGGTGGACAGGATAACAACATGAAACAAACATATATCTATGTAGTATGGTCACTGTATGGTCTATATCATTATAGTTTATGTTGCCAAATCAAGATAGATACAGTTCGAATCATATCTATTTAAGACAAAGCAGCATAGACAGAATATAAGTGTGGGAAACTACACAACAATAACAACACTTGTAATGTGCATGGCATGAGAACATAACTGTTTATTCAATTGAAACTGAAATCAACATAGAGCAAGTTACAACAGAAAACACATTAAAGAAATAGGTTTAAAACATACCTGTTGCGCCATTGGAGTTTCGATTGCATCCTTCAAATTCAAAATTAGTTGGTATGAGTAAATGATACGTCTCCAACGTATCTATAATTTTTGATTGCTCCATGCTATATTATCTACTGTTTTGGACATTATCGGGCTTTATTATCCACTTTTATATTATTTTTGGGACTAACCTATTAACCGGAGGACCAACCCAGAATTGCTGTTTTCTGCCTGTTTTAGGGTTTCGAAGAAAAGGAATATCAAACGGAGTCCAAACGGAATGAAACCTTCGGGAACATGATTTTCTCATCGAATACAACTCAGGAGACTTGGACCCTACGTCAAGCCTGCTAACAGGAGGTCACGAGGTAGGGAGGCGCGCCTGCCCCACCAGGCGCGCCCTCCACCCTCGTGGGCCCCCTGTTTGTCCACCGACGTACTTCTTCCTCCTATATATACCCACGTACCCCCAAACGATCAGATACGGAGCCAAAACACTAATTCCACCACCGTAACTTTCTGTATCCACGAGATCCCATCTTGGGGCCTGTTCCGGAGCTCCGGCGGAGGGGGCATCGATCACGGAGGTCTTCTACATCAACACCATAGATTCTCCGATGAAGTGTGAGTAGTTTACTTTAGACCTATGGGTCCATAGTTAGTAGCTAGATGGCTTCTTCTCTCTTTTTGGATCTCAATACAATGTTCTCCCCCTCTGTTGTGGAGATCTATTCGATGCAATCTTCTTTTTGCGGTGTGTTTGCTGAGACCGATGAATTGTGGGTTTATGATCAAGTCTATCTATGAATAATATTTGAATATTCTCTGAATTCTTTTATGTATGATTAGTTATCTTTGCAAGTCTCTTCGAATTATCAGTTTGGTTTGGCCTACTAGATTGATCTTTCTTGCAATGGGAGAAGTGCTTAGCTTTGGGTTTAATCTTGCGGTGTCCTTTCCCGGTGACAGTAAGGGCAGCAAGGCATGTATTGTATTGTTGCCATCGAGGATAACAAGATGGGGTTTTCTTCATATTGTATGAGTCTATCCCTCTACATCATGTTATCTTGCTTAAGGCGTTACTCTCTTTTAACTTAATACTCTAGATGCATGCTGGATAGCGGTCGATGAGTGGAGTAATAGTAGTAGATGCAGGCAGGAGTCGGTCTACTTGTCTCTGACGTGATGCCTATATACATGATCATACCTAGATATTCTCATAACTATGCTCAATTCTGTCAATTGCTCAACAGTAATTTGTTCACCCACCGTAGAATACTTATGCTCTCGAGAGAAGCCACTAGTGAAACCTATGGCCCCCGGGTCTATATTTATCATATTAATCTCCTACTACTTAGTTATTTACTTTTCTATTTTACTTTGCCTTTATTTTACTTTGCATCTTTATCATAAAAATACCAAAAATATTATCTTATCATATCTATCAGATCTCACTCTCGTAAGTGGCCCTATAGGGATTGACAACCCCTATTTGCGTTGGTTGCGAGGATTTATTTGTTTTGTGCAGGTACGAGGGACTTGCGTGTAGCCTCCTACTGGATTGATACCTTGGTTCTCAAAAACTGAGGGAAATACTTACGCTACTTTGCTGCATCATCCCTTCCTCTTCGGGGAAAACCAACGCAGTGCTAAAAGAGGTAGCAAGAAGGATTTCTGGCGCCGTTGCCGGGGAGGTGTACGCAAAAGTCAACATACCAAGTACCCATCACATACCCTTATCTCCCGCATTACATTATTTTCCATTTGCCTCTCATTTTCCTCTCCCCCCAATTCACCCTTGCCGTTTTATTCGCCCTCTCTCTCTCTCTATCCTCCCTCTCTATTTTCCCTTTTTCCGCTTGCTTGTGTGTTAGTTTGCTTGCTTGTCGTTATGGCTAGTTCTTTACCTTCTGCCTCTATGTCTGAAATTGGGGATACTATTGTCGATAATAATTTTGATACCCCTACTAAAGAACCCATTATCTCACATATAAAAAGATTTCGTGTTGGTAGTGGTAATATTATTAGAAAAGGAGTTATTCAAGATTTCTTTACTTGTGTCGGTGCTTTACCTTCTATGGGTAGTTCTATTCTTCATAGAAGTAGTAGTCTTGCGGACACTATTTCCATGCTTGTAGTTGAACTTGAGAGACAATTCTTGCACATGCATCCTTCTATACAAAGGATTTTCCTAGAATTTTCTAATATTGAGCATTCTTCTGTTAAGCGTATCGTTACTATTTTTTTGGCTCATGAGCTTCGATTCATAATAAAAGAGGCCAAAGAAATCTTTGCGCATTATAGGGTGGACGCTTGTTGTCCCCCCATAGAAACTATCCTCTTTGATCAAGAAGAAATAATGCGTTTCCAATCTTTAGACTATGTTGCTTTCAATGAAAATATCACAAAAAGGGTTCCTACCGATGTTTTAGTTGATATAATTTCTGAACTTAATGATGATTTGGCTATTCGAGATAATGAATTGGGATATTCTCTTGAATATAGGCTCACAAAGTTCTGTCAAAAGAATGCTTATAATGATGAATTGGTTGTGCAATATGAAGGACCAAAGGAGGAACCTATACCTCCCAAGGTTGATCTTGGAGACTTTTGTCCCAACAAATTTAGCCCTTTTGATTACTTTTGCTTGCCTCAAAGAAAACTTGCTGCTGAACGTAGAGAATATGAAGTGATTTTTAACAATCTATCTTATTATTATGGCAATACCTAGATCTATTCGTGATTGTTATGCTTAGCTAGGGGCGTTAAACGATAGTGCTTGTTGGGAGGCAACCCAATTTTATTTTTATTCCTTGATTTTTGCCCCTGCTTAGTAATAAATAAATTATTTAACCTCTGTTTTGGTTGTGTTTTTTGTGTTTAATTAGTGTTTGTGCCAAGTAGAACCGTTGGGAAGACTTGGGGAAAGTCTTGTTGAACTTGTTGTAAAAAACAGAAACTTTAGCGCTCACGAGAACTGCTGTCATTTTTATTTGGAAAGTCATATTTAGTTAATTCTTTTTGAAGATTATTAATAGATAAATTCCTCACGTCCAGCAATTTATTTTAGAATTTTTGGGATTCCAGATCTTGCGCTAGCTACAGATTACTACAGACTGTTCTGTTTTTGACAGATTCTGTTTTTCGTGTGTTGTTTGCTTATTTTGATGAATCTATGGCTAGGAAAATAGTTTATAAACCATAGAGAAGTTGGAATACAGTAGGTATAACACCCATATAAACAACGAATGAGTTCATTACAGTACCTTGAAGTGGTCTTTTGTTTTCTTTCGCTAACGGAGCTCACGAGTTTTCTACTTTAAGTTTTGTGTTGTGAACTTTTCTAGTTTTGGGTAAAGATTTGATGGATTATGGAATAAGGAGTGGCAAGAGCATAAGCTTGGGTATGCCCATGGCACCCCCAAGATAATATAAGGACACCTAAAAGCCAAAGCTTGGGGATGCCCCGGAAGGCATCCCCTCTCTCGTCTACTTCTATCGGTAACTTGACTTGGAGCTATATTTTTGTTTATCACATGATATGTGTTTTGCTTGGAGCGTCTTGTATGATTTGATTCTTTTCTTATTAGTTTACCACAATCATCCTTGCTGTACACACCTTTTGAGAGAGCCATACATGATTTGGAATTTGTTAGAATACTCTATGTGCTTCACTTATATCTTTTGAGTTATATAATTTTGCTCTAGTGCTTCACCTATATCTTTTAGAGCACGGTGGTGGATTTGTTTTATAGAAACTATTTATCTCTCATGATTCACTTAGATTATTTTGAGAGTCTTAATAGCATGGTAATTTGCTTAAAATCCTAATATGCTTGGTATGCAAGATTAACAATAAAAATTCTCTTATGAGTGTGTTGAATACTATGATAAGTTTGATACTTGATAATTGTTTTGAGACATGGAGATGGTGATATTAAAGTCATGCTACTTGAGTAGTTGTGAATTTGAGAAATACTTGTGTTGAAGCTTGTGATTCCCGTAGCATGCACGTATGGTGAACCGTTATGTGATGAAGTCGGAGCATGATTTATTTATTGATTGTCTTCCTTATGAGTGGCGGTCGGGGACGAGCGATGGTCTTTTCCTACCAATCTATCCCCCTAGGAGCATGCGCGTAATACTTTGCTTCGATAACTTGTAGATTTTTGCAATAAGTATATGAGTTCTTTATGACTAATGTTGAGTCCATGGATTATACGCACTCTCACCCTTCCACCTTTGCTAGCTTCTCTAATACCGCGCAACTTTTGCCGGTATCATACACCCACCATATACCTTCCTCAAAACAACCACCATACCTACCTATTATGGCATTTCCATAGCCATTCCGAGATATATTGCCATGCAACTTTCCATCGTTCCATTTATGACACACTCCATCATTGTCATATTTCTTAGCATGATCATGTAGTTGACATAGTATTTGTGGCAAAGCCACCGTTCATAATTCTTTCATACTTGTCACTCATGCATCATTGCATATCCCGGTACACCGCCAGAGGCATTCATATAGAGTCATATTTTGTTCTAAGTATCAAGTTGTAATTGTTGAGTTGTAAGAAAAATAAAAGTGTGATGATAATCATTATTAGAGCATTGTCCCAAGTGAGGAAAGGATGATGGAGACTATGATCCCCCCACAAGTCGGGATGAGACTCCGTACGAAAAAAAGAGGCCATAAAAAAAGAGAAAAGGCCCAAATAAAAAAAAATAAAAAAGAAAAAAATGAGAGAAAAAGAGAGAAGGGACAATGTTACTATCCTTTTACCTCACTTGTGCTTCAAAGTAGCACCATGATCTTCATAGTAGAGAGTCTCTCATGTTATCACTTTCATATACTAGTGGGAATTTTTCATTATAGAACTTGGCTTGTATATTCCAATGATGGGCTTCCTCAAATTGCCCTAGGTATTCATGAGCAAGCAAGTTGGATGCACACCCACTTAGTTTCTTTTTGAGCTTTCATATACTTTAGGATTTCGGGAACGTGATTTTCTCACCGAATACAACTCAGGAGACTTGGACCCTACGTCAAGCCAGCTAACAGGAGGCCACGAGGTAGGGGGCGTGCCCTCCACCCTCGTGGGCCCCCTGTTGCTCCGCCGACGTACTTCTTCCTCCTATATATACCCACGTACCCCCAAACGATCAGATACGGAGCCAAAACCCTAATTCCACCGCTGTAACTTTTTGTATCCATGAGATCCCATCTTGGGGCCGGATCCGGAGCTCCGACAGAGGGGGCATCGATCATGGAGGGCTTCTACATCAACACCATAGCCTCTCCGATGAAGTGTGAGTGGTTTACTTCAGACCTACGGGTCCATAGTTAGTAGCTAGATGGCTTCTTCTCTCTTTTTGGATCTCAATACAATGTTCTCCCCCTCTCTTGTGGAGATCTATTCGATGTAATCTTCTTTTTGCAGTGTATTTGTTGAGACCGATGAATTGTGGGTTTATGATCAAGTCTATCTATGAATAATATTTGAATCTTCTATGAATTCTTTTATGTATGATTGGTTATCTTTGCAAGTGTCTTCGAATTATCAGTTTGGTTTGGCCTACTAGATTGATCTTTCTTGCAATGGGAGAAGTGCTTAGCTTTGGATTCAATCTTGCGGTGTCCTTTCCCGGTGACAGTAAGGGTAGCAAGGCACGTATTGTATTGTTGCCATCGAGGATAACAAGATGGGCTTTTCTTCATATTGCATGAGTCTATCCCTCTACATCATGTCATCTTGCTTAAGGCGTTACTCTGTTTGAACTTAATAATCTAGATGCATGCTAGATAGCGGTCGATGGGTGGAGTAATAGTAGTAGATGCAGGCAGGAGTCGGTCTACTTGTCTCGGACGTGATGCCTATATACATGATCATACCTAGATATTCTCATAACTATGCTCAATTCTGTCAATTGCTCAACAGTAATTTGTTCACCCACCGTAGAATACTTATGCTCTCGAGAGAAGCCACTAGTGAAACCTATGGCCCCCGGGTCTATCTTTATCATATTAATCTCCTACTACTTTGTTATTTACTTTGCTATTTTACTTTGACTTTATTTTACTTTGCATCTTTATCATAAAAATACCAAAAATATTATCTTATCATATCTATTAGATCTCACTCTCGTAAGTGGCCCTATAGGGATTGACAACCCCTATTTGCGTTGGTTGCAAGGATTTATTTGTTTTGTGAAGGTACGAGGGACTTGCGTGTAGCCTCCTACTGGGTTGATACCTTGGTTCTCAAAAACTGAGGGAAATACTTATGCTACTTTGCTGCATCATCCCTTCCTCTTCAGGGAAATCCAACACAGTGCTAAAAGAGGTACCAGTAAATACAATGATGCAAGATCAAAGTAGTATGAACCATAGCTACGGAACCTGACATGAGAATAATTCTTCTTCCGCTTTAAGCGTTGACTTGGGGTTCGGAGTGGTGGTCCTCATGCTTTGGGCACTGCAGTTGCCTTACTAACTGCTCGTGTTTGGATGCTCCATGGTGGAGACGGTGCTGTGTCAACGGGAACTGGGTTACTATCTGCTGGGGTTGGGGTTAGAAGGGGTGTAGCTGGTTCTCTATCCAACTGGGTAGGGGTACAATCTGCGTGAGTCTGGGTTATGTGTGGTGGGGCTGGTTCTTGGGAAAGTACAACCGTGGTTCTATCTCCATCGACAGGTAGCACGATCTTTTCTGAAGACCGTGTTTTTACTCCCACAGATACAGCCATCACCCCCTCCAATTGAAATGGCTGATAAACAAGAAAAGTAATTGAATGTCCAGACATTGTAAGATAGACATGTGCAATGGATAGTAGGGAAGAAAACAGGGCATGCAATAATTCACATTTATGTGGTCTAACCAAACAGAATAGCAGGACATAATTTCACATATATGATGGCTAATTAAACAGGATAGCATGACACAATTTCACATGTATGATGGCTAACTAAACATGATAGAATGACATACTTCAAAATATGATGACTATGTAAACATGATGACATGATATAACTATACGATGTGTCTATTAAAGTGGTTGGCATGCCATAAATCACAAACATGCCGTCGATGGAAACATGATGGCATGATATAATTCACGGATAGAATGACATAATTCAGAATATGATGACTATGTAAACAGGATGAGATGATATAACTATATTATGTCTTTAGAAAATGGATTAGCATGCCATAATTCAGATACATGATGTCTATGTAAACATCATGGCATGATATAATTCAAATATATGATTTATATACTAGGGAAGTGAATAGAGGGCTATCGCATATATGACGTGTCAACTAAGGAGATAGCATTCAATATCGTGTATATGATGTAAAAACTAAGCATTGAAATACAACATATGCATGATATGAGTAATATAACCCTATAAAGTTTGAGCATACACCTCAGGGGGATAATAGGACTGGTCATCTGCCTCTGAATCCTCCTCTAAAGAGCTATCTGTAACCAGCAAGATATCTGCTTCAACACATAGCATTGTCTACTCTAAAGACCTTGTTTTCACTCCAGATTTCTCCATCACCAATTCAAATGGCCGATGCACAGGAAGAGTGGTTGAATATACAAACATTGTCGACAAAAGCAATGAGAAATACAAAAAAGGATGGAATGATATAATTCACATATATGACGCTTGGCTAAACAGCATGGCATTGCATAATTCACATATATAATGTCTTGCAACAAGATAGCATTGCATAATTCACACATATAATGTCTTGCAACAAGATTGCATTGCATAATTCACATATATGGTAATTAGACTCTAAACAGGTGGCATTCACACAAAGCATGTCTAAACTAAGCAAATGACATAGCAATGCAAGATACCATACGCATGATATGAGCAACATAACCCTGCCAAGTTAGAGCATGCACCTCGGGGGGGGGGGGATAGGACTGGTCATCTGTCTTTGAATCCTCCTCTGAGGAGCTATCTGTAACCAACAAGACATGTGCTTCGTCAGATAGCATTGTCTGATCTGAAGACCTTGTTTCCACTCCAGATTTTCCATGACCGTGTCGAATGGCTAATGCATAGGAAGAGTAATTGAATGTACTAAAATTGTTGAAAAATTTAACACGTAATAAAAATGATGTCATGATATAATTCACATATAAGATGACTGGCTAACCAGGGTGGCATTGCAAAATTCACATATATGATGCCTGGCTAAACAAGCTGGCATTGCATGATTCACATATATGATAAATAAACTAAACATATGGCATTGACACAAAGCATGTCTAAACTAAGCAGATCACATCTTTGATGTATACAGTAAGCAATGCAAGGCACCATATGCATGATATTACCAACATCATCATGCCAAGTTAGAGCGAAGACCTCATGGGGTAAATAGGAGTGGTCTTCTGCATCGGAATCCCCCTCAGAACAGTTATCTTCCTCTTGATTACGATCTGAAATGGGTGGAGGGGGGCTGCCTTTGCACCCACCATGGAGCGATGTCTGCATGAAATTTTATTGTCATGCAAGGCTCGTCTCTTTTGCTCTACATGTTCAGTTCCATTGTGTACAATAACTAACATGCATAGGAATAAAACATAGTGAGATTATGTAAGGAGTGCATGCACAAATCCAGAGTGATGGTAGCAAACTGTGGATAGACCCAAAACCAATGATAGCTAGCAGATAATAGCTTTGGTTAAAAAATACAGATCATGGCTCCTTTAATGTTTGTTTGCACCAAACATGAAACTCATAGTAGACACCCGAGATTAACCAGATAGTAGACAGATAGTACTGATTGCTGCCTCAATATGTACCCCACAACCATTTAAAAACTCAAGTTTCAGCATAAGTTTGGACCTGACTCGGAGTCTATTAGGTGAACACGATGATAAAGTAGCATGTCATCATATTAAGCGATGCATAACGTAAGCAGACACGGAAGAGTGCGACCTCTCTTGCAGACCCGTGTAGTGCTCAAGGTCATCTACTCAGTTGATGATGTTAATGCAGTTGTCATGGCAGCCGGCGGTGGTGAAGAAGATCTGAGGCGGCGAAAGCAGTCTAGAGAGCGGATCCCTGCTGTCGTGAACCCTTCCGTCATTGGAGCAGCTGAGCTGGGGTGGAACACAACACCGCAGGAGTAGGACAAACCACACAAGGTTTTCTTTGACACATATTTGTAACAGAAGTAATTGTGTAAGGGCTTGTTTGAATTTGAGGATTCTGACAATGCAGGGATAGGAAATAGACAAGAATAGGATAGGAATGCACGTGCAAAACAGAGAATTTAAAAACACAGGATTTCTGCCAATCTGGGTGTTTGGTTCACAAGAATTGGAAGAACACAGGATGCAAAGAAGCATGGTGACATTATGTCAAACCACAAGAAAATGTACGGTTATAATGCTATTATGCTACTATCTCTTGGTCTTGTGCTTCATGAATAGGAATTTGAAAAGGAGGACAAGTGGAAATTAAAATTCCTACAATTTTTCTTTCAAGGAGACACTAAAGGAACAAATCCTACAGTTTTCCTTTGCTCCATTCCTTTGCACCAAATACATGAAAAGTAGTACCATAGGAAAGTTTCCAATTCCTATGTTTTTCATTCACTTTTCCTTTCAAGCACTGGCGATTCTAGTAGGCAGGCTTGAGCAAGGAAAAGCCTACACTAAAAAATGTTTTTGTGCTACTTCTATTACTTTGGACCCAGGCCACTGCCCTACTAGCTCAGCTCCCAGGGCCATCGACAAATGCACATCTCAAACATGGAGAGATAAATAATGATGGCGTTCAAGAGAGTCCATCACAGATAGCTAAGTTGCCTGGTACCTCTCTGCTTGTCATATAGTAGGATAAAATAACCATATTTCCGTTACTCCGTGTGCTCAGTGGACAATATATGTAACATATAGAGTAAAAAAGAGATGCAACAAGTGTACAACCTCTTTGGCGAAGCCATGTTGATCTCAGCGTGATTGGGTTGGCCGGTGAGGATGCTCCAGCTGACTTGGCTATCGGAGGAGGGGAAGAAGATCTTAGGCGTCTGGAGATGGAATCTGAGGTACTGCTCCGATGTGATGGAGGGTTTCGTCGTTGGAGCAGCTCCGGTGAGTTGTACGACGCCGAGGCTGAAGCAGGACAAGAGAGACAACGTTAACCTGAGTGGAATTCTAATAGCATCTCCAATAGATGACATAAAATACATAACCACAAAGTGCTAGATGTAAAATACATCAGCCGCTCATCTCTGAACTTAACTATCAAAACTGAATTTAACTGTCGAAACTGAATTTTACTGTCGAAACTGAATTTTACTTTCGAAACTGAATGCACTAGACGTGAGGCTACACGTCAGTCGACTGACTTTTTCATCTCTGGTCAGTTGATTTTGCAGCCATTGGATACGAAATCAAGGGACTGCAGTTCATCTTCAACCTCCACCCTGAGCCGCCAGCCACCACCGGCCAAACAGCCGCCCCCGCCGCCCACAGCCGGTGGTGCGCCTCCCCGCCCGCCCCGAAAACACTCTCCACCGTCAGTCCGCCGCCGCCCCGGCCATCCCTCTAGGCCCCCCCCGTGCCGAGCTTTTTCTCCGGCGATCCCCACGCCACCGTCGGCGACCACCGCCCCCACCCTAAACCCTAAGATAGAAAGTGGGGTACTTCTTCGGCAAGCCCCCTCCTTGCTGCGGCAGGTTCTTCCTTAACTCCGGCGAGCCCCCCACCCCCCTGAAAATCGACTAACCCAAAAGTCGATTCAGTCAACTAAAGTGTAGCTAAATCGGAGCAGCATCGCAAGCAAGAGCAAGAGCGAGAGCAGCAATGCGAGCAAGAGCAAGAGCAAGAGCAGACAAGGCAAGGGACCGAGAGCAAGAGCAGAGCAGCAGCGCGAGCGAGAGCTAAAGCAGCAGCAGCTCCTACTGATGTGGACGTCGCCACCGAGGGAGCGACGACATGGAGGAAGTGGCCAGCGACGCTGCCGTGGATGGAGCCGCGCCATGTCGGCTCGGTACCGAGCGCCGGCACCACCGTGAGATCGAATCAAGAGGAGAATGTGGCAATTAGTGTACAACCTCTTGGGTGGCGCCGATTAGGCTGCAACTTCATCCGAGGAAACGGTGATGATGATGCTCTTCCGGTGGTGTAGATGAAGATGGCGATGTTGGAATGTAGGTGGCGCGAAAGATGAGGGGAACATCGGGGCAACTCCTTGGAGGTGGAGGACGGGGTGGTTGAACCGGCGGGATGACTAGATCGACGACTGATCCTTATCTGGTACGGTGGATGAGGGACGTCGAGGTGTTGCTATGGACGACGTCGTCGGGGAAGAGGCTCCGGCTGGGTGGCAGGCGGAGGAGGGTGTGGGGTTTCACGGGTTTTCCCGGCCTCGGTGTACGAATGGGTGGACGGATGGGATGGGAGTGGGGAACCATGGCTTAGGGACGCGCTTTCCCGAAATGTGGGGCAAGTTAGGAAAGTACCCCACCGATTTGAGGCGGTTCTTTCGGTTTAGGGGTATCACGGGCATTTCGCATGTTGGGATTTCGCAGGAGCTGGGAGTTTTTGCGCGCGTTGTAATTTTGGAATAGCAAGACGCGGGTTGAGATGGAGGGTGTTGTTTGAGCACAATGAGACAAAGATATATCTTAAATATTTCGGGCTAACAAGGCGCGGGTTGAAATTTCTGGACAAGCCTAATGTGTACTGTACCAAATCAATTCGCACTACAAATGTCATTCAAAACTTTGAATTCATGTTATGTTCAATTAAAATATTTCACTACGTGTATAATGCATGCAACCTACTACTCAAATTAACGTTTTAGTGCATTCCAAACGTATATAGTACCGCTTCAATATGAACTAAATTTGAATTTGTTTCTCTATTTGAATAAGATCTACAATAATGATTGTTGTGAAGTCAAAGCATTTGAATTCGTTTCTCTGTTTTAATAAGATCTAGAATCATCATTATTGTCAAGTTAAACCATCATTTGTGTATTATCTTCACAGCACACCACATGATTAGTCTCGAGTTACATATGAACTATGTGTACTATATGAACTCGAACTCTATTTTTTGAATCCACTTTATGTTGATTTCAAATCATAGTACATTTCAAGCTCTAGCTAGATCTTCATAATCTAAACCATGTCTCATATGTATAATGTGTTTATCACATTATGTATGGTGCCCCGCCCCTACGCCTACAAGTATTTAGATGTGAGTTGCAAACACCACACATTACCACAAATTCAAATAAAATGTGAGAATGTTCGATATATAGTATTGTTTAGATTGGTCGATATTTAGTTGTAAGCTGCAAACGCCACACATTATCACAAATTCAAATAAAATGTGAGATTGTTCGATGTATAGTATGGTTTAGATTGTTCGACATTTAGTTGTGAGTTGCAAACGCCATGCATTATCACATTATGGTATAACATGTGCAAAATCACAACACGCGTATCACTGCTATATTCATGCATGCATATGTTTAAAACACTATGATCTCCTATTCAAATATATGAATCCACTTTCATATCAAATTATGATCTTTGTTAGTCTCTTACACCTACACAATCCTCTAACCTTTGTAGCTACCACTAACTTTCTCTCATGCATGTACACGCCCTCCTCGCCCTCCCCCTCCCTCAGCATTCTATCCGTCGCGCACATTCATTTTTTTTTCTTCAGGTCGTTCTCCCACAGTCTCCACAACTCCTTTCCGACACACACCGATTGATAAACCTCTCTAGCGATGTCTGCCTACAACATACACACGCTCCTTTAATCTCCTCCTTTATGTGTCCTTGCCTCATGTCTCTCATACGGTCCCACACACGTGTAAACTCTCGCCCCTCTTTTCATTGATATTACAACCGCACACTCCTCCCCCTATCTAGCTAGTAGCTAGGCCTCTCACACCACCTCCTAGCTCCATCTCTGTCTATCCGTCTTGCCAGGCCTTATTTGCCTCTAACAAGTTGACGTACACCGACCGATCTCCCGCTATACTTATAGCTAGCTAGGTCCTTATAACTCGTTTTTTCCCACGCGTCGATCGGTCTACCTCATTAGTTATGTCTCTCCCTTCCTCCAACAAACAACAATTGATCTATCGATCTAGTTAGGTTTGCTTACCAAACACATGGTTCCCCTTCAACATCCATGGATGCGTCCCAACAGATCTATCATGCACAGGCACACACAGAAACACATCCCCACTCTTATTGACAATATTGCAGTTCCACCCTCACTTTGTCTAGTAGGCCTCTCCCACCATCTTCGAGAAGCAACTCCATCACCCATCCAACACTCTACCCCTCTCCCTCCCTCTCTCCTCTCTCTCTCTCTCTCTCTCTGTCCCATCCTATTTCCCGTCCTTCAGTTATGTATGTATGTCGACCGATCTCCCTCAAGACATAGCTGGCTCTCTCCTTCTCAACACATATACGAGTCGTTCTACCTCTATAGTTAGGCCTCTGCCTACCCCTCCCCCACCCCCTCCCCCCCACACACACACCGATACATCGAGCGCTCTAGTCATGTCTCCCTGCCACACACACTTGACCTGTGCCCTCTGACGTTCCGGTAGGTCAGTCGCCCTATATCTTTGACTTACACACACACACACACACACAATTTCGATGGCTCTCTTCATCGATCTGGCACCCACCCACTTGATCCTCTCTTCGACTCTATCAATATCTAGGACCTCTCCCTCTCTTCTCGTGGATCGCCCGATCCTCTATATATGATATGGATATGCCTCCATTTCACACACATTGCACGCAAAATTTTGTTTGAGATGTCATCGACACATATTCCCACAAATACATTCACAAAATCAACCTCCCCCCTGAGGGAGTCCTGGATTAGGGGGTCTCCGAACGGCCGGACTATATCCTTTGGCCGGACTGTTGGACTATGAAGATACAAGATTAAAGACTTCGTCTCGTGTCCGGATGGGACTCTACTTGGCGTGGAAGGCAAGCTAGGCAATACGGATATGTATATCTCCTCCTTTGTAACCGACCTTGTGTAAACCTAGCCCCCTCTGGTGTCTATATAAACCTGAGGGTTTTAGTCCGTAGGACAACATACAATCATACCATAGGCTAGCTTCTAGGGTTTAGCCTCTCCGATCTCGTGGTAGATCAACTCTTGCAATAAACATATCATCAAGAATAAATCAAGCAGGACATAGGGTTTTACCTCCATCAAGAGGGCCCGAACCTGGGTAAAATATCGTGTTCCCTGCCTCTTGTTACCATCCGCCTTAGATGCACTGTTTGGGACCCCCTACCCGAGATCCACTGGTTTTGACACTGACATTGGTGCTTTCATTGAGAGTTCCTCTGTGTCGTCGCCGTTAGGCTTGATGGCTCCTACGATCATCGATAGCGATGCAGTCCAGGGTAAGACTTTTCTCCCTAGATAGATCTTTGTGTTCGGCGGCTTCGCACTGCGGGCCAACTCGCTTGGCCATCTGGAGCAGATCAAAAGTTACGCCCCTGGCCACCAGGTCAGGTTTGGAAGCTTAAACTACACGGCCGATATCCGCGGAGACTTGATCTTTGACGGATTCGAGCCCCTGCCTTGTGCGCCGCGCGGTCACGATGAGTACGATTTAGCTCTACCATCAAACCATATTCAGGAGATCGCACCGGCAGCCGCTCCGAGCCTCAATTTGGAGCCAGTTGCACCATCCATGGACGGGTGGATAGACCCCGTCACAGAGGCCGTATCCTCAGCGGCGATCGAGCCGAATATCGACCTTACCCTTCACGCGAGCTTTGTTGCCAAACTGTCGGATCCTTCTCCGGCCACGGACTCCGAACCGCCTGCGCCCGTTCCTGTCGAATCCGATTGGGCGCCGATCATGGAGTTTACCTCCGCGGATATTTTTCAGCACTCGCCTTTTGGAGACGTACTGAACTCATTAAGGTCTCTCTCCTTGTCAGGAGAGTCCTGGCTGAACTACGTCCGGCAGGATTGGGATGTGGATGACGAAGAAATTCGCCACCCACCCACCACCCACTTAGTAGCCACTATCGACGACTTAACCGACATGCTCGACTTCGACTCCGAAGACATCGACGGTATGGACGACGACGTGGGAGACGAAGAGGAACCACTGCCCACAGGGCACTGGACAGCCACCTCATCATACAATATATACATGGTGGATACACCCAAAGAAGGCAATGGCGATGAGACAACGGAGGATGACCCCTCCAAAAAGCAACCCAAGCACCGGCATCAGCGGCGCCGCTCTAAGTCCCGCCAAGGCAAAAGTAGTGACACCGGCACCGGAGATAATAGCACTCCGGACAGTGCCGAAGACAACAACAATCCCCTCCAGCAAGATTTAGAGCAGGAAGATGAAGGAGCCAGCCCTCCTGAGAGAGCGGCAGATGGAGAGGCAGAGGATGATAATTACATGCCTCCCACCGAAGACGAGGCAAGCCTCGACGATGACGAATTCGTCATGGCAGAGGATCCCGTCGAACAAGAGCGCTTCAAGCGCCGGCTTATAGCCACGGCAAATAGCCTCAAGAAAAAGCAGCAGCAGCTTCAAGCTGTTTAAGATTTGCTAGCTGACAGATGGACTGAAGTCCTGGCGGCCGAGGAATATAAACTCGAACGCCCCTCCAAGAGTTACCCAAAGTGTAGGTTGCTACCCCGACCGGAGGAGGAAGCACTGAAACCTACATCCCCGGCGTATGACGCGGCTGATCGGCCACCTCGTGGCCGCGACATAGACGCATTCCGGCCAAAAGCTCAGCCCGCGCCCCGATGCCATTCAAATAAAAAGGCATGGGGAAATACGCCAGACCTGCGAGACGTATTGGAGGACAAAGCAAAACATGCAAGATCGATCTATGGATCAAGAGGCCGCGCCACTATGCGAGACGATAATCGTCACGCCGGATACAGTAAAAGTAAGTCCGACCGGGCCGAACACAGTGGGCAAGACTCATTCGAGCTGCGTCGCGACATAGCCCAGTACAGAGGCGCCGCACACCCCCTATGCTTCACAGACAAAGTAATGGATCATCAAATCCCAGAGGGTTTCAGACCCGTAAATATAGAATCATACGACGGCACAACAGATCTGTACCGCCCTCAATGCGGCTATATCTCCCACGTGTCGAAGCACAACTTAGAGGCATAACCGCATGGAAAGCAATGTCGCAAGTGAGGTAATCTTCACAACAACCCATGTAATGAATAAGGGAAAAGGTACATAGTTGGCTTACAATCGCCACTTCACACAATACATGAATAAAGCATTACATCATCCAGATACAATCAAGGTCCGACTATGGAACCAAAATAAAAGAAGACTACCCCAAATGCTACACAGATCCCTGATCATCCCAACTAGGCTCCACTACTGATCAACTAATACGAAACAACACAATGAACGAGATCTTCATCGAGCTCCTCCTTGAGCTCGGTTGTGTCACCTGCACGGTATCATCGGCACCTGCAAGCTAGTTTTGGAAGTATTTGTGAGTCACGGGGACTCAGCAATCTCACACCCTCGCGATCAAGACTATTTAAGCTTATGGGAAAGGTAAAAGGTATGAGGTGGAGCTGCAGCAAGCGACTAGCATATATGGTGGCTAACATACGCAAATGAGAGCGAGAAGAGAAGGCAAAGCATGATCGATGAACTATGATCAATAAGTGATCCTAGAACAACCTACGTCAAGCATAACTCCAACACCGTGTTCACTTCCCGGACCCCGCCGAGAAGAGACCATCACGGTTACACACGCGGTTGATGCATTTTAATTAAGATAAACTTTAGGTTTTCTACAACTGGACATTAACAAATTCCCATCTGCCCATAACCGCGGGCACGACTTTCGAAAGTTCAAATCCCTGCAGGGGTGTCCCAACTTAGCCCATCACAAGCTCTCACGGTCAACGAAGGATATTCCTTCTCCCAGGAAGACCCGATCAAGCTCGGAATCCTGGTTACAAGACATTTTCACAATGGTAAAACAAGACCAGCAGGGCCACCCAGATGTGCCAACAAATCCCGATAGGAGCTGCACATATCTCATTCTCAGGGCACACCGGATGAGCCAAACGTCGGGTAGGCCAGCCCAGAGTTGCCCCTGGTAGCTCCGGACATCGCTTAGTTGGACCAACACTTAGAGAAGCACTGGCCTGGGGAGTTAAAATAAATATGACCCTTGAGCCGGCCGACCCAAGGGAAAGAAAAAGGCTAGGTGGCAAATGGTAAAACCAATGTTGGGCCTTGCTGGAGGAGTTTTATTCAAGGCGAACTGTCAAGGGGTTCCCATTATAACCCAACCGTGTAAGGAACGCAAAATCAAGAAACATAACACCGGTATGACGGAAACTATGGCGGCAAGAGTGGAACAAAACATGAGGCATAAGGCCGAGCCTTCCACCCTTTACCAAGTATATAGATGCATTAATTAAATAAGAGATATTGTGATATCCTAACAAATATCCATGTTCCAAACATGGAACAAGCTCCAATCTTCACCTACAACTAACAACGCTATAAGAGGGGCTGAGCAAAGTGGTAACATAGCCAAACAACGGTTTGCTAGGGCAAGGTGGGATAGGGGTTTGGCATGGCAATATGGGAGGCATGATAAGGCAAGTGGTAGGTATCGCAGCACAGGCATAGCAAAAGAGCGAGCATTTAGCTAGCAAAGATAGATGTGATTTCGAGGGTATGGTCCTCTTGCCTGAGATCCCGCAAGGAAGAAGAAAGAGTCCAAGAAGAAGAAAAACGGACGTAGCCAACGGATCCTCACATACGCAACGTTACCGGATTACCGAGAAGAAGTACACCGGAAAGAAAGCAAACAACATAGTAAACAACCAACACATGAACATGTCATGATGCACAACCAAGTATGATGCATGTCCGGTTTAATGAGGCATGGCATGGCAAAGTGCACAAACAACCCTACAAATTAAGTGGAGCTCCATATGCAACTCCGTTGCATATTGACGAAACACCACGTGACTTATTTAGTTCGATCTTTTTTTATGTACCCAACAATATTAAATGTTGTTAAACATGGCAATAGGGTGAAGCAAAGTCAAACTACCTATCTAGTTAAGTTTAAATGAGGCCGGAAATAACAAACAACAATTCTGGAAACTCCTCATGTGCATATCTTAAGGTTTGGTACTGTTCTGCCCTAAACCATATTTTATAGTTGTTAAACATGCAAAGAAATGTCACCAAGTTAAACTAGGCATTTTCCACCCCATTTACATATAAACTTTATTAGAAACCGAGCTATGGTTATTTAGTTATGAATTAAAACATTTTAACAAGTTATTTGAGCAAATTTAAAAAAACAACATTTTAGGCATTTTAAACATGGATGAAAATGACATATTATGAAACTAGATGAAAAACTAAGCATATTTCATATTTGAAGTTTTTACATCTCTTGCATAGATTGTGAGTTATTAAATGCATGGAGTCTAGGGTGTTTTCTGCAAAACTGTTGTCTCTGGAATAATAGGCAAAAATCGCAGATTTGAAAAAAATACTACACTAGGCCGAAACTTCCTGGCCCAACAAGAGAAAGAAAAAAAGGTGGGGCGCTGGGGAGGCTCACATTGGGCTAAGGCCCAGTTCAGTGGAAGAAGGCCGGCTGGGTGAGGAGGGGTGCGCTTGGCCATGGCAAAAAGAAGCAGACTGGGCCTGGCGCTTGCTTCGCTTGGTCAACGCGAACGGATCTGCTCGTTGCCTGCTCGAACAGAACAGAGGAGCTGCGCGGCGCTGGAATAGAGCTCCGACGACGGGCGAAGGGGCGGCAAGGCGAGGGACTTGGCGCGGAGCGGCGACGGAACTTGCGGCGGCGGACGTGCGGGGAAGGCCAGCGAGGAGCAGCTTCCTGTACGCACAAGAAAAGGAGGAGGTTCAGAGAGGGAGAAACAGCAGACGATGAGGCAGGACAATGGGGCGGTGAGGCGGGGCTCACCCGAGGGGCTTGCCGGCGGCGACAAGGCAGGGCGCCGCTGGTGGGGCTGGTTGTCGCGGGAGCAGCGTGGTGACGAGGCCAATCATGGCGGAGTACGGCAGGGCGTAGGAGCTCCAGGAGGCGGCGCTGGCCTCTACAAACGGCGGCGACGAGACACAAGTGAGAGAGAGAAGAAGGAAAGGAGAAGGAAAGGAGAGGCATGGCATGGCGAGGCCTACGGATCACCGGAGCATGCCGGCGACATGACGACAGGGACTACGCGGGGTCCGAAGAATCCGGGGGACTCGCAACAAGGGCGGCAGAGGAGGCCATGGCGAGGGGCAACGAGGCGATGAGGAGCAGGACGGGTGCTCCTCTCCCGATCCAGATCGGATCGAGGAGGCTGTGGCTGCGGGAGCTGCATGGGGCACCTCTTGGACGTTGGATTACGATCCAACAGTTCAGATGAATGGATCTGGAGTCTGGGGTGAACTGGGTGGTGACTGAAAACGAGGAGAGAAGTGAGTGTGCAGGTGATTGCGGTGACGATCCCAAGGTGGAGCTGGTTTGGTGGCGGGGTGAGGAAAAGAAGGGAGTTGGTCTAGGGTTAGGCTTGATTTGGTAGGTGGTGGTCTATAAATATAAGGAAAAGAGGGAGTTTCCATTCTCCTATTGAAATCGAATGGTTCAGAAAGAATAGGCTAGGGAGTCCAAATAATAAAACGGTGATATTTTGTAGACGTTTGGGGATGATCCGGATCCAACGGTGACGACTGCCTGGGTCGGGTCCGGGTAAGTTTCGGACGCGCACGAGAGGTCTATGCGCGATGCAAAGAGGGGTAGGCTAGGCCTAGGAGGACTGTGGAGAGCGGTTTGGTCTGAGAGGAGAGGGTAGAGATGCAGCCCGACACGGTTTCCGGAGACCGAAAACGTTCGACGTTAGACTGGCTATACTGCCGCTATAGTTTAACGGTTGGGCTATCAAACGAACTCTGAATGCGATGAAACTTGACAGGCGGTCTATCTACACTATAGTAAGACCACACGCCAACTTTCAACCCAATCTGAGAACATTTTCCGGCCATTTATAAAATAATATTTCGGACGTGCCGCGGGCGCGTGCAAGTGTGTCCCGGCTCAGAACGGACAACAGACGGAACTGGGGGAACCCGAACGGATGCAGGTTTTGAAAACATGATGATGCAATGCACATGTTGACATGATGAAATGCAACACGCTAGCAAATGACATGGCAACAATAGTGAATAACTCGTAGACACCTGGCAAATCGGTCTCGGGGCGTCACAACACTCCACCACTACGAGAGGATCTCGACCCGAGATCTACGATGGCACCGGAGGGAAAACGGAAGAGGAAGAGGAGAGGTAAAACTAAGTTGGTACTTTGATAAATGAGTGAAAACAAACAACCTTGCGAGGTTGAACAAATTCGAGAAAAGAATACAACGAAGGTGAACAAAGTCGAAAACACACCGTTACAAAAGAGGGACAAAGAACATTGCGAAAAATTTGAGGTTGAAGGGCAAGATATATATTGAAACCACTCCGGTTAAGTCAAGATAGAGAAGGATTAAGAATGATGTAATTTGTACAGCACTCTGACTGCAAATGGAAGTAATTAACAAGAAGTTGACAAGATGAGAGGATACATGATGAAATTAACAACGCGTTGCCTCCGGAACTATTGAAAGAATGGCACTAGGGGTAAGAAAGATTTCAGACAGCACTCCGGTTGAGAAAGGAGATAAAACTTGATAAGATGAGAGAACTGGAATGAAAACACGACACTCCGGTTGAATGGATAAGCAAAGGAAAGAACATGATCTTCGCAATACGAGATGATGAGTGAAGAGAGCATCATCACAATGCCTCCGGAAGAAATGAAATAATGCAATGAAAAGAACGGAGAAGAAAACAACATGTTCTACCTCAAATGAATTTGAGAGAGCATCCTTAAAAAGAAGGATTTAACGGAGTTGTTGGGAAATCAACAATGAAAAGAATAAGCTTGATATGGTCTTATGGAATACATCTCAAATTCTAAGGTGACAACCTGCCACTCACGAAAAACAAGATTGGATTGATATGAACAAGAAGACAAGAAACTTATTTCACCGGTAGGATAAATGGAGAAGTTGGATCATTTCTAAGCACCATAGATAGCAACAATCCTTGGGGAAAGCTTTAGGTGAAATATAACCCAAGATAACTCTAATGAAGAGGTTGATGGATTTAAAATACCTCATTCTTAACAACATGTGAAACATGAAACATGAACTCAAATTATCAAGAATGACCTAATACCACCTCCAAAGATACGGTAGAAAGAATTGCACTCCGGATTGCAACTTGAAGAATGCTTGAGCTCCTTAGAAAAGAATCTCAATGAAAACTTGGAGAAGGGATTAAATCCTTGATGAAACATCATGTAGAGTCTCCATGAAGAACTCCGGTAGCAAAAGGATGATCCAACGAAAAGAAGGATGAAAAGAATAAGATTGAAGCCTTGCAATGATTAGATGAAGCTTTGCGACGAGATAAAATGGAAACTTGGAACACCAGAAGAAAAGATAAAGCATCTCAAACCAATAATGTGATATGAAGAACCTCCAAAATAAGGAATTGAATTCACTCGATGAAACAAGAATAAGGATTACATTATGCTTATCCTTCACCAATTAAATTGATGACCAACAATGGATTTGGCATACTACTTATTCTTGTAGCAAGGATTAGAAGAGATATAGTGCAAACTTGAGAAGGTCTTCAACGATCCACCGGTAGGATTTGAAAGAATGAAAGAATTGATATGATAACGAAGGAAAAAGAATCTTGGTGAACCACCGTAAGAATTGAAAATGAACGAAGAAAAAGATAAAGAAACACCAGGAAGAATTAGCAAATGAACGAAGATGCTTGCTAGGATTTATATACATGAGAACGAAGAGATCACGAGCTATTTAGAGAATACTTGAATGATGCACCGATAAGATTTGGAGAACAATGGCTGAAAGCTGGAATGAATAATCCCGAAATGATGGCCTTCGGAGAATAAAACTAAAAAGTCTCCTAAATTGCTCCGGATGGGTGAAAAGAAATCTCACAATCAAAAACAATTATGAGAGGATGGCAGAGAATGGAGCAAGATTTAAAATAAACTCTTCTTCGGTGTTCAAATGTTGAGAATGATGATGAGAACCACCACTGAGAATTTTTGAGGCACTCCGGAATGAAAATTGGAAAGGTTGAGCCAACGATGAAAAGAATTTGAAAGATCTTGGATAAACCATCTGACTGATGGTGAATCATTCTTACGTCAAACTTCGAAAAAGAATTGAGAATAACTCCGGGAAAATAAGAAGAGTCAGGTAAGATCCTGGAAAAAGACCTGTGGGTTAGGGCCCACTCGAAATAAACACCGTTGAACGATTTAAAAGAGAGATTGCACCGGTTGAAACAAATGGCTTGAATGTGGTAACATCCTCGCAAAAGATTGAACGAATTGAGAATGGAAACTTGAATGTTCTAACATATCTTGAGCACTCCGGAACAAATGAATAGCGAGGAGTGGATGATTAAGAGGTGCACCGGCAAGAGAAGACATTTGAAATGATAAAAAGGATATGATCGACAAATCCCGACTTGAATCCACCAGAGAAGAAAAGAATGAAGAATGACGAACTAGAAGCTCCATTAGAATCTTCATGAGGATCGCCGGATAAGAACATTGACGGAAAAGGAATGGAGAGGCTTCCTATCAATAAAAGGATACTTGAATAAGAATTCTGAATCCTTGAAGAAAAAGGGTGGGTGGGCGGGAAAACAAAGACAATTTGGAATGGATGAAACGAACACCGTTGAGAAAACTGAGATTGTATCTTGCAAATGTTGGAATGATCGGATCCACTTGAAGAGAAAGACATCGGTTGAAAAGGATTGACATGACAATCTCAATTATCATGAAGGATTAGTACCCACATAGAAATGTGAGAACACCACTTAGGAAAGGTATGGAATCAACATTTGACTTTGAAGCAACTCGAATACCACAACTGAAAACAAAACAAAGGATTGGCTTGCAGAATAAGCCAGAACAAACATATGATAGAGATTTTGTCCGAAGTTTTCGTGGTGGGGCCTACACGGGCTCGATCATACAGCACCATCATGTACAAGGCAGTGCACATGACATACGAAGCGTCCCCGAGTCAGCATAGCCAAGGACTCTTTAAGACACAACGAGACCACTGTAAAACCAACCGTGGATAGGCGGACCACTAGACGTCGAACCCCAATTTCATATCATACATCTGTCGGAAAGATTTCCTAGGAGCTACTTGAATTCCCACTTATAAACTCTCGAAACTTTCCGGTTATGCAATCAGGTGTTGGGGATACAGGGGAAGCATAATATCTCACCCAAAACTAGCAAATCCTACATCTAGCTGTATCCATCCTTCAACACATAACCAAGAAATCTTCGGAAATCATTTACCTCAACCTTTGAAAAGCATCCGTTATACGAGTTATGGCAATACTCCCGAACTCCCGCCCCAGTACTGGGTGGCGTCGAGGTTATCTCACTAGCAACTGCATAAAAGAGATTTTCGATGTCGGTGAAACTCAGGTATTCCAGAACTGCAACGATAAAATTGTGACGACAAAACCTCGAAGCTCAACTCCCCGAGACACTGCCACAACCCCTAAATGTCAGGAGGCACCAAGAACAATATTCTCGTCACAAAACCATCGGAACAAGTCCAAGATACCCGCATGATCCTAAATTTTTTTTAGTGAAATTTGAGAAGAGAAGAGTCAACTCTACGTCAGGATGCCTCACCAGAGCGACGAAGGGACTGAGGAGTAAAAAGAATCCTACTCTCCGATATCTACAATCCTAAAAGACTCAAAACATTTTTCTAGACTCAACAACGCCAACGATTCGATCAAGCAGGGGGCTCCTAAAGTCGGGGAAGGATCTGATTACCAACTTGTAATGCCCTCGATGCGGCTATATCTCCCACGTGTCGAAGCACAACTTAGAGGCATAACCGCATTGAAAGCAATGTCGCAAGTGATGTAATCTTCACAACAACCCATGTAATGAATAAGGGAAAAGGTACATAGTTGGCTTACATCGCCACTTCACACAATACATGAATAAAGCATTACATCATCCAGATACAATCAAGGTCCGACTACGGAACCAAAATAAAAGAAGACTACCCCAAATGCTACATAGATCCCCGGTCGTCCCAACTGGGCTCCACTACTGATCAACTAATACGAAACAACACAATGAACGCGATCTTCATCGAGCTCCTCCTTGAGCTCGGTTGCGTCACCTGCACGGTATCATCGGCACCTGCAAGCTGGTTTTGGAAGTATCTGTGCGTCACGGGGACTCAGCAATCTCACACCCTCGCGATCAAGACTATTTAAGCTTATGGGAAGGGTAAAAGGTATGAGGTGGAGCTGCAGCAAGCAACTAGCATATGTGGTGGCTAACATACGCAAATGAGAGCGAGAAGAGAAGGCAAAGCACGATCGATGAACTATGATCAATAAGTGATCCTAGAACAACCTACGTCAAGCATAACTCTAACACCGTGTTCACTTCCCGGACCCCGCCGAGAAGAGACCATCATGGTTACACACGCGGTTGATGCATTTTAATTAAGATAAACTTCAGGTTTTCTACAACCGGACATTAACAAATTCCCATCTGCTCATAACCTCGGGCACGGCTTTCGAAAGTTCAAATCCCTGCAGGGGTGTCCCAACTTAGCCCATCACAAGCTCTCACGGTCAATGAAGGATATTCCTTCTCCCAGGAAGACCCGATCAGGCTCAGAATGCCGGTTACAAGACATTTCGACAATGGTGAAACAAGACCAGCAAAGCCACCCAGATGTGCCGACAAATCCCGATAGGAGCTGCGCATATCTCGTTCTTAGGGCACACCGGATGAGCCAGACGTCGGGCAGGCCAGCCCAGAGTTGCCCCTGGTAGCTCCGGACATCGCTTAGTTGGACCAACACTTAGAGAAGCACTGGCCTGGGGGGTTAATATAAATATGACCCTTGAGCCGGCGGACCCAAGGGAAAGAAAAAGGCTAGGTGGCAAATGGAAAAACCAATGTTGGGCCTTGCTGGAGGAGTTTTATTCAAGGCGAACTGTCTAGGGGTTCCCATTATAACCCAACCATGTAAAGAATGCAAAATCAAGGAACATAACCCCGGTATGACGAAAACTAGGGCGGCAAGAGTGGAACAAAACGCCAGGCATAAGGCCGAGCCTTCCATCCTTTACCAAGTATATAGATGCATTAATTAAATAAGAGAAATTGTGATATCCCAACAAATATCCATGTTCCAAACATGGAACAAGCTCCAATCTTCACCTACAACTAACAAAGCTATAAGAGGGGCTGAGCAAAGCGGTAACATAGCCAAACAACGGTTTGCTAGGACAAGGTGGGTTAGGGGTTTGACATGGCAATATGGGAGGCATGATAAGGCAAGTATTAAATGTTGTTAAACATGGCAAGAGGGTGAAGCAAAGTCAAACTACCTATCTAGTCAAGTTTAAATGAGGCCGGAAATAACAAACAACAATTCCAGAAACTCCTCATGTGCATATTTTAAGGTTTGGTATTGTTTTGCCCTAAACCATATTTTATAGTTGTTAAACATGCAAAGCAATGTCACCAAGTTAAACTAGGCATTTTTACACCCCATCTACATATAAACTTTATTAGAAACCGAGCTACTGTTATTTAGTTATGAATTAAAACATTTTAACAAGTTATTTGAGTAAATTTAAACAAACAACATTTTAAGCATTTTTAACACGGATGAAAATGACATATTATGAAACTAGATGAAAAACTAACCATATTTCATATTTGAAGTTTTTACATCTGTTGCATAGATTGTGAGTTATTAAATGCATGGAGTCTACGGGTTTTCTGCAAAATTGTTTTCTCTGGAATAATAGGCAAAAATCGCAGATCTGAAAAAAAATACTACACTAGGCCGAAACTTCCTGGCCCATCAAGAGAAAGAAAAAAAAGGTGGGGCGCTGGGGTGGTTCACATTGGGCTAAGGCCCAGTTCAGTGGAAGAAGGCCGGCTGGGTGAGGAGGGGTGTGCTGGACCGTGGCAAAAAGAAGCAGACTGGGCCTTGCGCTTGCTTCGCTTGGGCAACGCGAACAGATCTGCTCGTTGCCTGCTCGAACGAAACAGAGGAGCTGCGTGGCGCTGGAACAGAGGTCCGACGACGGGCGAAGGGGCGGCAAGGCGAGGGACTTGGCGCGGAGCGGCGACAGAACTTGCAGCGGCGGACGTGCAGGGAAGGCCGGCGAGGAGCAGCTTCCTGTAAGCACGAGAAAAGGAGGAGGTTCAGAGAGGGAGAAATAGCAGACGGTGAGGCAGGACAACGGGGCGGTGACGGGTGGCTCACCCGAGGGGCTTGCCGGCGGCGACAAGGCAGGGCGCCGCTGGTGGGGCTGGTTGTCGTGGGAGCGGCATGGTGACGAGGCCAATCATGGAAGAGTACGGTAGGGTGTAGGACCTCCAGGCGGCGGCGCTGGCCTCTACAAATGGTGGTGACGAGACACAAGTGAGAGAGAGAAGAAAAAAAGGAGAAGGAAAGGAGAGGCAGGGCATGGCGAGGCCTACGGATCACTGGAGCATGCCAGTGACATGACGACGGGGACGACGTGGGGTCCGACGAATCCGGACAACTCGCAACAAGGGCGGCAGAGGAGGCCATGGCGAGGGGCAACGAGGAGCAGGACGGGTGCTCCTCTCCCGATCCAGATCGGATCGAGGAGGCTGTGGCTGCGGGAGCTGCATGGGGCACCTCTTGGACGTTGGATTACGATCCAACGGTTCGGATGAATGGATCCGGAGTCTAGGGTGAACTGGGTGGTGACTGAAAACGAGGAGAGAAGTGAGTGCGTAGGTGATTGCGGGGACGATCAAAAGGTGGAGCTGGTTTGGTGGCGGGGTGAGGAAAAGAAGGGAGTTGGTCTAGGGTTAGGCTAGATTTGGTAGGTGGTGGTCTATAAATATAAGGAAAAGAGGGAGTTTGGATTCTCCGATTGAAATCGGATGGTTCAGAAAGAATAGGCTAGGGAGTCCAAATAATAAAACAGTGATATTTTGTAGACGTTTGGGGATGATCCGGATCCAACGGTGACGACTGCACGGGTCGGGTCCGGGTAAGTTTCAGACGCGCACGAGAGGTCTATGCGCGGCGCAAAGAGGGGTAGGCTGGGCCTAGGAGGGCTGTGGAGAGCGGTTTGGTGTGAGAGGGGAGGGGAGAGATGCAGCCCGACACGGTTTCCGGAGACTGAAAACGTCCGACGTTAGACTGGCTATACTGCCGCTATAGTTTAACGGTTGGCTATCAAACGAACTCTGAATGCGATGAAACTTGACAGGCGGTCTATCTACACTATAATAAGACCACACGCCAACTTTCAACCCAATCGGAGAACATTTTACGGCCACTTATAAAATAATATTTCGGACTGCCACAGTCGCGTGCAAGTGTGTCTGGGCTCAGAACGGACAACAGACGGAACTGGGGGAACCCGGACGGATGCAGGTTTTGAAAACATGATGATGAAAATGCACATGATGACATGATGAAATGCAACACGCAAGCAAATGACATGGCAACAGCAGCGAATAACTCGAAGACACCTGGCACATCGGTCTCGGAGCATCACAAGATCCTGCGGTATGGATCGGGGATTTCCTCCTGCATATCCACATGGCCCGCGGTGATGATCTACACGCCATTAAATACCTCCCACTCAAGCTCAAAGGACCAGCTCGGCATTGGCTCAATAGCTTGCCAGCAGAGTCCATTGGCTGTTGGGAGGATCTAGAAGCCGCATTCCTCGACAACTTCCAGGGCACTTACGTGCGACCCCCAGATACCGATGAATTGAGCCACATAATTCAGCAGCCAAAGGAATCGGCCAGGCAATTCTGGACACGGTTCCTAACAAAGAAAAATCAAATCGTCAACTGTCCGGATGCAGAGGCCCTAGCAGCTTTTAAGAACAACATCCGCGACGAATGGCTCGCCCGACACCTTGGCCAGGAAAAGCCAAAATCTATGGCAGCCCTCACGACACTCATGACCCGCTTTTGTGCGGGAGAAGACAGCTGGCTTGCTCTCAGCAACAACATATCAAAGAACCATGGTACTTCGGATACCAAGGATGGCAATGGCAGGTCACGTCGCAACAAACATATACTCGAACAGCGACTATACCGAGGACATGGCGGTCAATGCCGGATTCAAAGGCTCTAAACCCGGTCAGCGGAAAAAGCCATTCAAAAGAAGCACTCCGGGCCTGTCCAGTTTGGACTGTATACTCGATCGCTCGTGCCAAATACATGGCACCCCCGACAAGCCAGCCAACCACACAAACAGGGATTGTTGGGTGTTCAAGCATGCCGGCAATTTAAATGCCGAAAACAAAGATAAGGGGTCACATAGCAATGACAAGGAGCCCCGGCAGCCGAACACCGGAGGACAGAAGAGGTTCCCCCCACAAGTGTGGACGGTGAACATGATATACGCAACCCACATCCCCAAGAGGGAGCGGAAGCGTGCGCTCAGGGACGTATATGCGTTGGAGCCAGTCGCCCCAAAGTTCAACCCATGGTCCTCCTGTCCGATCACATTCGTTCGCAGGGACCACCCCACTAGTATCCGTCATGGCGGATTCACTGCACTGGTCCTAGACCCAATCATTGACGGATTTCACCTCACTCGAGTCCTAATGGACGGCGGCAGCAGCCTGAACATGCTTTATCAGGACACAGTGCGCAAAATGGGTATAGACCCCTCAAGGATCAAACCCACAAAAACAACCTTTAAAGGTGTCATACCAGGTGTAGAGGCCCATTGCACAGGCTCAGTCACACTGGAAGTGGCCTTCGGATCCCCGGATAACTTCCGAAGCGAAGAGTTAATCTTCGACATAGTCCCGTTCCGCAATGGCTACCATGCACTGCTCGGGCGAACCGCATTCGCGAGATTCAATGTGGTACCGCATTATGCATATCTCAAGCTCAAGATGCCAGGACCTCGGGGGGTCATAACAGTCAATGGAAACACAGAGCGCTCTCTCCGCACGAAGGTGCACACTGCGGCCCTTGCAGCAGAAGCGCAAAGCAGCCTCTTAAGGCAATCCGCTAGTTCAGCGATTAAAGACCCGGACACTTTCAAGCGCGCCCGGAGTAATTGACAACTGGACCGCCTGGCACATTCCGAGCTCAGATAGCAATGCGGCCCCACCCCGGTCCCAGCCAAACGGCGAAATCCGTGCCACACGTACATAACTACGCATTAAAAATACCATGGGCACAGGCAGGGAGGGGGCACAACTACGGCACGCCCCAAGACGCGGCTTAAACCGCACTAGGGGCTTCCTGCTTTGTTATTTTTCTCTTTCAGGACTTTAATCTCTAGAAACCCTGTCCGGCAGCATGATTGCCGAGCACATGATGCAGCAACCAAGGAGGCAGAGAGCTACGTCACACCACGGAACTCCTAGGTGGATTACGATAACGAGTAAAATGCTTGCTTTAATACTACTCCTCAGCTCGCCCTTGGATGGGACATGTCAGATAGTCCTACTTTTTGCTTATCGCACTACTTGTATCATTCTGCTTTAACGCACCCTTTTTGAATAAACAATGCATAGCATTAAGACAACTATTGCATTCTTCCTTTCTATATATACGTTCATTCATGACATCTAGCACCCGTACACTCTGGTACGGCCAATACGCTAGGGGCTCAAGCATACCCCATAATACGGCGTGAGAAGTCCGAACACTTACAACAGTGCGGCACCCCGAACTTATAGCATTATAGGGCATCAGCTCCGAATCATATCTTGGGTCCATAGTTGGGTTTGCCCGGCTCCCATGTTTTGGTACCTTACGTTCCGCTATATCGGCTAAGGTAGCACCGGGAGAACTACTACGATTGTGCCCCGGTTCTGCTGGGCTAAGCACCTCAGTAGAGAAAGCTAAAACTGACTCTCATGATAAAGCGAGAGACTGGTCGCTGTTCAAGAGGTTTCGAGTCCCTAAAGACTTATGCCGCTTAGAGTGAAGAGTCGGCCCTGTCCGGCTTAAGGCGTGTATGGCGCCCCGAATTCAGCCTTCCGAATACTAGGGGCTTTGCCGAAATTTAAAATTATAGAATTCTATGGCTAAGTGAGAGTGATAACGCATTATAGTCCGATTGCCTTGTTCGTTGTGCTGAGCACCTCCCTCGAAGGACCCAAAAATGGGAGCAAGAGTGCTCAGGTTCATCCCGAACACCCCAGCACTCGTGGCATGGGGGCAGAAGCCGACGACTAGCCATCTCTCAGATTTGATAAACAGCCGAACAGAAGGTAATATTTAAAAGTCAAACAAGTGTTGCATAGCGCATATGAACAAGTTTTCATAATACAGGATTACACGAGCAAGTTTATTCAAATATCACATCTTTCGCACACTCGTCCGCTACGAGACGGGCACCCTTCAGGACACCCTCATAGTACATCTATGCTCCTTGCCCGCAGGCGGCCCTTCCTTCACCAGCTTCACAGCGTCAATCTTGGCCCATTGCACTTTGACACGGGCGAAAGCCCGGCGTGCGCCTTCGATGCAGACGGACCGCTAAATGACTTCTAGCCATGGGCAGGCATCCACAAGCCGCCTCACCAGGCCGAAGTACCTGTTGGGAAGGGCTTCGCCAAGCCACATCCAGACTATAAAGCCCTTCATGGCCTGTTCGGCCACCTTGTGCAGCTTGACCAGTTGCTTCAGCTGGTCGCTCAGAGGCATCGGGTGTTCGGTCCCAGTATACTAAGACCAGAACAGCTTCTCCGTTGAGCTTCCCTCCTCGGCCTGGTAAAACTGTGCGGCATACGACACACTGCGGGGCAAATCTGCGAATGCTCCTGGAGAGCTCCGGATTCGGGTAAGTAACAAGTAATTTACTTTCACATGCTTGCTTTGCATATAGAATGCCTTACCCGCCGCTATATTCTTCATCGCATCAATCTCCTGGAGGGCCTTTGTAGGATCTAGAAGTAGATGTGTCTAGAGGGGGGGTGATTAGACACATAATGCTCAAGTTGCAATTTTTAAGCTTTTTCGGTTTAAGTGGAGTTTAGGCACAATTTCAACACACTCAATACATATCAAGCAAGCATGCAAAGAGTATATGAGCAGCGGAATGTAAAGCATGCAACTTGCAAGAATGTAAAGGGAAGGGTTTGGAGAGATCAAACGCAATTGGAGACATGGATGTTTTTCCCGTGGTTCGGATAGGTGGTGCTATCCTACATCCACGTTGATGGAGACTTCAACCCACGAAGGGTAACGGTTGCGCGAGTCCACACAGGGCTCCACCCAAGGGTAACGGTTGCGCGAGTCCACACAGGGCTCCACCCACGAAGGGTCCACGAAGTAGCAACCACCCACAAAGCGTCCACGAAGAAGCAACCTTGTCTATCCCACCATGGCCATCGCCCACACAGGACTTGCCTCACTAGCGGTAGATCTTCACGAAGTAGGCGATCTCCTTGCCCTTACAAACTCCTTGGTTCAACTCCACAATCTTGTTGGAGGCTCCCAAGTGACACCTAGCCAATCTAGGAGACATCACTCTCCAAGATGTAACAAATGGTGTGTAGGTAATGAACTCCTTGCTCTTGTGCTTCAAATGATAGTCTCCCCAACACTCAACTCTATCTCATAGGATTTGGATTTGGTGGAAAGAAGATTTGAGTGGAAAGCAACTTGGGAAGGCTAGAGATCAAGATTCATATGGTAGGAATGGAATGCCTTGGTCTCAACACATGAGTAGGTGGTTCTCTCTCAGAACATGTGAGTTGGAATGGTGTATGTGTTCTGATGGCTCTCTCATCGAATGAGGAGGAGGTGGAGGGGTATATATAGCCTCCACACAAAATCCAACCGTTACACACAGTTTTCCAATCTCGGTGGGACCGAATCAATAAACTCGGTCGGACCGAAAATGTAAACCTAGTGACCGTTAGAGATTTCGGTGGGACCGACTGGATCAACTCGGCGGGACCGATGTGCTAGGGTTAGGGTAAATCCAAAACTCGGTTTGACCGATTACTCAAACTCGGTGGGACCGATTTGGGTAATAAGTGAAACTGAGATTTGATCAAGCAAACACGGTGGGACCGATTGCATATCTCGGTGGGACCGAGAATATTGCAATGGGTAACAGAGAGTTTGCAAGCCCATCTCGGTGAGACCGAGATCCCATCGGTGAGACCGAACTGATTAGGGTTTGGCAGTGGCTTATGACAAGTGAAACTCGGTGGCGCCGGATAGGAAGAATCTGTAGGACCGAGTTTGGCTTAGGGTTTAGGTCATATGTGGAAGTGGGAAAGTAGCTGAGGATTTTGGAGCATATCATTAAGCACATGAAGCAAGAGGCTCATTAAGCAACACCTCATCCCTCCTTGATAGTATTGGCTTTTCCTAAAGACTCAATGTGATCTTCGATCACTAAAATATAAAATGAAGAGTCTTGAGCTTGAAGCTTTAGCCAATCCTTTGTCCTTAGCATCTTGAAGGAGTTCCCACAACCTTTAGTCCATGCCACTCCATTGTTGAACTTATCTGAAACATGCTAGATTGGAATGTTAGTCCAACAAGAGATATGTTGTCATCAATTATCAAAACCACCTAGGGAGCACTTGTGCTTTCAATCTCCCCCTTTTTGGTAATTGATGGCAACATACATCAAAGCTTTAGATAAAGATATAAAGAACAGCAAGTAAAGCTTTGGAAGAACATATAACAAGCATAGACTCCCCCTACATGTATGCACTCATGTAAATATGAAATATAGAGACATATGAGAGAGCATAACCATGACAGAGTACGCAATGTGTTACATGCATCTTGTCCATATGCATCAGAGCAAAGGATTATCAAGGAGAATACCTTCATGCTCATGAGTCCTTCTTGCAAACAGTATGTACATAAGCAAGAACTCCTCATACTCATGATTTTGATGCATATACTTACCTTGTGGTCTTGAGTTGGCTTAGGATGGAATGAACCTGCACAAACAAGGTTAGATAACACAGGTGCATCCACTAGCCAGAGTAAACAAAAGAAACCACAAGAATACCAAGACTGGGATGACATGTAGAGAGTGAGTACAAGGTACCACATTGAATTCAACATGTCCCCAAGAATAAAGATATGCAATGAATTTGACTGATTTCTTTCCCTTAGGTGTCTTGCTCCCCCTGAATTGTACATGGGATATTGGGAGAAGATAGGAAACAGAAAATCAGAGCTGAAAGATATGAATAGAACTTAATTCAAATGAGTTCATATGAACATGTCTTTCCCCCAAAAAGACGTGCGGCATCTCTCCTCTTGAACATCAAGCATCTGGGATCCTTGAGTATTCTCTCCCCCTTGGAGATTTCTTTCTCCCCCTTAATATATGGGATCCTTGAGTATTCTCTCCCCCTGATGATAAGCTTTGATGTGATCTCTCTCTCCCCCTTTGACATCAATTTCCAAGAAGGTTTTTCCTGGAATCCGTCGAATAGGTTTGGTCCTTGAGATTCAGCATAAAGCAGTGAATAAAACTGTGATGCTTGTAGAGGACAAGATTCATTGAGTGGAGCTGGATGAGAGGAAATATAGAGTATGTGGCAAGCTGTTTTTCCTGTTACGAAATCGGTGGCACCTAGTGGCATGTTTCGGTAGTACCGAAGGGATTCGGTTGGAACGAAAATGGCAATTCGGTGAAACCGAGTTCATCACAGAGAAAAGCACTTGTCACCTCAGCTCACTAGTCAAGTAAGATCTCACAAAGATTTGCAATGAATTAGCTGAAAGATTTGCAAGGAATTTGATGCAGAAATATGCAGAACAAAAACCAAAAAGAAAAGAGTGAAAGTTTCTAGATGAAGTTTTTTTTTGATTGAAAAAGAAAGAAACGATTATGCAAGGGACAAATGCAATAACTCAGAAAAGAACACAAGAGATCTTCATCTAGAATTGGGCGGTGACATAGTCACCTATGTTAGAGTATATTGACTTAGGAGTCAAGTGAGAACACTTGATCATAGGTCATACTCATCGTTTAAGCTCAAAATGGGGTTACCATCTTTCGTTTTAGCATCTTGATGTATTCACATCTTGTTGAGTTGCTTTGACTCATGTCTTGGAGTAAAGCTTCTCTAAGATGGAATAACATACCTTGGGTGGTGGTGTGGTTCTTGCTCATGTAGTTGAACTTGTGTGGGTGCTCAAGGTTAATGTAGCTTATTGAGAGTTGGGAGCACCATTTGGAGTTTGAGTTCATCTACCTACACGTGTTAGTTCTTGCAAGGAAAAGCACTTGTGTATCCAAAAATGACAATCATGAAGCTTAATATAGAATTTGTCAAAGGATATGTTTGAATGGTTTTGTGCTTCCTTGTCTTCAACCACTATTGTGTAGAGTCTTGGTGATGTAGAGATTGCTCAAGATATGAGTGAGTCGCAATCTCATGGAATTAGATTCAACCAAGCACCTACATGGGTTAGACAACATGCAAGGTGCAAATATATCCAAGACATAAGATAGTTATCATAAGAGATATATCATGGATTAGTCATAAGCTCATGTCTTGCATGTATCCAATGGAGTTTCTACTCCAAGTTTGAAGCATCAATGATGTTCAATTATCCTCTCAACCTGCAAAACACTTTCTCATCAAGCGGTTTAGTGAATATATCTGCTAATTGCTTATTAGTGCGAACATGCTTAAGATTGATGTCACCCTTAGCAACATGATCTCGAATGAAATGATGACGAACTTCAATATGCTTAGTTCGAGAATGTTGTACAGGATTATGACCAATTTTGATAGCACTTTCATTGTCACAAAGCAGTGGAACATGTTTCACATAAATCCCATAATCTTTAAGAGTTTGGGTCATCCAAAGTAATGGAGCGCAACATGAACCAGCGGCAATGTATTCCGCTTCGGCGGTGGATAAGGATACCGAGTTTTGTTTCTTGGAAGACCAAGACACAAGAGATCTGCCAAGAAATTGACAAGTACCCGAAGTGGACTTTCTTTCAACCTTGTCTCCGGCATAGTCCGAGTCGGAATAGCCAACAAGATCAAAAGAAGAACTCTTAGGATACCAAATGCCAAAATTTGGTGTATGGATTAAATATCTCACTATCCTTTTCACAGCCTTAAGATGACAATCTTTAGGAGCAGCTTGATATAGTGCACACATGCACACACTTAGCATAATATCGGGACGTGAAGCACATAGGTATAACCATGAACCAATCATAGAGCGATAAACCTTTTGATCAACAGGTTCACCATCTTTGGTCAAATCATTATGTCCACTAGTAGGCATGGGTGTAGACATACCTTTGCATTCTTGCATATTGAACTTCTTGAATAAGTCCTTGGTGTACTTTGTTTGAGTGACAAATGTACCTTCCTTAGTTTGCTTGATTTGCAACCCGAGAAAGAATTTGAGTTCACTCATCATAGACATCTCAAACTTCTCTGACATTAGCTTTCCAAACTTTTCACTAAAGAGAGGGTTAGTTGAACCAAATATGATATCATCAACATAAATTTGGCATACAAATAGTTCTCCATTAACCCTTTTAGTAAAAAGAGTAGAATCAATTTTACCAATTTCAAAACCACTTGTAGTAAGGAACTTGGTCAAGCATTTATACCATGCTCTAGGAGCTTGTTTAAGACCATAAAGAGCTTTGTGAATTTTGTAAACATGATTTGGTTTCTTAGGATTGACAAAGCCGGGAGGTTGTTTGACATAAACATCCTCCTCTATTTCACCATTTAGAAAAGCACTTTTAATGTCCATTTGGTACAAGGTGATATTATGGTGATTAGCATAGGCAAGCAAGATGCGAATGGACTCAAGTCTAGCAACGGGAGCATACGTCTCACCATAGTCCATACCTTCGACTTGTGTGTTCCCTTGGGCGACGAGACGTGCTTTGTTGCGAACCACTTGTCCATCTTCATCTTGCTTGTTGCGAAACACCCATTTGGTACCAATGATGTTGTGGTTGTTATCGGGCTTCTCAACCAATGTCCAAACTTGGTTTCTCTCAAAATTATGTAGCTCTTCATGCATAGCGTTTATCCAATCCGGATCTTCCAATGCTTCTTCAACCTTCATAGGTTCAATGCTAGAGATGAATGAATAGTTTTCACAAAAGTTAGCTAAACGAGTTTTTGAGCGAGTGATTCTCCCGGTTTGTATATCCTTGAGGATTTGCTCGACGGGATGATATTTGGCAATTCTTGCTCGAACTCGTGAGAGCTTTTGCTTGGGTCTTCATTGAACATCTTCTTCATCTTGTTCTTCTTCTTGGCCTTCTTCATTGTTGACGTCGTCGTTCTCTTGTCGTGGTGGAGAAGGAGGTTGTTGATGTTCATCTTGACTTACTTCCTCGTTTTCTTCATCTTGGTGTGTCCCACTTGTGATGCTTCCGTGTCGATTCTTGGTTCACCTTGTCGTGAAGTAGAAGCTTCCTCTTGGATGGATGAAGTACTCTCCTTCACCTCCGTTGGACGAATTTTGCCGATGGACAAGTCTTGAATTGCTTCTGAAGAGTCTTTGTCTCCTACATCAATTGGCAATTGCTCTACTTGCGAGCCATTAGATTCACATCTACCGTCTCTTCAACCTTTCGGGTGAAATTGTTGTAGACACGGTAAGTGTGAGAGTTTGAGCCATAACCAAGTAGAAAACCTTCATGAGTTTTAGGAGCAAACTTTGAACGACGATGCTTATCAAGAATGTAGCACTTTGAGCCGAATACTCAAAAATATCCAACTTGGGGTTTGTTACCGGTGAGAAGCTCGTATGTCGTCTTGCCGAGTAGCTTGTGAAGATATAAGCGATTTGTTGCGTGACAAGCTGTCTCAACCGCTTCTGCCCAAAAGTGCTTTGGCGTCTTGTATTCATCAAGCATCGTTCTTGCCATTTCGATGAGCGTCCGGTTCTTCCTCTCAACAACTCCATTTTGTTGAGGTGTGTATGTAGCCGAGAACTCGTGTGAAATCCCTTCTTCGTCAAGAAAGGTGTCCACATTTGCGTTCTTGAACTCCGTTCCGTTGTCACTCCGAACCTTCTTGATCTTCATATCAAACTGATTTTGGGCCTTCCTAGCGAAGTTTCTGAAGATCTTCTGGACCTGCGACTTGTCATTAAGAAAGAGCACCCACGTAAATCTTGAAAAATCATCAACTATAACTAGACCAAAAGAATTTCCACTGAGACTCTTGTAGGCGTTGGGACCAAAAAGATCCATGTGAAGTAGCTCGAATGGCCTCCTTGTGGTCATGATGTTCTTCACGGGATGTCTTCCTCCAACCTGTTTACCTGCTTGACAAGCACTGCAAAGTCTATCCTTATCAAATATGACATCGTTAACTCCAAGGATATGATTTCCTTTAATAAGCTTGTCAAGGTTTCTCATGCCAACGTGACCTAGTCGTCTATGCCACAACCAAGCTTTTGAGGATTTAGCAACAAAGCAAGTTTTAGGTTGTGCCTTTTTAGAGAAATCGACAATGTAAAGATCACCTCTACGCATACCCGTAAAGACCATTTTATGATTGTCTCGACGAAATACTTGGCAATCTACCTCAGTAAATAGGACATTCAAACCGAAATTAGCAAGTCTAGATACTGAAAGTAAGTTGTAGCCAAGAGATTCAACGAGCATGACATTTTGAATGTAACTATCATGTGAGATGGCCACCTTACCAAGGCCAACCACTTTACCCTTTGAATTATCACCAAAGTTGACATATTTTCGAGGGCCGTTGTTTTCAGCAAGCTCACGAAACATCTCTTCATCTCCGGTCATATGATCAGTACATCCACTATCAAGAACCCATTCCTTTCCTCCTGATTCATATCCCCGAAGATTTGCCATAAGACCAAAATGTCTCATTTCATCATCAAGATCGAAGTTACTATCATCATCATCATCATCATAATATTCATGTTAATCATGATCTTGTGACTCATCATTTCCTAGAGAGGGTAATTCATTAGATAAATGATCAAAGTGGTTACTTTTATGAAGTCTTATAGCTTTGAATATGATATCATTAATGATTCCAACATCTCCTTTAGCATGCTTAAGATTGGCAAGTTCAAAAAGACATTTACCAAAACTGGGATCACTAGAGTTCATCTTACTCAAGGCAATAGATTTATGGAGAATTTCATCCAAGGTTTTCAAGGAATGATTGGGAAATCGTTCCTCAAGAAATTTCCATATAGTATAGGCACAATTTTGAGTAGGCTAGCTAGCAATCAAATTTTTGGGCAATCCTCTAATGATGAGCTCAATAGTTCTAAGATTGCGAATCATGTCAATATCTTCATCTAGGGTAGGATGCAAGGGATCAATATGGGGTGCACAAGGGCTAGCAATATACTTGCTCAAATGATATTGATTGAAGATTACAAGCATCTCATTTTTCCACTCATGAAAATACTCTCCCTCAAGAATAGGCACTCTATGTCTAAGACTCCCTAATGTAGACACATCCATCTTCCTCCAATGGTGATTAAACCAAGGCAATGGAGACCAAAGCTCTGATACCACTTGTAGGATCTAGAAGTAGATGTGTCTAGAGGGGGGTGATTAGACACATAATGCTCAAGTTGCAATTTTTAAGCTTTTTCGGTTTAAGTGGAGTTTAGGCACAATTTCAACACACTTAATACATATCAAGCAAGCATGCAAAGAGTATATGAGCAGCGGAATGTAAAGCATGCAACTTGCAAGAATGTAAAGGGAAGGGTTTGGAGAGATCAAACGCAATTGGAGACACGGATGTTTTTCCCGTGGTTCGGATAGGTGGTGCTATCCTACATCCACGTTGATGGAGACTTCAACCCACGAAGGGTAACGGTTGCGCGAGTCCACACAGGGCTCCACCCAAGGGTAACGGTTGCGCGAGTCCACACAGGGCTCCACCCACGAAGGGTCCACGAAGTAGCAACCACCCACAAAGGGTCCACGAAGAAGCAACCTTGTCTATCCCACCATGGCCATCGCCCACACAGGACTTGCCTCACTAGCAGTAGATCTTCACGAAGTAGGCGATCTTCGTGCCCTTACAAACTCCTTGGTTCAATTCCACAATCTTGTCGGAGGCTCCCAAGTGACACCTAGCCAATCTAGGAGACACCACTCTCCAAGAAGTAACAAATGGTGTGTAGGTAATGAACTCCTTGCTCTTGTGCTTCAAATGATAGTCTCCCCAACACTCAACTCTCTCTCATAGGATTTGGATTTGGTGGAAAGAAGATTTGAGTGGAAAGCAACTTGGGAAGGCTAGAGATCAAGATTCATATGGTAGGAATGGAATGCCTTGGTCTCAACACATGAGTAGGTGGTTCTCTCTCAGAACATGTGAGTTGGAATGGTGTATGTGTTCTGATGGCTCTCTCATCGAATGAGGAGGAGGTGGAGGGGTATATATAGCCTCCACATAAAATCCAACCGTTACACACAGTTTTCCAATCTCGGTGGGACCGAATCAATAAACTCGGTCAGACCGAAAATGTAAACCTAGTGACCGTTAGAGATTTCGGTGGGACCGACTGGATCAACTCGGTGGGACCGATGTGCTAGGGTTAGGGTAAATCCAAAACTCGGTTTAACCGATTACTCAAACTCGGTGGGACCGATTTGGGTAATAAGTGAAACTGAGATTTGATCAAGCAAACTCGGTGGGACCGATTGCATATCTCGGTGGGACCGAGAATATTGCAATGGGTAACAGAGAGTTTGCAAGCCCATCTCGGTGAGACCGAGATCCCATCGGTGAGATCGAACTGATTAGGGTTTGGCAGTGGCTTATGACAAGTGAGACTCGATGGCACCGGATAGGAAGAATCGGTAGGACCGAGTTTGGCTTAGGGTTTAGGTCATATGTGGAAGTGGGAAAGTAGCTGAGGATTTTGGAGCATATCATTAAGCACATGAAGCAAGAGGCTCATTAAGCAACACCTCATCCCTCCTTGATAGTATTGGATTTTCCTAAAGACTCAATGTGATCTTGGATCACTAAAATATAAAATGAAGAGTCTTGAGCTTGAAGCTTTAGCCAATCCTTTGTCCTTAGCATCTTCAAGGAGTTCCCACAACCTTTAGTCCATGCCACTCCATTGTTGAACTTATCTGAAACATGCTAGATCGAAATGTTAGTCCAACAAGAGATATGTTGTCATCAATTATCAAAACCACCTAGGGAGCACTTGTGCTTTCAGCCTTTTGGGCTTTGGCCTTGGCACTCTTTGCACTCTTAAGAGCCGTGGCAAACTCGGACTCTCGCGTGTTCAAGTCAAGCTCCAACGCCTCGTGCTTCGTCACGAGAGCGTGGAGCTCTTGCTGCACCTCGCCCACCTGTGCCTCTTGTTTTTCCTGCTCGGTGCGCTCCTGGGCCGCTTTGTTTTCGGCCTTGGATAGTGCTTGCTTCAGGGTCATCACCTCGGTCGTGGCCCCTGGCAAATTTACGATGATCCTGTCATTTTGCAATCGCATTCTTTTTATATATATCCATAGACTAGGTACTACTTACCTTTGTTCTCCTCGAGCTGCCTCTTGGCAAGGCCGAGCTCTTCCTTGGACCCTTCGAGGTCCCGCTTCAGTGCGGCAACCTCCGCAGTCAGTGCGGCAGAGGCCAGCAGCGAAGCCTGCATACGCATATAGACATACTTATATTAGACTCCTGCGATATTGTTTGATCCTCTGTTCGGCTTTTCTTTGTGAACACCGAAGAGAGCATCAGGGGCTACTGTCTATGTGGTAATATTTTTCCTATATTTCAAATACTTACCTCAAAGCCTGTTAGAAGGCTGGCACAGGCTTCAGTCAGTCCGCTCTTGACGGACTGAACCTTCTGGATCACCACACTCATAATAGTGCGGTGCTCTTCGTTGATGGAAGCACTGTGAAGCGCTCCCAGTAGATCGTCTGGTGATGGACAGAGGACACCGGCACAGGCGTCTTGCCCTTTTGGAAGGAGGCCGCCTGCCCGAGTCCAGAAACACTGGAGGTTCCGGTGCGGTGTTTGGATGAGGGCCGAACTCGGAGCCCTCAGGAGCCTTGCTCCCTCTGCTCCCGAAGTCTGGAATGTCGCCTTGAGGCGCCTCCGGGACTGTTTCCCCTCGACCCGGTGCCTCTTGAGACAACACCTCGACGTTGTCCGTTGGGCAAGGGGAGGTGGTGGTCAGAAGTGGATCACTATCCAAATCCGATGAGCCCAAGGAGCCGTCCGACGAGGATACATCGATACAGGCTCGGGGCGGTCTGCATAATCATGATTCGGCGTTAGGAGAAGCAGTGCGACAAAGGTATGCTATGAGTTTCTCTGGTATCTGAATACATACGACTTCGCCAGGGGCTTGGTGGAGTAGTATGGAAGGAGAGTCCTTACCTTCTTCGACCCTTCGGCCCCCCGGTTGGGGCGGCCTTCCTTTTCTTGTATCCCCCAACTGGAGGGGGATCATCTTCATCTTCCTCGTCATCTTCGGGGGAGGAGTGCGTCGCGGAGTTATCAGACGATGAGTCTGATAACACCTGCCGTCGGGAACTCTTTCGGGTTCCCTTGGCCTTCTTGGTCTTCTCTGGCACCTTGTAAGGAGCCGGAGTCAGCATCTCCGTCAGGAGAGCATCCGTAGTGTCTTCGGGCAGTCGGATAGTTAATCTGCTCCGATGTCTCCACCCAGTCCTGTCAAAGGCATGGAGCTCAGACCCTGCACATAGTTAGGCTAGGGGAAATAAATATCCTACCAGATGTATAGAACTCACCGAATGCGCTGGGCACTTCAAGCTTAGCCCACGGTCCTCGGTGAGAGAGGGAGGGACGTCGGCGCCATTGAACAGCACCCTCCAGACGTCCTTGTGCATCATGTCGAAGAGCTCGCTCAGAGTCTGGTGCTGGGCTGGGTCGAACTCCCACAAGTTGAAATCCCGTTGTTGACACGGGAGGATCCGGCGGATGAGCATGACCTGGACTATGTTGACAAGCTTGAGCTTCTTGCTTGCCATATTCTGGATACATTTCTCGAGTCCGTCCAGCTCCACAGATGAACCCCAGGATAGGCCCTTCTCTATCCAGGAGGTGAGCTGCGTGGGGATTCCGGATCAAAACTCGGGGGCCACCACCCAGTTGGTGTCGCGTGGCTCGGTGATGTAGAACTACGCTGATTGCCACCCCTTTATGGTCTCCACGAAGGAGCCTTCAAGCCATATAACATTGGGCATCTTGCCCACCATGGCTCCGCCGCATTCTTCTTGTTGGCCCCCCACCACCTTCGGCTTGATATTAAAGGTCTTTAGCCACAGGCCGAAGTGGGGCCGGATGCGGAGGAAAGCCTCACACACGACGATGAACGCCGAAATGTTGAGGATGAAGTTCGGGGCCAGATCATGGAAGTCCAGCCCATAGTAGAACATGAGACCACGGACGAATGGATGGAGGGGAAACCCCAGTCCACAGAGGAAGTGGTGGAGGAAAACTACCCTCTCGTGAGGTTCAGGGGTTGGAATGATCTGCCCCGCAGCGGGCAGCCGATGTGCGATATTCGCGGCTAAGTATCTGGCTCCCCGCAGCTTCTTGATGTGTCCCTCCATAACGGAGGAAGCCATCCATTTGCCTCCCGCTCCGGACATGATTGGAGAAGGTTAAGGGGAAGGATGTGGACTTGGCGTTGGAGCTCGAGTGCGCAAGAATGGATGAGCAAGGAGGATGAAGGCGTGGGTAGAAAAAGGTTAAACCTTGTCCCTTTATAAGGGAGGCCGAAACTATGCGCCCCGACTAGCCTGGTAAAACTCGCTTATCCCGCAAGCGCCGTAACCGATGGCGCGGTTGAGTTACCCACGCACGTATTGATGAGAATCCCGTAATAAGGGGGACACGATCTCTGCTTTGACAAGACATGTCGAGAAACTGCCTCGCGTTATGTGCGGGGCTAGTTAAAGGAAACGGTTCGAATAATCACTAGGCCATGGCATAATGTCATGTTGCCAAAACGTGTTAGCAGATTAGATTTGTGGAAATATTATTCTCTCTACGGTGGCATGTGGAACTTATTTTGCCGGGTTGGAAACTATCCTTGTATTCAAATTCTTCCGTGGTGTATTCGGAGGAGGAACCCGCCTTGCAATGCCGAAGACAACACTGCGTGCCGGACTCATCGTCATTGAAGCCTGGTTCAGGGGCTACTGAGGGTGTCCCGGATTAGGGGGTCTCCGGACGGCCGGACTATATCCTTTGGTTGGACTGTTGGACTATGAAGATACAAGATTGAAGACTTCGTCTCATGTCCGTATGGGACTCTACTTGGCGTGGAAGGCAAGCTAGGAAATACGGATATGTATATCTCCTCCTTTGTAACCGACCTTGTGTAACCCTAGCCCCCTCTGGTGTCTATATAAACCGGAGGGTTTTAGTCCGTAGGACAACATACAATCATACCATAGGCTAGCTTCTAGGGTTTGGCCTCTCCGATCTCGTGGTAGATCAACTCTTGTAATACTCATATCATCAAGAATAAATCAAGCAGGACGTAGCGTTTTACCTCCATCAAGAGGGCCCGAACCTGGGTAAAACATCTTGTTCCCTGCCTCCTGTTACCATCCGCCTTAGACGCACAGTTCGGGACCCCCTACCCGAGATCCGCCGGTTTTGACACCGACACCCCCAAAACAAAAAACACTCACGAACGCACAAGCCATTTGTCTAGGTTTGTATCTCTCTCACACACCCACGTAGGTGGGGGACATGCACGAAGAGAAGAGGTGCACGCACGGTGCACGTACTCCTGTCTCTTTCCCAACCACACCCGTGCGGGTACACGGTGGAGCTCATTTCTGTATGAAAAGGCAGCCCACGTGGTAATTTGACACGTGTACTGGTTGTCAACTAGATGGAGGGAGGATCGTCTACCACGGGTGAATAAACAAATTGCGACTTGACGCGTTATGTTAAAAAAGAGGCAAACCATGTGGGGCCTACCTTAGAGGAAAGGCTCTATACACTGGAGTACTTTTGATGTGTCCCGTGAATTCGTAGAACGAGGAGAAGCTTGCTTAGTACGCCGTCTCCCCGCCCACGGGTGCGGTGGATCGCAGGATGAGGTGAAGCTTGCTTTCTAGTAGTAGTACTGTATGCCTTACGCCCGCTCCCTCACCCACGCGCGCGGTGGCTCGCAGGACAAGGAGAAAATTTTACTACTCCCTCCGTTTACTCCTCGTCCCTACTACCTTGGTTAGAGAGATTATCATATTGTTTGGAATATATATGTCCTTTAGTAGATTTCAATATGAACTACTAGTACATACTCCAAACACTCATGTATGTAGACGTATTTTACAGTGTAGATTCACTCATTTTGCTCCGTATGTAGTCCATATTGAGGCCCTGTTTGGTTCATAAGTCCTAGGACTTTTCTAGTCCCAACTAAAAAATCCCTACTCCTTAAAAAGTCCCTCCCGGTTTGTTTTCAGGGACTAAAAAGTCCCTAGTCCCTCCCTAGAGGTTATTGAATGACCATGTTACCCCAAGTATACAAAAAAATAACAACCAAACAACACCATGTGGCGGAGGGGCAATGGGTGTAGGGAGGGGCATTGTTGGAAAAGTCCCAAAAAAGACTCTCCTTGAGAGTCTTCTTCATTAAGTACCAAAAAGCAAGTTTTAGTCACTAGTAGTCCCTCCTGTTTGGTTACAAAGTCTCTAAGAGGGACTTTTTCTAGTCCCTACACTAAAAAGTCCCTGGAAACAAACACCCCATGCATAAAGTTGAGACACTTATTTTGGAATGGAGGGAGTACATATTTGCTATGATCTGTCAATCATTGAGATGCAATACATGCATGTTAGTCTCCTTTGTATTTGATGAAATTTTGCAATGAGCAACCATGGACGCAAGATACATGTAACAGAAGCTGGAAGCTTCATAGCATTGTATTATCTTGCTGATAAATTACAGGACGTACTATACTAGTACTTCCTCCGTTCCTAAATATAATTATTTGTAGAGATTTCACGATGAACCACATACGGATGTATATAGATGCATTTTAAGTGTAATTTCATTCATTTTGTTCCGTATGTAGTCCACCTAGTGGAATCTCTACAAAGACTAATATTTAGGAATGAAGGGAGTACTATGTAAAGAGTTAGGTGTCGCACGGTGTCTAGAAAATATGGTGATAGTGTGAGGTGGGCCATGTAATCACTGAGCCTGTGTGTTTTCACTGCTCTTGCACTCCTCCGCCGTAAGAATGGAGAAAATTGCAATCTAGTAGTACCTCCTTTCGCCGAAAGTGTGGGACATCCAGCAGTCCTACCACCTTAGTAATAATGACAAATGAGCCGTCAAATCACATAGACCCAACAGTAAGTTGGACGGACGAAGCAACCATCACTCTTGAATCCGCTTCTCCCTTTAACGCAGGCGCCAGTGAGAGGTCACGTCCGCTCTGCCCAGGCATGAATGCAGCACCAATTCTGTGGAGCGGCGCTGACCGTTTCGGGCGGGAAGCGCACGTGGGCGATGGAGGGGCTTTGGGTGGGCCAGGCTGGTCAGGAGCGGGCGTGGCAGCTGTCCGCCTGTCCCTACCGGACGCCCGAAAACGAGAGGATGCACCGACTCCCGCCGCTAAAATCGTACACTACACACCATCTCTCTATAGGAGTAGGTCGATCTGTCGCTCTCTCTAACACACACATGCTGTTAAACACGCACACACACGCAGACGCACACACATGTTCATAGAATAGGAAAATCGTGCGAGTGCGAAGCCACGAGAAGTGAGATACAAATGGAGTACGTACAAGAAGCGAAGAGGTGACGAATATTCCATCAAACCCGGACTGAGGAGTAGTACTCCCTCCGTCTAGGTGTTAAGTCATCTTACGGAAATCAGATATTCCCAAAATGTTTAGGCGTCGTCCATTAACTTCGGATCTCAATCCCCTCCTGGCCTCGTTGCTAGCGAGCATTGTTACTTAGGGAGCATTTGGATCCTTAGCAAGAATAGCTTATAGTATAGCCAGGCAAGGTTAGGCATTTGGAACTGTCAAAATATGTCAGCTTTTGTGGACCAGCTAGCTTGGGTGGGCTAGAAAAACCTTGCTAGCTCAGGAGAGCCAGATCGGCTCGCTTCCGATGGCAAACTTCACATAGTAGTAACATAGACTAGTAACATATGCATGTTACTAGTCCAAGTTACTCACCACTATGACCAGCCTAAGCAATGTAACCAAATGCTCCTTACTCTGCCTTGTTATCTCCCCCGGAAACCCAATGCATGGAGCGCAACTACGCGTTGATCAGTCAAGAAATCAAAGTCGGCTTGCATGCTAGTTAATACGTGGCCTTGCATGGTAGCTAAAACAACATCTCTTAGTTGTTTGGATTAATTGTTGCATTTAGAGACAGAAATTAGGGCTTTGATTGGAGGAATGACCGGTCAAGTTTCTCCTTCTCCTCCAATATGCTTGCACCTTGGTCCCGCTGCACCTTCTAACGTGACTTATTACACCTAGACGGAGGGAGTCATACAAAATACGGTGGCACACTGACTTAGGTCGAATACAAGTGCCCAAAATTGTGTGCATGTTATAATAAGGATTCACTTAAAAATAGTACGTGAGCGAACAGAGGGATCAATTGGACAGTGTTCCTGAGCAGTAGCGAGATGTGTGAGGTAAGATACACCGCTGACACTTTTAATTTTTTGTTATTAATTTGTTTGTTTCACCCTCTGACTGGTGGGACCCAACGTACTACGTGGAGAGAGGTAACGTGACTAAGGCTGCATTATTTTTGCACCACTGTGGATAGTCTTACCACCAAAGCCACATGGCATGATTATGATTTAAATCCCAATGACTCCCACACACAAAAACACGGCATGCTTGTCACATGAATGCAGGAATGTATAGAAGTTTATTTTCCTCTCGTTGAACATAACGGGAGGGTTGTGTAGCTGGTTAGGCTGTTCGCTCATCAAACTTGAGGTCTCGGGTTCGATAACTACACTTGAGCATAATTCATGCTAGGAGGATTCTTTGACTGCTCAAAATGGATGGATAGGGAACTATACGATCAGTTGCAGCCTTGGTGCTTGTTTTCTAGGGTTTGCACTCTTCACACTCTCTCCATTATATATATACACACTGGAGCCTCAGCGCTTGTAGTTGCTCTCTTCACACTCTCTCATCCTCTCCAGATCTAAACAAGACTTCGTTGGCCTCTCTCTCTCCCCTCACTGCTGGTCTACTTGTAGTTGCTCTCTTCACACTCTCTCACCCTCTCCAGATCTAAACAAGACTTTGTTGGCCTCTCTCTCTCCCCTCACTGCTGGTCAAAGAGCCGGCAGGATCCGTCTGTTGGGAAGGGAAGGAGGCTTAACGTTGTCGCCGTCTGCGAGGGAGGGAATCCACTACTGGCGCAGCTGTTCACTTTCACCCAGCGGCGGCGCGGGAGGGCCTTCGACCCCTTCTTCTTCGCCGCCGTACATAGTGTGGGCCAAACGGCCTCCGGTCGCCCACCGAACCACACCCCAAGAACCTTAAGGTATATTTTAGTTATTTCACATGCATTGCTCTAGCTGCATGTGAGCTTTTTTCACTTCTGCACTCGAATCTAGTTGTTGGATCAAACAGGAAAGTAGTGGGGAAAGTTGTATACCATGAATCTAGGATGTGGTTCAAAGAGGAAACGAATGGGGGAAACTAGTGGGAAAAGTTGTATAGCATGAATCTAGGACGTGGTTCAAAAAGGAAAGGAAGGGGGAATGTAGTGGGGAAAGTTGTATCACATGAATCTAAGACGTGGTTCAAAGAGGAAAGGAATGGGGGGAAAGTAGTGGGGAAAGTTGTATAGCATAAATCTAGGACGTGGTTCAAAGAGGAAAGGAAGGGGGAAAGTACTAGTACAGACTGGCTATCCAGCACCTATGTTGGTCGAAAAGGGAAAACAATGACAAACGCAGTACGCACATCTGTAACGAGCTGATCTTTTGTTTTGGGGGACAAGGCTGTAGAGTTTGAGCAGGACTAGATTTGTTGTGCTCACATAGGGAAAGGTGTCTAAAGATAACAAAATTGGGACCATCACAAATATGCTCCTTGGTTGTTTGTTCTTTGTTGCAACAGACTGTGTATCACCCCAGTAAATCAGTAGATGCACATGGTGCTGGTGCGTCCACTGTCCCGTGTAACTCTTTAGCTATTGTTAATCTAAGGCCCTGTTTGGTTAAAAACTCCCTAGTCCCTACCTGCTTGGTTCCAGGGACTAAACATGGACTATAGGTTATTAAATGACATGCTAAAAGACCATGTTACCCCTAGTAATGAACTAATAGAGACAAGGTGCGATCCGTGGCAGGGGAAACTGTTGGAAAAAGTCCCAAAAAGACTCTCCCTTGGGGTCTTCTTTCTTTAGTCCCAAATGACCACTTTTAGTCCCTAAAAGTCCCTCATGTTTGGTTTAGATGGGATTGACACGGAGTTTTTTTAGTCCCTCCACCAAAATGTCCCTGTAACAAACACCCTCCAATAATGCCGCTAGGAAATTGATGCAATGCCACAGTTAAAAGCAAATTACATGTTTAACGAATTTTATTGTTAATATAATCTCTCTGTTAATATTAATCAATGCCACCGTTTGAGAAATGCTACTGTCTTGCTTTCTTTCTCATTTAGATAAGGTAGATGCTTCTTTTTGTTGGCTTCTGTGTCATCCATCGTTATTGACCACTAGTTGTTTCCTTTGCACCTCTGTGTAAACAGAGTTATCTACTTTACCTCATTGCCATTGCGACCTTTTGTTGCACTGCACAAAACACTTTTGTTTTAAGAGTGTTTTGTGCAGTTCAACCAAAATGTCACACCGACAACGTTGCTTGATTGCTTGATCTTAGTGGAACTGCACAAGAGGAGATCTTACTTCCTATCCGTGTTGGCAAATTTGGTTCAGATCTTCTTCTTGTGAGTTGTTTGAATTTCGCGTCATGAGATGTCAGTACTAGCCTTCTTTCACATGATTCTACAGTGTGCTTCCATATGTTGTGCTACTTGTACGGTAATGTTGCTTGATTTTAGTGAACTGCACAAATGGAGACAAGACTTCCAATCTGTATGTGCACTGTAATATCCCATTGAGGTAAGATAAGGATATTTCACAACTGTTGGCCTGTATTTTGCCACTTTCATCAGAAAATTAATGTCATTGTTTAGTGCTATACTTGTGCAACCTAATTGACATGCCAAATCTTACATTGAAGGCGAAGCTTGTCTGTTATTGAACCAAGTGATGAAGGGGAAGATCAAGCCGAAGAAAAACAAAAATCAACTATTGGTGTTGTAATGAAGCACTAGAACTACGATGACACAAGTAATGATATAGTTTTGCATCTTAATTTATTGCTATGGCTGGAACGAGCAATTATTTTGCCACTGATTTGATGCCACTCTTAATGTAATACGTAACTATCTCTACTTGTGCAAACAGGGATCTTCTTTGAAGATACCATATATTTTAGTGGAACTGCACAAGAAGATGTTGGAAACATTAAACTAATCGAGGAGTATATAAGAAGCATGGCCACCACAGTAGATAGCAACAGATGGTTCCGGAGAAGTGCTTCATCTGTATGCTCTACACAATAAGCCTCCTGACAAAGGTTGGTACTCGCCCACAGATTTCATCCATATGATTGAGCTTTGTCATCTCTATTGGTGTTTTGCTACTGTTTAGATACTGCCATCAAAAGGTGGTATTGTCCTTGAGAAGTGCTTCATCTGTGCTATTTTAAATATTTACTTTCCTTTTTTCGAGCAAACAGGGATTCTAGCATTTAGTTGTCCTCTTGTATTTGCACAACAGGATCATCCTCCTCTGAAGAAGAATATGGAGTACGTGGAGTGACTAGTTCCGATTATGCCAGGATGAAGAAGCCCTGTCTATCTTCTCATCAGAAGGAGCAGTTGAAGGATGGTTACATTACCCCCCACAAGACCAAACTAGCTTCATCTCAGAAGGACTGACAAATCTCCATTTCTTGTGTGATGCGTGAGGACAATGTTGTTCTAGGATTCTTTCCGGTGAGTTCCATTTTTCTAAAAGTGTGCTCTACATGGACCATGTAGGTGCCTGTTTAAACTGTCAATTCATAGTACAGTTTGCTTTATACTAATAACTTTTTGTATTTGTGCAAACAGGGGTGCTCAGCTTGATTTCAATGGGAACTGCACAAAATGTTCATGAATACAACGAATGATTCCACCACAAGAAAGGAGGTGCCGAGCAAATTTGGTTGATTTTGGTGGAACTGCACAAGAAGAATAACTGCTTCATTTAGCACGAGGTTCCATGTCAATGTGCGAACTGATGGCAAACCCTGCCCATTCCACAAGCGTAGGCATTTGATATTTTGGAATGGGACAACCTTGTCAAATTTTGCTCATAGATTTTAGCAAGAAGACATGCGTTTGATATTTTCGAATGGGACGCCCTTTGCTGTCAGCAGCGTCGATCCATTTTTTCTTTATTCTTTAGTTGTGAAGTAAATATTGGCTCTAACATGTGAATCACTGAGATGCATAATCATTGACTGTTTTGAATGTTCTCTATGAATTACCAGGCTTGTGTGTTTGCTCCTTTTGTTCCTTTTTACTTCGCACATTGTGAAAGTGCATACTTTTTTCTATAAGATTGGTCAAAGTAGAGATACTTTGACTGCAGACAAAACTTGTATGCAGACTGGAAATGACTGGAGGGAGTACATGCGAAACTGCCGCAAACGAGGTGATCACCCTGGGAATAATGCTAGTACGTATTGTTTTGCATGTTCATCCAATGCCAGTGATACAAGAATTCGAACTAATCGAAATAAATTCATTCATACACGGTCGGATTTCATATAAACATGCCGGATTTCATTACATTTAATTCATTCTTCAACTAAAAAGGGGTGCGCTGGATGTATAATTAATTAACCGAAGCTACCCACCTGTGTCCGGCTGTGCCGAACAGAAGTTTCAGTGAGTTAACTACAGGTGCAGTTGCATAACTAACATGTGGCCCAGATGCCTGTTAGACCCATGTGTCAGTCAGCCAACTGCACCAACAGTTAAGTAGAAGCAGCGTCCTTCTTGAACATAGCTCTCCGACTCCACGTCGCCACCAAGAAGCTAACCGGCCGTCTTTGGTCAACCCGCCTAGCTTGTCATAGCGATTAGGGCAACTAGGAGCCCATTGATCAGGATCCCCACATGATAAACACCTTTCTTCTTGTCATTCTTCTTCTTGAAGTTTGTGTGTTGCACAACCTTGTTCTTCCCATCAAACTTTGCTTTACCATCAAACTTGCCCTTGTTCTTGATCTTGTGGGGCTGGAAGTTCTTCTTCTATACCAGATTGGCACTAGATCCTCCCTCAATTCCTCGAGCACGTGTGTCCTTTGCTCTTGCCTTTTCTTCCACATCAAGAGTGCCAATGAGATCCACGAAGGAGGAAGCTTAGTGATGATACCTCCGGCAACAAACTTGTCTGATAGCATACAACTGAAGTGCTCAAGTTCTCTAGCAAATGACTGTATCTCATGAGCTTGCTCAACCACAGAGCGCTCTTCAATCATCCTGCAATCATAGAATTGCTCCATGATGTATAGCTCAGTGCCAGCAACCGGAGGGTAGCAGCGGTGGCCTTACATGGAGCCGAGCGATGGTGACCTACCGTGTTCTACTCTTCCTCGTTTTCTGTGTGGCGCGGCCTCGTTGGTAGCGGAGCCGGCGATGTCCTCGTTGGTAGCGGAGCCGGCGATGTCCTCTGTCTCGTTGCAGGCGGGCGGCGCCTCGTTGTCGGCAGACAGTGTCCTCTGCCTCATTGTTGGTGCCGCGGGGCCTCGGCGAAGCAGGGCCTCGTCGAGACCAGCAGAGCGGGGACTCGTCGGAGCCGACATTGTCCTCTACCTCGTCCTCGGTCTCGCCAAACAGCCTCGCCTGCTTCATCACCCTCTTTGTAGGCGGCCGCAGCCTCCGCCACCCGCACATGGTACCGCCAGCGCTCGAGGCGGCCCTCGCGGGCGGAGTGGTATGAGTTGAGCAGCGCCTCCTACTCCACCCGCTCCGTGGCGATCTGCTCCTCCGCCTGCAGGTGCTCCTGGAGTAGATGGTAGTTGTAGGAGGCGTCGGTCTGCGCCTCCCAGAACTTCTCGTCACGCTTCTGCCTCACCGTGTCCATATATTGGGCATGGGCCTCGCCGATGGGCATGGTGCAATGCACCAGCGAGGATGGCACGGAGGAGGGGGTTGTCGCCGGATCGTCGACTACCATGTCCTCCATTGGGACGTCATCGTCCCCCGGCTGCCTGCCGGCCAGCCAGTCGGCAGCAATGGCTGCCATCTCCTTGTAGTCCGTCGCCCGCCCGTCCCGAAGAGCGTTGGAGTGTGAGGAAGCCATGGTGGGCAGTAGTGGTGTGGACAGGAGAAAGGGAACATATGCGGATGATTGCGGCTATGGCCGGCGCAGCAATTTATATAGCAATGGTGGGCGGCGAATGGACAGACGTGTGGCGCCGGAGTAGCTGCCTCGGCAACCGGGTATCATTAATGTGGGTGGCAAAAGGACGGATGGACGACACATGTGTCGTTTGAAGGTGGAGCAATAGCATGCACCGGGAAGCGGGGCGGGCGGCGCTGACCGTTTCGGGCAGAAAGCGCACGCGGGCTAGGGAGGCGGTCTGGGTGGGCCAGGGCAGTCAGACTCGTGCTTGGCAGTGGGTCGGTCCAGCAGCCGGACATGCTGGCTCACCAGCTAGCTCGCCGAGCTGAGCGACAACAATCAGACGATGGATGTCGCTTTCGACTAGGATCCGGCACCACTGTCCAAGCCGGTTCATGCCGTGTTCACCATAGAGCATGTGCGACTGCACTTTCACGCCCTAATGGCGGAAGAGCTACCAGTGCAGGAGAACCTATGCTGCAACCTCCATCTCCTCAACGAGCACTGGTGAACAAGCGAACGACAATGCCATCGCGGACATGTGGCCCTATGATCCTGGCTACCCGAATGAGCAGCAGGCGCTGTATCAGACCATCTGTAGGGCCCGCGAGGCCCTCTCCGTCGTCCTTCGAGTTGTTGCGCTCGCCGTGGCACCGCCGTCTCGCATTGTCAACATGGTCAACGGACATGAGGATGAGGAGATGACTTTACTTGGAGAGGATGATAGTGGGGACCCACCAGGGCCATAGCCGCACGTATGCAAGTGCCTCCTTATTAGTATATAAAACTACAATTTTTTTTGCTTCCTCCTGGTTTCCTGACATCACGATCCCACACCATTGTCAACCTATGTAGTCAATAAACGAGAGAATTGCACAAGAAGCGGCTGACAGCTGGGACCAAGCAGCTCGAGCAGTATTTGTGTTTTTGAGGTGTGAGCACTGCAGAGTTTTTCTTGAGCGATGTTTAGCTCAGATATTAATTTTTAGGAATACCCAGGCAAGGTCAAGTTGTTATTCTCCGCCCCGCTGAGCTGCAAATCTTTGCTAGGAGGGATGCATTAGGCTTAACAAGAAAATGGGCTTTAAGAAATAATAAATGGGATGTAATTATAAAAACTGGGCAGTAACTATAAAAATGCACCAAACACGTAATTACTTTATAAAATATATTTTTGGATATTGAAAATTTTTAATTTCATTAATTGTTGCGAGCGCAATGTTTCGTTGGATTTTTACGTAATATACATTTATATTGAAATTGTATTTAATCTGACTAGAAATTTCGGGATAAAATATTTCGGATCCCATCAAAAGTGGGAAATTTTATTAAATTCTGTTTTGAACTGTTGGTTGAAATGGGATTTACTTTTAACAAACTGTAAATGGGATGTAGTAAATTTCATTAGAATTCAAAAATTGGCTGCACATTCTTACAAATCTCAAATGGGCTATAAGTTCTCTGCCACACACTTGTGGCCTTACTAAGTTGATGCGTCCCCTAAAAAAAGAGTTGACGCGTATGCAAGGCTTTGTCAACTTATAGTTAACACACGGTTCTAGCAGCAGTGGCCGTTGGATGTCCATCCGACGGATGCGGTGCTTCTTCTTCAATCTCAGATATTCTAGCTTCACCTGCCCAAAAAATGATTACTCCCCCTAACATCTGGGGCGCACCATTTTGGAAGCTGACCCGTGGGCCTACTAAGTTGACGCGTACCAAGGGCTTTGTCAACTTAGTCAATATAAATGATTCTAGCTGCAGTGACCGTACGATGTCCATCCAACGGCCGTCGTGCTTCTTCAACCTCTGGTCTTCTTGCTCCAGCCGCCCAAAGCAACGCCGGTCGTGTCGCCTGCTCCTGCCTCCCGTGGCCGGCTGTGCTGCCGTAGAGGCCTCACCGCCCCCTACTACTCCCACCGCTGGCTAGGCCATCCCTCCACTCACCCATACCCCCTGTTATTATGCGACAATGGCAGCCTCACAGCGCAGCGGAACCAGTGAACCCTCATCCTCCTCTCCATGTGGGTATCCACTGCCGCGTCTTCCCCGGCTCCGCGTCGTCCCCTTCCTAGGCCTCGCCTTCGTCCACCGCTGTGGTGCTCTCAGCGCGGCGTGGTCAATGTGGTCAACGACCGACTTCCATCGGAAGAGTACTGTACGGGGAGAGGCTGACAGCTGGGTCCACGGCAGCCGCAAGGAAGTGCCTCCTTATTACGCGCAAAATAATTATTCCTCCACCTGATAGCGGGGACCCACCGGACGGGCCACCGTATTTCGGGAAAAAAATGTTTCCCCCCTAACTGCTGGGACCCCACCAGCTACATCTTCGCACGCAAGGAAGTACGTCCGGGCAAAAAAAACGATTTGCCCCCCTGACTGTTGTGACCCACCAGCTACATCTTCGCACGCAAGGAAGTGCCTGACAGTTGGGACCCACCTGGTCGAAGCGTACGTAGCATTGTCATTATGGTAGCGAACGTGTACGTACATACTGGTCCATGTTGAGGCGCGCACGTGTCGTAGTAGAGGCGCACATGTAGCATGTACACGTATGTATAGCGGACAGTGTGCAAGAAAGAAAATACGGCCACGTAGGTACATACGGGAAGGGTCGCCAACGCCTACTCGCGCATACGTACGGCCAGGGCTCGTGTACATGGCTAGGTCGGAACAGAGAAACAGCATCGTCGTCGTGTTCATGGGGAACCAATCGACTGGGTCAGAACGGAATGCGTCGGTGTGTTCATCGGGAGGGCTTGGACGGAACAGCCGATGTAAATGAGGCCTGGCGTACAACACAACGGAGGAAACGGCCTTGTGTTCGACCGGCCACGTTCAAAACGGGATCCTGTTCATCGGGAGGGGGGTCTGGCGTACCGCAAAACGGAGGAAACTGACCTCCTACGGTCGAAACGGGGTCCTGTTGATCAGGCAAATGTCTGATAGTCTGATTTCAAAACCATGCATATCTTGTCGACATCGTACAATGGTTGTCCTTGTTTCACAAAGGGTCTCTGTTAGGGAATGGACTTGTGTCTGGAGCGCAGATATAGCATTGTTTTGAGCTTGCATATCTTGATCATGCGTCAGTTTGGACGAGATTACCTTAACAACCAACCCAGTATTACACAGGAACGTGCTTTTGGCATTGTTAGTGGACAGGTGCTGACCCACTGCAGCAAGAGGTGACATTGCAGTTATAGTTGCCTCGTCACCTTCAGAAGGTGGTGGTTCCACCATTTTTTCCATAGCTTGCTGAAAAGTTGAGTTTTTACATTAGTAGTACCAGAACAGAAGATATTAAGGAGGCAGCAAAACCAAACAAAATAGCTTTGGTCTATATACAAAACTTATTCTGGTGAACCCGTGTAAAATATTAGTTGTAATTTACTGCAAAGTACATAATAAAACCAGGTTCCAAACATATGACCATGTACCATGGCTAATGTATTGTCTATTTCTTCACATTCTATTGACAGCTAAGGATAAATAGACAAAGTTTATAATACGGTATGCATAGTAAGACATCATTCATATCACAAAACAACTAAGAACAGACAAACATGCAATTGTAACGTTGTGTGGGCAAGTCCAGCATGGAACTAGATTACAGATCAAGATCAAAGGAACATCACTCCTCTCTTTTAAACCTTGAAAGGTGCAATGATAAGCTAATACAATTGTGTATAAAATTGAAAAGAGTAATAGACATTGGCTGCAAACCATGCAGTTCAACACACAAGTCAGAGCAAGTAGTAGTTAAAAGGCATGAGAATTAAGGACTTACAACAACGGCTTTGACTGGTGTAGTCATGCCCGTCATCTTGCTGGTGTGACAGTCCTTCAAGATTTCCATAGCATTTGGATCAGGTACTTTTTGGTCCTTGCGGGCTTTCCTTTGCATTTGGAACAAGTCAATATAGATTTGATAATGTGGCACAACGAAAAGAGTGAAACAACAACTAATTACAAGAGCCTCGTAGTGTTCGATATAGCTATGAGATCCTGTCGTATGTTGGAATTTCACTTTTGTATGGTTGGCCTTGTTCTTTGAACAGTTCACCTACAAGAAGATAGATTTGTGAGTCACATGCGTAAATAGGAGTTCAACATGTGATCTGATCACATACATATAATGTACCTGATACTTTGGATCAGACCAGTGTTTAACGAGGACTCTCCAGTCTTCATCCGATATGTTTTCCACTGGAGATGTTTGGGAAAGTTCACTATTAGCCTTGCCTTCAAAGTAAGTTTTCCTCAAGTTATACCGATACTGTTGCAGAGTTGACTTGAAAACATGGGTGCAAGCTTGTCTGGTTGCATCATCTTGGCTATCCAACTTGAACCTCATATGTTGAAAATTATGGGAGTCTCATTATCAGCAACCTAGAAAGTATGGATTAGAGCAAGACGATATTAGTAGTTTCCATACATAACCATACTTACAGATAAATGGTCGAGGAAGGTGTTGAACTGGGTTTCGTCTTTGTCATTCCTGTATTGAATCCACGTTGGGAGGATACATGTATGACACCTAACGGCAACCGCTGCCTCTGATACTAACTTGGCTGATTCTGTAGCATCACGTGGCCTTTTTAACCTGCCTCAAAACAGATCTCCATTCTTCCTCCTCTAGATTTAGTTAACATATCGAGCATTATCCCTGATGTTTGTTTCCTCTTGCGCCTAGGTGCTGGTCCATCAACGAACATAGGAAGTGGTAGTGTACATAAAACTATGAGACTAAATATAAACAAGCATGCAACTGTAACTTGACTCTAGCAACTACCTTCTTGCTGTTGAAGCTCACAAAGTTCATCTGATCTTGCCAACTCGTCTTGTGTCTAGAGTGCTTCGGAAGTAGTATCAGGTGGCAAGGGAGCTTGGGAACATGCTGCTAGGTGAGTTGACGAATGCGTAACTCGTGCAGCTGGTGGTACTGTGGAAGGTGTTGCAACAACTAGGGTTGTCTCTGCTTGTTTTGTGGCAGCTATTGGTTTCTGTTTGGCTTGTTCTGCAGCTCGTGTAGCACAGGATACCCCATTGTACAATTTTCCGCTGGACTTTGACCTTCTATTGCAACATCAATACCAGGAGAATCTGCAGGATTCTTCCGCTTCCCTTTCCGTGTGTCCTTAGTACTAACACCATCCCATGTCATTCTGTGTTCCTTCCTCTTTCTCTGTGCCATGTTAAGTCAAGCTGACAAGAAAAAGGAATAACAATTTAGTTATTCAGAACAAATTGATGCGTGATACAGACAAACTGAAATTTGATAGGAGGATGTAATATGTATGAAAAACAGGACGACATGAGATAATCAGAAGTATGATGTGTAAACTAAGCAGAAGACATTTCACTAAATTAGAAGCAATGCAATGGAAGGTACACTGTTGGACATATGGCCTAGAGGCAATAATAAAGTGGTTATTATTATATTTCCTTCTTCATGATAATCGTTTATTATCCTTGCTATAATTGTATTGATTGGAAACTCAAATACATGTGTGGATACATAGACAACAACATGTCCCTAGTAAGCCTCTACCAGACTAGCTCGTTTATCAGAGATGGCTATGGTTTCCTAGCCATGGACATGAGTTATCATTAGATAACGGGATCACATCATTAGGAGAATGATGTGATGAACAAAACCCAAACTATGAATGTAGCATATGATCGTATCAAGTTTATTGCTATCGTTTTTTCTGCATGTCAAGTATATGTTCCTATGACCATGAGCTCCTGCAACTCATTGACACCGGTGGAGTGCCTTGTGTGTACCAAACGTCACAACGTAACTGGGTGACTATAAAGGTGCTCTACAGTTATCTCCGAGGGTGGCTGTTGAGTTGGCATGGATCAAGACTGGGATTTTCCACTCCGTATGACCGACAGGTATCTCAGGGCCCACTCAGTAATACAACATTACAATAATCTTGCACGCAATGTGACCAATGAGTTAAACACGGGATTTTGTATTATGGAACGAGTAAAGAGACTTGGCGGTAACGACATTGAACTAGGTATGGAGATACCGACGATAGAATCTCGGGCAAGTAACATACCGATAGACAAAGGGAACTACATACGCGATTAGTTGAATCCTTGATGTCAAGGTTCGACCAATAAGATCTTCATAGAATATGTGGGAACCAATATGGGCATCCAGGCCCTGCTATTGGTTATTGACCATAGAGGTATCTCGGTCATGTCTGCATAGTTCTCGAACCTGCAGGGTCTACACACTTAACGTTTGGTGATGATATAAGTATAGTTGAGTCATTATGGTGTTTATCGAAGGTCATTCGGAGTCCCGGATGAAATCCCGGACATGACGATGAACTCCGGAATGGTCCGGAGGTGAAGATCGATATATTGGACGATGGGTATTGGAGTCCGGAATTGTTCTGGGGGTACCAGATGATGACCAGCGTCACCGAAAGGGGTTTCATGGGGCCCCGCCAAGTGTTGGGGGCGCCATGGTCCAAGGGAAGGGACAAACCTGCCCACTAAGGGGCTGAGCGCCCACTCACCCCATCTCACGTAACTAGGAGGGTTGGGGGCGTTCCCCTAGGGCTTCCCACCTCCCGGCTTGGGGGGCAAGTCACCCTAGGAGAGATCCCATCTGCCCTGGCCGCTGCCCCCTAGGGGAACCCTAGTGGTGCCACCCCCTCCTCCCCTCCCCTATATATAGAGAGGTAGAGAGAGGGCAGCCACACCCCAAGAGCACATCTCCATGCCATGGCACCACCTCTCCTCTCCCTCGCATCCCTCTGCCTCTCCGTAGTGCTTAGGGAAGCTCTGCTGAGATTCCGCCACCACGCTGGCGCGGAGGGCTTGAGGTACTACTTCACCATCGCTCGCTGGATCAAGGAGGTGAAGGTGTCATCAAGCCGTACGTGTGTTTAATGTGGAGGTGCCGTCCGTTCGACACTTGGATCGGGAGTTCGCGGTACATATCGTGATTGGATCGCGAATACGTTTGACTACATCAACCGTGTTTCTTAATGCTTCCGCTTAGCGATCTACAAGGGTATGTAGATGCAATCTCTCCTCTCGTAGATAGTCATCTCCTAGATTGGATCTTGGATCTTCCTAGGAAATTTTTTGTTTCCCATGCAACATTCCCCAACATAGACACCATATGAAAGATGCTACAAATGTCACTCTGCCAAGTAAACAGTGTCTCGTCATAACTGACGTTTAAACTAATGTGAAGCAGTACAAGAAATAAATCATATGCAAGATGCAAACAACATCACACTACCAAGTTAAAGGTCTCTCGTCATTAGTGCCATTGCATATTCACAGCATTGCAAATTCACAGCTTATGATGTGTAAACTAAGTAGAAGGCATTTCAACAAATTAGAAGCAATGAAAGTTAGACACCATATGAAAGATGCAACGAATATCACTCTACCAAGTTAAAATTGTCTCGTCATAAGTGCCATTTAACAAATTAGAAGTAGTACAAGCTAGAAAAGAATGCAAGATGTAAGGCAAACACATGATACCAGGATGGAATATGTACGAAAACAGGACGGCATGGCAGATTCACAACAGTTTGTGTAAACTAAGCAGAAGCCATTTCAACAAATATGAAGCAATGCAAGCTAGACGCCGTATGCAACATGCAAGACAATATCACCCTGCCAAGCTAGAGAAAGCACATGGGATGCCGGTTTCACCGGAAGACCGACATAAGTCCCGACCTTATTTTTCTCCTTCCTCTTTCTTAGTTGTATTGCCTTGTCAAGTCAAACCCACAAGAAAAATGAATAAAAATTCGCTTTTCAGAAATCATTGATGCAAGATGCTGACGAGCACTACTTTAATGTAAGGCGACCGCATGATAGGACGATTGAATGTGTAAGAAAAAGGACAACATTGCATATTCACAGCTATGATGTGTAAACTAAGCAGAAGGCATTTCAATAGCTACGGTTGAATGTGTAAGAAAAAGGACAGCATTACATATTCACAGCTATGTTGTGTAAACTAAGCAAAAGGACATCATTGCATATTCACAGCTAACATTGAAAGCAAGACACCGTATGAAAGATGCAATGAATATCACTCTACCAAGTTAAAACTGTCTCATCATAAGTGCCATTTAAACAAATTAGAAGTAGTACAAGCTAGAAAAGAATGCGAGATGCAACCTATATCACACTCCCAAGTTAAACTTGTCTTATGATATGTGATTGTTGCAGGTTACACAACAGTAGTACTCTGATGTAAGAACATGGTGTTATAGACAGATATTGTATGTTCTATAAATAGGAACACGTGTCTTATTCACAAGTATAATGTGTAAAGTAAGCAGATGGAATTCAACAAAATTAGAAGCAATACAAGCTAGACATCATACATAACATGCAACCACATATAACAATGCCAAGTTAGAGGGAGCACCTGTGATGGTGCACTAGGGGAGACGTGCTCATCATCAACACAACTACGTTGAGTGTCTATGCATGTGTTGTCTTGCAAATCTTCTCGGGCGGGGGGGGGGGGGGAGTAGAATCGGTAGAGGCCCTCCGTTTGGAAGGAGCACCTTTATCCGCCGCATTGCTAATTTCCTTCTGCTTTATTGATTATGAATTGTCGAGTAAAACTGACAAGAAAAAGCAATAAAATTCACTCTTCAGAACTCATTCGTGCATGATACTGACAATCACTACTTTGATGTAAGGCAAACACATGATATCAGGATGGAATATGTACAAAAAACAAGACGGCATGGCATATTCACAACTATTTGTGTAAACTAAGCAGAAGCCATTTCGACAAATAAGAAGTAATGCAAGCTAGACACCACATGAAAGATACAACCAATATGACTCTGCCAAGTTAAAAGCATCCCATCATAAATGGCGTTTCAACAAATTAGAAGCAGCGCATGCTATAAATCATATGAAAGATGCAACTAATATCACACTGCATTTACTAAAGGTGTCTTGTCATATTGATTGACGCGGGATACAAAAAAAACAATAGTTTTATGTAAGGGCATGCTTAATAGACAGATGTACTATGTACTAAAAACAGGAAGGCATGTCACATTAACAGGTATAATGTATAAACTAAGCAGAATAGCACATGCAATTTAACCAGATTGGAAGAATTACAATTTGGACACCATATGCAACATGCAACCACATATCACGCTGCCAAGTTAGAGCAAGCACCTACGATGTTGGTGTAGGGGAAATGTGGTAATAAACTACAGAGCTACGTTCACTATCTTCATCTAGCCTTCTGTTTCTTGAGAATCATGTGGGGAGACTGACGCTGCATTCTTTAAATGAGGATCTTTTCTCACGGTATTCTAGAGGACTGATTGCCTCATTAGAAGTGGTTGACGAGGGATACACAAGAACATTAGTTTGATGTAAAAATATGGTTAATAGACAAATGTAATAGTATGTACCAAAAACAGGAAGGCATGTCATATTCAAAGGTATAATGTGTAAGCTAAGCAGGTGCAATTTAACCAGATTGGAAGCAATACAAGATATACATCCGGATGGAGTGGTGAGCATGATCATCGAGGACCTGAGAGCCTCGTGGGAGGCGGGCTGCTTCGCCACCATTGTGGCTTTTTAGTTGGCTTCCAGGTGATGCTTGTCTGTGCTGGGCTTGCCACTGGCTCGGCCAGTGCCCTGGCTAGCTATTTGTCTTCTGGTGCTCCCGGGATGGTGGTTCATGTAAAAAATATCTTTCCGTATGTTAATAAAGACCGACTTCAGCCTTTCGAATAGAAGCTAGACAACATATGCAATATGCAGCCACATATAACACCGTGAAGTTAAAGCAAGCACCTGGGACTGTGGTTCATGGCGAGGGAGATCATTAACTCTAGAGCTACTTTTACCATCTCCATCTGTTGATCATCCAACCTTTTAAACATCGAAACGTGCCTTTCCTGCCAGCGAAGCAAGCAGGAGCGACTTCTCTCTTTTCTTTTGTGCTTCTGTCAAGGCAGAGTCTGAAATACCTTGGCGTAAAAACACAATAGTGAGAGTATGGGTGAAGTGTGTGCAGAACTAGTGCACTGTAAAAGTAGCAGATAGGAGGTGGCTGAAAAATAAATGATAGGAGACCTATGATAGCTCTACAACATTGCATGGCAAACAAAATTAGATTCTACTATGTATGATTTTGTAATATATGAGCATCGGGATGGCTCGGAAATGCAGGTACTCCTCCAGCACACCACCACATGTGGTCCTATCAAAATAACAGTCGACTGAAAATAAATAGGTCAGACGATATTTTATGAACCGTCCGATCTATAAGGAACAGGCAGATGGCCTTCGTCTACCTGCCACCAGTCACTGTTGACGATCTTTCTCGAACCGCCAGCGACCACCGGCCCAGACCCCTGCCTCCGCCGCCCCGCCCTCCCCTCGACCTCACACCACCGCCGTGCTTGGCAGTGCCCCCGTCCATCCCTTTAATCCCGGCCGACCTCCAGATCAGGCGCCAACAGCTCCTAGGCCCCACACACCCCTAAGATAAACACCGAGGCGCAGCTTCCCCGGCGTAATAGGCGGACTAGCGCCTGTTACGCCGGGGAATGCTTCCTTTAATTGGGAATCAACTGATCAGGAATTGAAATCCAGGGGGGCAACGGACCTCTAGCTAAGGTGAAATAGTATGAGGAGAAACATTGTGCATCGCGACTTACTAGGAACATCTAGTATCAGGAAGAAGCGGTCAACTAGTGTCTTCTTTGGGATGAATACCGTGCAAGCTGACATGTAATATTTGCACGGATAAGGGAAGAGGAGTACCATTTCCGGTTGCCAGTGCTGTGTCCTCCGGATGTCGCGACGATTTTCTTGTTTTACCTGGCGAACCAATGTTTTGGAGGAGGGTCGAGCCTTGGATGAACCCATGGCAAAATTGTTGACTGTGTTTTTGTGGCCGTCTGTCGGCGGAGGGGAAGCAGATCCGAGGTGGAAAAGGACGACATAGAGGGAACAACTCCGATGCAGTGGATGGTGGCCAAGTTGGAGCGACAGTGGTGAGGAGCAGGACGGCGTGGTTGAACTGGCTCGAGTACGGACAACTCGGCCTCGGCTTGAACTACTAGCCATGGTGGGCATTGCGGCTGCGGTGGACGACGACGTCGGGGTATCGACTCCAGCATGATGGAGGAGGGCGGCGGTTGATGGGTGGGATGGGGTGGTGGACGGAGGACACCGGGGGTTTCGCGGCTGGTGGAGAGGTAGTTTTTGCACCCAAGGAGTACGAATGGGGAATTGGACGGGGGGAGCTAAGGGAGAAACATGTTTCGGTCTGGGACACACTTGTTTTTGGTTTTTTTAACATATGGGATGTCCTTGTTTGAAATTTGGGGAAAGTACAAACTTTGCTCCCCTCTTAATTTTCGGACCTACTGCGGGTCGGGGGTAGGATGGTAATCCCAGGTGCCCCAAATAGTGGGCGGGGTTGATTTCCGCCACGCGCATGTGTGCTTAGGCGGCCATTGTGTATGAATGTTTTTCGGAGGCGGTTACGTGGCGTCTAGATGAAGCTACAAACCTAACCCGATTTAGACCTTTGGACGTCGGGCCGGTTGGTTTCACGGGCAGAGGAATTCGTTTAATGAAGTTGCACAACAGGATGATGCTTACACTGCTCCTGATATACAAGATTCCACAAATGTTCCTAATATCTTTGCGAACCATCACATCAATGATGCTGGCGAAAATATTGCCTGTCGGGCTGTGGACATACAAGAGTTGATCAATAGGATGCCAACGTTTGAGGACATTGAGGATGAAGAAGAAGATGACACTGTGGGGAATTACAATTCAGACTGATACACATGGCGAAGATGTTGACGCTGCTCCCGCGGATGATGATTAGATTGCTTTTGTCGTATTTGCCTGTCAGAAGACGTATTTTTATCTACTATGTGAAATTGTGTTTGGTATGACAACTGAAACCTGATGAACTTGTTGTTTAGTATTTTGTTGTGAGAACATCACTTATTATGCCTGTTGATTTGTGTTTGGTGATTGTATGATGACTAAAACATGATGACATTTTTGTTTACTTGTACTCATATTTGGCTATGAAAATTGAATTTGATGACTAGTTTGCTGTTGGACTGCAATTTGCTCAACGTCTTCGAATGGCAACAAAGCTGACCCGATAGGACCTCTGCTAATTTATTTATTTGTTAGCAAAAGGGCCTCTGTTATTTATTTATTTTTTAGCAAAAGGGTATTCCCCCCCCCCCCCGATTTCTGTCAATAGAAATCATTAGATGTTCACAACACTACGCCCAGCCTGCTAAACAAGTTTCATTTATTACTAGTTTCAACAAAGTGCTCATGTCATAGCCACTGAATACATCACAAGTGCACATCGATTTTGCCCATTATCTTAACATGCTCTTTCATCTCCTCATTGCTGTCAAGGCCGTTCAGTAGCTGTTGCTTGGCCATGATCAGAGGAACTGCATCTTTAACCTTCTGCTCCGCATCTTCCTCTTCTGCCGTTCCTTCAGTTACTTGTACAACACCCCAACCTACTGGTATTGGGATTCCTCGGCTAACCAAATAATCAGCGTAGTTGCATTCCCCCACATCAGCAACTTCCCAGAAATACAAATCACAAGAATCCTCCCTTTTCTGCACAAATCAAAGTGGAAGATCATCAACCAAACTATTAAAAAGTTCAGCAACTGAAAGCAGTAGAACAACACTTAAACATATTATTACCCCATGATTCGGGCATTTGTATAAGACTCGGCCAGGGTTGAGGATTGTGGTTGAGACGTGATGGACGACTCTGCATGATTTGCAGCAGTGGCACCTGTCGGATTTCGGGTTCTGGTAGACCCTTGAGGTTCGAACACTGGGGTGCGCGCGGAGATTTCGCCTCCTACCTGCCTGCACCCCTTCGCCTCGCTAAGATCTAAGCTATGGAAAGAACAACACAAGAGACACAGGGTTTATACTGGTTCGGGCCACCGTTGTGGTGTAATACCCTACTCCAGTGTGTGGTGTGGTGGATTGCCTCTCGGGCTGATGATGATGAACAATACAAGGAAGAACAGCCTCGCGAGGGTCTGTTCTTGGATGGGGCGATGAACTGCTGGGAGGAGTTTAGTCACCCTTCTCTCTCTCTCCTCGATTGTTGATGCCCCCCTTACTATGGTGGCTAGTCCTATTTATAGAGGCCCTGGTCCTCTTCCCAAATATCGAGCGGGAAGGGAGCCAACAATGGCGGGCTAATTTGAAGGGGGACAGCTAGTACTAGCTATCCTGACAAAAGTAGTCTTCGCCTGCACAAAGCTCTGGTGGTGACGCCGTCTTGGGCTCCACAATGACCTCCGTCTCACAGTCCTCCTGGTCTTGGTCTTGTTGCACCGAAATTGCAACCTTTGCCTGATGCCTCGGTACTCCGCGGCTGCGCTTGCTCCCTTTGCACCAAAGAGGAAAGGGGGACACTGCACGGGCTGGCGCCCGCCTGGCGCCTTTGGTCGTCATGGCTTGCGTCACAGGCACCTCATGAGGTACCCCGCCTTGATCTCTCCGCCTCCTCACGAGCCAGCCTGATGAGGCCGTGCCTGAGGAAGCTCTGTGTCGTCCGCCCCGCGAGGCTTGGCCCCTCGCGAGGGTCTTGGGTCTGCGTTGGTGAAGATGGGCCGTGCTGGGCCCCCCTTTGAGCCACGCCGCAGGCCGCAGGAAGGCATGTCTGGGGACCCCCGTTCCCAGAACGCCGACAGTAGCCCCCGGGCCCAAGGCGCGCCCGGGCTTGGCCGTGCAGGGAGGCGAAAGGGCAAGAGCGAAGCGCCGCGGGCCCTAACAGCCTATGGTCTTGGGTGCCGCATGGAGGTTGATTGGACGTGGGCGTCTCCACTTCCCCATGGCGCCTCGGCAACTGCATGGATTGGACAAGTCCCTGCATGCAAAGCTGGTCATAATTACCTGCGATCGTGGGGGCCGTCGGTTGGCCCTCGCTAGCTATATGTACGGATCAGCGTGCGCCCTTCCAGTTCATCCCCCTTGCTTTTCCTTCTTCTTCATGGCCCCGTCGAGGAGGTTCTCGGCCGTAGAGAAGGGGAAGGCTCGCCAGGTTGAGCCTACCTCTCCCCCGCCCAAGCGCGGCCGAGGGCGCCCTCGCAAACATCCTGTGGCCGCCACGGCAGCTCCCCGCGGCCGTGGAGACGATTTCCAGCGCGGCGACAGACGGATTGTTGTGGCTGGGGGGCGCGCTCCGGTCGCGCGTCCCCCTAGGCCGCGCTTTCGCGCTGTAGAGGTGCTGCCGGAGTTCGTCGTGTGGTCGGCGGAGCCGACTAGTACCCGGCTTCCACTTCCTCGCTTCCTCCTCAGCAAGCTCTCGGCCGGCGCCCCGGGCGGCCTCTGGCTTCAGGCCGACGGCTGCTGCAGCCGGGCCTCATGGGCTTAATTGGAGGTTTCTGCAGCCGGGAGCCTGGCCCTGGCCCGCGGTTGGCAGATGTTTGCCCGCGCGCGTGGCCTGAGCCGTCGGTGCACCCTGCACTTCAAGTTTGACGGCGATGCCACCCTCTACGTGAGGGTGTTTGGGGAAGATGGTCGCCGCGCAGGGTGCTGCCCTGAGGATGACGACCGCGGCCGGGAACCCAGCTCCGGCGATGATGGAGAGGACAGCGCTCGCGTGACTGGCGGCGCTCAGGGTTCCCCAAGCTTCTCCGGTTCTTCTTCAGGCGGCGACTCTTCTAGCGGTGGCCGCGGTCAGCCTCCACGCCGTCGTGTCTGCTTGGGAGGTTGTAGCGTGTCCACCCGCCGTCGCGCCCCGGTGAAGCGTGAGAGGGAGTCTGCCTGAGCCCCGGAGGCAGCTCGAGTCTTCCCTGCAGGCCGGTGTGAGGCGAGCTGCGCCTGATTTGTTCTTTCTTTTCCTTTTTCCTGTGTAAAAAGACAGTAGTGTGGAGCCCCGCGGGGGCATGTTTGGGTTATTGCTGTTAATCATCTTTGCTTCCGTTATCGTGCCTTCCGGCTACGTGCCTGCGCGTGGATAGTTCCCGGCCCCAGCCGTGGGGGGGCGACCGACCCAGGCCCTGTGTTCATGTCGCGGTGCCCGTGGGGCACGGACTAGAGGGGTGCTCCTGTAATGGACCCAGGTCGCGAACCCTTTGAACAACTAGGACAGGAACACTCGCGAGGGCGCTCGGCTGCCCCCCCCCCCTCGCGAGGCCTTGCATAAGAGAAATCGAGGCAGGAGAGTGAAAAGTCGAAGAACCACAAGCCAAAGACGGCAACAACTCCAATAAAACTTCGAATGAGAAGGAACAAGCCAACTACGGAAAGCAAATGAAAAGCCGCGTCCGGCACCTAATCTAGTCTTCGACGTCTTCTCACCAGCGCGGAGCTAAGTGCTGCCACTGGGCGTGGGAGGGAGCCCCAGGGCCTGAGGCCGGCGCTCCTGAGACTCCGGGGCGTGTACAGCCCCAACTCATTATTACGTGAGAGTGTCACGGGCGGCGAGCTTCACAGGCGTTGGCCTTCTTCACAGGCTCCAGGGCTTTTCCAAAATGCGACAGCGTCACAGGCATTCGCTTTCTTCACAGGCTCTGGGCCTTTTCCAAAACGCGACAGCTTCACAGGCATTCGCCTTCTTCACAGGCTCTGGGCCTTTTCCAAAACGTGACAGCTTCACAGGCATTCGCCTTCTTCACAGGCTCTGGGCCTTTTCAAAAACGTGACAGCTTCACAGGCATTCGCCTTCTTCATAGGCTCTGGGCCTTTTCCAAAACGCGACAGCTTCACAGGCATTCGCCTTCTTCACAGGCTCTGGGCCTTTTCCAAAACGCGACAGCTTCACAGGCATTCGCCTTCTTCACAGGCTCACGACAGCTTCACAGATATTCGCCTTCTTCACAGGCTCTGGGCCTTTTCCAAAACGCGACAGCTTCACAGGCATTCTCCTTCTTCACAGGCTCTGGGCCTTTTTAGGGGTAGAACCTCCGGAGGTGCTGGATGTTCCATGCGTTCTGGACCGGCACCCCCTCCTGAGTCTCCAAGCGCGCGGAGCCGAGCCTGAAAACATGAACAACTTTGAATGGGCCCTCCCACATGGGAGAGAGCTTGTGCAGCCCCTCCCTGGAGCGAACCCGCCTGAGCATGAGGTCTCCTACCTCGAGAGTTCTGGGGCGGATGTTGCGGCAGTGATATTGCCGCAGTGCTTGTTGGTACCTCGCCGCTCGCAGCGCGGCTTCTCGGCGACGTTCCTCCCCCAACACGAGGTCCATCCTGTGCATGGCGTCCTGCTGCGCCTCGTCGAACGCCAGGACCCTTGCGGAGCGACATCTGACCTCATGAGGGAGGACCGCTTCGGCTCCATAGACCAGGAAGAACGGGGTCTCTCTAGTCGGGTTGGTCGCGGTTGTGCGGATGGACCACAACACGGACTGAAGCTCATCGTACCAACCTCTGCCGCAGGCCTCCAGCTTCTTCTTGAACGTCCTTGTCTTGAGGCCCCTCAGGACCTCTGTGTTGGCTCGCTCGGCCTGGCTGTTGCTTCGGGGGTGCGCCACCGAAGCGTAGCATATCTGCGTTCCAAGGTTAGCACATTATGTTTTGAAGAGGTTACTGGTGAATTGTGAACCGTTGTCCGTGATGATGCGTTTCGGCACCCCGAACCGGCTCACGATGCCCTTGATGAACTTGACCGTGGAACCCGCGGGAATGGTGCGGACAGCCTCTACTTCAGCCCACTTGGTGAACTTGTCCACGGCGACGTACATGTAGCGGTAGCCCCCTGGCGCCCGAGGAAACGGGCCCAAGATGTCTAGCCCCTAGACTGTGAATGGCCACGAAAGGGGTATAGTCTACAGGCCTCCTGCTGGCTGATGGATCTGCTTGGCGTGGAACTGGCAGGCCTCACAAGCTTTCACTAGTTCGACAGCGTCATTGAGTGCGGTGGGACAATAAAACCCACTGCGGAACGCCTTGCCGACGAGGGTCCGTGATGATGAATGATGTCCACAGTCTCCGCCTTGTATATCTTCCAGCAGTTCCTTCCCTTGCTCCCTGGAGATGCAGCGCAGGGATACATCATTTGGTCGCTTCCGGTAGAGCTCTCCATCCTTGATGCAGTATGCCGTGGCCTGGCGTGCCACTCGCTCCGCTTCCTCCTCCTTTTCCGGCAGGGTCCCTTGTGTTAAGTAACTCCGGAGCTCCGCGATCCAGCATCCCTCCCGAGGTTCCATCGTCAGGAGCAGGCGTGCTCCTGAGGGCAGGCCACAGGCCGGAGCTCCTGAGGCAGGTGGCTTGGGGAGCTCCTCCCGAGGCTGAGCCGTGTTTGACAATGACGTCAGGGCTGAGGGCTTGAAGAGCCGCTCCTCGAAAACGCCAGGCTCGTGAGGTAACCACCTGGACGCCCGTTTGGCGATGTCGTCGGCCTCCTGATTGGTGCCATGGGGCACATGCTGCAACTCCACCCCCCAGAACTGCTTCTCCATCCTGCAGACCTTCGCAAGGTAGGCTTCCATGTGCTCATCTTTCGGCTCGTACACCTTGTTGGAGAAATTGACAAGGAGCTGCGAATCGCCCTTGATGGTGAGGCGTTTCACCCCCAGGGCAGCTGCGGCCTTCAGGCCCGCTATTAAACCTTCATACTCCGCTATGTTGTTGGAGACCTTTTCACCTTGCTGGAAACAGAGCTGCACAGCGTAGTAGAGCTTGTCCTGAGTGGGCGATATAAGCACCGCCCTAGCCCCAGCGCCATGCCTGGAGAACGCCCCATCGAAGTACATGACCCAGCCTTCTGGCGCCTCGCTTCCCGGGGAGAGGGACCGATCCTCGTCGGCCTTGAGGCCTGGTGCCTCCGTCCATTCTGCCACAAAATCCGCCAACGATGCTCCCTTGATGACTCTAGTCGTGCTGAATTCGAGCTGAAACGCTTGCAGTTCTATGTTCCACTCAGCGACCCTTCCAGCTGAGTTGGGGCTCCTGAGCACTCTCTCCAGGGGGTATGACGAGACGACCTTGATGGGGTGACCCTGAAAATAGTGCCGCAGCTTGCGCGAGGCCACCAGTAGTGCGAGGAGGAGTTTGTGAGGCATGGGGTACCGTGCCCTCGCATCCCGCAACACCGTGCTGACGAAGTACACTTGGTGCTCAATGAGGTTGGGTGCGTCAGTGCTGGCGGCTCCCTTCAAAGACCATGGCGCCTCTTGAGGCGATGAGGCCTCCTGAGGCTGGCCATCTGGGAGAGAGGCCTCCTCCGCCTCCGGTGCACTCCTCTGCGATGGCTGATCCTCCTCAGCCGCGGTGGCGGTTTCTGTGGGCCTTCCTTGTTCCTGTTTTGCCTTGTCCCGGGCTGCTGCTGCGGTTTTGATTCGACGCTCCTCTCTAACCACCACCAGGGCTGCGCTGGCGGAGTAGGGAGTGGCGGCGAGGTAAAGCACCAAGGGCTCTTGAGGGCGCGGAGCCACTATGACCGATGGGCTGGTCAGGTATCTCTTGAGATCCTGGAACGCCTTGTCAGCCTCTTCAGTCCACACAAAGGGCCCCTTTTTCTTCATTAGCTGGAAGAACGGCAGCGCTCGTTCCCCCAACTTGGAGATGAAGCGCCCTAGCGCGGTCACGCGCCCAGTGAGATTCGGCATTTCTCTGAGGGTCTTTGGCGGGCTCATGTCTTCCACCGCCTTGGCCTTTTCCGGGTTAGCCTCGATGCCTCGGTGGGACACAAGGAAACCCAAGAGTTTGCCCGAGGGGACTCCGAACACACACTTCTCTGGGTTGAGCCGTAGGTTCACTGCGTTGTGGCTCGCGAAGGTTTCCTCCAGGTCTTGTATCAGGGTCCTGGCCTCCCGAGACTTTACCACAATGTCATCGACGTAAGCTTCAACATTCTTTCCGAGCTGCGGGCCTAAGGTGATGTGCATCAGCTGCTGGAAGGTTGCCCCTGCGTTACGCAGCTCGAATGGCATGCATGTGTAGCAGTACACCCCACACGGGGTTAGGAAGGCTGTCTTTTCGACATCTTCTACCGCCATCTTGATCTGGTGATACCCAGAGAAGGCATCCAAGAAGCATAGCAGGTCGCATTCCGCGGTGGAATCGACGATCTGGTCGATGCGGGGGAGCGGGAACGGATCTTGCGGGCATGCTTTGTTGAGGTTGGTGAAGTCGACACACATGCGCTCCTTCCCTCCCTTCTTTGGCACAACGATAGGGTTGGCCAACCAATCCGGGTATCGGACCTCGCGAATGACCCCAACGGCTTCTAATTTGCGGGTCTCTTGGACGATGAAGGCCTGCTTTTTTGTGGACTGCCGCCTGGCCTTCTGCTTCACAGGGCGCACATTGGGGCACACGTTGAGGTGATGCTCGATTACACTCCTAGGGATCCCTGCCAACTGATCAGGCTCCCAAGCGAATACCTTCTTGTTTGCGCGCAGGAACCCGACCAGGGCCTCCTCCTGCTCGGGTTCGAGGTTGGCGCCTATGGTGAAAGTGGCGTTGGTGGACCCGTCCTCATCGACGGGTATCTGCTTGGTTTCTGCCTTGTCTTGGGTGAACAACTGTTTCTTCTTGGCGGGTGCAGCCCCCTTGGGCTCAGGGGTCTCCAAGTCGGCGGTCTGTGCCGATGCCGCTGTCTTGAAGGCGAGCTTGAGCACCCGCAGCACGTCTCCGGTGTCCCCGTGCACGGTGAGGACACCGCTGCTCCCGGGCATCTTCATGAGGTTGTACGTCGGGTGCGTCGCGGCCATGAACTGGGCCAGCGCTGGGTAGCCGAGGATGGTGTTGTAGGGGAGGCTGATGGGGGCGATGTCGAAGTCGACCAGCTCCGTGCAGAAGTTGTTGTAGGTGCTGAAGGTTACTGGGAGCCGGATCTGTCCCAAGGAGCTGGATGATCCGCCCCCAACGCCTGAGAAGGGCCGGCTGGGTTGCAGCCGTTCCAGGGGTATGAAGAGGAGGTTGAAGGCCTCGACCGAGAGCACGCTGAGGCCCGCACCGCCATCGATGAGAGTTCTGGTGATGGCCACCTGGCAGATGGTGGGGGTGCACAGCATGGGGAGCGCACTCGAGCAGGCCGAGTTGGAGGGGTGGTCCTCCGAGCTGAAGGTCAGGCCGGCCTTGGGCGCCGCCCGGTCCGGGAGAGCCCCTTGCCATGTGGAAGCGGCGCTGACCCGGCGGATGAACGGCTTGACGTGGTGACTTGTAGGCGGCGCCTGCGAGCCACCCAGGTGGGCCGCGAGGACCGGGGGTGTTGGTGTAGCGCGATGGGCGGGGAAGAGGCTGCGGGGCTCTTCCCAAGAGGCCACGGAGGCTGCCGGCAGGTGGAGCAGCCATGTGCGCGGAGCGCCGGTGAGGGCCATGGTGAGTTGGCCATGACCCTATCGTCACCTCCAGCTTCGAGGAGGGCCTCCTCGCTCACCAGCAAGAAGGCCATCGGATCTGTCGCGCCGCCGTAGCGCGGCGGCATCGTTGGCTTGAACCTGTCTGGCCACCGTACCCGTTGCAGGGCTGGGGCCAGCGCTCGGAGCCCCATGGCCCCCGTGCTGGCGCCGGCGGCTGGAGCGGGCGACGCGCTACTCATTGCGAGGCAGGCCGTGGCGGTGGCGGAAGAGAAAACTCCGGTGCACCCCTACCTGGCGCGCCAAATGTCGGATTTCGGGTTCCGGTAGACCCTTGAGGTTCGAACACTGGGGTGCGCGCGGAGATTTCGCCTCCTACCTGCCTGCACCCCTTCGCCTCGCTAAGATCTAAGCTATGGAAAGAACAACACAAGAGACACAGGGTTTATACTGGTTCGGGCCACCGTTGTGGTGTAATACCTTACTCCAGTGTGTGGTGTGGTGGATTGCCTCTTGGGCTGATGATGATGAACAATACAAGGAAGAATAGCCTCGCGAGGGTCTGTTGTTGGCTAGGGCGATGAACTGCTGGGAGGAGTTCAGTCACCCTTCTCTCTCTCTCCTCGATTGTTGATGCCCCCCCTATTATGGTGGCTAGTCCTATTTATAGAGGCCCTGGTCCTCTTCCCAAATATCGAGCGGGAAGGGAGCCAACAATGGCGGGCTAATTTGAAGGGGGACAGCTAGTACTAGCTATCCTGACAAAAGTAGTCTTCGCCTGCACAAAGCTCTGGTGGTGACGCCGTCTTGGGCTCCACAATGACCTCCGTCTCACAGTCCTCCTGGTCTTGGTCTTGTTGCACCGAAATAGCAACCTTTGCCTGATGCCTCGGTATTCCGCGGCTGCGCTTGCTCCCTTTGCACCAAAGAGGAAAGGGGGACACTGCGCGGGCTGGCACCCGCCTGGCGCCTTTGGTCGTCATGGCTTGCGTCACGGGCACCTTGTGAGGTACCCCGCCTTGATCTCTCCGCCTCCTCGCGAGCCAGCCTGATGAGGCCGTGCCTGAGGAAGCTCTGTGTTGTCCGCCCCACGAGGCTTGGCCCCTCGCGAGGGTCTTGGGTCTGCGTTGGTGAAGATGGGTCGTGCTGGGCCCCCCTTTCAGCCACGCTGCAGGCCGCAGGCAGGCAAGTCTGGGACCCCCGTTCCCAGAACGCCGACAGCACCACACCAACGGCAGCGGGTTGCGATGAGCAACCGGCTGCGGTGCGTGTGTCGGCAGGGGTGTGATGAGACCCATAGGCGATGGTATGGGTGGCGACTTGGCGCATATCAGGTTGTTGCCTGCTAAGAGCAGTTGGATGAGCGGCCAGTGGACATGGTTGCTGCGGCCGGAGCTTCTGCTGCTAGGCAGAGTAAGTAGAGAGAGAAGCGGACATTGGATATGTCAGTTCCATTACATGCAGAGTAGCATAGAACCTTATATAGTCATAGTCTAGGTTTCGATTCAAACCAGCTATAGGAGCACGTCTCTCTTTTTTCTAAAACTCAGCAACGTATCTTTACTGGTCCACTAGCTTGTTCTCTACGCCTTCTTAAGTCTTTGATTTTCTTTTTTTTGCGAGGAAGGAAGGAGGACAAAATTGAGAGTTCGTGGGACTCGAACCGAAGACCTCTCGGTTGAAAACCAAGGGTGCTAGTCACTTATGTGGCGAACATTCCCTGGGAGTAGGATGACAAACAAACGCATTTTCCTCATAGTTTTAGTTGCGATGCTAGATCGAATGGTCGCAGTTTCGGGAATGTTATCAGGCGAACGAGCCCAATTTTTATTTTCTTCCTATATATAAAAAGTAAGCTACTTGGTGTCGGCTTAGTCAACAAACGATTGTGCCAACCTTGACCGTTGGATTGACATTCAATGTCTATCGTGTTTCTTTCGTCTTTTCTTCATCTAGCTGCCAAAGCCAAACCAGCGCTGGCGGGAGTGCCTGCTCCCGCCTCACATGACTAGTTGTGTTGCCGCACATGCATCGTGGCCACATCGCAACCTAAAACTCATGCGCATCTTCCCCAGATCCTGTTCGTTCCCGTCTGAGGCCTCTTCATCATCCTCCACCTTGCTTCGCTCATCGCGGCACCGCCCTCCGGTGTTGTCAACATGGTCAACAACCGAGAGGAATAAGGAGATGACTGTACATGGTGAGGATGACAGTAGGGACCCAGTAGCACACATATTTTTTTTTCGGGACGGAGAAGGGTATCAACTGGGTTGTGCGGGAGCTTTGGCCCGTCTAGCCCAGGCTTTTATTTTATATGTTTACCACATGACTTGCCCAACTTGTTTTTTTCCTTTCTAAAAATGGCTAGCCCAGCTATTTTGTTTTTTGTAGAATAACCAACGTAGGCCTACTTGGTTTTCTATGCCCTGCTGGGCCGAAAATCTTTCAAGACGAGGAGGCATGCATTCGGGCTTGCCCAGAAAATGGGCTATAAGTAATAAGAAATGGGCTATCATTAATAATAAATGGGCTGTAAAATGAAAAAATATAGCAAATAGGCAATTAGTTCCAAAAAAACTTTTTTCTTTTGGATTTTGATATTTTCAATTTCATTGTTTTTGTGCGGGTAAAATTTCATTGGATTTAAATTAAGGTATGTTTAGTTTTTATATTAATTTGAATCTGGCTAGAAATTGCGGGTTGTATACTGTTTGGGACAGATTTGGAGGTTAACTTGTGGGTCTACTAGGTTGACGTGTACGAAAGGCTTTGTCAACTTAGTCCACAAATGATTCTAGCAGCAGTGATCGTTGGATGTTAATCCAACGGCCGTGATGCTTCTTCAATATATGATCTTCTTGCTCCAGCCTCCCAAACCAGCGCCAGTGGGACTGCTTCTCCCGTCTCCCGTGGCCGGCTGTGCTACTGCACAAGCCGCAGCGCCCCACCCTACTCCATTGCTGGCAAGACCATTCCTCTACTCACCCACACCTCCTATTATTTTCCGGCGACGGCAGCCAAACCAGTTAACCCTCGTACTCCTCTCTGCGTGGGCATCCACTACCGTGTCTTCCCCAGCTCAACGTCGTCCCCTTCCTAGGCCTCGCCGTCGTCCACCGCCTAGTGCTCTCGGCGCGACGTGGTCAACGTGGTCAACGAACGACATCCATCGGAAGTGGACTATATGTGGAGAGGCTGATAGCTGGGTCCACGACCGCAGCAAGGAAATGCCTCCTTATTACGGCCAAAATAATGATTCCTCCACCTGAAAGTTGGGACCCACTGGAAGGGCCTCTGTATTTCGTGAAAAAAATGTCCCCCCGCTCATAGCTCGGACCCACCAGCAATATCTTCGCAGACAAGGAAGTGCCTCCTTATTACGCACAAAAATAATGAATACTCCTCCTGCTAGCTGGGACCCACCATAGTGGGAGGCTGACTTGTGCGCCTACTAAGTGGACGCGGATGGAGGGCTCTGTCAACTTAGTCAATATGAACTATTCTAGCTCTAGTGACTGTACGATGTCCATCCAACAGTCGTAGTGCTTCTTCAACCTCTAGTCTTATTGCTCCAGCCGCCCAAACCACCGCCGGTCGTGCTGCCAGCTCCTGCCTCCTGTGGCCGGCTGTGCTGCCGTGGAGGCCTCATCGCCCTCTACGACTCCCACCGCTGGCTAGGCCATCCCTCTACTCACCCACACCCCTTGTTATTCTGCGGCAATGATAGCCTCACACCGCAGCCTAACCAGTGAACCCTCGTACTCCACTCCCCATTGGCATCCACTACCGTGTCTTCCCCGGCTCCACGTCGTCCCCTTTCCAGGCCTCGCCGTCATCCACCACCCTGGTGCTCTCGGCGCATCATGGTCAACATGGTCAACGAACGACATCCATCAGAAGTGGACTGTATGTGGAGAGGCTGACAGCTGGGTCCACGGCCGCAGCAAGGAAATGCCTCCTTATTACGCACAAAATAATGATTCCTCCACCTAACAGCTAGGACCCACCGGAAGGGCCTCTATATTTTAAAACATTCCCCTCGCCGGCAGCTCGGACCCACCAGCAATATCTTCGCACGCAAGGAAGTGCCTCCTTATTACGCACAAAAAATGAATACTCCCCTTGCTAGCTGGGACCCACCATAGTGGGAGGCTGACTTGTGGAGCTACTAAGTTGACGTGGACGGAGGGCTTTGCCAACTTAGTCAATATGAACGATTCTAGCTCCAGTGATCGTACGATGTCCATCCAACGGCCGTAGTACTTCTTCAACCTCTGGTCTTCTTCCTCCAGCCGCCCAAACCACCGCCGGTCGTGCCACCTGCTCCTGCCTCCCGTGGCTGGATGTGCTGCCGTGGAGGCCTCACCACTCAACCACTCCCACCGCTGGCCAGGCCATCCCTCAACTCACCCACACCCCCTATTATTCTGCGGTGACAGCAACCTCACACCGCAGCCGAACCAGTGAACCCTCGTACTCCTCTCCGTGTGGGCATCCACTGCCACGTCTTCCCCGGCTCCACGTCGTCCCCTTCCTAGGCCTCGCCATCATCTACCGCCTTGGTGCTCTCGGCGCGGCGTGGTCAATATGGTCAAGGAACGACTTCCATCGGAAGAGTACTGTACGTGGAGAGGCTGACAGTTTGGTCCACGGCCGCAACAAGGAAGTGAAACCTTATTATGCGCAAAATAGTGATTCCTCCACCTGACAGCAGGGACCCACCAGACGGGCCATCATATTTCACAAAAAAATGTTTCCCCCTGACAGCTGGGACCCACCAGCTATATCTTCGCACGGAAGGAAGTGCCTCCTTATCCTCCCTGACAGTCGGGACTCACCTGGTCGAAGCGTACGTAGCATTGCCATTCTGGTCGCAAATGTGTACATACATACTAGCCGATCGGTCTATTTGCAGGCTCCAGCAATGACCATGGCCGAGTAAGGAAGGGCACGTGTCGTAGTAGAGGCGCAGACGTAGCATGTACATGTACGTACATGCAGGGTGCAAGAAAGTAAATACGGCCACGTACGTACATACGGGCGGGGTCTCGAACGCCTACTCGCGCATATGTATGGCCAGGGCTTGTGCGTCCTGTTCATGAGCAGCCAACCGGCTGGGTCGGAACGGAGAAATTGGGTCGTCGTGTTTATCAGCAGGAAATGGAATGCTTCGTTCATCGGGAGCCAACCAGCTTGGACGGAATAGCCGAAACGAGGCCCGGCGTACCGCAGAACGGAGGAAATGACCTTGTGTTCGACCGCCTATGGTCGAAACAGGATCCTGTTCACCAGGAGGGGTGTGGCGTACCGCAAAACGGAGGGAAGGACTTGTGTTGGAGCGCTACGGTCGAAACGGGGGTCCTACTCATCGGGAGGGGTGTGGCATACCGCAAAATGGAGGAAACAGACTTCTCTTCGACCTCCTACGGTCGAAACGGGGGTCGTGTTCATCGGGAGCGGTGTGGCGTACTGCAAAATGGGACTCCATGGGATACTGTTCATCTCCACCGCCGACCTCCTCCAGCCTCCACCTGCGACTATTCATCCACGACGTCTCCCTCCTACCTCCACCAGCTATTGTTCATCCACGGGCTCCTGTTCATCCAGCCTCCACCGCTCCTCCACCGCTCCTCCACCGGCTACTATTCAACCAGCCCTCCCCACGGGGTCCTGTTCAACTAACCCTCCACGGGCTACTGTTCAACCACCCCTCCACCAGCTACTGCTCAACCAGCCCTCCACCGGCTACTATTCAACTAGCCCTCCACCGCCTACTGTTCAACCAACCCTCTCCTCGGGGTCCTATTGAACCAGCCCTCCACGGGGTACTGTTCATCCAGCGGCAACGACCTCTAATACCACGGGATCTTGTTCATCCAACCTCCACCAGGAACTGTTCATCCAACCCCCAACAACGCTCACTGTTCATCAAGATGCAGTAGGTTCGATGGCTTCAGTTAGCAACAGTAGCGAAGGAATTGCTCGATCGGGTTCAGTTAACAGCCAGGGATCGATCGATCACTCGGGTTCAGTAATGTGTATCCTGCAGTGCAATCGCTCGGGTTTAGTAGGCTAACGCCTCGCCCGGGTTCTGTTAGAGCCCAACGCCTCACACCCACGCGCGTACGTGTACAAGAGAAACACGCATCGCTCGGCCTCGACCACCCACCGTAACCGGGAACTCCCCGATATTTTCCTCGCTCTCGCTTCCACCATGGTTTTTTCCTTCATGGACGGGGCAAAGAATGTCATGAAGCTGCATCTCCAGCCCGACCAGGAGGAAAAGCCCATTTTCTGTCATGATTTTTTGTCATATAAGTAGGAGCCCACCACATCTATGATGATACCGGGTTTTGTCTCAATTATCGTCATAGAAGTGTCATAAGCATGACAGAAAAAAATTCGTTCAGCCCAAAATGTCACGGATGTGTCTTTCTTTGTAGTGTAGCCACCTATGTAATTGTATGTTTGCCGCGTATTACACACATCTTGTTTATGTGAAACGTTTCTATTCCCTTGGCTCAACACAAACAGTTTATCGAAATGAATTGTATGCCCTCCATTACACACACCTTGATCCAGTTGAACCATTTCTGTTGCGTTGCCTAATCAAAAATAGTTCATCCGAGTGAACCGTATGCCGTATATCACACACACCTTGATCTGGCTGACCATTTCTTTTGTGTTGCCTAATCACAAACAGTTCATCCGAGTGAACTGTATGTCATATATCACACACACCTTCATCTGGTTCCCCGTTCTTTTGTTCTGCCACATCGCAAACAGTATATTGAACTAAACCGCATGCCCTCATTGCACACGCAACTAAAATCTGAACCGTGTTTGATGCATCCTTCATCGCAAACATTTTGCACCTATTTGGATGGTTTTTTACAACAACGTTTGTGATTAATGCATAGCACACAGTTTCATGAAAATGTCTCTGATCGTAGTGTCGCGTGAGCAGCATCCTGTAGTAGTGAACATATGAAAGCACACTGCACAATCATGTGAAAGAAGGCCAATAATGACATCTTATGACGCAGAATTCAAACAACTCACAAGAAGAAGGTCCAAAACAAATTTGCCAACACAGATATGAAGTCAGATATCCTCATGTGCAGTTCCACTAAGATCAAGCAATCAAGCAACGTTGTCGGTGTGACATTTTGGTTGAACTACACAAAACACTGTTAAAACAAAAGTGTTTTGTGCAGTGCACCAAGAGGTCGCAATAGCAACGAGGTGAATTAGATAACCCTGTTTACACAGAGGTGCATAGGAAACAATTACTGGCCCATAACGGTGGATGACAAAGAAGCCCACAAAAAGAATCATCTAACTTATCTAAATGGGAAAGAAAGCAAGACAATAGCATTTCTCAAATAGTGGCATTGATTAATATTAACAAAGAGATTATATTAACAATAAAATTCGTTAAACATTTAATTTTCTTTTAACTGTGGCACTTCTTCAATTTTCCAACAGCTTTATTAGATTAACAACAGCTAAAGAGTTTCATGGGACAGTGGACGCACAAGCACCATGTGCATCTACCGATGTATAAAGGGGTGATGCACAGTCTGTCGCAACAAACAACCAAGGAGCATATTTGTGTTGGTCCCATTTTTGTTATCTTTAGACACCTTTCCCTATGTGAGGGCAGCAAATCTAGTCCTGCTCAAACTATATAGCCTTGTCCCCCACCCTCAGAAAGATCAGTTCCTTATAGATGTGTGTACTGCATTTGTCATTGTTTTCCCTTTTCGACCAACATAGGTATTTGATAGCTAGTCTGTACTACTTTCCCCCTTACTTTCCTCTTTGAACCACATCCTAGATTCATGCTATACAACTTTCCCCACTACTTTCCTGTTTGATCCAACACCTAGATTCGAGTGCAGAAGCGAAAAAATTCCACATGCAGCTAGAGCAATGATTGTGGATTAAGAAAATTATACCTTAAGGTTCTCGGGATGCGGCTAGGTGGGCGGCTGGAGGCCGACCTGCCCACACTATGTACGGTGGCAAGGAAGAAGGGGTCGGAGGCCCTCTTGCACCATCGCTGGGTGAAAGAGAACAGCGGCGCCGGCAGTGGATTCCCTCCCTCGCCGACGGCGACAGCGTTAAGCCTCCTTGCCTTCCCCGACGGACGGGATCCTGCCAGCTCTTTGACCAGCAGTGAGGGAAGAGAAAGAGAGGAGAGGCCAACGCAGTCTTGTTTAGATCTGGATAGGGTGAGAGAGTGTGTAGAGAGCAACTACAAGCACTGAGGCTCCAGCGTGTATATATATAGTGGAGAGAGAGTGTGAAGAGAGCAAACCCTAGAAAGCAAGCGCTGAGGCTGCAACGTATATAGTTGGAGTGGTTTTCTTTTTATTTCCATAAAAATTATTTTAAATTGTGCATGAAATAGAACTCTTTATTTAACGTACTACAAGCGAAGAAAAATACTAGTAGGTAAAAGCTAATACGTGAAGAAAATTTAACACTTGAAGGAGTCAACTCGAAATTAACACTCCATGCCTCCCGATCGCACTTACTATTGTTCACGTGTGGTACACGACCCTCCGAAGCAACAGCTGAACAACACACGGTCAAAATATCAGAAAGTTGGGCTGCACCATCCTCCAATTTTAAATATTTTGGGCACTTGTATTCGGCCTAAGTCAGTGTGCGACCCTATCTTGTACTACTCCCTCTGTCTAGGTGTATAAGTCAGAAGGTGTAGTGGGACCAAGGTGCAAGTAGTTTGGGGGAGAAGGAGAAACTTGACCGGTCCTTCCTCCAATCAAGGCCCAGATTTCTCTCTCTAAATGCAACAATTAATCACATCAATTAAGAGATGCCATTTTAGCTACCATGCAGGGCCAAATATTAACTCGCATGCAAGCTAGCTTTGATTACTTGACTATCAACGCGTAGTTGTGCTCCATGCATTGGGTGTTCGGGGAGATAACAAGGAAGAGTAAGTAACGCTAGATAGCAATGAGGCTAGGAGGGGATTGAGATGCGAAGTTAATGAATGACGCCTAAACATTTTGGGAACATCTGATTTTCGTAAGATGGCTTAACACCTAGACGGAGGGAGTACTACCTCAGTCCAAGTTTTTACGCCACGTCATATATTTTTTGTCAAAGTTTGACCAATTTTTTTAACTACTCACTACTTTCTGGTTAATAGGGCATAAATTTGAAATCTCATCAACCAGAATGTCTTTTGCATCTTTCTTTACCATGTTCAATAGTACAAGATACAACCCTAGTTCATCATTCTTTCTTTGGTGCTTATGTAATTCTTGAACATGTGTATCTGTGAATCGAACAATGCATTGGTTGTTTAACCTGATGGATATGAATAAAGTTATAGCCAACTTTCAAATTCAAATTCAATACAATTTTAAATAGCAACGATTTAATTAGGGTCGAAATGTGCTTTGCAGGTCGCTATGGCGCACACGGTCTGTAAAGCACCAATGTGTGTGATACACATGTACTTCCAACATGGTTTGCAGAGATGAAACATGTGCGACCATGCACACAATTGCCGTTCGCGAAGCGTGTGTGATGTCAGAAAATATCACAAATGGTGCAAGAAAACTAAATGTGTATGATAGTCACCTTATCATACATAGTTTACAATCGCGAACTGTTTCAGAAGTCGTAGGCATCGTAAACTTGCATCACATAATGGCGTGTGCAATAGTTATCCCATACGACACTAGTACGATGGTCTATCATTTCGTAATCCTATCCAACACTCGTACGATGATTAGGTAATGTTCTTAATTACAGATCACATACGGTTCAGGGGAAGTGAATGTGTGTGATGATGGGGAACGTTGTAGAAAACAAAAATTTTCCTACTCATTTCACCAAGATCCATCTAGGAGTTCATCTAGAAACGAGACATCAGATGCATCTACATACCTTTGTAGATCGCGCACGGAAGCGTTCAAAGAACGGTGATGATGTAGTCGAACACGACGTGATCCAAATCACCGATGACCAAGCGCCGAACGGACGGCACCTCCGCGTTCAACACACGTACGGGACGGGACACGTCTCCTCCTTCTTGATCCAGCAAGGGGAGGAGGAGAGGTTGATGAAGATCCAGCAGCACGATGGCGTGGTGATGGATGCAGGGCGTCACAGTAGCAGGGCTTCGCCTATACTACGAGGGAGAGACGTAACGGGGAGAGAGGGAGGCGCCAAGGCTGAGGTATGAAGTCCTCCCCTCTCCTCAACTATATATAGGGGTGCCAAGGGGGGGCGCCGGCCCTAGTAGATGGATCTACTAGGGGGGGGGGGCGGCAGCCAAGGGGTGGGGGGCTTGCCCCCCAAGCAAGGGGCGCCCCCTCTAGGGTTCCCCCCCAACCCTAGGCGCATGGGCCCTTGGGGGTGGCGCCCCAGCCCACTAGGGGCTGGGTTCCCTCCCACTTCAGCCCATGGGGCCCCCGGGATAGGTGGCTCCACCCGGTGGACCCCCGGGACACTTCCGGTGGTCCCGGTACAATACCGGTGACCCCGAAACTTATCCCGATGGCCGAAACAGCACTTCCTATATATAATTCTTTACCTCCGGACCATTTCGGAACTCCTCGTGACGTCCGGGATCTCATCCGGGACTCCGAACAATATTCGGGTTACTGCATATACATGTCTTCACAACCCTAGCGTCACCGAACCTTAAGTGTGTAGACCCTACGGGTTCGGGAGACAAGCAGACATGACCGAGACGACTCTCGGGTCAATAACCAACAGCGGGATCTGGATACCCATGTTGGCTCCCACATGCTCCACGATGATCTCATCGGATGAACCACGATGTCAAGGATTCAATCAACCCCGTATGCAATTCCCTTTGTCAATCGATATGTTACTTGCCCGAGATTCGATCGTCGGTATCCCAATACCTCGTTCAATCTCGTTACCGGCAAGTCACTTTACTCGTACCGTAATGCATGATCCCGTGACCAGACACTTGGTCACTTTGAGATCATTATGATGATGCATTACCGAGTGGGCCCAGTGATACCTCTCCGTCATACGGAGTGACAAATCCCAGTCTTGATCCATGTCAACCCAACAGACACTTTCGGAGATACCCGTAGTCTACCTTTATAGTCACCCAGTTATGTTGTGACGTTTGGTATACCCAAAGCACTCCTACGGTATCCGGGAGTTACATGATCTCATGGTCTAAGGAAAAGATACTTTGACATTGGAAAACTCTAGCAAACGAACTATACGATCTTGTGCTATGTTTAGGATTGGGTCTCGTCCATCACATCATTCTCCTAATGATGTGATCTCGTTATCAATGACATCCAATGTCCATAGTCAGGAAACCATGACTATCTGTTGATCAACGAGCTAGTCAACTAGAGGCTCACTAGGGACATGTTGGTGTCTGTTATTCACACATGTATTACAATTTCCGGATAACACAATTATAGCATGAATAAAGACAATTATCATGAACAAGGAAATATAATAATAATGCTTTTATTATTGCCTCTAGGGCATATTTCCAACATGTGATAGTCTCCTGATCGCACACTCTTGGCAATCATGAACTATTTGTGATGGTGTGCGCATTGTAAACGTTGCACCACATAATAGTGTGTGCAATGGTAATGCTAGCACACACGAATAGCAAAGATGGAGCGTTTGGGATATTTCATATATCACAAACAGTTGTGTGATGAATCGCGTTTGGGATAGATGCCCGCATCGCACATGCTTAGTTATGGAAAACATATGAATCATGGCTCCCTATCCCCGACGGTTTCTGGGTCGTGTGGGAAGGACACCCCCTTCGCCCACACTCACTAGGCGATGGTTTAAAATACCATCACGGAAGGTCTTAAAAACCATTTGTATAGCACCTCGATGTACCAGTGTAAACTCGCACTTCATCGGATCCCAACAAACACACCGCAAAAATTCATTACATCAAATATATCTCCAGGAACATCGAGGAGAACATTGTATTGAGAATTAAAAAGAGATAAGAAGCCATCTAGCTACTGCATACGGACCCGTAGGTCTGTGGTAAACTACTCACGCATCATAGGAGGAGCACCAATGAGGATGATGAACCCCTTCGTGATCGGGTTCCCCTCCAGCAAGGTGTCGGAATAGGGCTCTAGATTGGATCTCGTTATTCTGGAACTTACAACGGCTGGAATTGTTTTCAACCGACTCCCCTAGGGTTTTAGGAATATTTGGGTATTTATAGAGCTAAGACGCGGTGGAAAGGACCTCTGTGGGCCCCACCACCCATCAGGGTGCGCCAGGGGCCTCTCGTGTGCCCAGGTGGGTGCTGGACCCCACGGGCCTTCCCTCATGCACTTCGTTGGTTCCCAAGTTGTCTTCTGGGCAGAAAAAATCTCCAAAAAGTTTCACTGCCTTTGGACTCCGTTTGGTGTGGATATTCCGCGAAGTAAAAAACAAGCAAAAAACTACAATTATCACTAAGCACTATGTCAATAGGTTAGTCCCAAAAAATGATATAAAGTTGCTATAAAATGAATGTAAAACATCCAAGAATGATAATATAACAGCATGGAACAATCAAAACTTATAGATACATTGGAGATGTATCACACACCACTCAAAATGTATTCATCTCTTTTTTAAGCAATGAGATCTAACACCTTTGCAAATCCATGCTTCCCTCTACGAAGGGCTTATCTTATACTTTTTTGTTAATTTTAGTTTTGTTGAGTCAGTTTCTTATTCCAACCTACTCTTTAGTTGGCAAGCATCATGTGGTGTGGAAAGATCCAGGTGCATATGGCCATCCAAATATATTTGATCATGAAGTATTATGGTTGACAATTATCTCTATGATAAATGAGTTGGGAAGAGAAACATGAAGACCCTGTCCTTCTCTATGTTCGATGGATGCCATTCATTCTAAAAATATGATTTGAGTACTAGCAATCATAGAAGACTATATGATAATTGAGTATGTGGATCTCTTACTTAGACTTTGTTGAAAACCAGATGCATTGATATTGGTTGGTGACTAAGAACATAGGTTGTTAAGTTTCAATATAATGCATTGTTTGAACCATAACATGTGAATTGATTGCTACTTGATCATGATGAGTTTTATGAGAAAGTGTTGGTGTTTATGATGCTAGGAAAAGTGATTGAAATTGTCATTGATCAAACTTATGCACTATGCTAGCATTCACACTTCATAAATTATTTCTTTTATCATTTACCTACTCAAGGATGAATAGGAATTAAGCTTGGAGATGCTAATATGTCTCCAACATATCTATAATTTATGAAGTATTCATGCCCTGTTTACAACAATTTGATATGGTTTTGATGCACTTTTATATGATTTAAATGGAACTACCCCAGACTGGAGCTGTTTTCAGCAAAATTACAAGGTGTGGTTTTTTGCACAGAAGTGAAGTTGTTGGATTGGGCTGAAAATTTACGGTGATTTTTATGGACCAAAACAGACCCCCAAAGCTTCATGGAAGGACCAGAAGATCCACAAGGACAAAACAAGCTCAGTAGGCGCACCCTAGGGGTAGAGAGGGCCTACCGAGCTTGTCGCTTCCTCATAGCCCCCCTGATGTGAAACCGACGCCAAAAATTCCTATAAATATAGAAAACCACTAGAGAGAAACCTAGAACTCCCGCTCCACCGCCGCAAGCCTCTGTAACGAAGTGATCTCATCTGGAGGCCTTCTCTGGCACCTTGCCGGAGGGGGAAATCATCACCAGAGGCCATCTTCATCATCCCGACGGTCTCCATGACAAAGAAGGATTAGTTCACCCTTGGGGCTGAGGGTATGTACGTGTAGCTATGTGTTTGATCTCTCTCTCTCTCTCGTGTTCTTGATTTGGCATGATTTTGATGTACCGTGAGCTTTGTTAATATAATTGATTATATGGTGTTCTTCCCTCTCTATCTTGTTGTGATGAATTGAGTCATTCCCTTTGAGGTTTCACTATTATTGGATTGAATACTTTTTGGAATTGAGAACACTTGATGTGTGTCTTGCATGTGGATACTCGTGCTGACAATGGGGTGTTCTATTGATTCACTTGATATATGTTTTGGCAATCAACTTGCAGATTCCCGCGGTGACATTGGGGTAATCTAGGCATAGAGTTTGATGCATGTTTTTGTCCTACTTTCTCTGGTAGAAACTTTGGGGCACTCTTTGAAGTTCTTTGTGTTGGATTAAATATTATGAATCTGAAGTTATTTTGATGCATATCGTACAATTGACTCACGCATACTTGTGGTGACCTTGGAGTATCTAGGTGACGTTGGAGTTGATTGATGCGTATCATATGGTGTCAGTTTAGTACAAACTCTAGGGATTTTTGTGACACTTATAGGAATAGCTCAATAGATTGATTGCAAAGGATAACTTTTAGGTGGTTTGCTACCTACAACAATTTCATCTTATGTTCTCCACTTGATAAGAACTTTGGAGTGATTCTTTGTCACGCGTTGATGGATTGTTATGTGATTCAATTATGTTAGCACTGTTGAGAAATTGCACTAGGGAAAGTATGAAACCTAGGCCTTGTTTCTAAGCATTGCAATACTGTTTCTACTCCATTTTATCACTTGCTACCTTGCTGTTTTTATATTTTTAGATTACAAAAACCTATATCTAGTATCCATACTACACTTGTATCACCATCTCTCCGCCAAACTAGTGCACCTATACAATTTACCATTGTATTGGGTGTGTTGGGGACACATGATATTTCTTGTATTTGATTGCGGGGCTGTTTGAGAGAGACCATCTTCTTCCTATGCCTCCCATGGATTGAAAAACCTTAGGTCATCCACTTGAGGGAAATATATTGCTGTCCCACAAAACTCTGCACTTGGATGCCCAAAAACGTCTACAAGAATAAAGTTGCATAGTAGTTCATTGAGTCACAAACCCTCCTGTTAGTAAGTCAAGGAACAAGGTATTCAATGCATTCATGGACATCATCATTTGTTCATTTCACTCTATGTCTATGGATATCCCTGTTGTTCCTTGTGGGACTAACCCATGTAGGTATTGAAACTGCTATAATCCAAAGGATTGGTCCCAACTCTTGATGATCTTCATCAATATTGAGCATCAACATCTACACCATCTACATGAAGTCTTCATCGACAAAACCGAAGGTTAGTTCATCCCTCATTGGGGTGATCTCACATGTAGGGGGAGCTTTGCTCTAAGACTTGAGCTAAAGCAGCTCTAATGGTGTGAACACATTAATGCTTTATGTAAAAGTGGTAACGCCACTTGTGCTTAAACAATCAGTATGACCTATGATCAAATGTTCTCATTTGGCTCCTAAGTCAACATACTCATATATAGATGACTTTGTCATCAACCGTTGCTTGATAGTTGCTAGAATTGGTTATGTATGTTTAAAATATTTCATTTGCTATCTTATTTTGTGAGCATGTTGCAATGCATATATTTCTCATTTGAGGATATCCAATTGTTGTTTCATTGATTTGGATCCTTTGGCCAATTGGATGTACAACAATGTCGAAGAACCTTCTTTAGCTATCTCTCTCAACTTGTCTCAAATTCTTTCTTACTATAACACAAACGCTTCTAACAGTGCATCATGCGCGTTACGATTACATATCACACACGTAATGTATCATCTAACTTTGTGCCCTCTATCACACATGGTCTACATATCATCATCGTGCCCGATGGATGGCCGTCACACATGTTTGATTTTCTGGCACACGTATATATTTTATTACCATTTGCGATTTGTGCGTCGCACATAGTTTGGTTAAATGGTCTCCAATACATGTGTCGTCTTAGGACCTTCTTGCAGTAGTGTGGAATTTGGTTACAATCCTCCTGAAGGATGCTAACAAGGAACTTAGGGTTTCGATCAAGCAAACTATAGTCTATCTAATGTACAAGCATGTTGAGCACAATGATGGGCAGGAACATTCAAAGTTCTTCCGCATGAGTAACAAAAAAGGAAGCAAAACTTGGAACTATATCCTCCAGTCCCTTAAAGACAGGTGTCGGAATTGAGTAAGTTTTGCTGCATGAATTCCATAGTTGACTAACTCCATGCAGTCAACCATTGTGATCACATGTGGATATCCTCGAAGCTGAGTGGAGATCACCCCCTCATAAAGAGATAAAAGCTCGTTAGTAAAAGGATCAGAGACTCCTAGTAGGGGTTTACTAAAAGCACCGAGGAAGGCTGGGTGAGATTGGGCAACACCACTTGCTCCTCCCATCCAAGCACCAACGTTAACCGAACCATCGGTGTTAACGGTCAACCAACTAGGTTCAGGTGGCCGCCAGCTTTGGTTCACCGGGTTCTTAGTCTGGCTAACAGGAATATCCAAGATGAACAATGATGCATGTAACCATTTGATCGGTTGCACAAGATCATAGCCATCTTGATCATGCTTCGATCGCTTGTGAGAGGACCAAATTAAGTGCATAATGGTGATAAAGTTGCATCTTTCATCATCAGGAACCTATGATCCAACAAGATATCTTTCGCACAAGTATCCGGGTACATACGTGGCAAGTGAAGATGAAAAGGCTCCCTTGTTGCAGACTAGAAACCCTTCACATGAGTGTAGCGGATCAATTCATGCATCAAATCCTCATCCATGGCCTGACAAATGTCATACCGGCCAAGTTGTTCTATGTGCCTAAATTTAAGCATTACCAAGTCTGGGAGGATTCAGGAAGCACCCTCGCACCTTAGGTACCACATGAAGCTTCCAAAGAGCATTCAGATGGGGAACGTTGCATGAAAATCAAAAATTTTCCTACGAATCACCCAAGATCTATCAATGAGAAGCATAACAACAATAGGGGAGAGTGTGTCCACATACCCTCATAGAACGTTAAGCATAAGTGTATATTACGTGGTTGATGTAGTCGTACTCTTCACGATCAAATCGTGATCCAATCCAATGAAGTACCATATGGACGGCACCTCCGCGTTCAGCACACGTGCGGCTCGATGACATCTCCTCCTCCTTCTTGATCCAGCAAGAAAGGGTAGAGAAGTATATGGGATCTCAACCAGCACAACGGCGTGGTGGAGATGGTGGTGTTGTAGTGCCGGCAGGGCTTCGCCAAACACTGACGAAACCAATATCAGGAGAAAACAAAGTTATGGGAGAGGTAGGGCTGCCGTCGAGGCGTGGGAATTGGTGTGTGCAGCCCCTTCCTCTCCCACACTATATATAGGAGACAAGGGGAAGGGATGGGTCGTAGCCCTATGTAGCGATCCGACCTCAAACGGTCAAATCTCTGTGCATAAGTGTCATCCCTGGATCGGTAATGCTGACACACACAGTACTTCGAAGAATTTATAACAGACTTGCAATCACACACTTATTACATCGAATAACTCATAAAAGAGTAATTATTACAATAATATGGCTTAAGGCCATCTAAATACGATAACATTGGAAGGCTTGGAAGATAAAGTGAGTCCATCAACTCCAACGGCACAGCTGAGTGCACGACAATGACCTAGCGCACCTTAGTCTTCGTCTGAAAAGTCTGCAACATAATACGTTGCAGCCAAAAACGGGTCAGCACATGGAATATGCTGGCAAAATAACACTGTAGAGCAATGAACAGGTAAATGCTATCACTACATGCATATATGGCTGGTGGAGGCTCTATGGTTAATATGTTCTTGTGAAAAGCCAAATTTTCCCTACAACAAAGGAATATATTTTGTTTAACTACCATGGTAGTTGATAAAAATTGAGAAGGTTCCTCCAACTCAATCCCAATTAAGCAGTATGAATAACCCAACAAATTAATTTAGAGTGATGAGATCAACATGATAATTCAAGAACCAGATACTGAAGATGTCCATAACCGGGGACACAGCAAACCATGATTAGTTTGTACACTCTATAGAGGTTTGCGCACTTTTCCCCACAAGACTCGATCCTCCATTGGTTTTCTCGCACTACATGGTGTTTGAGAAATGGATGACCGAGACACAGTCTTTCAGAAGCATTAACTCTTTACTCTGGGTAGACAGTTACACCTACTTTCCCCTACATCTGTTAGCCTACCACTGAAAGAGGTCACGCAACATACTCAACTATGCCAGAGCCCATAGTGGCTTGTGGCTGCACACGGAAGTTTCTAGCATGAATAATCTTATGATCCCTTTGAGCCCGGGTGGCGAACCATAGGATGATTACACGGGTACTCCGGGATATCCTAGGACAACACTGGATTCTCCAGGTGCCCGCAACCAATCCACCCAGATGTGTATTTAAGTGGCCACCTTAAGTTATCCCTTAATTAACAACTCACACATCTGTCATGGATACACTCAACCGATCCACGTCTACGATCATAGCATAGCATTATAAGCATAACATAGAAGTAACTCCCAGGGTTTGATAGTAAAAGGGCCATAGGTTCTACCTCATCATCTACTTCCCAATACCCACATGTTAAGAGATCCTACCCATGCAATGTTTGAGGATTGGAACTAATGCATAAAAACTGGGTTATACAGAGGTATGATCAAAGTGTTACTTGCCTTGCTAACGATCTGGAAACCCTAAAGACTCGTAGTAGCATGTTTCGCACTCCAGAAATTCTATCGCAAACAAAAAATAGCATACATAACCAATCAAGCATAGATGCAAGGGTAAAACTCAGATAAAAAGATCCAGACTGAAAGTTCAACTGAAAAGCTTCGATTTGCAAAAAGAATCAATCGAATCGGAGCTATGGAACTGAAACTACGATCAAAAGAACTTCGAATTCAAATCTGCTTGAAACCAAAATTTAATTTGTCAAAACCATGTTCAATTTGATCAAATGGAAAGAGAACTTCATGAAAAAGATTTTGGCATTGGTTTCACTGGATTTGGACGGACGGTTGAAAAGTTGTGAGGGTTTGAATATTAGGGGCTAATCTGCGTTAAAAGTATTCGTGGATAGGTCCCTGGCTGAAAATAAAATATAATGAAAAATCTATCGGACGAACGTCCGCTAACAGAGACAAATGAACGAATTTGTTCGTTATAAGAACTAAATGAACGAACGTTCGCGGAATAGATCTAAACCGAGAAAACCGATCTATTAAAAAACCGAACGAAAAAACGGCGAACCAGGATCGTTTTATAACGATTAAACGGTGACGACGAGGTCAACGGCAGCGGCGGGATTCCGGCGAGGCGGCGGGACAGTGGCGCGGCGTGGGCAGTGGCGGTAGCAGGCGGCACGGGGCGGCGGCGCTGGTGGCAGTGATGCGGGCGGCGAGGCGGGACGAGGAGGAGAGGGCGGCCTCAGGGCGGGTTATAAGGGCGGCCGGGGTGCGGCGGCTTAGGGAAGGGGCAACGCGGGCGGTGGCTCAGGATCGGACTCCATCGGAGTCCGTCGCGGTCACGGCGGGGAAGGCGGCGGCGAGCGGGCCGGCTGGGCCTCCGGCCCAGTGCGGTCCGAAAGTTTTTTTAATAATTCCGACGAAGAAAATCCTTAATAAATACAAAAAATGCCCAAAACAATATTCGCTGTCCAGATAAAATATTTAGAACAAAGTGAACATTTTTCTAGCCTAAAAATGCATATTTTTCTAATTCAAATAAAATTGCAATAAAATCCCAAATAAAATATTTATTCGATTTTAACATTTTTCCTCGAATATTTCTTTTATTTTGGAGAATTCCTTTTATCTCCTCTCTTTTATATTTATATTGGAAATATTTCAAAGAGAAAAATATTAAAACCAAAATGATCCTCTTTTCAAATTTGAGAAAAATTCAAATATGAAAATGGTGAAATCCCCAACTCCCTCCGTGGGTCCTTGAGTTGCTTAGGATTTCTAGGATCGGAAACGAGATGCAAATAAAATATGATATGCATATGATGACCTATGTATAACATTCCAAATTGAAAATTTGGGATGTTACAAACCTACCCCCCTTAAGATGAATCTTGCCCTCGAGATTCGGGTTGGCTAGAAAATAGGTGCGAGTGGTCTTTCCGTAGGTCTTTCTCTCGTTCCCAGGTGGCTTCATCCTCAGTATGGTGGCTCCATTGAACTTTGCAAAACTTGATAACTTTGCTGCGCGTAACTCGGTTGGCAAACTCGAGAATCTTGACGGGTTTCTCCTTGTAGGTCAAATCAATATCCAACTGAATTGCATCTAGGGGCACTGTATCTCTCAGAGTGGTATCGGCCATCTTTGCGTGTCACTTCTTCAACTAGGAAACGTGAAACACATCATGAACTCCTGATAGTCCTTCGGGTAACTCCAACTTGTAGGCAACTTCTCCCATATGACCCAAAACTCGGTATGGTCCTACAAATATCGGGGCTAACTTTCCCTTAACTCCAAAACGTTTAACTCCTCGAAGAGGTGACACACGAATACATGCTCTTTCTCCGATTTCATAGACTACCTCCTTGCGTTTTGAATCCGCGTAACTCTTCTACCTGGACTGAGCTACCTTTAGTCTGTCACGAATCAACTTAACCTTCTCTTCGGATTCTTTGATCAAATCCGGTCCAAACAACTGACGGTCTCCAACTTCATCCCACATCAATAGTGTCCTGCACCTCCTTCCATACAAGGCTTCGAAAGGGGCCATCTTCAGACTAGCTTGATAACTGTTGTTGTATGAGAATTCCGTGTACGGCAAATTATCATCCCAGATGGATCCATAATCTAGCGCACCAGCTCTCAACATGTCCTCCAAAATCTGATTGACTCTCTCGGTCTGTCCATCTGTCTGCGGATGAAAGGATGTACTGAACTCTAGCCTGGTTCCCAAAGTCTGGTGCAGGTGATGCCAAAACTTCGAAGTAAACTGAGTCCCTCTATCCTATACGATGGTCCTCGGAACTCCATGCAGACATATGATCCTGGTCATATATATCTTGGCCAACTTCGCACTTGTATAGGTGGCCTTCACTGGGATAAAGTGAGCCACTTTGGTCAAACGATCCACTACTACCCAGATAGAATCATATCCCGGTCATGTCCTGGGTAACCCGGTGATGAAATCCATGCCAAGCTTGTCCCACTTCCATTCAAGTATCGGCATAGGCTGTAGTAATCCTGCTAGCTTTCTGATGCTCTGCCTTCACTCACTGACATACATCACATACGGCTACATACTCGGCAATATCCTTCTTCATACCTGTCCACCAGAAATGCTCCTTCAAATCCAAATACATTTTGGTGTTTCCTGGGTAAGTCGAGTATGGTGAGTCATGAGCTTCCTGTAGTATTAACTTAATGATTTCTGCGTTATTGGGTACACGTACTCGGTCCTCAAACCATAAAGTGTCGTGCTCATCCTCACGAAAACCATTGGCTTTTCCTTCGCTCATCTTCTCCTTTATCTTAGCAATCTCCTTATCATCCTTCCAAGCTTCTCGAATCTTTCCCAATAATGTTGACTGAACCTCCATTGCTGCAACAAAACCTCATGGAACTATCTCCAAACGAAGCTCCTTAAGATCGTCAACTAACTCCTGCGGAAATCCTCCGCTTACAATGGTATTGGGATATGAAAGTGCTAGTGATCGACTAGAGGGGGGGTGAATAGGCGATTTTTATGAAAGTCTTCAAAACATGGAAGTTTCGAAGACAAACGATAGAAATAAACCTATTACCATGCAGCGGAAGGTAGACTACACTAGGCAAACCATAGTCAAGTATTCAATGGAGTGAAAGCGCAATGACTAATAGAAGCTAGGCAGTAAAGATCAGGTAGGAAGATATTGTGAAGCCAATCAGAACAAGCAGTCACTCAGTGAAGACAAAAGATAAAGCAATCATACAATGACTTCACAAGGAGCAACAGTAAGCAAAGGGAAGGGAAGGATGAAACCAGTGACTCATTGAAGACAATGATTTGTTGGACCAGTTCCAGTTGCTGTGACAACTGTATGTCTGGTTAGGGAGGCTGAGATTTAACTTAGAAGACCTCGTCTTCACCTTATTCCCCTGGAGCTAAGGACACCCAGCCCTCGCCCAATCACTCTCGTAAGTCTTCAAGGTAGACTTCCAAACCTTCACAGACTTCGTTCACCGGTGATCCACAATGACTCTTGGATGCTCAGAACGCGACGCCTAACCGGCTGGAGGATTCACAGTCCTCAAGTGTAATAAGTCTTCAGATCACACAGACAGGAAGACTTAAGTGATGCCTAACACTCTGTTTAGGGCTTTATCCTCGCAAGGAATTCTCTCTCAAAGGCTTTGAGGTGGGTTGCTCTCAAACGACAAAAGCCGTGCACTAACTCTGAGCAGCCAACCGTTTATGGTTGTAGGGGGGTGGGCTATTTATAGCCACTAGGCAACCCAACTTGATTTGTCCGAAATGACCCTTGGTCACTAAGGAACTGACACATGTTCCAATGGTCAGATTTCAAACACACACGGCAACTTTACTTGAGCTACAAGCAAAGCTGACTTATCCAACTCTGGACAAGATTTGCTCTCATAATCTTCACTCGAAGATATAGGATTTTGGTTAAGCATCACTTCAGTCATTCTAACTGGTTCACTTGGACCCCACTTAACAGTACGGTGGTTCCTATGACTCAACAAAGAAGAAAAAGAACGACGAAAGAACTAAGTCTTCGCGCTCCATAGTCTTCATGCGATGTCTTCTCTTGTCATAGTCTTCAATGTGAATGTCTTCACATACCACCTTCGACTTCAATGTCATCTTACATTTTTAGGGGTCATCTCTGGTAGGAAAACCGAATCAATGAGGGACTTCTACCTGTGTTATCCTGCAATTCTCACAAACACATTAGTCCCTCAACTAGGTTTGTCGTCAATACTCCAAAAGCAACTAGGGGTGGCACTAGATGCACTTACAATCTCCCCCTTTTTGGTGATTGATGACAAACTAGTTGAAGTTTTCAACGGGGAATAAAATGTGTGAAATTGTACAGTATAGGGGATTGTCATCATAAGTGGCAAAGTATCCCCCTGAAGATGTGCATATAATAATTTGCTTTTGGTATGCAAATGCACATGGCAGGTAGTACATGTGGAGATCCTCTTCAACTTATGATGACAATTCATCATGCAAGAAAAGTATGTGAAGATAATGACATGCATAATGTAAAATGGACGTCTGCGAAATGATCTAAGTGCATAATTTGTCGTCGCACATGCGGAATTTATCATCGCATTAGAGAATAGCAAATAAGTAGCAGACGACCATCGAGTTTAAGTGTTACAACTCAAAGAACCAAATGAATCAAAAACGAGAGTTGTAAGCACTTGGCAAAAGTAGCCAAAAGTAAAGCAACCACCCATATGGACCCGCTTGAAGACTATCAACTCATATGCTTCTCCCCCTTTTGTCTGTGAGGACCAAAAAGGTTTGAAGACATAGAGCGCCTACTTGTTCCCATGAGGTGCAGGCGAGGTAGCAGGGTCGTCGGTGAGATCCGGTGCTGCAGAGGAACTTGGTGCAGTGTCGTCACGCGCTGAAGTTGGAGGAGGTGAAGTTGCATCATCTAGGTCATCGATGACTCTGGCATTTACGGTCGCAGCTGAGGACGGGTATTCAGAGTCTTCAAGTGAGGGAGTCCGACGCAAGTGAGCATTTCTGGGAGGAGTTGAGTCAAACTTGAAGCGTTCGGTGAAGCCATTGTCGTGCAGATCAGCTAAAGCACTCAGTAGGGTCAAACTCTTCCACGACCTCCGACAGGTTTCATGAGTGACAAAGGCATTCTTGGTGGCAAGATTGCGAATGCGGTTGACATCCACCAAGAGGCTTTGCATCTGACCCTTACGCCAGTCATGATGTTTGTCCTGTTTTTGACGCAGCGCGACGAGAAGCTCTCGGTCATTGAGGACACGAGATCGTCTTTGAGGCCTTTGCGCAATGGTGCTACTAGTGGCATCAGTTTGAGCACGAGGGGCACGTGTGTTTCCAGCAAGGGGATAAACACGAGACACTGCTGGAATTCCTTCAATGGGCTGGGTGAAGCTTTGGTGATCAGCATTGTGAAGATAAATGGGATCCTTAGCAGGCTCTGGGTAAATGGCTTCAACTGACAGATCAACCTCGGGCAAGAATATAAGATGATTGCGCAGAGGGATGATAGTTGAAGGCCGAGTGACGCTTGATCAGACGCATGACCCATGGAGCATAGAATTTCAACCCAAAGATATCGGAGCCAGACGCAGCCAACTGCCTAATGAAGAAGTCTTGAGCATTGAAGCTGATGCCATTGAAGATATAGTAAACCAAAGTCTTCATTGCTCCTTCAAGCTTCACTGCAGATGAGTGTCCTTTGACAGGCCATAGAGTCTTCCTGATGATGTGGTAAATGGTGCGAGGCAGGTACTCTAGGTCTTCAATAAAGAACTCAGATGGGTATTCAGCGTCATGAGGCAGAGGCTTCATCATGCTCAGCATTTGACTCATGTTGGGTTCTGGCTTCTGAAAGATGCTTTCCAAGGCATTTTGATGTTGTTGACAACCTGGTTCATAGTATTCACCAGGAGTGTGCAAGCCTGTGAGCTCAATGATATCAAGAGCTTTAGCTTCATGATGGACATTGCCTATCATCCACTCAAGGACCCAAGTCTTCAGATCCCTGTTGTAGCCTCGAATATGAAGAGTGGCATAGAATTGAAGCAGCAATTCTTCATTCCAGTGCTCCTTGTCAGTGATGAACTGCAACAGACCAGCATCTCTGAAACAGTCCAATGCTTCTTCGAGGAAGGGCAGACCAGCTATAGCTTCAGAGTCGAGGCGCATATGTGGAAATATGCGCCCTTAATTATATAGGACACAGGAATAGTAGTTGCGCTGCTGATAGCTCCAGAACCGATTTGAGGAAATGTGCGGTCTGGTATAAGGGTTCTTGGAGTTGTTGAACAAAGTATTATGTGCCACGAAGCCATTTGCATTGAAGACCCCAGGTGAAGTGGCAGTGCCTGGGAAACGTGGAAGTCTTGGCTTGGGCTTTTGGACTTGAGGCCTGTGCTCGACGTGGTACTGAAATTGTGGACCAGCAGCAGGCGGAGGAGTCAGAATGGGCCATCGAACCATAACTGGCTGACCACGATCAAATGCCAGCTCCATTGTGTGAGGTCTTGGAGGGGGAACAGGGGCATTGGCATTGTCTTCATGGGCTCCAGGGGCCACATGTGCTTCAGGTAGTTGGACCTCAGGTGCTGCAGCATTGACTTCAGGTGTTGCAGCATTGACTTCTGGTGCCTCATTGGTTTCTCGCGCCTCATTGGCTTCCGGCGCCATATTGGCGTCAACCATGACAACGTCATTGGCGTCAGCAGTGATGTTGGTGGTTACTTTAGGGTTGTTAACCTCCACTTCAGAAGCTGGAGGGTCGGTCACGTTCTCCTCGAGAACAACATCTTGGTGAGATGGGGGTGTAGCAACTCTTGTGTTTCTTGGGACTTCTTCTTCATCTTCTTCTTCATCGGTTGATGTAGCCGGAATGTCTTCAGCCATTTTGGCTTCGGGTTCAAACACGTGCATTGTGGGAGTGACTTGGGGCCTTAGTCCTTTGCGAAGCCTGCATAATGCGGGTGACGCTTGTGGAGATGGAGTGTGCTGGGCCACAAAGTCATCATCATCTTGCACTGCTGGGGTAGCTTGCGGTTGGGGAGAGCTTGGAGTGTCTTGTCTCTGTGGGTGATCAGCCCACGATGCATCCTGAGCAGTTGGCGTCAGAGGACGACCAATGCTGATGAGTTCGCTGTGCGTAAGCACAGGCGATGATACCAATTGGTGCTCGATCTGAGGAAGGACTTCATCATCTTCAACATTGTCATGGTGACCAATGTCTTCAGCAGCGGTGGGGTCAACTGCTGGAATGTCTTCAGCTTCAGGAGCCTCTGTGGAAGCAGGATCATGAATTACCATCCGTCGTTCTTGATGCGAAGAGGCAGGACGAGCAACCGAGATGGGCTCAACAATAAGGCTCTGTGGGAGCATCCCGATCTTTCTTGGTTTTGCGCTTCTTCTTGGAGGGAGCGACATTAGAAGCTTCAGGATGTTTCCTCTTTCTGGCTTCAGCCTCGGCAGCTCTTGTCTTCTTTAATTCTGAAGCCACTGTGGGGACCTTAGGCTTCGAGCCTGTCATACTGGCTGGGAAGACAATGGGATGTACTTCCTGCCTTGTTGCTTCGGGTTCGGCCACAGCTGGCTTCTTCTTCTTCTTTGTAGCCATCCTGGGATCGATTCCAGGATGCCCAAGAGCCTTGCGCTTTTCAGCTTCATTGTAGGCTTGCACGCACTTGTCAGCCAGACTCTTCATGCGCTCACGAGAACCTTTAGCTTCTTCGCGTTTCTTGAGAAAGGCTTCCTTGAGCTCGTGCAGCATAGTCTTGAAGTTCTTGACATCTTGCACGCTGAGCTTTGCCATGTGCTGCTTGAACTGAGCTTTCTCATAGTCGATCTTTTGCTTCAGTTCAACGATGTGCTGAGCTAGAGCTAGCTCAGAAGCAGTGGCGTCAGTGAAAGCGACGCTGAGGCCAATTGGAAGTTGCAGATCATCAAAGCTAAGATTGGGGGTTTCAAACCACTCATTAATGAAGTTGTGAAGGATTGCTACATCAAAGAGAGGCAAATCATTGAAGATTTCTGCTTCTTCTTTGCTCTTGATCAGTTTCTCAAGAGCGTCATCTACAAGATCTTCATCGCTGGACAGATCAATGGCGTCGTTGCGCAGAATAGCAGCAGCAGTCAGTTCTTGGCTGGTGGGTTGCAAGGGCATCTTTACTCTCGAGGGCCTGGAGATGCGTGACAAAACTTCAGACTACACACTGTGTTCAGGAGGTGTAGTGGCCAGAGGCTTCGCCTGTAAGACCTTTGGTGCAGGAGCAAGCTTTGAAGCTTTAGGCTTCTTTAGTTTCTTTGGCTTCGGCGGTGCAGGCGCTTCATCAGATTCAACGTCATCTGCAGGCTCATCCACGGCTGTCCCTTGAACCATGATATGAGTGATGACACCTTCCTGGTTGTAGAAGGGCCCAACAAGATTGGGTTCAGCTTCACGTGTGCCCTCAGCACGAGGAGCAGAGGGGCCTGGATTGAAGTCTAAGCCTCGTGACTTCTTGTTATCTTTCGCCGAGTTCCTGGCAAACTGAAGGTTGTGCTTGAACAGATTATCATCGCGGCACCACAGTAATGAAGATGGGTCTGCATCCGCAGTCTGCGGTCCACGGACCATGCAAGGATAGAAGCCTTGTTCAATGGCTTCAGCTCTGGACTTGGGTTGAAGATTTCTGTATAGAATGTCTCCCCATGGTCGTTTGATGGCATTCTTCTCAGCATACTCCTAGGCCACGAACCTATACTTGAACCACTGTTCTGCCCAATATCTTCAAACCCATTGGATTCGAGTTTTTCGCTGACTGTAGTCCTCCTCTGGATCTGTCTTGTATAGCTCATAGAGGTCAGGAGGCAAATCTCTTGAGGTGTTGCCACGACGCTGTCTGCCACCCTTTCTTGTAGGTTTCTCTGGTGCCATGAAGCTTAAACTAAAGGGCTTCAACATGTTTAAAGGCCTTCGCTTTCTGGTCAAACAAGAACTGGCTTCGGGAGAGTTAATGTGATGCTGTAAGAATTCTGCAAACGAATGCAGACTATGAGAACCAAGGGATTCTCCCACGGACATGTACCTGTGATAGCATTAAGGTGCGAGGGAAGGGGAAGAGGTCATATGCATTCTTAGAAGATTTTGAAGATAAATCAGTTTAGAAGACATTGACCTCATAGTGCGAAGACATTCACTCATAGATAGAGAGTTGGTTCCAGATTTGTACGAATCCACGAATAAGTACAAGTGAGGAATCTAACTACTTTGTGAAGCATAAGTGAACATACTAGGCATATTATGAGATGCAGTATGAAATAGTTCCAACTTGTGTGGACAGAAACTGCTTGTGGTAGAAAGTGATGAATCTATAGGATCAAAGGGGCCGTAAAAAGGAAGTTTTATTTACCACACGAAGAACTGCTAGACGGAGTGGGAGAGGAGGCCGAGCAGTTTGATCGTCCGTGCCCTAACTTGGCGACGGAGGACACCTACGGCAACGGCGGAGAAGACGATTTCCACGGCCGGCGTGAAGACGGCGTCGGTGAGGTCGCAGCAGCTAAGCACTTCGTTGCCAGCATCGTCGAGGGCTAGTGGTGGCGCTAGGGTTTGTGCGAGAGTGGACGAAAGGATAATGGCTGTGGTGAGGCGTGTATTTATAGGGACAGGGATGGCACATTGTTATTACACAGGTGCCCCTGGCGATTCACATCTGAAGGACACGTGGCCATCATGCAACATATCGGAGGTTATTCCATGTTCCCACGCACACCTGGATTGTCAGGTGGTCGTTCCCACTTCTCCGGGTTTCAGGTGAAGGAATTAGCATTGAAAACGGACTTAATGTTTGTCTCTGTATCTTCTACTGACTAGGACGCAGAGAAGACATTCGACAGTTTCAATAAAATGCACATGATTTGGACAGATAGAGTTTGATATAGAAAGCATAGAGAGATTAGGGTCTGATCACATTCACTTAGTTCAAAAGATTCAACAAAGAAGGCATAGCTATAAGTGAATGTTGTAGAGGACAGAACACTAGTATGTATATATCAGAACACAATCAAGTCAACATAGTGAAGATAATCATGAAGACAAGTTGAAAATGAGGACAAACAAAATGTGAAGACATAGCACATGTAACGCCATGGGTAAAACACTTCAAACAGAAGAATTTGGTGGTGGCGTTACCCACCGTATAGGAAGTATTAGACCCAGACACGACGCACAATTATCGTGGCGCTCCGAAGTCAAATTCCACGTTAATGTATTCACACTCAGAATGTAAGTCTTCATTGATTGAAGATATACTTTACTTCGTGTGTTGCACATCTAAGTCATCAACATGCATAAGTTTTAGGATGTGTGCCTGATCACAGGACATTTGAGGATTCCAAGATATTTAGCTCACACCGTAACTTGCAAAAGCTCTTCTTATCCAAGGGCTTGGTGAAGATATCTGCCAATTGCTCTTCAGTGTTGACGTGTATGATATCAATATCTTCCTTCCTAACATGATCTCTGAGAAAGTGATGACGAATTTCAATGTGCTTTGTCTTCGAGTGCTGAACTGGGTTGTTGGCAATCTTGATGGCGCTTTCGTTGTCGCAGTAGAGTGGTACTTGCTTCAGGTGAATGCCATAGTCTTTCAGTGTTTTCTTCATCCATAGAAGCTGAGCGCAGCAAGATCCAGCAACAATGTATTCAGATTCAGCAGTGGAGAGAGATACACGGTTCTGCTTCTTTGAAGACCAACATACAAGTGATCGTCCCAGAAAATGACATGTGCCTGATGTAGACTTGTGATCCACCTTGTCACCAGCATAATCAGCATCCGAGAATCCAACTAGATCAAACTCTGAGCCCTTTGGATACCATAATCCTAGTGTTGGGGTGTGAGCCAAATATCTGAGAATTCGCTTGACAGCTAAGTGATGCGATTCCTTTGGTGCCGCTTGGAACCGGGCACACATGCAAACACTAAGCATGATATCTGGCCTAGATGCACATAAATAAAGTAAGGAACCAATCATGGAGCGGTATACCTTTTGATCGAACTCTTTACCATTTTCGTCGGGACCCAGATGATGTTTGGCTGGCATTGGCGTCATGTAGCCTTTGCAATCTTGCATTCCAAATTTCTTCAGGCAATCTTTGAGGTATTTCTCTTGAGATATAAAGATGTCGTTGCGTTGCTGACGTATTTGAAGAACAAGGAAAAACTTCAGCTCACCCATCATGGACATCTGATATTGCTCTTGCATCATATATCCAAACTCGTCAGTGTATTTCTGATTGGTGCAGCCGAAGGTAATGTCATCCACATATATTTGGCACACAAATAGTTCACCATCATATGTCTTCGTGAAGAGAGTGGGGTCGAGGGAACCATGTTTGAAGCCTTTGCTCTTCAGGAAGTCTCTGAGTGTGTCATACCAAGCACTAGGGGCTTGTTTGAGGCCATACAGTGCCTTGTTGAGCTTGTACACCATATCAGGATGTTTTGGATCTTCAAAGCCAGGCGGTTGTGCAACATACACTTCTTCGTCAATCTTGCCATTGAGAAAAGCGCTCTTCACATCCATTTGATGCACAAGAATGTCATGATGATTTGCAAAGGCCAGCAGTATGCGTATGGCTTCAAGTCTAGCCACAGGAGCAAATGTCTCATCAAAGTCAATCCCTTCAACTTGAGTATATCCTTGAGCAACGAGACGAGCTTTGTTTCTGACAACTTGACCATGCTCATCTTGCTTGTTGTGATATATCCATTCGGTGCCTATTATATTGTGCTTGCGAGGATCAGGACGCTTAACCAGTTCCCATACATTATTCAGCTCAAACTGTTGAAGCTCTTCTTGCATAGCTTGAATCCATTCAGGTTCCATGAAGGCTTCATCAACTTTCTTGGGTTCAGATATTGAGACAAATGCGAAGTGCCCACAGAGATTTGCTAGTTGTGTTTCCCTTGAACGAGTGAGTGGACCTGGTGCATTGGTGCTATCAATTATTCTCTCAATCTGTACTTCATTTGCAACATGAGGATGTACAGGATGAAGATTTTGCTCTTGCTGATCATTGTCATCGTTAGAAGGATTGTCTGCAGGCTGAGTATTGTCCTTAGGTTGATCATTGTCTTCAGGTTGATCAGGTGCGAAGATGATAAGTTCCTCTTCAGGCTGAGCTTTAGAAGGTATGATTTCTCCAGTTCCCATAAGTTTGATTGATTCACTGGATGGAACTTCATCTAGCACATTTGGCAGGTGCTCTCTTTATGAGCCGTTAGTCTCATCGAACCGCACATCCACAATTTCAACCACTTTATAGTGAAAGAGGTTGAAGACTCTATAGGAGTGCGAATCCTTTCCATATCGAAGCATAAAACCTTCATGTGCTTTTGGTGCAAATTTTGAAGTGTGATGTGGATCCTTGATCCAGCACCTGGCACCAAATACTCTGAAGTAACTGACATTTGGCTTCTTGCCAGTAAGGAGCTCATAGGATGTCTTGTTCAGAAGCTTGTGAAGATAAACACGGTTGATGATATGGCATGCAGTATCAATGGCTTCAAGCCAGAATTTTCTTGGAGTCTTGTATTCATCAAGCATCGTCCGAGCCATCTCAATAAGTGGTCTGTTCTTGCGTTCGACGACGCCATTCTGCTGTGGCGTGTACGGAGCTGAGAATTCATGTGTGATTCCCAAAGTATCAAGATATGTATCTAGGCCAGTGTTCTTGAACTCAGTGCCATTGTCACTTCTGATGTGCTTTATCTTGACGCCATAGTTGTTCATTGCTCGATTGGCGAAGCATCTGAAGACATCCTGCACTTCAGTCTTGTAGAGGATTATATCCACCCAAGTATATCTTGAATAATCATCAACAATGACAAAGCCATAGAGACAAGCAGTAGTAGTAAGAGTTGAGTAATGAGTGGGACTGAAGAGATCCATGTGGAGCAGTTCGAAGGGTTGAGTCGTTGTCATGATTGTCTTCGAGAGATGCTTGGCCCTCGTCATCTTTCCTGCTTCACAGGCACCGCATAAGTGATCCTTCTTGAACTTGACGCCCTCGATGCCTATGACATGCTTCTTTCTTGCAAGAGTGTGCAAGTTCCTCATGCCAGCATGCCCTAGCCTCCGATGCCAGAGCCAGCATTCTGAAGCTTTTGCTAGAAGACATATGGCAAGCTGTGGTCCTGCTGACAAATCTACCACGTACAAATCATCTTTCCGATACCCTTCAAACACTAGAGACTTGTCAGATTCCATTAGAACAAGGCAACTATATTTTCCAAACATCACAATCATGTTTAAATCGCAAAGCATTGAGACAGACATTATGTCGAAACCAAGGGATTCAACAAGCATGACTTTATCCATGTGTTGATCCTTTAAGATTGCAACTCTACCTAGACCCAATACCTTACTTTTACCAGTGTCAGCAAATGTGATGTGACTTTTGTCAGATGGACGTAAGGTTGAGTCCATAAGAAGGCTTCGCTTGCCAGTCATGTGATTGGTACACCCACTATCAATAATCCATTCTGAAGCAGCTGGTGTCGTACCCTACAGTGCAGTTAAGGGGATAGGCTTCACGAAGAGAATTGTGAAGAAAAAACATTTGACGAGCCAGTGGATTATGAAAGCTTAGATCGAGATTAGGACTGATAGGGCAAGTAGCAAGCGACTCAGGAACAAAGTACATAATACGACCATTTGGGCATTTGATCTTGCGCCCTACAAGATGTTTAAGGTCCCCAGCAATAGCTTCAGACGATTTTGGTTTTCGGCTGGAGACCTTTCCCTGCAAAAGAGAGTTAAGCTTTCTTAGCCACCCACATCTTCAAGGCTCTCTTCGAAGCAATGAGTCTAAGTGCAGCATCTGAGAACTTTGGCTTTGGAGCCCTAGCAAAAAGTCTTGCAGGTGGACAATAGTACTCATAAGAATAAGCAGAATAGTTCTTGGTCTTATGAACATGGCGGTTTGATGAAATGCGCTCATATTCACAGGCCTGAGTATGGCTTCCCTGCAAGACATTTGCATTAGTGCGACTCAGGTGAGTCCTCTGTCTATATGAAGCCTTTGGACCGTATGAATCCTGTGGTCTGGGGTTTGTCTTCTTCACCTGTGGTGTCATGATGACATTCACAGGAAGATTCTCCAAACACCTTTTCGGCACCCAGACCTTCTTCATAGGCAGTCCATTCCTACAGTTAGTACCAATATACCTGGCAAACACTTCATCCTTCTGATTCTTAAACAGTTTATAGTTTGCATCAAAGGATTCATCAATAACAATGGGATTAGCACAAGTGAAGCCAGATAGGGTGGATGGATCCACTGAAGGTCCCTTTGCAGCAACCCATGTGGTTTTGGGATACTGCTCAGGTTTCCAGTAAGAGCCATCAACATTCATTTTCCTTTCGAACCCAACACCCTCTTTCCTAGGATTTCGGTTCAGGATCTGCCTTTTGAGGACATCACATAGTGTCTTATGCCCTTTGGGGCTTTTGAACATCCTTGTTTCAAGCAATGTCTTCAACCGAGCATTCTCATCAGCAATAGCAGTGGCATCCTCAGCAGAGGGGTTAGTTGGCACATCAGCAGTTGAAGATAGTGCAATAGTAGCAGCAGTAGAACAACTAGCAACAGAAGTAGCGTTGTCATGCTCAATACATTTAATACATGGTGGTTCAAATCCTTCCTGAGCTGAACTGATCTGTTTGACGCGAAGTGACTCGTTTTCCTTTTGAAGATCTTCATGAGCCGCTCTCAATTTCTCAAGATCTTGCTTCCTTTGAAGATAATCATAGGAAAGCTTTTCATGTGTTGTTGAGAGCGTTTCATGACGACTTTCAAGTTCCTCATACTTAACGTGAAGATTTTTTATGTCTTCAATTAAGGACTGAGATCGAGTCATTTCAGTGTCTAACAGGTCATCGCTTTTGTCTAACAGTTTTTGAATATGTTCCATAGCTTTCTGTTGTTCAGTTGCAATTTTAGCAAGTGTTTTGTAGCTGGGTTTGGAACCACAATCAGAGTCATCTTCACTGGAAGTTTGATAGTGAGTAGTGCGTGTGTTTACCTTGGCACCGCGTGCCATGAAGCAGTAGGTAGGAGCGGAGTAGTCCTTGTCATTTGCATCGGTGTCGGTGATGGAGTCATTGTATTCAGTGTTGAAGATCGACTTGGCAACGTATGCTGTAGCCAGACTCGCAATGCCAGAATCGGACTCCTGCTCAGACTCCACCTCTGCCTCCTCAGAAGCGGACTCCTCTGAATCCATTTCCTTGCCAACAAACGCACGTGCCTTGCCAGATGAGCTCTTCTTATGTGATGAAGACTTTGAGGAGGACTTGGAAGAAGACTTTGAGTATTTCTTCTTCTTCTTGTCGTCAGAATCATACTCCTTGCTCTTATTTTTCTTCTTGTTCTCATTGTCCCACTTCAGACACTCAGAGATGTAGTGGCCAGATTTCTTGCACTTTGTGGCATGTTCTCTTCTTGTAGTCATGAGCAGAAGCTTCCTCATTCCTTGAGCTTGATCGTCAGGACTTTCTGAAGCCTTTCTCCTTGGTGAATTTTTGGAACTTCTTCAGAAGCATAGCAAGCTCCTTTCCAATGTCTTCAGGATCATCAGAACTGCTGTCAGACTCTTCTTCAGATGAGGAGACAACTTTTGCCTTCAAGGCACGAATTCGCCCATAGTTGGGACCGTAGATGTCTCTTTTCTCAGAAAGCTGAAACTCGTGTGTGTTGAGCCTCTCAAGTATGTCAGACGGATCAAGTGTTTTGAAGTCAGGACGTTCTTGAATCATCAGGGCTAGGGTGTCAAACGAGCTGTCAAGTGATCTCAGGAGTGTCTTGACAACTTCATGCTTGGTGATCTCAGTGGCGCCGAGGGCTTGAAGCTCATTTGTGATGTCAGTGAGTCGATCAAACGTGAGCTGAACATTCTCATTGTCATTTCTCTTGAAGCGGTTGAAGAGGTTGCGAAGGACACTGATTCTCTGATCTCTCTGGGTTGAGATGCCTTCGTTGACCTTGGAGTGCCAGTCCCAGACTAGCTTAGATGTATCCAAAGCACTCACACGGCCATACTGTCCTTTGGTCAGATGACCACAGATGATGTTCTTGGCAGTGGAGTCCAGTTGAACGAACTTCTTGACATCAGCAGCGGTGACACCTTAAACAGCCTTGGGAACGCCATTCTTGATGACATAACATAGGTCGACATCAATGGCTTCAAGATGCATGCGCATCTTATTCTTCCAGTAGAGATATTCAGTTCCATCGAAGACTGGGCACGCAGCGGAGACTTTGATTATCCCTGCAGTCGACATAGCTAAAACTCCGGGTGGTTAAACTGAATCACACAGAACAAGGGAGTACCTTGCTCTAATACCAATGGAATGTGCTAGTGATCGACTAGAGGGGGTGAATAGGCGATTTTTATGAAAGTCTTCAAAACATGGAAGTTTCGAAGACAAACGATAGAAATAAACCTATTACCATGCAGTGGAAGGTAGACTACACTAGGCAAACCATAGTCAAGTATTCAATGGAGTGAAAGCACACTGACTAATAGCAGCTAGGAAGTAAAGATCAGGTAAGAAGATACTGTGAAGCCAATCAGAACAAGCAGTCACTCAGTGAAGACAAAAGATAAAGCAATCATACAATGACTTCACAAGGACCAACAGTAAGTAAAGGGAAGGGAAGGATGAAACCAGTGACTCGTTGAAGACAATGATTTGTTGGACCAGTTCCAGTTGATGTGACAACTGTACGTCTGGTTAGGGAGGCTGAGATTTAACTTAGAAGACCTCGTCTTCACCTTATTCCCCTTGAGCTAAGTACACCAAGTCCTCGCCCAATCACTCTGGTAAGTCTTCAAGGTAGACTTCCAAACCTTCACAGACTTTGTTCACCGGCGATCCACAATGACTCTTGGATGCTCAGAATGCGACGCCTAACCAGCTGGAGGATTCACAGTCCTCAAGGGTAATAAGTCTTCAGATCACACAGACAGGAAGACTTAAGTGATGCCTAACACTCTGTTTAGGCCTTTATCCTCGCAAGGAATTCTCTCTCAAAGGCTTCGAGGTGGGTTGCTCTCAAACGACAAAAGCCGTGCACTAACTCTGAGCAGCCAACCGTTTATGGTTGTAGGGGGTGGGCTATTTATAGCCACTAGGCAACCCGACCTGATTTGTCTGAAATGACCCTTGGTCACTAAGGAACTGACACGTGTTCCAACGGTCAGATTTCAAACACACACGGCAACTTTACTTGAGCTACAAGCAAAGCTGACTTATCCAACTCTGGACAAGATTTGCTCTCATAGTCTTCACTCGAAGACATAGGATTTTGGTTAAGCATCACTTCAGTCATTCTGAATGGTTCACTTGGACCCCACTTAACAGTATGGTGGTTCCTATGACTCAACAAAGAAGAAAAAGAACGACGAAAGAACTAAGTCTTCGCGCTCCATAATCTTCATGCGATGTCTTCTCTTGTCATAGTCTTCAATGTGAATGTCTTCACATACCACCTTTGACTTCAATGTCTTCTTACATTTTTAGGGGTCATCTCTGGTAGGAAAACCGAATCAATGAGGGACTTCTACCTTTGTTATCCTGCAATTCTCACAAACACATTAGTCCCTCAACTAGGTTTGTCGTCAATACTCCAAAACCAACTAGGGGTGGCACTAGATGCACTTACAGGATAACTTTTCCGGCTCAAGGCGTCTGCTACGACATTGGCCTTTCCTGGGTGATAGTGTAGCTTCATATCATAATCCTTTATAAGCTCCAACCATCTCCTTTAACTGAGATCCAGCTCCTGCTTGAAAATGTACTTCAAATTCTTGTGATCCGTGTACACATTGCAATGGTTTCCAATAAGAAAATGTCTCCAGGTCTTGAGTGCATGAACTACAGCTGCTAACTCCAAATCATGTGTGGCATAATTCAACTCATGCGGTCGAAGCTGTCGTGAGGCATAGGAAACAACTCTTCCATGTTCCATAAGGACACCTCCAAGTCCTAAGCGAGAAGCATCGCAATACACTTGGAAATCCTTGCGTATATCTGGTAAAATCAGCACTGGGGCTGTAACCAAACGTTTCTTCAACTCCTAAAAACTTGCCTCACATTCATCTGTCCATTTGAACTTAGTGTCCTTCTTCAACAACTCCGTCATATGCTTCGCAATCTTGGAGAAATTCTCCATGAATCTCCGGTAGTATCCCGCGAGTCCAGGAAAACTACGGATCTCCCCTACTGAGGTGGGTGCTAGCCAATCAGTGACTGACTAAACTTTGGTAGGGTCTACTGCTATACCCTCTCCCGATATAACATGTTCAAGAAATCCAACTTCTTTCAACCAAAACTCACATTTGCTGAACTTGGCATATAACTGATGTTCCCTGAGCTTCTCAAGAACTAAACGCAAATGCTCCTCATGTTCCTCTTCATTCTTCGAGTATACCAAAATATTCTCAATGAACACCACAACAAACTTATCGAAGAACTCCAGGAACACCTTATTCATCATACTCATGAAATAGGAAGGGGCATTAGTCAATCCAAATGACATGACCGTGTACTCATATAGCCCGTACCTAGTGGTGAAAGTTGTCTTGGGTATATCCTTTTCTTGGATCTTCAGCTGGTGGTATCCTGATCGCAGGTCGATCTTGGAAAGTAATTTAGCTCCTTGAAGCTGGTCAAACAAATCATTGGACATCGATAATGGGTACTTGTAGTTCCATCCTTCTTCTCAACTAAGAGCACCGGGGCTCCCCATGGTGACGAACTTCGTCGAATGTAACCTTTCTCCAATAACTCCTTAATCTGCTTCTTAATCTCCTCCAGATCATTTGCGGGCATCCGGTATAGTCTCTTTGATATTGGTCCGGTGCCTGGCAACAGCTCTATCAAAAATTTAATGTACCGATCCGGCGGCATGCCTGGTAGTTCCTCTAGAAATACATCTGGATAATCCTTCACTATAGGCACTTCCTCCTGAACAACTCCTGAGAGGGAATTTACTTGGGTCCTCTTTGGTGCATGCCTAGATACATACTTAATCCTTTTTCCCTCCGGGGTGGTGAGCATAATTGACTTACTGGCGCAATCGATGTTTCGCCCATACATCGATAGCCAATCCATGCCTAGTATCACATCCAATCCTTGTGACTCCAGAATTACTAGGTCTTAGGGGAAAACATGCCTACCTATGGTTAATGGAATCTGAAAACATCCTTGGCTTGTCATATACTCTGCTCCTAGCGAGCTTACTAACATAGGTGTCCTAAGAACTTTGGGGGGCAATTTATACTTATCCACAAATCCCCTTGAATTGTATGAATGCGGTGCACCAGTTTCAAAAAGAATGATTGCAGTAAATGACAAAAACTTACCTATAACTGCATCTGTCTGTTCTTCAACCTCCTCCACGTTAAAATGCTTCACTTGTCCCCTGTTGAAAGGGTTGGCCTTTCTCCTGGAGCTTCCATTGCCATTTCCATTCTTTGCTTCAGAACACTCGGTGGCGTAGAGTCCAGTCTTCCTGCACTTGAAACAAGTAATGTGACTTAGATCCTTCTTGGCAGGCGTTGCTGGGTTGGAACGGTTCTGGCTTCTACTTCCTCCATTTCCATTCCCATTCTTGGGGCCACTGTGGTTATGCGAGCTTCCTCCATTGTGGGTATGGCCTCTATGGTTATGGGTGTAACCTCCGGAGTTAGGGGTAAAGCGAGGCTTCTACTGAGCTCCAGAATTGTACTTCCCCTGTCCATACTTTCGTTTGCGGCTCTCTATCTGCTACTGTTTGTTTTCAATCATCAGGGCCTGGTCTATCAACTCCTCGTAGTTAGTGAATGTTGCCACCATCAACTGCATACTCATCTCATCATTCAGCCCATCCATAAACTTCTCCTGCTTCGCAGCGTCTGTGGCCACATCATCCGGGGCATAGCGAGCTAACTTACTGAACTCATCCACGTACCACCCCACAGTACGATTTCCCTAGCGTAAGTTGTGAAACTCCCGCTTCTTCATATTCATTGCTCCAATTGAGACATGGGCTGTGCGGAATGCTTGTTGAAACTGATCCCATGTGACATTAGCTATGGGAAAAGTGGTTGTGTAATTCTTCCACCATGAGGCTGCGGGTCCATCCAATTGGTGTGCGGCAAAGCACAGCTTCTCCGCATCTGTGCAACCTGCGATGTTCAACTCCCTTCCAATCCTACCTAGCCAGTCATCAGCAACAATCGGCTCGGTGCTACTGGAAAACACCGGCGGATTCAACCTCAGAAAATGGGCTAGGTTGTCCACTGGAGGTGGTGGCAGTGGGTTGTTGTTGTTATTGTTCTTCCCTTGGTTATAGACTAGTAGCTGCATCAAGGCATTCTGCTGTTGGATCAACTGTATGAGCTCTGGTGGGAAGACAAATTCGGGGACACGTCTCGGAGGTATATGATGGTTTCAGAGGGGAGAGATTAGAATAGAGTGAGGTCTAGTGAGGAAACACTACCCATATGCACATGAGACAAACACATACATATCACACCACTCAATTCAAACAAGGGCATACAATCGATCTAGCTACCGTTACAAAATACTCGGACTACTACTATATACATGGGGGAAATACTACTTCTAATATGGTGGCCATCTAGAAATTTTGATCAGTGGAAGACTCCATGATATCCGCTCCAGCTTCGTCTTCGTAATCATCATCACTACTGTCGGGGTCGCAGTCGGTGTCGTCGATGATGATGTAGTCCTCGTGATAGACGTCATCTCCTCCTGACGCGGGGTCTCCCATGAATACTCCTAGCTTCCTCGTCAAGTTATCATTCTTTTCTACTAGTATTGCGATTTCCTCCTCATATCCATCGCGTGTAGACTTGAGTTCTTCTTCAAGCTCCATGTTCCTAGTAATCAACTTCTCCAGATCTATCATGCTTGCGCACATTTGGTTCTCCTGGCAACGAATGTGCTGGTTTAATTCCTGGATGAAAGCTGCAATGGACTTGTCCCTCCTGGTGTTGATCATCTCCCATTGCTCATCTCGGCGCCCACATATCTGGTAGATGGTGTACTTAAGATCCTTGTGATAAACTTCGCCGATGCGTCCCATGGCGATGTGGGCTGCCATGCTCTTTCCTAGACTCCAGGTTGGTGCATCGAAGGAAAACTCTATGGTCTCAGTAACTGGCGTGAATGTCCTTCCTGGAATTTGAACTCGAAACATCCAACGCTCCTCTTCTGGTAAAGTGGCGGTGTAAGTCCCGGTGAAGCTTGGTATTCCGATGTTCAGGTACCTAGTGACTTCCTTCGAGTGTCGTCCAAAGGGTGTATCTTCATCCGGTTGAGCAAACTTGTTCCTTAGGTCTGCCATCTATAGAGTGGAAAATGGAGAGGAGTCAGTAATGAGTAGAGAAGAGTGTCCTATGGCTTATCTTAGTGGTCGTGTCCTACAATCAGCGTGTGCTCTGATACCATCTTGTAGCAATCCGACCTCAAACGGTCAAATCTCTGTGCATAAGTGTCATCCCTGGATCGGTAATGCTGACACACACAGTACTTCGAAGGATTTATAACAGAGTTGCAATCACAAACTTATTACATCGAATAACTCATAAAAGAGTACTTATTACAATAATATGGCTTAAGGCCATCTAAATACGATAACAACAGAAGGCTTGGAAGCTAAAGTCAGTCCATCAACTCCAATGGCGTAGTTGAGTGCACGACAACGACCTAGCGCACCTTACTCTTCGTCTGAAAAGTATGCAACATAATACATTGCAGCCCGAAAACGGGTCAGCACATGGAATATGCTGGCAAAATAACACTATAGAGAAATGAATAGGTAAATGCTATCACTACATGCATATATGGCTAGTGGAGGCTCTAATGTTAATATGTTCTTGCGAAAAGCCAATTTTTCCCTACAACAAAGGAATATATTTTCTTTAACTATCTGGTAGTTGATAAACATTGAGAAGGTTCCTCCAACTCAATCCCAGTTAAGCAGTATTAATAACCAAACAAATTAATTTAGAGTGATGAGATCAACATGATAATTCAAGAACCAGATACTAAAGATGTCCATAACAGGGGACACAACTAACCATGATTAGTTTGTACACTCTGCAGAGGATTACGCACTTTTCCCCACAAGACTCGATCTCCTCCATTGGTTTTCCCACACTACATGGTGTTTGAGAAACAGATGACCGAGACACAGTCTTTCAGAAGCATTAACTCTTTACTCTGGGTAGACTATTACACCTACTTTCCCCTACATCTGTTAGCCTACCATTGAAAGAGGTCACGCAACATACTCAACTATGCCAGAGTCCATAGTGGCTTGTGGCTTGTGGCGAACCATAGGATGATCACACGGGTACTCCGGGATATCCTAGGACAACACTGGATTCTCCAGGTGCCCACAACCAATCCACCCAGATGTGTATTTAAGTAGCCACCTTAATTTAACCCTTAATTAACAACTCTCACATCTGTCATGGATACACTCAACCAATCCACGTCTACGAGCATAGCATAGCAGTATAAGCATAACGTAGAAGTAGCTCCCAGGGTTTGATAGTAAAAGGGCAATAGGTTCTACCTCATCATCTACTTCCCAATACCCACATGTTAAGAGATCCTACCCATGCAATGTTTGAGGATTGGAACTAATGCATAAAAACTGGTTGATAAAGAGGTATGCTCAAAGTGTTACTTGCCTTGCTGACGATCTGCAAACCCTAGAGACTCGTTGTAGCATGCTTCTCACTCCAGGAATTCTATCGCAAACAAACAATAGAATACATAAGCAATCAAGCATAGATGCGAGGGTAAAACTCAGATAAAAAGATCCAGACTGAAAGTTCAACTGAAGAGATTCGATTTGTGAAAAGAATCAATCGAATCGGAGCTATGGAACTGAAACTACAATCAAAAGAACTTCAAATTTGCTTGAAACCAAATTTTAATTTGTCAAAACCATGTTCAAGTTGATTAACTGGAAAGAGGATTTCGAAATGAAGATTTTTCCATTGGTTTCATGGATAGGTTGGATGAACGGTTGAAAAGTTACGAGGGTTTGAAGATCAGGGGCTAATCTGCGATAAAAGTATTCGCGCATAGGTCCCTGGCCGAAAAATAAATAAAAAAGAAAAATCTATCGGACGAACATCCGCTAACAGAGACAAACGAACGAATTCGTTCGTTATAATTACTAAACGAACGAACGTTCGCAGAATAGATCTAAACCGAGAAAATCTAGAAAACCGATCCATTAAAAAAACCGAACGAAAAAACCGGCGAACCGGGATCAGTTTATACCGATTCAACGGCGGCGACGAGGTCAATGGCGGCGGCGAGATTCGGCGAGGCAGGGCTCCGGTGAGGTGGCGGGGTAGCAGCGCGGCGCTGGCGGCAGCAGGCGGCGCGCGGCGGCGGCGTTGGTGGTGGAGCTGCGGGGCGGGACGAGGAGAGGGCGACCTCAGGGCGGGTTATAAGGGGGGATGGGGTGCGGCGGCTTGGGGAAGGGGCGACGCGGGCGGCGACTCGGGATCAGACTCCGCCGGAGTCCGTCGCGGTCACGGCGGGGAAGGCGGCGGCGAGCGGGCCGGCTGGGCCTCCGGCCTAGTGCGGTCCGAAAGTTTTTTTTAAATAATTCCGACGAAGAAAATCCTAAATAAATATAAAAAATCTAAAAAAATACCAAAAAAAATTTCACCGTCTAAATAAAATATTTAGAATAACATTTTTCTAGCCTAAAAATGCAATTTTCGAAAATGCATATTTTTCTAATTCAAATAAAATAGCAATATTTCTTTTATTTTGGAGAAGTCTTTTTATCTCCTCTCTTTTAGTTTTATATTGGAAATATTTCAAAGAGAAAAATATTAAAACCAAAATGATCCTCTTTTCAAATCTTAGAAAAATTCAAATATGAAAATGGTGAAATCCCCAACTCTCTCCGTGGGTCCTTGAGTTGCTTAGGATTTCTAGGATCGCAAACGAGATGCAAATAAAATATGATATGCATATGATGACCTATGTATAACATTCCAAATGGAAATTTTGGGATGTTACACCCTAGCCCCTCCTCCAAGGAGGGGAGGCGGCCTAGGGAGGAGTCCTCCCTCCCCAAGGCACCTAGGGGGTGCCTTCCCCCCTTAGGATTCTTCCTCCTCCACTTCTCCTTGGCGCATGGGCCTCTTGGGGCTGGTGCCCGTGGCCCATGTAGGTGAGGGCACCCCCTACATCCCATGTGGTCCCCGGGGGCAGGTGGACCCCCGGACCCCTTTCGACACTCCCAGTACAATACCGATAATGCCCAAAACTTTTCCGGTGACCAAAATAGGACTTCCTGTATATAAATCTTTACCTCCGGACCATTCCGGAGGTCCTCATGACATCCGGTATCTCATCCAAGACTCCAAACAACGTTTGGTCATCAACATACATATCCCAATACTACTCTAGAGTACGGACCCTATTGGTTCGAGAATCATGTAGACATGATCGAGACACCTCTCTGGTCAATAACCAATAGCGGGACCTGCATGCCCATGTTGGTTCCCACATATTCCATGAAGATATTTTATCGGTTGAACCACATTGTTGATGATTTTGTTAATCCCATATGCAATTCCCTTTGTCAAGCGATATGTTACTTGCCCGAGATTCGATTGTTGGTATCTCCATACCTAGTTCAATCTCGTTACCGTCAAGTCTCTTTACTCGTTCCGTAATACAAGATCCCATGACTAACTAATTAGCCACATTGCTTGCAAGCTCCTTACGATGTTATATTACTGAGAGGGCCTAGATATATTTCTTGGTCATACAGAGTGACAAATCGCAGTCTCAATCCATGCAACCCAACAAACACCTTCAGAAATACCTGTAAGCACCTTTATGATCACCAGTTACGAGGTGACGTTTGATAGCACATGATACGTCTCCAACGTATCTATAATTTTTGATTGTTCCATGCTGTTATATTATCATTCTTGGATGTTTTATAATCATTTTATATTATTTTTTGGTACTAACCTATTGATGTAGTACCAAGTGCCATTGTTGTTTTTTTGCATGTTTTTTACATCACAGGTAATCAATATCAAATGGAGTCCAAATGCAGCGAAACTTTTTGTGGATTTTTTTGGACCAGAAGACATCCAATGGACCGGAGAAGCACCTAGGGGTGCTCCAAGGGGAGCACAACCCACCAGGGCGTGCCTGGAGGCCCAGGCGCGCCCTGGTGGGTTGTGCCCACCTCAGGTGCCTCCGGACCACCTCTTTACTCTATAAATACCCCAATATTCCAGAAACCCCAGGGGAGTCGACGAAAATCAATTCCAGCCGCCGCAAGTTCCAGAAACACCAGATCCAATCTGGACACCATCACAGAGGGGTTCATCATGTCCATTGGTGCCTCTCCGATGATGCGTGAGTAGTCTTTTGTAGACCTTTGGGTCTGTAGTTAGTAGCTAGATGGCTTCCTCTCTCTCGTTTGATTCTCAATACAATGGTCTCTTGTAGATCCATATGATGTAATTCTTTTGCGGTGTGTTTGTTGGGATCCGATGAATTTTAAGTTTATGATCAGATCTATCTCTTTTTATCCATGAAAGTTATTTGAGTCTTCTTTGATCTCTTATATGCATGATTTCTTATAGCCTCATATTTCTTCTCAGATATTTGTTTTTTTTTTGCCAACTTGATCTATTTATCTTGTAATGAGAAGAGGTGCTTTGTGATGGATTCGATCTTACAGTGCTTGATTCCAGGGACAGAAGGGGAACCGACACGTATGTATCGTTGCCATTAAGGATAACAAGATGGGGTCTATTTCTGCATAAGTAGATCTTGTCTACATCATGTCATCGTTTTTATTGCATTACTCCGTTTCTCCATGAACTAAATACACTAGATGCATGCTGGATAGCGGTCGATGTGTGGAGTAATAGTAGTAGATGTAGGCAGGAGTTGGTCTACTAATCTTGGACGTGATGCCTATATAATGATCATTTCCTGGATATCGTCATGATTATTTGAAGTTCTATCAATGTGCCAACAGCAATTTGTTCACCCACCATTTGCTATTTTTCTCGAGATAAGCCACTAGTGGAACTTACGGCCCCCGGGTCTCTTCTTTAATATATTTTCCTTTGCGTTCTATTTCATTTGCTTTTATTTTTAGATCTATTAAACCAAAAATACAAAAATGCCTTGCTGAAATTTATTTTATTCGAGATCTATGTATCCCATCTATCATATTTTTGGCGTCGTCACCCAAAAGGGATTTACAACCCCTTTTACACGTCGGGTAGCGAGTATTTGTTATTTGTGTGCAGGTGCTGTTTACATAGTGTTGCTTGGTTCTCCTACTGGTTCGATAACCTTGGTCTCATCACTGAGGGAAATACCTACTGTCGCTGTGCTGCATCATCCCTTCCTCTTTGGGCAAATATCGACGTAGTTCTAGCAGACATCAAAAGGAATTTCTGGCACCGTTGCTGGGGAGACATCGTCAACATCTACTAGGTTCCTAATCACAAATCTCATCTCCTCGCAATTTACATTATTTGCCATTTGCCTCTTGTTTTCCTCTCCCCCACTTCACAAAAAATTGCCGTTTCATTCGCTTGCCTCTTGTTTTCCTCTCCCCCACTTCACAAAAATTTGCCGTTTAATTCGCCCTCCTTTTCTTTCGCCATTTTCTTGTCGGATCTGTTTTTGAGTGCAATCTTGTTGCGTAGTCACAATGACTCAAGAGAACACCAAGTTGTGTGGTTTATCAAATACCAACAACAATGATTTTACACTCCGATTGCTCCTCCCCCACTACTACGAAGTCTTGTGATATTAATACCGCTTTGCCGAATCTTGTTATGAAAGATCAATTTTTCGGTACTCCTAATGAGGATGCAGCGTCCCATCTTAACACCTTCGTGGAATTATGCGATATGCAAAATAAAAAAGATGTGGACAATGATGTTTTGAAGTTGAAATTATTTTCGTTTTCTTTACGAGATCATGCAAAATTTTGGTTTTCTTCGTTGCCTCGCCATAGTATCGATTCTTGGAATAAGTGTAAAGATGCTTTCATTACTAAATATTTTCCGCACGCAAAAATTATTTCCCTTAAAACCCAGATCATGAATGTCAAGCAACTTGAACATAAACATGTTGCACAATCTTGGGAAAGGATGAAAATGATGTTAAGGAATTGCCCAACTCATGGGTTAAATCTTTGGATGATTATACAAAAGTTTTATGCGGGGTTGAATTTTTTTTCTCGTAATCTTTTAGATTCCGCCACGGGTGGTACTTTTATGGAAATTACTTTGGGTGAAGCCAACAAATTGCTTGATAATATTATGGAAAATTATTCACCATGGCATACCGAAATAGCTCCTACTAGTAAAAAGGTTAATTCGGTTGAAGAAATTTCTTCTTTGAGTGAAAAAGTTGATGCTCTTATGAAATTGGTTGCTAGTAAAAGTGCTCCTATTGATTTTAATGATGTGCCTTTGTCTACCTTGATTGAGAAAAATAGTGATGCCATAGATGTGAATTTTATCTCGCGAAACAATTTCAATAACAATGCTTATAGAGGTAATTTTAATCCTAGGCATTTTTGTAGTAATTACTCTAATAATTATGGTAATTCCTATGGAAATACTTCTTATACTAATAATAGGAACACCTCTGATCTTGAGAATAATATTAAAGAATTTATCAACACTCAAAAGGATTACAATACTACAATGGAAGAAAAGTTGAATAAGATTGATGATTTGTCTAGAAGTGCTGATAGAATTTCTCATGATGTAGAAAACCTCAAGATGAAAATTTTTGTGCTTAAGGTTGAGGAATCAATTAAAGATCTTTATGTTTCTATGGATGAAAGTAAGAAAAGAACTCCTATGCTTAGAGCTAGAAGAGATTTTTTTAGAAAAAACGTTTTCTAGTGATTGCTTTCATAAAAGTGATGTAGATCTTAAAATGATTGATGTTTCTTCTATTGATTCCTTGTTTAGTAAAATTAAGATTGATGAAAAAGGTCCTGGAGAAGAGCTAAATTTAGCTAGAAGGCGTCCCAATAATTTGGAGGGTGAAAATCTTGTTGAGAAAATTGATAAAAGTGGGTCTGAAGAGGTCAAAACTTCAACTAGTGATGTGCCCACTCTTTTGTATTACAAACAAAGACTTCAATTATGATAGTTGCTCTTTGATTGATTGTATTTCTTTGTTGCAATCCATGTTGAATTCACCCCAAGCTTATGAACAAAATAAAGCTTTTACTAAACATATTGTTGATGCTTTGATGAAAGCTTTGGAAGAAAAGTTGGAATTAGAAGTTTCAATTCCTAGAAAATTGCATGATTGTAAGTGCATCTAGTGCCACCCCTAGTTGGTTTTGGAGTATTGACGACAAACCTAGTTGAGGGACTAATGTGTTTGTGAGAATTGCAGGAAAACACAGGTAGAAGTCCCTCATTGATTCGGTTTACTACCAGAGATGACCCCTAAAAATGAATGAAGACATTGACGTCAAAGGTGGTATATGAAGATATTCACATTGAAGACTATGACAACAGAAGACACGTTATGAAGCCTATGGAACTCGAAGACTTAGATCTTTCATAGTTCTTTTTATTTTTGTTGAGTCATAGGAACCACCGTACTGTTAAGTGGGGTCCAGGAGAACAAGTCAGAATGACTTAAGTGATGCCTAAATCAAAAACCTATGTCTTCGAGTGAAGACAATGAGAGCAAATCTTGTCCAGAGCCGGACAAGTCAGCCTTGCTTGTAGCCCAAGTAAAGTTGCCATGAGAGTTCGAAATCTGACCTTGAGACACGTGTCAGTTCCTTAGTGACCCAGGGTCATTTCGGACAAATCAGGTCGGGTTGCCAAGTGGCTATAAATAGCCCACGCCCACAACCATAAACGGTTGGCTGCTCAGATTTCAGTGCACGACTTTTGTCGTTTGAGAGCAACCCACCTCGAAGCCTTTGAGAGAAAATTCCTAGTGAGGAGAAAAGCATTAACCACCCAGAGCCAGAGTAAATTGGGCATCACTTAAGTCTTCTTGTCTGTGTGATCTGAAGACTTATTACACTTGAGGACTGTGAATCCTCCAGACGGTTAGGCGTCGCGTTCAGAGCATCCAAGAGACATTGTGGATTGCCAGTGAACGAAGTCTGTGAAGGTTTGGGAGTCTACCTTGAAGACTTACCAGAGTGATTGGGCGAGGACTAAGTGACCTTAGCTCAAGGAGATTACGGTGAGGACTTGGTGTCCTGAACTGTGTGTTCAGGACTGGGTGTCCGGGACTGTGTGTCCTAAGGTTTAAATACCTAGCCGCTCCTACCAGACATACAGTTGTCACAGCAACTGGAACTGGTCCAACATATCATTGTCTTCAACGAGTCACTGGTTTCATCTTCACTTCCTTCTCTTGCTGTTACTCATTGTGAAGTCATTGCATGCTTGCTTTATCATTTGTCTTCACAACGTGAATGCATGCTCTGTTTGGCTTCATAACTTCTTCCTACTTGATCCTTATTACACTGAAGCTGTTTTTCACTGTGCTTTCACTCTATTGAATACATGACCATGGCTGGCCTAGTGTAATCTAACTTCCGCTGCATAGTAATAGGCATAATCTTCACTGTTTGTCTTCATAACTCCCAAGTTTTGAAGACTTTCATAAAAATCGCCTATTCACCCCCCCTCTAGTCGATATAACGCACTTTCAATTGGTATCAGAGCAAGGTGCTCCCTTGTTCTGTGTGATTCGGTTTAACCACCTGGAGTTTTAGCTATGTCGACTGCAGGGATAATCAAAGTCTCCGCTGCGTGCCCCGTCTTCGATGGAACTGAATATCCCTATTGGAAGAATAAGATGCGCATGCATCTTGAAGCCATTGACGTCGATCTATGGTATGTCGTCGAGAACGGCGTTCCCAAGGCTGGAGAAGGTGTCACTGCTGCTGATGTCAAGAAATTCGTTCAACTGGACTCTACTGCCAAGAACGTCATCTGTGGTCATCTGACCAAAGGACAGTATGGCCGTGTGAGTGCCTTGAAGACATCCAAACTGGTCTGGGACTGGCTCTCCAAGGTCAATGAAGGCATCTCAACCCAGAGAGATCAACGAATCAGTGTCCTTCGCAATCTCTTCAACCGCTTCAAGCGAAATGACAATGAGAATGTCCAGCACACATTTGATAGACTCACTGACATCACAAATGAGCTTCAAGCCCTCGGCGCCACTGAAATCACCAAACATGAAGTCGTCAAAACGCTGCTGAGATCACTTGATAGTTCGTTTGACATCCTGGCCCTGATGATTCAAGAATGTCCTGATTTCAAGACACTCGATCCGTCTGACATACTTGAGAGGCTCAACACACACGAGTTTCAGCTTTCTGAGAAAAGAGATATCCACGGTCCAAACTATGGGCGAACTCGCGCCTTGAAGGCAAAAGCTGTCTCCTCATCTGAAGAAGAATCTGACTGCAGTTCTGATGATCCTGAAGACATTGGAAGAGAACTTGCAATGCTAGTGAATAAGTTCCAAAAATTCACCAAGAAGAAAGGCTTCAGAAAATCTTCACGATCAAGCTCAAGGAATGATGAAGCTTCTGCTCATGACTACAAGAAGAAAACATGTCACAAGTGCAAGAAAACTGGACACTTCATCTCTGAGTGTCCACAGTGGGACAATGAGAACAGAAGGAAGAAGAAGAGCAAGGAATATGATTCTGACAACAAGAAGAAGAAGAAATACTCAAAGTCTTCTTCCAAGTCTTCATCAAAGTCTTCATCACACAGAGCTCATCTGGCAAGGCATGTGCGTTTGTTGGAAAGGAGATGGATTCAGAGGAGGAGTCCGCATCTCGGGAGGCAGAGGTGGAGTCTGAGGAGGAGTCTGATTCTGGCATTGCGAGTCTGGCTACAGCATACGTCGCCAAGTCCATCTTCAACACTGAAGACAATGACTGCATCACCGACACCAACACAAATGACAAGAACGACTCCACTCCTACCTACTGCTTCATGGCACGCGGTGCCAAGGTAAACACACGCACTACTCGCTATGAAACATCTAGTGACGATGACTCTGAATGTGATTCAAAACCTAGCTACAAAACACTTGCTAAAATTGCAACTGAACAACAGAAAGCTATGGAACATATTCAAAAACTGTTAGACAGAAGCGATGATCTGTTGGGTGCTGAAATGACTCGATCTGAATCCTTAATTGAAGACATAAAAAACCTTCACATTAAGTATCAGGAACTTGAAGATCGTCATGATACTCTCTCAACAACTCATGAAAAGCTTTCCTATGATTATCTTCAAAGGAAGCAAGAACTTGAGAAATTGAGGGTGGCTCATGAAGATCTTCAAAAGGAAAACGAGTCACTTCGCTCCGAACAGATCAGTCCCGCTCAGGAAGGATTTGAACCACCATGTCTTAAATGCATTGAGCGTGATAATGCTAACTCTGTTGCTGAATGTTCCACTTCTACTGCTGTTGCAATATCTTCAACTGTTGACGTGGTAACTAACCCCTCTGCTGAGGATACCACTACTATTGCTGATGAGAATGCTATGTTGAAGACATTGCTTGAAACAGGGATGTACAAAAGTCTTAAAGGACATCAGACACTATGTGATGTCCTCAAGAAGCAGATCCTGAATCGAAACCCTAGGAAAGAGGGTGTTGGATTTGTGAGGAAAATCAATGCAGATGGCTCTTACTGGAAACCTGAGCAGTACCCCAAAACTACATGGGTTGCTGCAAAGGAACTTTCAGCAGATCCATCCAACTTATCTGGCTTCACTTGTGCTAACCCCATTATCATTGATGAATCCTTTGATGCAAACTATAAACTGTTTAAGAATCAGAATGGTGAAGTGTTTGCCAGGTACATTGGTACTAACTGCAGGAATGGACCGCCTATGAAGAAGATCTGGGTTTCCAAAAGGTGTCTGGAAAATCTTCCTGTGAATGTCTTCATGACACCTCACTTGAAGAAGACAAATCTCAGACCAAAGGCTTCATACGGTCCAATGGCTTCATACAAACAGAGGACTCACCTGAGTCACACTAACACAAATGTTTTGCAGGGAAACCATACTCAGGCACATGAGTATGAGAGCGGTTCATCGAACCGTGTTCATGTGACCAAAAATTATTCTGCTTATTCCTATGAGTATTATTGTCCACCTGCTAGACTATTTGCTAAGGCTTCAAAGCCAAAATTCTCAGATGCTGCACTTAGACTTATTGCTTCTAAGCCACCCTTGAAGATGTGGGTGGTTAAGAAAGCTTAACTCTCTTTTGCAGGGAAAGGTCTCCAGCAGAAAGACAAAATCTTCTGATGCTATTGCTGGGGACCTTAAAAATCTTGTAGGGCACAAGATAAAATGCCCAAATGGTATCAATATGTACTTCGTTCCTGAATCGCATGCTACTCTCCCTATCAGTCCTAATCTGGATTTAAGTTTTCATAACCCACTGGTTCGTCAAATGTTTATGCTTCACAATTCTCTTCGTGAAGCCTATCCCCCTAACTGTACTGTAGGGTACGACACCAGCGACTTCAAAATCTTCAGAATGGATTATTGACAGTGGGTGTACAAATCACATGACTGGCAGAAGAAGCCTTCTTATGGACTCAACATTACGTCCATCCGACAAGAGCCACATCACATTTGCTGACACTGGTAAAAGTAAGGTATTGGGTCTAGGTAGAGTTGCAATCTCAAAGGATCAACACATGGATAAAGTCATGCTGGTTGAATCCCTTGGCTTCAACTTAATGTCTGTCTCAATGCTTTGCGATCTGAATATGAGTGTAATGTTTGGAAAATATCGCTGCCTGGTGCTAATGGAATCTGACAAATCTCTAGTGTTTGAAGGGTATCAGAAAGGTGATTTGTACGTGGTAGATTTCTCAGCAGGACCACAACTTGCGGTATGCCTTCTTGCAAAAGCTTCAGAATGCTGGCTTTGGCATCGGAGGCTTGGGCATGCTGGCATGAGGAACCTCCACACCCTTGCGAAGAAGAAGCATGTCATAGGCATCGAGGGCGTCAAGTTCAAGAAAGATCATTTATGCGGTGCCTGTGAAGCAGGGAAGATGACAAGGGCAAAACATCCTTCGAAGACAATCATGACTACTACACAACCCTTCGAACTGCTCCACATGGATCTTTTCGGTCCAACTCACTACTCAACTTTTACTGCTACTGCTTGCCTCTATGGCTTCGTCATTGTTGATGATTACTCTAGATATACTTGGGTACACATAATCCTTTACAAGACTGAAGTGCAGGATGTCTTCAGACGCTTCGCCAATCGAGCTATGAACAATTTTGGCGCCAAGATAAAGCACATTAGAAGTGACAATGGCCCTGAATTCAAGAACACTGGCCTTGATACATATCTTGATACCTTGGGCATCACACATGAATTCTCAGCTCCGTACACGCCACAGCAGAATGGCGTCGTCGAACGCAAGAACAGAACACTCATTGAAATGGCCAGAACAATGCTAGATGAATACAAGACTCCAAGAAAATTCTGGACTGAAGCCATTGATACTGCATGCCATACAATCAATCGTGTTTATCTTCACAAGCTTCTGAACAAGACATCTTATGAACTCCTAATTGGCAAGAAGCCAAATGTCAGTTACTTCAGAGTATTTGGCGCAAAGTGCTGGATCAAGGACCCACATCACACCTCAAAGTTTGCACCAAAAGCACATGAGGGCTTTATGCTTGGATATGGAAAGGATTCACACTCCTACAGAGTCTTCAATCTCTTCCATTACAAAGTAGTCGAAACAGTGGATGTGCGGTTTGATGAAACAAATGGTTCACAAAGAGAGCAACCGCCAAATGTGCTAGATGAAGTCCTAGCTAGTGAATCAATCAAGCTTATGGGAACTGGAGAGATTATGCCTTCTGAAGCTCATCCTGAAGAAGAACTCATCATCTCAGCACCTGATCAACATGAAGACAATGCACAGCATGAAGACATTCCTCCAAACAACAACGCAGATCAGCAAGAGCAAAGTCTTCGCCCTATACATCCTCGTGTTGCAAATGAAGTGCAGATTGACAGAATACTTGACAGCATCAATGCACGTGGTCCACTCACTCGTTCAAGGGCAACTCAGCTAGCAAACTTCTGTGGGCATTTCGCATTCGTCTCAATATCAGAACCCAAGAAAGTTGAAGGAGCCTTCATGGAACCTGAATGGATTCAAGCTATGCAAGAAGAGCTTCAACAGTTTGAGCTGAATAATGTATGGGAACTGGTTAAGCGTCCCGATCCACGGAAGCACAACATAATAGGCACCAAATGGATATACCGCAACAAGCAAGATGAGCATGGTCAAGTTGTCAGAAACAAAGCTCGTCTCGTTGCTCAAGGATATACTCAAGTAGAGGGCATTGTCTTCGATGAAACTTTTGCTCCTGTGGCTAGGCTTGAAGCCATACGCATACTGCTGGCCTATGCAAATCATCATAACATACTTCTATATCAAATGGATGTGAAAAGTGCCTTTCTCAATGGCAAGATTGAAGAAGAAGTGTATGTTGCACAACCACCTGGTTTTGAAAATCCAAAACATCCTGATATGGTATACAAGCTCAACAAGGCACTGTATGGCCTCAAACAAGCCCCTAGGGCCTGGTATGATACACTCAAGTACTTTCTGAAGAGCAAAGGCTTCATACCTGGTTCCCTGGATCCTACTCTTTTCACGAAGACATACGATGGTGAACTGTTTGTGTGCCAAATATATGTGGATGACATTATCTTCGGCTGCACCAATCAGAAGTACAGTGAAGAGTTTGGATATATGATGCAAGAGCAATATCAGATGTCCATGATGGGGGAGCTGAAGTTCTTTCTTGGTCTTCAAATCCGACAACAGCGCAATGGCATCTTCATATCTCAAGAGAAGTATCTCAAAGATTGCCTGAAGAAGTTCGGTATGCAAGACTGCAAAGGCTTCACAACACCAATGCCAGCCAAACATCATCTAGGTCCTGACGACAATGGTAAAGAGTTCGATCAAAAGGTATACCGCTCCATGATTGGGTCTTTGCTTTATTTATGTGCATCTAGGCCAGATATCATGCTTAGTGTTTGCATGTGTGCTCGATTTCAAGCGGCACCAAAGGAGTCGCATCACTTAGCTGTGAAGCGAATTCTTCGATATTTGGCTCACACCCCAACTCTAGGATTATGGTATCCAAAGGGCTCAGAGTTTGATTTGGTTGGATTTTCGGATGCTGATTATGCTGGTGACAAAGTTGATCGCAAGTCTACATCAGGCACATGTCACTTTCTGGGACGATCACTTGTATGTTGGTCTTTAAAGAAGCAGAACTGTGTATCTCTCTCCACTGCTGAATCTGAATACATTGCTGCTGGATCGTGCTGCGCTCAGCTTCTGTGGATGAAGCAAACACTCAAGGATTATGGCATTCATCTGAAGCTAGTGCCACTTTACTGCGACAACGAAAGCGCCATCAAGATTGCCAACAACCCAGTTCAGCACTCGAAGACAAAGCACATTGAAATTCGCCATCACTTTCTCAGAGATCATGTTGTGAAGGAAGACATTGATATCATACACGTCAACACTGAAGAGCAATTGGCAGATATCTTCACCAAGCCCTTGGATGAGAAGAGGTTTTGCAAGTTACGGTGTGAGCTAAATATCTTGGAATCCTCAAATGTCCTGTGATCAGGCACACATCCTAACACTTATGCATATTGATGACTTATATGTGCAACGCACAAAGTAAAGTATATCTTCAATCAATGAAGACATACATTCTAAAGTGTGAATACATTAATGTGGAATTTGACTTCGGAGCGCCACAATAATTGTGCGCCGTGTCTGGGTCTAATACTTCCTATACGGTGGGTAACGCCACCACCAAACGTTCCATTTTGAAGTGTTTAACTCATGGCGTTACCTTGCAATATCTTCACATTGGTTTGGCTTCGAACTTAACATGTCTTCATGATCATCTTCACTACGATGATTATATATATATATATGCTCTAAGTGTTCTGTTCTCTATAGCATTCACTTATAGCTATGTCTTCTTGGTTGAATCTTTTGAACTAAGTGAATGTGATCGGACCCTAACCTCTCTATGCTTTCTATCTCAAACTCTATCTCTCCAAGTCATATGCATTCTGTTGAAACTGTCGAATGTCTTCACTGTGTCCTTGTCAGCTGAAGACATAGAGACAACCATAAAAGTCCGTTTTTAATGCTCATTCCTCCACATAAGATCCGGAGAAGCAGGAACGACCGCCCGACAATTTAGGCGTGCATGGGACGTGGAACAAACCCCAAACTTCCGCTAACTGGCCACGCGTGCCTCAAATGCGAACCGCCAGGGGCACCTGCGTAATAACACAGTGCCGCCTCTGAGTCTATAAATTCACACTTACCGTAGTCATTATCTCCTTCTTCCATCCTCGCACGAACCCTAGCGCCACCGCTAGCACTCGACGACGCCGGAGACGAAGCGTTTCGCTGCCGCAACCTCTCCAACACCGTCCTCACGCCGACCGCGGACATCGTCCTCTCCGCCGTCGCCGTAGGTATTTTCCGTCGCGAAGTTAGGGCACGGAGGACTGAACTGCTCGGCATCAACTTCCTTCTGTCTAGCAGTTCCAGTGTGAATTCCTACAGCATCACATAAACTCTCCTTAAGCCAGTTCCTGTTTGTCCAGAAAAAGAAAGCCTTTGAAGCCTTTGAAAGTTTTGAAGCCTTTCAAGTTAAAGTTTATGGCTTCAGTTGCAGCAGCAAGAAAGGGGGGCAGACAGAGACGTGAGGGAACTTCCAAGGATCTACCTGAAGACTTGGCAGAAATGTACAAAACAGATCCAGAAGAGAGCTATGGGCAGCGCAAAACCCGAATCCAATGGATTCGACGCTATTGGGCAGAACAGTGGTTCAAATACCACTTCGTCACCCAGGAGTATGCTGAAAAGAATGCAATCAAGAGTCCATGGGGGGATATCTTATACAAGAACCTTGTACCAAGAACCAGAAATGAAGCCATTGCTCAAAGCTTCTACCCATGCATGGTCCGAGGACCACAGCCTGATGATGCACATCCGTCGTCACTTCTCTGGTGTCGTGACGACAATCTCTTCAAACGCAACTTTCAGTTTGCTCAATAGTCTGCGAAGCTAAACAAGAAGAAATTTGGGCTTGACTTCAATCCTGGTCCCTCCTCACCAAGGGCAGATGGCACACGCGACGCGGAACCCAATATCATCGGTCCGTTTGCCAATCTTGAGGGCCTGATCACCCACATCTTAGTCCAAGGGACTGCTGTGAATGACCCTCCAGCTGATTCTGAGTCTGATGAAGCTCCTGCTGTGCCGAAGCCAAAGCAGACAAAGAAACCAAAAGCTTCGAAGCCGGCCCCTGCCTGAAAAATCTCAAGGGCGAAGCCATTGAAAACTGCACCTCCTGAAGTTAGTGTGCAGTCTGAAGATGTATCCCGCATCTCCAAGCCCCTGAAGGATAAGAAGCCCCAGCAACACACATGCAAAGAGCTCACTGCTGCTGCCATTCTGCGTAGTGAAGCCATTGATCTATCAAGCGATGAAGATCTGGGCGATGACGCACTAGAACAGCTCATCAAAAGCAAGGAGGAAGCGGAAATCTTCAACAATCTGCCTCTCTTTGATGTCGCCATCATCCACAGCTTCATCGATGAATGGTTTGACACACCAGATATAAGCTTCAATGATCTGCAGCTGCCTGTTGGACTCAGCGTCGCCTTCCAAGGCGCAATTGCTTCAGAACTGGCCATTGCTCAGCGCATTGTTGAGCTGAAGCAGAAAAGATCACGAAAAAGATCAGTTCAAGAAGCACATGGCCAGTCTTAGCATGCAGGAAGTGAGAAGCTTCAAAATCATGCTGCATGATCTCAAAGAAAACTTTCTGAAGAAGCGTGCTGAAGCTCAAGGCTCGCGTGAAAGGATGAAGTCATTGGCTGACAAATGTGTTCAAGCCTACAACGAGGCTGAAAAGCGCAAGGCACTTGGGCGTCCAGGCATCGACCCCAAGATGGCCGCAAAGAAGAAGAAGCAGCCTGCTGTGAGTGAACCAGAGGCATCAAGACAAGCAGCCACTTCCATTGTCTTCCCAACCGCCATGACTGGCTCGAAGCCAAAGAGCCGGTCAACAGCTTCAGAGCTAAAGAAGACAAGAGCTGCAGAAGCTGAAGCCAGAAAAAGGAAGAGCTCTGAAGCCTCTCCTTCTGCCCCTAGTAAAAAGAAGCGCAAGACTAAGAAATCTAGGGCTGCTCCCAAAAAGCCCTTGATGGTTGAACCCCTTTCTGTCATTCACCCCAATGCAGAAAGAAGACTAACAGTTCATGAGCCTGCTCCCACAAAGGCACCTGACGCTGAAGATATTCCAGCAGCCGACCCACTAGCTGCTGAAGACATTGGTCATCAGGACAATGTGCAAGGTGATGCAGCCCTTCCTCAGCTTGAAACAAGCGAACCCATCAGCATTGGTCGTCCTCTGACGCCAATGGCACAAGATGAGTCATGGGCGGATCGCCCTCAGGAGGAAGAAGACATTCAGGCCCAGCCCACTCCGACACCACAAGCGTCGTCTGCGTTCCGTAGGCTTCGCAAAGGTCCACGGCCTCAAGTCCAGTCTGCAGAAATTCCGGCTGCATCAGCCGAAGACAATGAAGAAGCACCTCCAGAACTCACTCCCTCGCTCCATCAAGATGCAGTTCCCCAAGAGAACGTGCCTGAAGATGTCCCTCAAACTACTAACACTGAAGCCAATGTGGAGCCCGCCCCACCAAATGCTTCAGCGGACAGCGAAGCCACTGAGCCAGACACTTCAGTTCCTGAGTCTGCTGCAGGTCCACAATTTGACTATCACATAGAGCACAGGCCTCATGTCTAGAAGCCAGTCCCAAGGCTTCCAAGGTTCCCAGGTCCTGCATCAGCACCTGGCTCCTTTGATGTAAACAGCTTCAAGGCAGACAACACATTTTTCGATAGCTCCAAGAACCCCTATTCAAGGGAAAGGATTGTATCAGACATGTTCTGGAGCTATTCACAGCGCAGCTATTATTCTTGCATCTTATACAACCAAGGTCGCATCTTCCCACACAAGCGCCTTGGGGTTGAAGCTATTGCTGGTCTGCCATGTCTTGAGGAAGCTTTGGACTGCTTCAGGCAAGTGGGTCTGCTGCCGTTCGTGACGGATGAAGAGCACTGGAACGAAGAGCTTCTGCTTCAGTTTTATGCCACTCTCCACATCAAAGGCTACAACAGAGATCCTAAAACTTGGATCCTGGAGTGGATGACCGGAAATGTCCATCATGAAGCCAATGCATTCAATATCATTGAGCTCACTGGCCTGCCCACTCCAGGCGAATTCTTCGAGGAAGGGTGTCAACTTCATTCTGAAGCTATTGAGAGCATATTTTAGAGACCTAAACCCAATATGAGTCAGATGCTCTCAATGATGAAGCCATTGCCTCAAGATGCACCCTATCCAACTGAGTTCTTCGTTGAAGACCTAGAATACCTGCCCAGGACCATATATCATATTATCCGGCGGACTCTCTGGCCCATTAAGGGACACTCTCCACATGCCAAGATTGAGGGTGCAATGAAGACTCTCATATTCTATATCATGCATGGCAAATGCTTTAATGCACAGGATCTTTTCATACGACAACTTGCTGCGTCAGGCTCGGACTTATTTAGTCTAAAAATCTATGCCCCTTGGGTGATGAGGCTGATCAAACTGCACTCTACAATTTTGTATCAGCCCTCAGCCCGAAACCATCGCATCTTCTTGCTAGATGTGGATATCTCTGCTGAAGCAATATACCCTGAGCCTGCCAAGCAACCAATAAGTCTTCAGAATGCCGAACACCAGAGCTTCACGCAGAATGTTGAAGGTGTTGAAGCCATGTCCAGGGTCTATCCTATGGCTGGCACTACACGTGCACCAGCATCAACTGAAGCCACAGATAGCACAAACGCTCCAAGACCCAAGAAGCATGCTCGTGTCCTCACTGACCGAGAGCTTCTTGTGGCCCTTCACCAAAACCAAGATAGGCATCACGACTGGCTGAAACGTCAGATGAAGAGCCTCTTGGTGGATGTCAATCGTCTTCGAAACCTGGCCACCAAGAATGCCTTCGTTACGCATGAGACTTGCCGTCGTACGTGGAAAGGGCTCTCAATGATCTGCACTGAAGTTGAACTTGAAGAGGATGGCTTCACAGAGCGCTTCAAATTTGACACCACACCTCCTAGGAGGGCTATGATGCGCAACACACCGTCACTTGAAGACTCTGAGTATTCCTCATCTGCTGCCACCGTCACTGCGAGGATCATTGATGAAGATGATGATGCTACTTCACCACCACCCGCTTCAGCACCTCAAAGCTCAGCACCGCCAAACAACTCCACCGACCCTGCTGCGCCTGGGAACGCGTAGAAAACTCTATGTCTTCAAACCTTTTTGGTTATTCTTGACAAAAGGGGGAGAAGCATATGATGTTTATAGTCTTCAAGCGGGTCAATATGGGCGGGTGCCTTGTTTTGTTATACTTGCTTCGTGTTTGCAACTCTTGTTTTGCTTCATTTGGTTCTTTTGAGTTGTAAACACTAAAACTCGATGGTCGTCTGCTACTTGTTTTACCACTCCTTTTGCGAAGATAAATTCCGCATGTGCGACGATAAATTCCGCACTCATCTCATTCTGCAGACGTCCATTTTCCATTATGCATGTTATTATCTTCATATACTTTCACATGCATAGTAGATTGTCATCATAAGCTGAAGCTGATCTCCACAAGTACAACCTGCCATGTGCAGTTGCATTCCAAAAGCAAAATAATTTATATGCGCATCTTCAGGGGGAGCACTTGCAACTTATGATGACAATTCCTTTACAGACTTCACACTTTATATTCCCCGTTGAAAACTTCAACTAGTTTGTCATCAATCACCAAAAAGGGGGAGATTGTAAGTGCATCTAGTGCCACCCCTAGTTGGTTTTGGAGTATTGACGACAAACCTAGTTGAGGGACTAATGTATTTGTGAGAATTGCAGGAAAACACAGGTAGAAGTCCCTCATTGATTCGGTTTACTACCAGAGATGACCCCTAAAAATGAATGAAGACATTGACGTAAAAGGTGGTATATGAAGATATTCACATTGAAGACTATGACAACAGAAGACACGTTATGAAGCCTATGGAACTCGAAGACTTAGATCTTTCGTAGTTCTTTTTATTTTTGTTGAGTCATAGGAACCACCGTACTGTTAAGTGGGGTCCAAGAGAACAAGTCAGAATGACTTAAGTGATGCCTAAATCAAAAACCTATGTCTTCGAGTGAAGACAATGAGAGCAAATCTTGTCCAGAGCCGGACAAGTCAGCCTTGCTTGTAGCCCAAGTAAAGTTGCCATGAGAGTTCGAAATCTGACCGTTGAGACACGTGTCAGTTCCTTAGTGACCCAGGGTCATTTCGGACAAATCAGGTCGGGTTGCCAAGTGGCTATAAATAGCCCACCCCCACAACCATAAACGGTTGGCTGCTCAGATTTCAGTGCACGGCTTTTGTCGTTTGAGAGCAACCCACCTCGAAGCCTTTGAGAGAAAATTCCTAGTGAGGAGAAAAGCCCTAACCACCCAGAGCCAGAGTAAATTGGGCATCACTTAAGTCTTCTTGTCTGTGTGATCTAAAGACTTATTACACTTGAGGACTGTGAATCCTCCAGACGGTTAGGCGTCGCGTTCAGAGCATCCAAGAGACATTGTGGATTGCCAGTGAACGAAGTCTGTGAAGGTTTGGGAGTCTACCTTGAAGACTTACCAGAGTGATTGGGCGAGGACTAAGTGACCTTAGCTCAAGGAGATTACGGTGAGGACTTGGTGTCCTGAACTGTGTGTTCAGGACTGGGTGTCCGGGACTGTGTGTCCTAAGGTTTAAATACGTAGCCGCTCCAACCAGACGTACAGTTGTCACAGCAACTGGAACTGGTCCAACATATCATTGTCTTCAACGAGTCACTGGTTTCATCTTCACTTCCTTCTCTTGCTGTTACTCATTATGAAGTCATTGCATGCTTGCTTTATCATTTGTCTTCACAACGTGAATGCATGATCTGTTTGGCTTCATAACTTCTTCCTACTTGATCCTTTTTACACTGAAGGTGTTTGTCACTATGCTTTCACTCTATTGAATACATGACCATGGCTGGCCTAGTGTAATCTAACTTCTGCTGCATAGTAATAGGCATAATCTTCACTGTTTGTCTTCATAACTCCCAAGTTTTGAAGACTTTCATAAAAATCGCCTATTCACCCCCCCTCTAGTCGATATAACGCACTTTCAATGATGAGTGAGAACCTACTATCAAAGTCAAGATTAAAAATTAGGAGTGTTTTGCTTTATGTGATTTGGGTGCTAGTGTTTCTACAATTCTGAAATCTTTGTGTGATGTGCTTGGTCTTACCGATATTGAAGAGTGTTCTTTAAATTTGCACATGGCAGATTCTACTATTGAAAAGCCTATGGGAAGAATTAATGATGTTCTTATTCTTGCAAATAGGAATTATGTGCCCATAGATTTTATTGTTCTTGATATTGATTGCAATCCGTCTTGTTCAATTATTCTTGGTAGACTGTTTTTACGCACTATCGGTGCTGTGACTGATATGAAAGAAGGCAATATTAAGTTCCAATTTCCACTAAGGAAGGGTATGGAAAACTTCCCTAGAACAAGAATTAGGCCACCATATGAATCAATCATGAGGGCATCTTATGGATCTAGAAACAAAGATGACAAAACTTAGATCTTTGCTTTATACCTAGCTAGGGACGTGAAACAACAGCGCTTGTTGGGAGGCAACCCAATGAATATAATTTATTTTTTCTTTTTGCTTCCTATTATTGAGTGTTATCACAATTATGCCAATGTTATGATTGTGTTTTTTGTGTTTTAATTAGTGTATGTTACAAGTAAAGCCTTTAGTATCTTCTTGGGTGATAGTTGACTTGATCTTGCTAAAAAACAGAAACTTTCACGCTCGCAAAAATCATTTTAATTTTTAATAGATGCGTGATAAAATGCCAATTCTTTTTTCCGAATATTAATATAAAAGTTTTTTAGGTCTTCCTAATTTTTCAGAAGTTTTAGTTTTACAGAAGTATTTGAAATACCCAGATTTCTACAGACTGTTTTGTTTTTAACAAATTCTGTTTTCTTTGTGTTGAGTGTTTGTTTTGATGATTCTATGGTTTTCTTTGAAGAGTTTTTGCCATAAAAAAGTTGGAATACAGTAGATATAATTCAATAATAAAATATGAATTGGTTTGCAACAACACTTATAGTAGTGATTTGTTTTCTTATACTAACGGATCTCACGAAGGTTTTGTTGAGTTTTGTGTGATTGAAGTTTTCAAGTTTTAGGTGATGTTACGATGGGTGAAGGAATAAGGAGTAAGAAGAGCCTAAGCTTGGGGATGCCCATGGCATCCCAACATATTATGCAAAGAGAAGCAAGCAACTAAGCTTGGGTATGCCCCGAGTGGCATCCCCTCTTTCTTCTAACGACCATCGATATTTTACTCGAAGCTATATTTTTATTCGTCACATACTATGAGTTTTGCTTGGAGCGTCTTGTATGACATGAGTCCTTTATTGTTTTGTTTTGTGTTTTAAGTCTTGTATCCTTGCTGGACACACCTATTTGAGAGAGCCAAAATTATGCCATGACTTGTTAGAATTGCTCTCTATGCTTCACTTAAATCTTTACGAGCTATGGAATTGCTCTAGTGCTTCACTTACATATTTTTTAGCACGGTGTGCTTTAGTATTTTTTGAAGAAATGCTATATTTCTTCACTTAGATTTATTTGAGAGTTAGTAATTTTTTAAAGAAATTCTCTCTTGCTTCACATAAATTAATTTGAGAGAAAGAAATATTATGCTCATGATCTTCACTTATATTTGTTTGAGCTTATCAAAAGCAACACATGAAAATTAGTTCCAGAGTGATAGATATCCAAGAAGGATATAATAAAAACTTTCATGAAGATCATTGGACAAAATAAACATGATTCATTGTAATAGTTTTGAGATATGATGATGTGATATGTGAGTCATGTTGATGAGTAATTATGCTTTAGTAAGAATATTGGTGTTAAGGTTTGTGATTCCCTATGCAATCACAAAAGTCAATAGTTATGCAATGAAATTACATCCTACTTGTGGTGCATTATTCGGTATTAATTATGCTCAATGCTCGCTTATGAGATTATTCGTTTCTTGGTTGGTCGCTTCTCAATCTTTTGCTAGACTTCATTTTGCACTAATTAAGATCACTACTTGGGCATCCAAAATCCTTTAAACCAGTTTTTCCACATGAGTCCACCATACCTACCTATATGTGGTATTCTTTTGCTATTCTAAGCAAATTTGTATGTGCCATCTCTAATTTCCAAAATAAATTTCTCTTTTGTGTGCTCGTACCGCTCATGAATCGGTAGGGTGTGGCTAATATATTTCCATGCTAGATATGTTATTATCATGATGAGTGTTTATTCACTTGTCATTGCACGAGAGTAAGGCAAAGGTATTAGGGATGCCCAGTCCCAAAATGAAAAATGAATTTACTTTATGTTGTCAAATAATAAATTCCTTGGAAAGTGTTGGTATGGAAGGCACCCGTGGATACGGCTTGGCATGGAAAGTGAAAGTATGGTGGAAAAAGGAATACACTTTAATTTCTGTTTGGGAACCGCCTATGATATATCTAGCATGGAAAGTATTGGGAACTTCTCGATCATTCTCGTTGACAGGAAAAGCATGCCTCCGAAAATGGTTTTATCTCTATGTTTTTCGCTTTGAGCTCTGGCTCCTCTACAAATCCCTACTTCCCTCCTTGAAGGGCCTTTCTTTTACTTTATGCAACTTTTATTTTTAATTTGAGTCTCCATCTTCTCTTATAAAGCACCAACTAGGGGGCACTATGATCATACTTGAGCATTGGGTGTAGCTAATATGCGAGTGTGTTTCATGAACGGATCAATGATTGAGCATGATGGGCTAGGGATAACTTATTTTAGCTTGATATTTTGAAAGACATGGTTGCTTGTTGATATGCTTGAGTATTTAAGTCTCATGTCAAAACTAGACTATTGCTTTGAATCATATAAAAGTCTGAATGTCCATGATATAAAGAAAACAATATGAGATGACATGTTAGGCAGCATTCCACATCGAAAATTCCGTTTTTATCATTTACCTACTCGAGGACGAGCAGGAATTAAGCTTGGGGATGCTAATACGTCTCCAACGTATCTATAATTTTAATTGTTCCATGCTGTTTTATTATCATTCTTGGATGTTTTATAATAATTTTAGTCATTTTATATCATTTTTTGGTAGTAACCTATTGACATAGTGCCAAGTGCCAGTTGCTGTTTTTTTGCATGTTTTTACATTGCAGGTAATCAATATCAAACGGAGTCCAAATGAAGTGAAACTTTTTGTGGATTTTTTTGGACCAGAAGACATCCAATGGGCCGTAGAAGCACCTGGGGGTGCTCCGAGGGGAGCACAACCCACCAGGGTGCGCCTGGAGGCCCATGTGCGCCCTGGTGGGTTGTGCCCACCTCGAGTGCCCCGTGGACCGCCTCTTTACTCTATAAATACCCCAATATTCCAGAAACCCTAGGGGAGTCGACGAAAATCAATTCCAGCCGCCGCAAGTTCCAGAAACACCAGATCCAATCTAGACACCATCACGGAGGGGTTTCATCATGTCCATTGGTGCCTCTCTGATGATGCGTGAGTAGTCTTTTGTAGATCTTCGGGTCTGTAGTTAGTAGCTAGACGGCTTCCTCTCTCTCTCTCTCGTTTGATTCTCAATACAACAGTCTCATGGAGATCCATATGATGAAATTCTTTTGCAGTGTGTTTGTTGGGATCCGATGAATTTTGAGTTTATGATCATATCTATCTCTTTTTATCCCTGAAAGTTATTCAAGCCTTCTTTGATCTCTTATATGCATGATTTCTTATAGCCTCGTATTTATTCTCCAATATTTGGGTTTTGTTTGGCCAACTTGATGTATTTATCTTGCAATGGGAAGAGGTGCTTTCTGATGGGTTCGATCTTACGGTGCTTGATCCCAGTGACAGAAGGGAACCGACACGTATGTATCATTGCCATTAAGGATAACAAGATGGGGTCTATTTCTACATAAATAGATCTTGTCTACATCATGTCATTGTTCTTATTGCATTACTCCATTTCTCCATGAACTTAATACACTAGATGCAAGCTGGATAGCGGTCGATGTGTGGAGTAATAGTAGTAGATGCATGCAGGAGTCGGTTTACTAATCTTGGACGTGATGCCTATATAATGATCATTGCCTGGATACCATCATGATTATTTGAAGCTCTATCAATTGCACAACAGTAATTTGTTCACCCACCGTTTGCTATTTTTCTCGAGAGAAGCCACTAATGAAACCTATAGCCCCCGGGTCTCTTCTTCAATATATTTGCCTTTGCGATCTATTTTCGTTTGCTTTTATTTTCAGATCTATTAAACCAAAAATACAAAAATACCTTGCCGCAATTTATTTTATTCGAGATCTATTTATCCAATTTATCATATTTTTATCATGTTTGTTTGCATATTTCTGGCACCGTTACCCGAAAGGGGTTGACAACCCCTTTTACATGTCGGGTTTCGAGTATTTGTTATTTGTGTGCAGGTGCTGTTTACTTAGTGTTGGTTGGTTCTCCTACTGGTTCGATAACCTTGGTCTCATCATTGAGGGAAACACCTACCGTTGTTCTGCTGCATCATCCCTTCCTCTTTGGGGAAATACCGACGTAGTTCTAGCAGACATCAGCACACAATGCCTTCCTCTGATATCTGGGAGTGACATGATCTCATGGTGTAGGGAACTAATACTTGACATGAAGAAAGGTGTAGCGAATAAATAAAAGATTTGATGCTAAGCTTACGGTTGGGTCTGTCCATCACATCATTCTCCTAATGATGTGATCCCATTATCAAATGAAAACTCATGTCTATGGTTAGGATACCTAAACCATCTTTTATCAACGACCTAGTCTAGTAGAGGCTTACTAGGGACACGGTGTTTTCTATGTATTCACACATGTATTTAAGTTTCGGTCAATACAATTATAGCATGAATAACAAACATTTATCATGAACAAGAAATATGACAATAACCTTTTTATTATTGCCTCTAGGGCATATTTTCAATAGTCTCCACTTGCACGAGAGTCAATAATCTAGTTCACATCACCATGTGATTAACACCCAATGAGTTCTGGGGTTTGATCATGTTTTGCTTGTGAGAGAGGTTTTAGTCAACGGGTCTACAACATTCAGATCCGTATGTACTTTGCAAATATCTATGTCTACAATGCTCTGTATGGAGCTACTCTAGCTAACGCTCCCACATTCAATATGTATCCGGAACGAGACTCAGGTTCATCGAGATCGGTGTCAAAGCTTGCATCGATGTAACCCTTTACGACGAACTCTTTATCACCTCCACAACTTAGAAACATTTCCTTAGTCCTCTTTAGGTACCTAAGGATACTCTTGACCGCCATCCAGTGATCTACTCCTGGATCACTTTGGTACCCCCCGCCAGACTTATGGCAAGCCACACATTAGCTGTGGTACACTACATGGCATATATTATAGAGCATATGGCTGAGGCATAGGGGATGACTTTCATCCTTTCTCTTTCTTCTACCGTGGTTGACTTATGAGTCTTACTCAACTTCACACCCTACAAATACATGAAATAACTCCTTCTTTAACTTATCCATTTTGAACTCCTTCAAAAACATCTCAAGGTATCTGCTCTGTGAATGTCTTATCAGGTGTCTTGATCTATCTCTATAGATCTTCACGCCCAATATGTAAGCAGCATTACCAAGGTATTCCTTTGAAAAAATCCTTTTAAACAACCCAGTTTGCTTTCCAAAAATTCTACATCATTTCCAAGCAACAATATTTCATCAACATATACTATAGGAAATGCTATAGAGCTCCCACTCACTTTCTTGTAAATACAAGCTCCTTCATAAACTTCGTATAAACCCACAACTTTTGATCACCTCATGAAAGCATATATTCCAACTACGAGATGCTTGCCCCAGTCCATAGATGGATCACTGGAGCTTTCATACTTTGTTAGCATCTTTAGGATTGACGAAACTTTCTGGTTGCATCATATACAACTCTTCCTTAGGAAACCATTAAGGAACATTGTTTTGACGTCCATCTGCCAGATTTCATAATCATAGTTTGCGGCAATTGCTAACATAATTCTAACAGACTTAAGCATTCTGCGGGCGAGAAAGTTTCATCATAGTCAACTCCTTGAATTTGTCGAAAACCCTTTGCGACAAGTCAAGCTTTATAGACAGTGACATTACCATCAGTGTCCGTCCTTAAAGATCCACTTGTTCTCGAAGGCCTGCTGATCACCGAGTAAGTCTACAAAAGTACATACTTCGTTCTCATACATGGATATTATCTCGGATTTCATGGCCTCTAGCCATTTGTTAGAATCCGGGCCCGTCATTGCTTCTTCATAGTTCGTAGGTTTGCCATTGTCCAACAATATAACTTCCAAGACAGGATTACCGTACCACTCTAGTGCGGAACGTGTCCTGGTCGACCTACGAAGTACAGTAGTAACTTGATCTGAAGTTTCATGATCATCATCATTAGCTTCCTCTTAGGTTGGTGTAGGAATCACAGGAACTACTTTTTGTGATATGCTACCTCCCAATTCGAGCGAAGGTATGATTACCTCATCAAATTCTACTTTCCTCCCACCCACTTCTTTCGAGAGAAACTCCTCCTCCAGAAAGGATCCATTCCCGACAATGAAGACTTGTCTTTGGATATGTGATAGAAGGTATTCTACGAAGACATACTTCTTCGCTTTGGGTTTGAGCTTATCAGTCATAAGTGTCACATCCCAAACTTTAAGAAACTAAAACATAGGTTTCTTGCCAAACCATAGTTCTTATGGTGTCATCTCAACGAATTTAGATGGTGCCCTATTTAAAGTTAATGTTATTGTATCTAATGCATAGTCCTAAAACTATTGTGGCAAACTGATAAGAGTCATCATAGAACACACCATATCCAATAGAGTACTGCTACGACACTCGGACACACCATTACACGGTGGTGTTCCAGGTGGCATTAGTTGTGAAACAATTTTCACATTGTTTTAAATACATACCAAACTCGCAACTCAGATATTTTCCTCCACGATCATATCATAGACATTTTATCTTCTTGTCACAATGATCTCCAACTTCACTCACAAATTGTTTGAACTTTTCAAAAAATGTACACTTGTGTTTCATCAAGTAAATATACCCGTATCTACTCAAATAATTTGTGAAGGTAAGATAATAACGATATCCACCGCGTGCTTCAACACTCATCGGACAACATACATAAGTATGTTGTATTTCCAACAAGTCACTTGCCCGCTCCATTCTACCAGAAAAGGGGGTTTTCGTCATCTTGCCCATGAGGCATGTTTCACATGTTTCAAATGATTCATAATCAAGTGATTACAAAAGTGCATCAACATGGAGTTTCTTCATGCGCTTTACACCAATATGACCTAAGCGGTAGTGCCACAAATATGTGGAACCATCATTATTAACTTTGCATCTTTTGGCATCAATATTACAAATATGTGTATTGCTGCGATCGAGTTTCAACAAGAATAAACCATTCACAAAGGGTGCATGATCATAAAAGATATTATTCATGTAAACAGAACAACCATTATTCTTTGACTTAAATGAATAGTCATCTTGCAATAAACAAGATCCGGATATATTGTTCATGCTTAATGCGGGCACTAATAACATTTATTTAGGTTTAAAACTAATCCCGAAGGTAGAGGGAGCATGCCGATGGTGATCACATCAACCTTGGAGACACTTCCAACGTGCATCGTCACCTCATCCTTAGCTAGTCTCCTTTTACTCCATAGCTTCTGTTTTGAGTTACAAATAAGAGCAACCAAACCAGTATCAAATACCCAGGTGCTACTACAAGCACTAGTAAGGTGCACATCAATAACATGCATATCAAATATACCTTTGTTGACGTTGCCATTCTTCTTATCTGCCAAGTACTTAGGGCAGTTCGCTTCCATTAACCATTTCCCTTGCAACAGAAGCACTTAGTCTCAGGTTTGGGTCCAGCCTTGAGTTTCTTCATGGGAGCAGAAACTGGATTGCCATTCTTCTTGAAGTTCCCTTTCTTTCCCTTGCCTTTCTTGAAATTAGTGGTCTTATTGACCATCAACACTTGATGCTCTTTCTTGATTTCTACCTCGCATTGCGAAGAGCTCAGGGATCATCTTCTCCGTCCCTTGCGTATTATAGTTCATCATGAAGCCCATGTAGCTTGGTGGCAGTGACTGGAGAACTCTGTCAATCGCTACTTCATCCAGAATATTAACTCCCAACTGATTCAAGTGGTTGTAGTACCTAGACATTCTAAGTATATGCTCACTAATGGAGCTGTTCTCCATCTTGCAGCTAAAGAACTTGTCGGAGGTGTCATACCTCTCAACCCGGGCATGATCCCGAAATACCAATTTCAGCTCCTGGAACATCTCATATGCTCCATGGTTCCCAAAACGTCTTTGGAGCCCCGGTTCTAAGCCGTAAAGCATGGGGCACTGAACTATCATGTAGTCATCACTTCTAGTCTGCCAGACGTTCATAGCGTCCAGATTGGCGGGAGCGGGTGGCACACCTAGCGGTGCTTCAAGGACATAAGCCTTCTGTGCAGCAGTGAGAATAATCCTCAAATTACGGACCCAGTCCGCATAGTTGCTTCCATCATCTTTCAACTTAGCTTTCTCTAAGAACGAATTAAAATTCAGGGGAGCTACAACGCAAGCTATTGATCTACAATATAAATTTTGCAAGGATACTAAGACTATCTTCATGATAATTGGTTCAATTAATCATATTACTAATGAACTCCCACTTAAATCAACATCCCTCAAGTTGTCTAAGTTTTTACATGATCCATATCAACCAACCCATGTCCGATCACCACATGAGATGGGCTGGTCATCAATGGTGAACATCTCCATGTTGATCATATCTACTATACGACTCGTGTTTGACCTTTCAATCCTCTTTGTTCCGAGGCCATGTATGTACATGCTAGGCTCGTCAAGTTTAACCTAAGTATTCCGCGTGTGTAAAACTGGCTTACACCCGTTGTATGCGAATCTATCACACTCGATCATCATGAGGTGCTTTGAAATGTCGAACTTCCACAATGGTGCATACTTAGGGAGAACACTTTTATCTTGAAATTTAGTGAAGGGGTCAGCTTATAATGCTACCTTTGTCCTAAGAAAAATAAGATGCATAAAAAGATAAACGTCACATGCAATCAAAATATGTGACATGATATGGCCATTATCATCTTGTGCTTTTGATCCTCATCTTCAAAGCACCGACATGATCTCCATCGTCACCGGCATGACACCATGATTTCCATCATCATGATCTCCATCATCATGTCATCACATGGTCTCGTCTCGCCAATTGTTTCTTCTATAACTATTGCTAATGCATAGCGATAAAGTAAAGCAATTACATGGCGTTATTAGTTGACACACATGCCATACAATAAATTAAAGACAACCCTATGGCTCCTGCTGGTTGCCGTACTCATCGACATGCAAGTCGTGAACCTATTGCAAAACATGATCATCTCATACATCAACATAAATCACATCACATTTTGGCCATACCACATTACAAAATGCCCTACAAAAACAAGTTAGACGTCCTCTACTTTCTTGTTGCAAATTTTACGTGGCTTCTATGGGCAACTAGCAAGAACCATTCTTACCTATGCAAAGCCACAATAGTGATAATGAAGTTTCCTTTTAACCTTCTACAAGGACCTCCTTTGTCAAATCAGATTCAACTAAAGTAGGAGAGACACACACCCGCCAGCCACCTTATGCAATACAAACTGCATGTTACTCAGTGGAACCGGTCTCATGTGCGAGGACATGTAAGGTTGGTCTGAGCCACTTCATCCCAGAATAACATAGAATCCAAATAAGAAAATGGCAGTAAGAAATCTAAACATCAGCTCCCACAACTTCTTTGTGTTCTACTCATGCATATACATCTACGCATAGACCTAGCTCATGATGCCACTGATGGGGAACATTGCATGAAAATAAAAAAATCCTACGAATCAACCAAGATCTATCTATGAGAAGCATAGAAATGAGAGGGGAGACTTTGTCCACGTACCCACGTAGACCGATAAGTGGAAGCGTATATTTCGGGGTTGATGTAGTCGTACTCTTCAAGATCCAATCGCGACCCAATCCGGTGAAGTACCGAATGAACAACACCTCCGTGTTCAGCACACATGCGGCTCGATGACGTCTCCTACTCCTTGATCCAGCAAGGAAGGGTGGAGAAGTAGATGGGATCTCGACCAGCACGACGGCGTGGTGGAGATGGTGGTGGTCTAGTGCAGGCAGGGCTTCGCCAAATGCTGTTGGAACCAATATAAGGAGAAAACAAAGTTACGGGAGAGGTAGGGCTGCCGCCGGGGCATGGGAATTGGTGTGTCTGATAACCCACAAGTTTAGGGGATAGTTTGTAGACTTTTTCGATAAATAAGAGTGTCGAACCCAACGAGGAGCTAAAGGTAGAACAAATATTCTTCAAGTTCTATCGACCACCGATAGAACTGACGTTTGCTTTACCTAAAACAAGTACGAAACTATTTTGCAACAATAAAACTGAGAGTACTTTGCGAGAAAAAAACTATGAATAAATTGCAAGATAATAAAAGTAGATAGCTTTTATCACTCAAGAAGGTCATTTGTCCCTAGGTGATCGATAACTAGAACGGTGATTATTATTGCAACTTCATATGAGAGAGAGGTATGAGCTAGCATTCTTTCTCTACTTGGATCATATGCACTTATGATTGGAACTCTAGCAAGTATCCGCAACTATTAAAGATCATTAAGGTAAAACCCAACCATAGCATTAAGTATCGAGTCCTCTTTACTCCCATACGCAATAGCCCACTTACTCGGGTCTGTGTATTCTGTCATTTACGCCGCCCACTATAAGCGAATTATGAACGTATTGCAACACCCTACAGCGGGGATCCCTCATGTTTGCGCAACATGGAGGGAACCATAGCACATCACCAAAATAAAACATACCACTCACACCAACTCCGATCATCCATCAGCCCATAGGACAAAACAGATCTACTCAAACATCATAAGATAGCCATAGATCCTTTGGAAAAAATATATAGCGTTGAGCACCATTGCTAAGTAGAGATTACAATGGGTAGAAGGGAGGTTACACCTCTGCATAGAGGGAGAGAGAGTTGGTGTTGATGGCGGCAAGGTTGTTGATGTAGATCGCCGTCACGATGATTGCCCCGGCGACGCTCCAGCGATACCAGGAGAGAGGGGAGAGAGCCCCCTCCTTCTTCTTCTTCCATGGCCTCCCCCTAGATGGGAGGAGAATTCCCCCTCCAGTCACTGGCCTCCATGGCAGTGGAGGGGCGAGAGCCCCTCCGAGATTTGATCTCTCCCTCTGTTCTCTTCTGTTTCACATTCTCCTTTTCTGGCCAAAAACCGTTTCTTGAATATCCGGAGATCCATAACTCTGATTGCGCTCAGATTTTAACATGATTTTTTTTCTGGATATAAGCTTCCTTGCACCTGAAGTAGAGCGCCAACTGACTTAAGAGGAGGGCACAACCCACCACCATGCGCCTGGGCTTCCTTGCACCCAGGTGTCTTGTGGTGGCCGTGGGCCCTCGTTAGCGATGATTCCACCACCCAAAAATCACAAATATTCCACAATAATTCTCTGTAAATTTTTATCATGTTTGGACTTTGTTTGATATGGATATTCTACAAAACGAAAAACATGCAATAAACAGGAACTGGCACTGGGCACTGGATCAATAGGTTAGTCAAATAAATCATATAAATTGTTGCCAAAAATATGTGAAAGTTGTACAATATTGGCATGAAACAATTAAAAATTATAGATACGACAGAGGCGTATCAGCATCCCCAAGCTTAATTCCTGCTCGTCCTCGAGTAGGTAAATGATAAAAAATAATTTTTGATGTGGAATGCTACCTAGCATAATCTTGATCATATATGTAATCATGGCATGAATATTAATACATGATCGATTCAAAGCAATAGTCTATAATTTGACATAAAGACATCAATACTCAGGCATCCCAACAAACAATCATGTCTTTCAAAATATCAACGCTAATGAAAGCTACCCTTACAAAATCTTATAGTTTGGTCATGCTCTGTCTTCTTAACACAAAGTATTTATCATGCACAACCCCGATGACAAGCCGAACAATTGGTTCATACTTTTCAACGCACTTCAGCTTTTTCAACCCTCATGCAATACATGAGCGCGAGCCATGGATATAGCACTATGGGTGGAATAGAGTATGATGATAGGGGTAAATATAGAGAAGACAAAAAAAGTAAGAAAGTCTCACATCGACGCGGCTAACCAATGGGCTGTGAAGATGCCCATCAATTTCTTGGGCAAGGTTACATGGATAAAAATTCTACGCACACGCAAGATCTATCAAGGAGATGCATATCAATGAGAGGGGAGGGTGTGTCTATGTACCCTTGTAGACCGTAAGCAGAAGCGTTTGTTAACGCGGTTGATGTAGTGGAACTTCTTTGTGCTCCAACCGATCGAGTACCGAACGTACGACACCTCCTCGTTCCACACACGTTCAGCTCGGTGATGTCCTCCACCTTCCTGATCTAGCAAGATGGCGAGGTAGTGGATGAGTTCCGGCAGCACGACGGTGTGGTGACGGTGGTGGTGATGGTATCTCTGTAGGGCTTCTCCTAAGCACTATGAAAATATGACCGAGGGACGAAACTGTGGAGGGGGAGCCACACAGGGCTAAGACAATGTTATGGTTGTGCTAGGTGCCCCCTCCCACATATATATAGGTGGGGGAGGAGGGAGCAGCCAGGAGGCACCCCCAAGTAGGTCGAATCCTACTTGGGGTCTCCCCCAAGTGGGGCCCCCTTTCCTTATTTGAGTGTGGGAGGAAGGAAGGAGGAGGTGCCCCCCTTTCCTTTCTCTCCCGAGGAGGGAAAGGAAGGAGGGGCCACCCCCTTTCCTTCACCTAGGGCCGGCTAGGCATGTAGAGGGGCGCACTAGCACCCTAGTGGGCTGGTCTGTCCCCCCTTTGGCCCATTAGGCCCATACACTTACCGGGGGTGTCCGAAACCCCTTCCAGTAACCCGGTGACTACCCAGTGCACTCTGAAACTTTTCTAGTGTCCAAATACCATCGTCGTATATATCAACCTTTACCTCCCAACCATTTCGAGACTGCACATCATGCCCGTGATCTCATTCGGGGACTCCGAACAACCTTCGGTCACCAAATCATATAACTCCTACAACACTATATCGTCAACGAACGTTAAGCGTGCAAAACCTACGGGTTCGAGAACTATGTAGACATGACCGAGACACCTCTCTGGTCAATAACCAATAGCGGAACCTGTATGCCCATATTGGCTCCTACATATTCTATGAAGATATTTATCGGGCAAACCTTATGACAACATACGTAATTCCCTTTGTCCATCGGTATGTTACTTTCCCGAGATTTGATCATCGGTATCTTCATACCTAGTTCAATTTCTTTACTGGCAGTTCTCTTTACTCGTTCCGTAATACATCATCTTGCAACTAACTCATTATTCACTTTGCTTGCAAGGCTTCTTATGATGTGTATTACCGAGAGGGCCCAGAGATACCTCTCCGATACTCTGAGTGACAAATCCTAATCTCGATCTATGCCAATCCAATAACCACCTTCGGAGACACCTTTAGAGCATCATTATGATCACCTAGTTATGTTGTGATGTTTGATAGCACACAAGGTATTCCTCCGGTATCCAGGAGTTGCATAATCTCATAGTGGAAGGAATATGTATTTGACATTAAGAAAGCAATAACAATAAACTGGATGATCAATATGCTAAGCTAACGGATGGGTCTTGTCCATCACATCATTCTCCTAATGATGTGATCCCATTATCAAATGACAACACATGTCTATGGTTAGGAAACCTTAACCATCTTTGATCAGCGAGCTAGTCTAGTAGAGGCTTACTAGGGACACGGTACTTGTTTATGTATTCACACATGTATTTAAGTTTCTGATCAATACAATTCTAGTATGAATAATAAACCTTTATCATGATTAAGGAAATATAATAATAACCATGTCATTATTGCCTCTAGGGCTTATTTCCATCAGTCTCCCGCTTGCACTAGAGTCAATAATCTAGTTCACATTGCCATGTGATGAACACCCATAGTTCACATCGCTATGTGACCAACACCCAAAGAGTTTACTAGAGTCAATAATCTAGTTCACATCGCCACATGATTAACACCCAAAGATTACTAAGGTGTGATCATGTTTTGGTTGTGAGAGAGGTTTAGTCAACGGGTCTGTCACATTCAGATCTGCATGTATTTTGCAAATTTCTATGTCTATAATGCTCTGCATGGAGCTACTCAAGCTAATTGATCCCACTTTCAATATGTATCCATATTGAGACTTTGAGTCATCTGGATCGGTGTCAAAGCTTGCATCAACGTAACCCTTTACGACGTACTCTTTATTACCTCCATAACCGAGAAACATTTCCTTAGTCCTCTTTAAGGTACCTATGTATAATTTTGACTATTGTCCAGTGATCTACTCATGGATCACCATTGTACCCCCTTGCCAAGCTCATGGCAAGGCACACAATAGGTCTGGTACACAGCATGACATACTTTATAGAACCTATGGCTGAGGCATATGGAAAGACTTTCATTCTCTCTCTATCCTCTGCCGTGGTCGGGCTTTGAGTCTAACTCAACTTCACACCTTGCAATACAGGCTAGAACTCCTTCTTTAACTAATACATTTTGAACTCCTTTAAAATGTTGTCAAGGTATGTACTTATTGAAAATCTTATCAAGTGTCTTGATCTATCTCTATAGATCTTGATGCCTAATATGTAAGCAGCTTCACCGAAGTCTTTCATTGAAAAATTCTTATTCAAGTATCCTTTTATGCTATCCAGAAATTCTATATCATTTTCAATCAACAATATGTCATCCACGTATAATATTTGAAATGCTATAGAGGTCCCACTCACTTTCTTTTAAATACAGGCTTCATCGTAAGTCTGTATAATTAAAACTATATGCTTTGATCACCTCATCAAAGCATATATTCCAACTCCGAGATGCTTGCACCAGTCCATAGATGGATCGTTGGAGCTTGCACACTTTGTTAGCACCTTTAGGATAGACAAAACCTTCTAGTTACATCATATACAACTCTTCTGTAAGAAATCTATTAAGGAATGCACTTTTAATGTCCATTTTCTAGTTTTCATAATTATAAAATGCGACAATTGCTAACATGATTCGGACTGACTTAAGCATCGCTACGGGTGAGAATGTCTCATCGTAGACAACCCCTTGAACTTCTCAAAAACCTTTTGCGACAAGTCGAGCTTTGTAGATGGTGACATTACCTTCAGCGTCTGTCTTCTTCTCGAAGATCCATTTATTATCAATGGCTTGTCGATCATCGGGCAAGTCCACCAAAGTCTACAATTTGTTCTCATACATGGATCCTATCTCAGATTTCATGGCCTCAAGCCATTTATCGGAATCTGGGCTTATCGTAGCTTCTTCTTAGTTCATAAGTTCGCCATGGTCTCATAACATGACTTGCAGGACATGATTACTGTACTACTCTGGTGCGGAATGTGCTCTATTCGACCTACGAGGTCAAATAGTAATTTGATCCGAACTTTCATGATCATCATCATGAGCTTCCTCTCTAGTTGGTGTAGGCATCACGGGAACAGATTTCTCTGATGTGCTTGTTTCCAATTTGAGAGAAGGTACAATTACCTCATCAAGTTCTACTTTCCTCCCACTCACTTCTTTCGAGAGAAAGTCCTTCTCTAGAAAGGTTCCATTCTTGGCAACAAAGATCTTTCCTTTGGATCTGTGGTAAAAGTTGTACCCAATTGTTTCCTTAGGGTATCCTATGAAGACACACTTCTCCGAATTGGGTTCGAGTTTACCAGGATGAAGCCTTTTGACATAAGTGTCGCACCCCCAAACTTTAAGAAATGACAGCTTAGGTTTCTTGCAAAACCACAATTCATATGGTATCATCTCGACGGACTTAGACAGTGCCCTATTTAACGTGAATGTGGTTGTCTCTAATGCATAACCCCAAAATGATAGTGGTAAATCAGTAAAAGACATCATAGATCGCACCATATCTAATAAAGTACAGTTATGACGTTTGGACACACCATTAGGCTATGGTGTTCCAGGTGGCGTGAGTTGTGAAACAATTCCACATTGTATTAAATGAAGGCCAAACTCATAACTCAAATATTTGCCTCCGCGATTAGATCGTAGAAACTTTATTTACTTTATATGATGATTCTTCACTTCACTCTGAAATTCTTTGAACTTTTCAAATGTTTCAGACTTGTGTTTCATCAAGTAGATATACCCATACCTACTCAAATCATCTGTGAAGGTCAGAAAATAATGATACCCTCCACATGCTTCAACACTCATCGGACCACATACATCGGTGTGTATTATATCCAATAAGTCGTTAGCTCGCTCCATTGTTTTGGAGAATGGAGTTTTAGTCATCTTTCCCATGAGGCATGGTTCGCAAGCATCAAATGATTCATAATCAAGTGATTCCAAAAGTCCATCCGCATGGAGTTTCTTCATCCACTTCACACCAATATGACCTAAATGGCAGTGCCACAAGTATGTTGCACTATCATTATCAACATTGTATCTCTTGGCATCAATATTATGAATATGTGTATCACTACGATCGAGATTCAATAAACCATTCACATTGGGTGTATGACCATAGAAGGTTTTATTCATGTAAACAAAACAACAATTATTCTCTGAATTAAATGAATAACTATATTGCAATAAATGCGATCTAATCATGTTCATGCTCAACGCAAACACCAAATAACATTTATTTAGGATTAACACTAATCCCAAAGGTAGAGGGAGTGTGCGATGGTGATCGTATCAACCTTGGAATCACTTCCAACACATATCATCACCTCGTCCTTAACTAGTCTCTGTTTATTCTGCAACTCCTGTTTTGAGTTACTAATCTTAGCAACTAAACCGGTATCAAATACACAGGGGTTGCTACGAACACTAGTAAAGCACACATTAATATTATGTATATCAAATATACCTTTGTTCACTTTGCCATCCTTGTTATCCGCCAAGTATTTGGGGCATTTCCGCTTCTAGTGACCATTCCCTTTGCAGTAGAAGCACTTAGTTTCAGGCTTAGGTCCAGCTTTGGGCTTCTTCACGGGAGTGGCAACTTGCTTTCCATTATTCTTGAAGTTCCTTTTCTTTCCCTTGCCTTTTTTCTTGAAACTAGTGGTCTTGTTAACCATCAACACTTGATGCTCTTTCTTGATTTCGACCTTTGCCAATTTCAGTATCGTGAAGAGCTCGAGAATCATTTTCGTCATCCCTTGCATATGATACTTCATCACGAAGTTCTCGTAGCTTGGTGATACTGACTAGAGAACTCTGTCAATCACTATTTTATCTGGAAGATTAACTCCCACTTGATTCCAGCGATTGTAGTACCCAGACATTCTGAGCACATGCTCACTGGCTGAGCTATTCTCCTCCATCTTGTAGGCAAAGTAGAGGTCTCATACCTCTCGACACGGGCATGAGTCTAAAATACCAATTTCAGATCTTGGAACATCTCATATGCTCCGTGGCATTCAAAACGGTTTTGAAGTCCCGATTCTAAGCCGTAAAGCATAGTGCACTAATCTATTAAGTCATCATCATATCGAGCTTGCCAAACATTCATAGTGTCTGCATCTGCTCCTGCAATGAGGATAATCCTCAGATCACAAACCTGGTCCACTTTATAGCTACCATCATCTTTCAACTAAGTTTTCTCTAGGAACATATCAAAAATAGGGGAGCTATATCGCGAGCTATTGATCTACAACATAGATATGCAAAACTATTAAGACTAAGTTCATGATTAATTAAGTTCAATTAATCAAATTATAACTCCCACTTAAATAAACACCCCTCAAGTTATCTAAGTGATACATGATCCAAATCAACTAACCCATGTCCGATCATCACGTGAGATGGGGTAGTCATCAATGGTGAACATATCTATGCTGATCATATCTACTATATGACTCACATTCGACCTTTCGGTCTCCAGTGTTCTGAGACCATGTCTGTACATGCTAGGATCGTCAAGTTTAACCCAAGTATTCTGCATGTGCAAAACTATCTTACACTCATTATATGTGAATGTAGAGTCAATCACACCCAATCATCACGTGGTGCTTCAAAACAACGAACTTTGGCAACTGTGCATACTCAGGGAGAACACTTTTATCTTGAAATTTAGTGAAGGGACCATCTTGTAATGCTACAATCATTCTAAGCAAAATAAGATGCATAAAAGATAAACATCACATGCAATCAAAATATGTGACATGATATGGCCATCATCATCTTGTGCTTTTGATCTCCCTCTCCAAAGCATCGTCATGATCTCCATCGTCATCGGCTTGACACCTTGATCTCCATCGTTGTGTCGGGGTCGTCTCGCCAACTATTGCTTCTACAACTATTGCTAACGCATACGATAAAGTAAAGAAATTACATTGCACTTGCATTTCATACAGTAAAGAGACAACCATAAGGCTCCTGCCGGTTGTGGATATTACAAAACATGATCATCTCAACACGTCATGACCATATCACATCACAACATGCTCTGCAAAAACAAGCTAGACGGCCTGTACTTTGTTGTTGCAAGTTTTACATGGCTGCTACGGGCTTCTAGCAAGAACTGTTCTTATCTACGCAAAAACCACAACGGTGATTCATCAAGTTTTCTGTTTAACCTTCTTCAAGGACCATCCGTAGTCAAATTCGATTCAACTAAAGTGGGAGAAATAGACACCCGCCAACCACCTCTATGCAAAACTAGTTCCATTTTACTCGGTGGAGTCGGTCTCATGTGCGTGGACATGTAAGGTTGGTCCGGGCCGCTTCATCCCACAATACCACTGAATCAAAATAATATGTTTGTGGTAAGGAGTATGACTATCACCGCCCACAACTCTTTGTGTTTTACTCGTGCATATCATCTACGGATAGACCTGGCTCGAATGACACTGTTGGGTAACGTTGCATGGAAAAAAATCTACACACACGCAAGATCTATCAAGGAGATGCATAGCAATGAGATGGGAGAGTGTGTCCACGTACCCTTGTAGACCGTAAGCGGAAGCATTTGTTTACGCGGTTGATGTAGTCAAACTTCTTCGCGCTCCAACCGATCGAGTGCTGAACGTATGGCACCTCCGCGTTCAGCATATGTTCAGCTCGGTGACGTCCTCCGCCTTCTTGATCCAGCAAGACGAAGAGGTAGTGGATGAGTTCCGGCAACACGACGGCGTGGTGACGGTGGTGGTGATGCTATCTCTGCAGGGCTTCACCTAAGCACTACGAAAATAGGACCGAGGGACGAAACTGTGGAGGGGGGGCGCCGCACACGGTGAAGACAATGTTGTGGTTGTGCTAAGTGCCCCCTCCCACATATATATAGGTGGGGGAGGAGGGAGCAGCCAGGATGTGCCCCCAAGTAGGCCGAATCCTACTTGGGGTCTCTCCCAAGTGTGTAACATCCCAATTTTCAATTTGGATGTTAATCATTAGGTCATCATATGCATCCATATTTTGAGCATTTTGAATATGGTTTATTCAGACATTTTGATCCTAGAAGACCTTAAGCAACTCAAGGACCATGTGAGAGAGTTGGAGGTTTTCATAAAATCCCATTTTGAATTTTCAAAGTTGGTAATTAGGATCAAAGTGATTTTATTTGAAATTATTTTCCTAATTATTTCCAAATAAATAAAAATAATGAGAGAAGATAATATGACTTCTTCAAAATAGAGGAAATAATGGAAATTTAATTTTGAATAAAAAATATATTTTTATTTGAATTTTATTTGATATTTATTTGGCTAAATTGGGGAAAAATTGCATTTTAGCCAAGAAAAATGCTCATGTTGTCCTAAATATTAGGAAAGGACCGTGAAAATTCTTTTAGGAATTTTAGCATTTTTATTTCTTTTATTTTGGATTTTTCCTCTGCTGCGATTTTTTTTAAAAAAAAATTCCGCGCGCCGACTAGGCCGACCCAGCCGACGCCAGGCCAAGGCCCCGCCCCACCGACCGCCTTCCCTCGCGTCACCGCCGTGTCCTCGCCAGACTCCGCCCCGCCGACCGCTCCCGCTGCTGCTCCCACCGCCCGAGCCGCCGCTGTCGTCGTCGCCGCATCCCGTCGTGCCGCCGCCGCCAACTCGCACCGCACCAAGTCGGCGCCACCGCCCGAGCCACCCCCCTCTCCTCCTCAAATCACCCCGCCGCCCCGCTGTCGCGCCGCCTCGCCACACCGCGCCGGAGTCGCCACCGCCGCCGCCGGTTCTTCTCCCCTAACTCGTATAAAACCGATAAAAACCCATCGTTTTTTAAAGTTCAGTTTTAGTTTATTAGATCGGTTTATTATTTAGGTTATGTTATTTAGTAAACGTTCACCTGATTAATTCTGTTAACGAACGAATTCGTTCATTAGTTTCTGTTAGCGAACGTTCATTCATTAGATTTTTCTTTTTAGTTTAATTTTCGGCCAGGGACCTATCCGTAACTATTTTCTTTGCAAATTAGTCCCTGATCTTCAAACCCTCACTACTTTTTGCTCGTTTATCCAAATCCAGTGAAACCAATGCCAAAATCTTCGTCTTGTTCCCCTCTGTCCAGATAAACAACTTGAACATGATTTTGAAAATTTAAAATTTGGTTTCAAGCAGATTTGAATTCGAACTTCTTTTGATCGTAGTTTGTGTCTCGTAACTCCGATTCGATTGATTCTTTTTGTGAATCGGAGCTCTTCATTTGAACTTTCTATTTAGAACTTTTCTTTTGGTTTTACCTTTGCATCTTATGCTTGAGTGCTTATGTATGCTATTGTTCATTCACGATAGAGTTTTCAGAGTGCGAAGCTTGCTACTACGAATCTCTAGGGTTTTCCGATCGTCAGCAAGGCAAGTAACACTTTGATCATACCCTTTTATTACCCAGTTTTTATGCATTAGTTTCAACCCTCAAACATTGCATGAGTAGGATTTCATAACATCTGGGTATGGGAAGTAGTTGATGAGGTAGGAACCTATTGTGTTTTATCAACCCCCGGGTATTATACGTTATGCTCATACTACTTTGCTATGCTCATAGACGAGGATTGGTATTCGAGAATCATGCAAGTTGTGAGAGATAGTAACTAAGGGAAACTTAAGGTGGCTACTTTAATACATATCTGGGTGGATTGGTTGTGGGCACCTGGGGAATCTAGTGTTGTTCTAGGAGATCCCGGGGTACCCGTGTGATCATCCTATGGAATGCCACCCAGGCTCAAAGGGATCATAAGATTATTCATCCTCAGAAATTTCAGTGTGCAGCCACAAGCCATTATGGGCTCTGGCATAGTTGAGTAAGTTGTGGGAATCCTTTCCATGATGGGCTAGCAGATGTAGGGGAATTGTAGGTGTACCGGCCTATCTATCGGTTAAGGGGACCTCTTTGGAAAACTGTGTCTCGGTCACCTGTTTCTCAAACATTATGCAGTGCGAGAGATACAACAGGGGAGATCGTGTATTGTGGGGAAAATTGTGCAAACCTCTGCAGAGTGTATAAACTAATCATGCTTAGTCGTGTCCCCGGTTATGGACATCTTGAGTATCTGGTACTTGAATTATTGTGTTGATCTCATCACTTTACTTAATAAATTTGTTGGGTTATTAATGTTAATTTGGGATTGATTTGGGGGTACCTTCTCAATATTGTCATCAAACCTTATAGTTAAATAAAATATATTCCTTTGTTGTAGGGAAAAATTAGCTTTATGCAAATGATAACCATAGGGCCTCCACCAGCCAAATATGCGTCTAGTGATAGTTGTTATTTGTTCATTGCTCTATAGTGTTATCTTGCCAGCATATTCCATGTGCTGACCTACATGGCTGCAACATATCATGTTGCAGAATTTTCACACGAAAAGTAAGGTGCGATAGGTCGTTGTCATGCACTCAGTTTTGCCATGGAGTTGGATGGACTCAGTTATCTTCGAAGCTTCCGCGGTTTTTTTTGACAAAAAGACTGTAAGGGAACCCCCTATAGTATAATTGGTGCAACAAACCCAAATTGCAAGTACCATGCCTTGAACCTGGGTGGGTGGGAAGGCATCAGCCCCTTCCCACCACTAGGCTATGCCTTAGTCTGCCTTCCGCAGTTATCTTAAGTTAGATGGCCTTCAGCCATATTATTGTAATAAGTACTCTATCTGAGACACTCGTTGTAATAAGTGTGTGATTGAACTCTGCAAGAAATCCTCGAGTACTGTGTGTGTCAGCAATACCGATCCAGGGATGACACTTAAGCACAGAGACTACGGTCCATTGGGATCGGGTCACTACAAGATGGTATCATAGCACACGCTGACTGTAGGACGCGGCCACTAGGAAAAGCCACATGATACTCTTCTCTACTCATTTCTATCTCTTCTCCATTTCTACTCTATAGATGGCGGACCCAAGGAACAAGTTCGCTCAACCGGATGACGACACACCTTTCGGATGACACTTGAAGGAAGTCACTAGCTAGGTACCTGAACATCGGCATACCAAGCTTCACCGGAACTTTCACCGCCACATTACCAGAAGAGGAGTGCTGGACGATTCAAGTTCGTGTTCCAGGAAGAACGTTCGCGCCAGTTACGAAGCCCATAAAGTTTTCCTTTGATGCACCAACCTGGAGTCTAGGAAAGAGCATGGCCGCCCACATCGCCATTGGATGCATAGGCGAGGTGTA